>NW_024573921.1:3416511-4027758 GCF_900044065.1 Fusarium mangiferae
CCCCCCACCTATACCACGGCACATCTCTTGTCAAACCGGTAGTCTTCCATGGCTTCTGGCAGAACGGGACACCTCGAGCGGTCACCGCGTTAAGGCCATAACCAGACCATCTGGGGATATTCACTTCCTTATCAGTCAGCCTTGCTTCATACTGCGCTATGCCTTTACAAACCAGGGACGCGCTCTGACTTGGTTGTTGACAAGTCAATGTCTTGACAAAGTCTAAAGAGCTATGGCCACCGCGTCCTTGTATCCACTCAAGCTCCCCACCCACTTACACTCGACCTTTCATCACTGTCACTTCTAGTCCTCGAGAAACACAAGACAGACAGATTACTAACATTACCTTGCAGGCTGTTGGGCGATTGACTACTATTCTTGAGCTTCTCCGATCTTTCACTGCCGACTATGTTCGCCAGACAAATCTCTTACTTGGTGAGCCCACTGCCGAAGGCTCGCAGGACAACCTCCTCGCCAACTTCGAGCATGCCGCTCAGCAGCTGATAATGCCCATTCCTGAGCTGGCTCCTCCTGTCGAGGAGAAGAAGGAGCGCAAGAAGCGAACCATTGATCCTAACGCGCCCAAGCGTCCTTTGACTCCTTACTTCCTTTACATGCAGCATGCTCGATCCATCATCGCTAATGACCTTGGTTCTGAGGCCCCCAAGGGTGCCGTTCAAGAGGAGGGCCAACGTCGTTGGGCTCACATGGGTCCCCAAGAGAAACAGGTAAGCCACTCTACGTTGAATATTGACTTAGAGGTCACTAACTCTGTCCAGGGCTGGAACAATGCCTATCAGTACAACCTCCGCTTGTACAATGCCCGTGTTCATTCTTACAAGCACGGTAACCCTCTGGCCAAGAACATGACTGATGAGGAGGCCTTGAAGTACGCCGAGGACTTTAATGTTCCCATGTCTGAGATCAAGGACGCTGCTCAGAACGAAGCACCTGCCGACGATCAGGATGCCATTGCTGAACAGCTCCAAGCTGTGGCTGCGGCTCCCGCTATTGACGAGCCTGAGCAGGCTGAGACCCCTGCTAAGACGCCTAAGAAGGCCACTGGCGGCCGTAAGCGCAAGACAGCCACACCTGCTGCCGCCGCTGAGGAAGCCAAGCCTGCCCCCGCTAGCCCTGACAAGAAGCGACGACGCACATCTACCAAGGCTGCCGCTGCCGAACCCCAGGAGGAACCTAAGAAGTCGGGTCGCAAGAAGACTAAGAGTTCTTGAGTGTCCTTCATCTTTTCTTCTCTTTCTTGACAAGCACTTGGTATGCTGTGGCTTTCTTTACTCTCCGTTGAGCTCCTGTCGCAAATTTACTGCGGGGAAGCATGATACCTAAGGAGAGTGCTATATACATAGGGTTCTCTATAGGCGTTTTGGGGGTATCTCTTATTTGCTTGTACTCGTTCTCAGACGGGATGTTAGGGCTTAGGGGTGGTTAAAACAAGGGTTTCATCGACGACACGGCTGGACAGTTGGAGGGATTGCTGAGTTGTATGATGCTTATGTTGTTTGGACGTGCACAGCAATGCCGTAATGATAGCAATGATTTATCATTAAATCCTATTATTCTTGAAAAAGCGAATAGTTGAAGTCTCGGCCCTAGGTGTAATCGAGTCCCAATGTGTATCTGACGTAATAGCATGGCGTTCGTTTTCTAAGATGATAAGGCAGACTTACAGCAATGAATCTGTTGATAACACTATTTCTTATTCTTAAATAGTAATACTCAGTGTTGACTTCACTGAAGGTCTGCTACAGTTAGGCTTGGAGGAACCAATTGCTACGCTCAAGCAGCTATGCTATCTTTTCTCCTTTCACCATTGGTCAGGCCACCTGATAGTGCCAGGCCTCACTTACAAGGGTCTAATCACGAGTCCCTTCCTGCCGCTTTGCAAATACTACCACAGATATGATTCATCTTCTTACAGGAGCAATTTGGCTCATCTCTCCTTTTGCAACTGAGTCTCTTTGTTCATCATAAATCATCTCGATATGCCCAGTGACACCCCTTCAGAAGCTGATTCCACGGCTCACCATCAGCTGCCTGCTTCGCACAGGACTCTTCGCTTAGTCGCGATCGCCTCATTTCTCCCCGCATTTCCCCTCTGTATTGCTCACGGAGTTCTGTCAAACGACGCAGCTCCTGCAGTCGGTCTGGTTCCGCTTGCTTTTTCTTCTGCGGGGAGCTTGTTCCTCCTTCGCCGACGAGGACGAGACGATGGACTTGCGCGCAAGCTCTCACATCCTGTGGTGGCCTTTGCTTTTGATGTGGTACTAGCGGCAGCTTGTATGATTGTGTTGGTCTTTACATGGATTTCGAATGACCAGTTGGCGTCGTTGAGTATGCTGGCAGCATATGCCACTATTCCCCTTCTTGTCAACTTGTCAGAGTCCCTCATTCAGAAGTTCATTGCTTTGCATACAAACTAACACCCTACTTCAGTGTCATTCATCTTATTATCGCTCTGGAGTCATTCTACACGGGTCTTGCTGTCCATAGTATCGTACAATGGCTCGCTTGGCGCACTCTCCCTCCTGACTGCCCACATTGTGACCACCGACTACGCCCAGACTTTCCAGAGCTACCATGGCTTGATCGCCTCCGAGAGCGACGAGATGGAGATTATTCGGCGTTATTTGTGGATGAAGAGAACATGTATCACGATGACGAGACCGAAGAGACGCTACAGCGTGCTGAGAGTGCTGCGCAGGAGGCCGAGGCGCAGCCAGAGGTTGTTGATGTCAGGAAGAAGAATAATCGTAGGAACAGGACAAATACCCCTCCGTCGCGAGATGAACCTGCGTCTCCATGGGGCGCCTCATGATGCATGAATGGCGGAATATTCTTGGAGACTGGGATGTATCAGCTGGGTCAGATGAGCAGACTGGAGTTGTGGTATCAGCTAGACTGTATCAGATTCGATTCTTGAATGGCACCGTATCCCAACGATAGTAGTGACCAGCATTAGTTGAACACCTTTTATCAAGTGTAATTAGCAACACTGAGACATCTCGACTTTCAACGAGGGCTCTGGATTCAACCTTATGCAGACCACAGACTCGTCGGCAGTGTTGTCGTATACAGACCTGTGATATATCCAAGTGCATTCTCCACCGTAGCTCTAGGCCCCTCAAACTCTACGAGTCCAATCAGCGATATCTCAATCGGATCTTCATTTATTATATCAAGCCTCTTTCTCCAGGCTATATCCTAGCATCTTGGGGTAACCTTGACCTCAACTGGCAGCTCCGCATTTCCTGTCATCGCGCGACGGCAAGCCCATGCACATATGTACCGTTATAGCGATAAATTATGAGACATCATTCCACAATCAGCTATCGGTGTGCATGTAACCCCCACTGCGTCCTTATCGGAGCGTGCCCCTAGAAGATCGCCAGCTCCCGCAGTGGGACACAAAAAGTCTGGAGCCCCGGGCAGGTCGCGGTCCAGCTTCTGATGGTGGTTGTTGAGTTTGAGGCTAAATACCACGAGCCAACCTCTATCACAGCGCATTTGCTAATGCTACGTCATGCCCGCTATAGCTTCGATTACCTTTTCTTGAATCTGAAGCTGTAATTTTAACGTGCATTTGCTTAGCATTGAGTTTCTCTGCTTTGTTTATGAGAACCATCCTTCATAAGAAATTTGTTTTCATTTCTCACTCCTCCTAAACCCTGAACCTTTCTTTTTCTACAACCAGCTGTTCTCCTAGCTCGACTCGCCCACAACCAAGTACGCACTATCTTCTCCATTCAACGTTGTGGCTTGTTACCAACATCCCGGGTTTTCGAGAATCTTTACTCCGAAGGACTATTAAACTTCGACTCCGTCCAAACCAGTTCCTGAAAGCAGCCATGGCTTCTTTCATTCGTTGGTCAGTCGAAAAGACTTTATCAATCAGTAACTCCCTACTGATATATAATCAGGTACAACGCCAGGTTGGCTGCGCGTCCACTACTCACTCAGAGTGTTACCACTGCATTTCTCTTTGCTACAGGCGATGTCACAGCTCAGCAGCTCGTTGAAAAGAAAGGCGTTGAGAAGCATGACCTAGTCCGAACAGGTCGAATGGCTCTCTACGGTGGCTGTGGGTTCCTCCAATCTTGAGCCCAACAGCTCGACAATAGTTGACATTTCGCAGTTGTGTTCGGTCCGGTTGCTACAACATGGTTCGCTTTCCTCGCACGCAGGGTCAACGTGCCAGGGAACAAGAAGGCGGAAGTCCTCACTCGGGTCGCCTGCGATCAGCTTGGTTTTGCACCTGTCATGATAGGTGTATTCCTTGGCAGTATGGCCACAATGGAGGGGAAGAGTGCACAGGAACGAATCGACAAGGCCTGGTGGCCAGCCCTGAAGGCCAACTGGATGCTCTGGCCTGCCGTCCAGGTCATCAACTTCTCCCTCATCCCCTTGCAATACCGTCTGTTCTTTGCCAATATCATAGCGATTGGCTGGAACTCTTACCTGAGCTGGGTCAACTCCCAGTAAGAAACACCTCATGCTTCGCAGATTGCCTGCCGGTTCTTTTCACATAGATATAGAAGTGTTTCTGTATTCACGATGGATTGATGTTTCTTTCGAGAATCATCTAGATTTGCTTCATGGGTCGGGGGAGTATATGGTGATGAGGAAATGAGAACACAAGCAGGAATCTCGCTGGATCTGTATCATGTTTCGATAGACACTGAATCCCTGCATAATAAGCCACTCAAACCGTATGGCTACCTATTTGACTTCAAACATTGGGTCTGATTCGAGTTATCTTTCGAGCACGAGGTGGGCTGCCAAGACTCATGAGAAAGCGGCAATCGATCTCCGAGGCGTCCATCGGAAGTTGATCGAACTCAGAGGGGTAAAGGCCATGATAGCCGCTGTAGCTTTCGGTTTCCGCCATTTTGAGTCACTATAGATGCTGCCCTGTCGAAACTGCGGAGAAGCCCCGTGATGAAACTGGGTGCATTGGTTGGGGTATGTCCCATGTTTAGGACAGTGATAGGCTGGTAGACAAAAACACGGTACAAACTGGATCATGAACGTCCCATGAGTTGGCTTGAACGGGTCACATGAGTGGTTTGCTTAGCCAAAAACAGAGTAGGAGAAAGATGACAGTATTATTGGCTTATAATCAAGAACCTAGACAATTGCTGAGAAACATAGAGTAAAGATTCTTATATTTTAGCTCTCTGCCCATCCTTGAATGTGATGCTTTTTATGCCCTCAACTCATCAAAGCCGTTATCGCTGCCTTAGGCCACAAATAGTTAGCGTCAGTACGTTGGCCCATCGCAGCGCAGCCTTTTCCCAAGCGGCCAAATCCGGGTTTTGTAGATAGAACCGAACAACATCAGGAACTCATCCTGACCCTCAAACCCGCCCTCTCCTCCTCTCTCTCACGCAGCGGCTCCTCTGCGCCTGGTAACACATCATGTTGCCTTCTTCTATGCGCCGAGTCGTCTCCTCAGCCGTCTCCTCGACCCCTCAGACCGGTGTCGTTTCCGTCCTTGCCTCAGCCACTTCAAAGACCACTCCCGTCTTTGTTCGAAATCAGCAGCGACGATGTTCTTCTTCAAAACCTTCGAAATCTGACAACGGAGCAAACGAGATCTCAGCTGGCCAGTCGGTGCCTGCTGCTACATCACCAAAGTCTGGCAATGAGAAGCGAAAGCGAAAGAGCAGCAAGGATGCTTCCGATCGAGCGGCTTCCATGAGAAAGTTGCCAAGCGTTCCCAACACGCATCACATGTCACAAGAAGGTAAAGATTTGGATATACATCGCTCATAGGAGGGACGGTTGCTAATTGTCGCAGCTCTGGGGCTATCAAGTTTCTTCTCACTACACAGGCCCATCTCGGTCACTCAGACCATGCCCCGAGCGGTTTCCGATGAGCACTTCGCCTCCATCTTTGCCTCCCGAAACAGAAGCAACAAGATGGCTGATACAGATTCCACTCTCTCCAGCGCTATCGAACAGTTGGAAGGGCCTATGGCTCAGATGACCATTGGTGGAGGACACGAGGGCCAGGAAGGAATGCACAAGGTTGATATCAAGAACCCCGATGGTACCGAGTCCAGCATGTATCTCCAGATCGACACCATGTCGGGCGAATTCCTGCCTTTCCGGCCTCCACCTCTGCCTCAACCCCAGGCTGCTGGTCAGGCAGATAGTGCCGTTGCCGATATCGAAGCCGCCGAGGACGTTCCCCAACACCGGATGTACAAGGCTCTTTTCACCATCGAGGAGTCCATCGATCCGGATGGCCAAGTCCGTATCATGGCTCACAGCCCTCAGATTGTGCAGGACAACCAACCGCGAAGCTTCCTCGAGCGTCTGGCTCTTCGCCAGCTCAAGTTCGACGAGGCCCAGGGCCGCCGAGACATGCACGCCATCAGCGTGAAACGACAACGAAAGCTCAGGATGAAGAAGAAGAAGTATAAGAAGCTTATGAAGAGGACACGAGTCCTGCGCCGCAAGTTGGATCGAACTTAGACAAATGTACATATTTCCCTGGTTGTTGGAGTCATGTTCCTCATTTTGATCTCTCGCATACGGGGCATATCGAAGGATATTTTTCATTCGTGGTGTCTGGGAATTGGAGAAGAAGATCTCTCACTTTGAGTTTGGGCTGTGGCATCGCGCTTTGAGACTTTTCTTATGTTTCCATAGACTCGCGCAGGTAACAAGCATCATGTTCAAATGGTTGAGATATCTTCCGTGGTGACCTCCGTCTCAGATACGCGAGTCATGTATAAATAGCTGTACAATTCACCTGTTGGTCCTCAAACATAGGTAATTTAGGTTCAAGTAACGTCGATCTTGATATCAAAAGCTTATGTGTTGTGACTGATATGTCAAGAATAAGTTAGTAATGCAGTAAAAGTCATATAGCTCATATCGAAAGCCTCCAATAGGTCAAAGAAACATCTCGTGAGTTACAAAGTCAATCAAAATTGGCCAAGGTATTTTACATCCATGTCCCTCAGACCATAAACAACCTCTTAAAGACTGAGCGCCACTATATTCAACCTCTAGAGTTCTCGGTGACTGAAGCTTGGTTCGGTAGAGGCCCCACTCCAACCTATCTTACCAAAGTTCACCGCCCGGCAGAAACTTATCGACCGCCAAAATTTTGGATTTTTGAGACGCTGGGTCCCACCTCGAAAACGAGATCGCATTTGCGCCAGCGTATTTTCAGAACAATTGATCTGAAGACGAACCTGAAAAGATGCAGCGCAAGGCGGTGTAAGTGTTAATACTATGATGTAGCCCTGAATCTCTTCAACTGACATCGTTATAGTGACTCGCGCATTCCAGCGCTCATTCAAAATGGCCTGCAGGAAAAGAAGAGAAGCTTCTTCGTCGTGGTGGGAGACAGGTCGAAGGACGTGATCGTGCGTCTGCATTATATCATGTCCCAGTTTGATATCAAGCAGAACAAATCAGTTCTTTGGGCTTACAAGAACAAGCTCTTGGGCTTCACCAGGTTAGTAGATCTTGACAATCTCTTTCCTCGAGGCGACACAGCTAACCCAAGCTTTACAGTCACCGAAAGAAGCGCGAGCAAAAGATCAAGAAGGAGATCAAGCGAGGAATTCGAGAAGCCAATACCGAGGACCCCTTCGAGCTGTTCGTATCGCTACACAATATTCGATATACCTACTATAAGGAGACCGACAAGATCCTAGGTCAGACCTTCGGCATGTGTATTCTCCAGGACTTCGAGGCCATTACCCCCAATATTCTCGCCCGAACGATCGAAACTGTCGAGGGTGGTGGATTGGTTGTTTTGCTCCTCAAGGGCATGAACAGTTTGAAGCAGCTTTACAGCCTGTCAATGGATGTCCACTCACGTTATAGGACAGAGGCCCACGACGATGTAGTGGCGCGTTTCAACGAGCGATTTATTCTCTCTCTGGGAAGCTGCAACTCTTGCTTGGTTATTGATGACGAGATGAACGTTCTCCCTATCTCAGGCGGAAAGGGTGTGAAGAAGCTTCCTCCTCCGGACCTCGACAATCCCAAGACAGAGTCGCAAATTGAGCTTGAGGCCATGAAGGAGCAGAACGAGGGACGACAGCCCGTAGGACCTCTTATTTCTCTTGCCAAGACTGTCGACCAGGCCAAAGCTCTTATCACATTCACAGATGCCATCGCTGAGAAAACCCTACGGAGCACAGTTACTCTTACTGCTGCTCGTGGTCGTGGAAAGTCTGCGGCTATGGGTGTCGCTGTCGCAGCTGCTGTTGCGTATGGATACAGCAACATTTTTATCACCTCTCCCTCACCTGAGAACTTGAAGACTCTGTTTGAGTTTGTCTTCAAGGGTTTTGACGAGTTGGGCTATGCTGACCACGCCGATTACTCTATTATTCAGAGTACAAACCCCGACTTCAACAAGGCCATCGTTCGAGTCAACATTCACAGACAGCACAGACAGACCATTCAGTACATTCGACCTCAAGATGCACACGTGTTAGGGCAGGCCGAGTTGGTGGTTATCGATGAGGCTGCGGCTATTCCTCTGCCTCTTGTGAAGAAGCTCATGGGCCCTTATCTTGTCTTCATGGCTTCTACTATCAACGGTTATGAGGGTACAGGTCGATCTCTTTCTCTCAAGCTCATCAAACAGTTGCGAGACCAGTCGCGCACTGCTACCACAGCTGGCGAGGGCATGGAGATCACTGATCGATCAACTGGTAAGACCTCAAAGACCGAGGAGTTCCAGGCAGGACGAAAGCTGCGAGAGATCACATTGTCTGAGCCTATTCGATATGCCCAGGGAGATGCTGTCGAGAAGTGGCTCAACACGGTTCTCTGCCTCGACGCGACTCTGCCCAAGGCCAAGTCGAATATCAACGGATGCCCCGACCCTACACAATGTCAGCTCTTGAACGTCAACCGAGATACTTTATTCTCCTTTCACCCCGTGTCCGAGAAGTTCCTTCAGCAAATGGTTGCGTTGTATGTAGCTAGCCACTACAAGAACTCGCCAGACGACCTTCAACTCATGAGTGATGCCCCCGCACACGAGCTCTTCGTTCTTGTTCCTCCTGTTTCTGAGGATAGCTCCAGACTACCCGAGCCTCTGTGTGTCATTCAGGTTTCGCTGGAAGGAAAGATCAGCAGACAGAGCGTCCTTAACAGTCTGAGCCGAGGACAGCGACCATCTGGTGATCTCATTCCTTGGCTTGTCAGCCAGCAATTCCAAGACGAGGAATTTGCTTCCCTATCTGGTGCCCGAGTGGTTCGTATTGCCACAAACCCTGAGTATGTTTCAATGGGATACGGTTCCAAGGCTTTGGAACTGCTCGTTGACTACTACGAAGGGCGCTTCGCCAATCTATCCGAAGATGAGGATCAGATTATGGAGGAGACAATGACTCGAGTTACTGATGCTGAGCTCGCCAATGCCAACTTGCTCGACGATGACATCAAGGTTCGGGATATCAATAAGATGCCTCCCTTGTTCGCCAAGCTGTCAGAGAAGAAACCCGAGCGACTTGACTATGTTGGTGTTAGCTACGGATTGACTCAGCCTCTTCACAAATTCTGGAAGAAGGCCTCCTTCGCGCCCGTCTACTTAAGACAGACTGCCAACGATCTGACTGGTGAGCACACATGCGTCATGCTGCGGCCCCTTGAGAACAGTGAGGACCGAAGCTGGCTCGGTGCTTTTTCCAGAGATTTCCAGAAGCGTTTCCTGTCCCTCCTGTCTTACCAGTTCCGCACATTCACTCCTATCACTGCCCTTAGTATCGACGAGGCCGCCAAGTTGGGAGCGCAGCTGGACTCAGTTGAAGTTCAACCATTGACCAAGGCTGATCTTGATGTCTATATGAGCCCTTTCGACCTGAAGCGACTCGAGTCATATGCCAACAACATGCTTGACTACCACGTTGTTCTCGATCTTGTTCCAACCATCGCCCACCTCTATTTCACAGGACGCATCAAGGGAGATGTTACTTTATCAGGCGTCCAGCAGGCTGTCATGCTGGCTCTTGGTCTGCAGCGCAAAGATATCGATGTGGTTGCCCAGGAGATTAACATGTCCACCTCTCAAGCCCTTGCTATGTTCATTAAGATGATGCGAAAGGTTACTAAACACTTCGCCGGTCTCGTCTCTGAAGCTGTGGGCGCAGAACTTCCCAAGGCTGAACGTCTTGGTGTGAGTCGCGAGAATGCTAGTGGCGCACACGACGATGAGATCGTCGATGAACGTTACGTTCCTCTGACTACAACATTGGACGACGAACTCGAGGAGGGTGGTGATGAAGCGATGAGGGAGCTCAAGAAGAAGCAAAGAGAGCTCATTGACTCTTTGCCCCTTGACCAGTAAGCTTCACTGAGATACACATGCAAGGACATCTGCTAACAAAAAATAGATATGAGATTGAAGGAGATACTCCTGCTTGGGAAGAGGCGGAAAAACAGGTACTGAGTGCGACAAAGCAGGGCAAGTCAAACCCTGTGGTCAGCGTAAAGTCAGCCAAGCAAAAGAGAAAGGCCGGCGGCCAGACAGCGGCTGAGGTGTATGAGGAGGCATTTGGCGAGAAGAAGAAGAAGAGCAAGAGGGTGAAAAAGTCGGCGTGAAAGTGATGAAGAATATCCTAAAGTTAGGTTTGGCACATGGAACGGCGTTTTTCTCGATAGACAGACGTGTTTAATCAATATACTGTTTCAATATGACTGCATTTTACTGACTAAGGGGGATTGTCAATGGTTTGAGTAAGGAGGTCAGCTTGTATTAGAAATACTTCCATTAAGCAATGATATCTGCGTGGAAATTAGGGGTATCAATTTGTTGCTGTGCTACAGTTACAAAAAAGCTCTATGGTTTTATCACCAAAACTCGGAAGACTGTACATCCAATGCGAGTTGAGTGCCTTCATTCTTCCACCAGGGAAGTCCCCAAGTCTATCCTTCAAAATTACACCCAAATGTCGTTCCCAGAAACTTCTCTTATTCAACAAAATCACCGTCACGTCCCAGGTCCATCATAGAGAAGAACAAGTTCATGATAGAGACGGCCGGCTCCTTGTACTCTCGAACGAGTTTGGGTTCAGGATCGCGGGCACGGTCGGGGACATCACCGTAGAACAGATCTTCGGGGTCAACCTCAGAGGCCTCGGAGGCGGCATCGTTCAAAATCTCGTTTTCTTGAGTTGAGTTCTCGCTGTCAGCATCGTAACTATCTTCATTGCCATCTTGATTACTCCCTTCTCCAAAGTCTGTATCTGTATCGGTATCTGCAGACTCGAGACTGTCGAAAGACGTGACGGATTCAAGGTCTCCCATCATATCCTGGCGAATCAAGAACATAAAACTCTCGGGCTTCTTGCGAGGAGGAATAGGCTTCTTCTGAAAATACTCACGAGCAAACTGATCCTCCCATTCCTCCAACTTCTCATGAGCGACGAATTCACGGGCCAATTTGATCTCAGGACCCTCGTTCCGGGCGTTCCCAAAACCTGGGAGGATGCTTCCAAACCACGAGAGGCAGATGTTATTATTGGGACAACCTGTGAGCATAGGCTGGAACTGTTTCATACGAAACTTACAGTCCCATGCTGGCGGGATATGTCGTCGCTCGCGGTTAGCCACTTGTGCATCGACGTACCAGCTGTGACAAGGGGTGACATAGATACCAATGTTGTCACCACAATGGCAGCATTGCTGGACGACCTCTTGACACATTTTTGGTGATGTTTTCTGTGGTTTCTGGGAGTTTGTTCTGAAGTATTGTGGTAACAACTGTGTTTCAGGTATGGACAAGTGGTTGATTCCTGAAGGGCATGTGTAAGGAAGGGGAAGGGTTTTGGGAACTAGCATTCTACGAGAGGACAGAGCTGAACTATTGGACAACGAACACTGTAAAGTGAACAGCTGAGACTTGAAGAAACAGTGGCACACTGAACAATGAGTAGCAGTGACAGTGGCAGCGAGTTGCTATGTGAGGACAAAGACGTGATTCGCTGGAGAACATGTAGCCACTGGTTCCTAACCATGGCCTGGACTATTTACAACGGAATGGGATTCGACTTGAATCAAAGTCTGGTAAGGTATCAAGTTGTCTCTTATTTCGATCATTGTTTCTGGGTGTTTATTGTTTCTGAGCATCTGTCGATGATGGGCGACTGACACAAGACAACAAAATCTCACCACCACAATACAGCTTCAAACCACCAAAAATATAACGAATAAGCAAAGCAAAAGAACATACAACACCAGGTATTCGCTGGTCGTCACCGACCCAACTACTAATCCGGCGCTTCGCGGCTTGACTCTGGGGGAACAGACGGGACCCCGTATTCTCCACGAGCTGTGGTTGTATGTGGCAGATCGAAAAGCACAACAGCAAGATGAAGGTGAATTCAGATAGCATATTCAATAGACTCCTTACTTTACTCGTAATTTACCTTTTGTCTCATAACGCTCGCCTTTCAGGACTTTCTCCGCTCCCAACTGGTGCCTGGCTGGAGCAGCTCTCGTTCGGACAAGTCTAAGGTGTTAGTGAGCTACAAACCTCTTGAACGACTCCAAGATCGTGAGACACAAAGTATGCGACAGTTTGGATCAAATGATCACTGTCACTCCGAACCGCTTCTGGATCTAGGTTAATACAAGGTCCGCAATGCTTCCATTTCAAGGATGATCGTGGCCCAACATTCAGGGCATAAGCGACTTGTTCGCGACACACGATGATTTATATTCTCTCTCTCTCTTCTCTTCTGCAAGGGGCTCAGTATGTAAGGTGTTATCGAATTCTTCAATTGTTTCAAGGTGTTGTGGGATGGATAGATCTGAAATTGTCTGTGTTGGATGGAACTTATAGACGAAATACCTATGTGAAGTAGAGATGTACGTAGATTATTTGCACCCATTACTATGAATAATGGTAGACGAACACAATACAACTTGAGGGGTGAACAGTGATTGGTTGTTCAAGTGGCGATATGAAAGAGACTTGAAGCATGTCAGTATATCACGGAGGTCCAAGGTGCGGTCCCGTATCATGCGGAGGATTACTCGAACTAGGTACGCAAAACTCGAATCATTAACAACAGTGTTTCTACTCACAGCAAGTCCCATACTATCAGCAATTGAGCGCCCTCGGAGAGAAAGAAGACTTGTGACGTTAAGATATCCCAAACTTACCCAAGTCTTTTTAGTACTTGGGGTAGAGGTCCTAAGTTTCTTGCCTCTCCCAGAGAGTATCTCATACTACGATCAGACGAGAAAAGGTTGGTTGATAGGAGGGATAGAAGAAAGATGGAGAGAACATCAGTATAACCGATTTTTGCATTCTCCATATTCAGAGACACCTCCACCAACAACCTTTCTTCGCCATGAGCAGGGTTTTTTTATTTGGCCCTCCGACGTGGTATGCATCAGTTCACAGGCATGACCTGATAGGACACAGTGTAATACTTTCGAGACACGCCTTTGTCTCAATGAAACACAACCGTGTAAGTGACAGGCCATCAATACAACCCCACCGCGGGGTACCAAACATGGAGAAGGAAAATGGTATCTCATGAGACTTACGAGTCCAACTCGGATCATGCTATACTAGTATAGATACAAGTAAGCATTAGAATCTAACAAAACCTTGTATAATCGTCGAATAAGAAACAAAAGACACAATTTCCGTGCCCAAGTCCGCAAAGGCGCAGCACCAATCCTTAATCCTCTATATCCGATTATCATGCACGTTCTTGGGGTTCCAACCTTGAGTGCTCCGATCTCGGCGGTGGCTCCGGCAACGTTGGCATTGTTCTTGATCATTCCCATGTAAGCAATCCGGGTATAAAGAGGCAGTAAATCCTCTTGTTTCATACTCTTGGATTCATTCATACAGTTCACACTCTTTACAATCGCAACGATGGCCGAACAGAAAGATAGATGGTCTACCAACGTGCGTGTTCGTTGTCGTTGGGGGAGCTTCACACTTACACCAAATCCAGGCTTACCAGCACTCAGCTTCTTTTGTCCCCAAGCTGGCAACAAAAGTTGTTCAATGGCTTAATTTACAGAAAGACGATGTCCTTCTTGATATCGGATGTGGAGGTATGTACTTGAGTCCCAACTGGGACCATAGACCAGAGACTGATCGTCTAGATGGCATCTTGAATGCCGAGTTCGCAAAGATCTTGGCACAGGGAAGCGGTTCGATGCATGGCGTTGATAGCTCAGCTTCCATGATTGAAGCTGCCAGAGAGCTATGCAAAGGTTCTCAGAACGCTACCTTTGATGGTAAGCCAATCAACCTAACTGCTTATCCCTGATTCACTGACTATTTGTAGTCTTGGACGCTACCCAGCTCGTCTCTAAGCCAGAATTGCAAAAAGGAGCATTCACCAAGGTTTTTTCCAATGCAGCTATGCACTGGATTCTCCGCCCAGAAGATACTCGTGCTCAGTTCTTCAAGGGTGTCTACGCTTCACTGGCCCCTGGTGGTTCATTCGTCTTCGAGATGGGCGGTTTCGGTAACGTTTCTGAAATGCGAACTGCTGCTCTTAGTGCTGTTGGTCGTCGCATTGGTATGGAAGCCGCTCTTGCAGCTGATCCATGGTTCTTCCCTGACGAAGCATGGGTCACAAAGGCGCTGCAAGACGTAGGCTTCGTTGTTGAACGGGCTGAGCGGGAGTGGCGGCCAACACCAACTGACAAAGGCGGTGTTGAGGGTTGGATTAGACTCATGGCAAGTCAGTTCATAGATGCCATTTCAGATGAGAAGGAGAGGGAGGAAGCTGTGCAGGAATGCGTGGGCGTGCTGAGGGAGGTCTGTCGTAATCCTTCTGGTAGGGAGACGATACATTATGTGAGGCTCAGAGGCGTAGCGAGGAAGCCTGAATAGTGGTGAACCATGAGCTAGGTATGACTGATAGTAACTGTAGCATGGGGAAACGTCAAATAGAAACGCCTCTCCATCTTGATAGAAATCTTGTTAGTGGTATTAAAGCTCCACCGATATCGGTGCATCATTGTGAGGATCTTCTAGAACGATGCCCGGCCGTAAGAATGCAAGTTGCGGTGATTAGTCAGTCACGTCAGTGAAGCTCGGAAATTTCTAGGCGACTTGCGTCAGCGTCTGTAACTGCGAATTGTTCAAGTCTCGTGCAATCACTTGCCCCAGGGGCAATAAAGCCCAAGGCACCTAGACTTTACGTGGCCTATTGACCTCCAGTGGTTCCTCCAAAATACTTACTTCCTGAATATAATGAATCCTTTTGTATTACATCAAGATTGCATTCTAGATGATACCTAGCTCATGAAGTCATTTCTTCCATCTCTATTGCGCTGAAACACCTGCATCGATCGTGAAACCACCACAACTTACCCTGCAAAGGCACGACATCATCATGCCCGAACACGATGCACTCGTGTTGTCGTATAGCCACTTGGCCAAGCTTCCCAGAGCGAACGATGCCCTGCAGACCTTGAAGAAAGTAGCTTCCCTTGTGAAGCCTATAATGCGAGCGCGCAACTGGAAAGTCCGAGAGTTGGCCGAGTTCTATCCTGAACAACATAATCTTTTAGGTAGGCCCCAGATGAACTTCTCCAGGTCATCGACCATATTAAATGTAGTTCATAGGTCTCAATATCAACCGAGGAGCCAAGATATGTCTTCGTTTGCGACATGCTGGGGATAAAAACCAGTTTATGCCTATCGAAAGTGTTGTCGATACAATGCTACACGAGTTGTCGCACATAGTCCACGGCCCTCACGATGCCAGGTTTCATGCTCTTTGGGATCAGCTCAGAGATGAGCACGAGGGTCTGGTTCTTAAAGGCTACACAGGAGAAGGCTTCCTCTCAGAGGGGCGGCGTCTTGGAGGCTCAAGAATACCACCCCTTGAAGCTCGTCGAGTGGCACGAGAGGCTGCAGAGAAGCGACGAGCTCGCCCCGGTACTGGATCAGGCAAACGTCTAGGGGGCTCTGCTCCTCGGCCAGGTGAAGATATTCGGAGAGTAATTGCGGATGCTGCCGAGCGGCGGAGCAGGATCCTCAAGGGTTGTGGCACAGATAACCTCAGCGAAACTCAAATTCGCAACATTTCAGACAATGCCACAAAGAACGGTTTTCGAACACAGGCCGAAGAAGACGAGGCTAATGATGCAGCCATAGCTCAAGCCCTGTGGGAACTAGTGCAAGAAGACAAATCTGTCGAATACGGCAACTCTTACATCGCTCCCATGGCGGACAACCCAACTGGAAATGGAGGCGGATCAGTAATCCCGCATAGGGGACCTGGTGGTAGTTCGGAGAGGTCTAGAGAGCCTCCAGGCTGGACATGCAGCACTTGTACTCTGCACAATCCTGCTAACTATCTATGTTGTGACGCCTGTGGGATGGAGCGGTCCGAGATGAGTCCAAGGTCACAACAGGTTAAGAAAAACCGCCGATCCAGATCGCCAGTATCGCAACCTGCTGTTATTGACTTGACGACTTCGAGTCCGCCACGAGATCGGCAGAAGTCTGCCACAACATCGCGGAATTCAAGACCAAGAGTCACAAGTCAAGAAGCTGCATCGTCGGGACCACAGATGTGGGAATGTAGTTTTTGTGGGACGGTCATGGAAAAGAAGTGGTGGACTTGTTCGACATGTGGGAAAATCAAGGACAATTCACGATAGTTAGTTTGAGAATTGCGCTGCGGTTGGTCAACAATACGAACTGGGGAGAATCAATGCCTTGAACCCTTGTTTCTCGTGTCTTGGTTGTCGATCAATAATGACTTCATAGACGCTGGGTCTTGGTCTTTAAGGATTAAGTCTGCGACAGTCTCAAGCAAGTGCGGGTTTTTTTTTTCTTCTTTCCCTCTGGAGCGAGGCCAAGACGCAGGGGCCAAGTCAACCAAGATCGTATTGAGATTCCCAAGAGAAAAAAAGATGATATTAATGAGACTTTGCAGGATCCGGAAAGGCGCCGATTGGAACTGGAGATGATCTGCAAGGCGGGCTTGGACGCCATCGGAGCTTGTAACAATTAGACCCTAGCAGAAACCGGGCGGGTTGGGGACAGAGGCATTCGGGTGAAACAACAAAAGATGGAGGAAAAAGAAGTGCTTACGCTTGAAGCGGCTGATGAGGAACAGCCAAGCAGAAAGGTGCAGCAAATAACTGTTAGGTATCCTGCATGAAAATGCTATAGGATGCATCTGCGAGATGCCTTTGCGGTTCCAGCTTGGGTTTAGTTGGCATGCCAAGAGATTGATGTGTTTGCATCCTCCTGCATGAATGGAAGTTGGTGATTTGAAATGCGAATGTGCAAATGACACCGGAGTTTTTCATGCTGGAATCAATTCTGGGCTTGGCCATAAGGTCTAGATGCCGATAGACTCAAGGCCAGACCACTCGAAACAACCACAAATAGACGGCGGCAGTATGCAGCTAACTGTCCGGAATGCATCTGTCGAAGGATAAGTGTGCATTTCATCGTAACACAACCGCTTTATTAGCTGCCAGCTGGCAGAGTAGATTCCAGCCCAGTTGCTAAAACAGGCACATTTGTTGCCCTCAACGGCTAGCTGATCAAGGACAAGCAGTGAAACTTGATGAGTAATTATAAACCCGTTGGAATTGGAACGACTCGGTTTTATACTCACCATCTTTGTGTCCCCAGCATTGAAATGCAAAAAGCGAAAGTGTCTGCGTGGTGCCTGAAAGGCCGCAACACCTCATTCGTCGGTTCCCGCGATCTCCTGTGTCGTGCAGCACATCCATCCCTTGGAAGTGGGGAAACTCGTCCAAAGCCAGCATCAGCGTGGATGGAGATGCGAGTGCAAATGTAACCACATCAGGCGAGATAGTGTTGTACATACTGTAACAAAGCGTTGTGCGCCAGGGACCCATATGCCATATTGTTCAAATGTGTTGACAGCAAACATATGTACTGACGAGGCGGTGATGCCTTGAGGGATTCAATTTTTTGAGTCTGATCGAAAATAGTCTCATTGGGTACCCGTAAGGTATTGATTGATTGTACCGAGATTATGGAATCTCTAGCGTCGAGGAGCTCCCGCTGTTGATGGTGGGCAAATGACAAACAACTCGTCCCGTGATAGGGTAGGTCTGCGAATGAATTGGATGGCTGCGGAGGAGGGTGTTGGTTAGACGCTATGTTGCAACGGTCAATTCAAAAATCCCCATGATGATGATCAGGATCATGTTTAAATGTCCAATATGGCCAATCTGAGGACAGGATTCCAGAGGAGGAAGCCGATGTAGAAAGGTAACTCTCATGGTTCCGCAGCCCCAAAGTCGGGCGGATGACACGGATCAACAGACTTCCGTCACCTTCATCAACTCTGGTCTGTTTCTGTTTCTGCCCTGCCCTGTCTGTTGTTGCGGGGATCGAGGCTATCCATTCCCACGGGATGGCCCTTGTACTTACTGTAGATTAGGCGCCTTATTCTCTTGCCTGAATTGGTCTTCGGGCACATGTTTGAAGCTTGTTGATCGATCAAAGAAATGTGCTCGCATAGTATCGAGCTTTGTGCAACCGTGACCGCAATCGGCTACGGTAAGGTTATTTTGTCCGATTCGGCCCCGTCTCTGCATGAGGCTGGGTTGTTGGTCTTTGTATTCGGTTGGACTTGTTGTGCTTGTTGTACTGTCCAGTACTCTGCTTTCTTAACCTCAAGATGTAACAGACTAGCCGGGGTCTCCCATGTTGGTGAGCAGGAGCAGCTCTATATTGACACGCCAGAGTTAAAGGGACCTAGTTTACGATTCTGGGCTCTCTTAGATGTGATATTCGATTTTGACATTGCGGCATCGGGATCGCATGTTATTGTGCGTTTTCGAGGCTCACGAGGAATCTTCAGCGATCGAGTCTGTGCCCATTTCGAGACAAGGTCTTTCGTTGAAGAACTGTTCACCGCAGAAATCAGGGCTTGCGACTGGAGCCATGCATGCCATGCCATTCTCATGCTCGATCGGCATTTCAAGAACAAGGGAGGGTGAAGTGGGCCCGGCTGTGGAGGCGATCCCGACCCTGGACAACGCCGCGGCGCTCTCTTAGGGGAGCAGCCGGCTTCAACCGCCCCACTCTACAGCACCTCTCAGTGGAGAGGATCCGCACGCCTTGCCCCCCCAGACCCTCTGTGAGGCGCTGAGAGGGGACCTAAGCGACTACCAACAGGGCGTTAGACCCCCGTAAGAACCCTCCACTGCTGAAGGTTGTGAGACCCCGCCCGCTTGTCCCTTGCTCGCTCGCTCGCTCATTGTGTTGGTGGTGGCACCAGCTCTTGCCTATCCTATCACGTACCCCGGCACCAGGAGGAAGGTGACGGGAGGTGTGTCAATTCAGGGTCCTTCCTGTCCTTGGGTGTCGACTGCTTTCCTTCGCGGCTTGGAGTGAAAATCAATACCTATTCCTTTCAACGCTGTTGCACAAGAAAAACCTCGAATGTTTTATTTTCCCTTTGCCTGTATCTTCTCCTACACCAACATCTGATTCAACCTTGACTTTTGTTGTAGAAGCCCGGTCTTCTCCACCTCAAGCCTGGGCTTCCAGCTCATCCTGCTAAAGCTGTCATCTCTATTCCAGCTTTATGGTTCACATTGCCATCTCAGCTGAGCTGTCTCGTTCGTCCACTGGCTTCCTGGTTCAGGCACACCAAAACGTGGTATATCATACTTGTTTTGTTTACAAAGACATCAACTTCTCGTAACTCGCCCTACCATTAACCTCCCTCCCGTTCCTGACCCAAACGAGTAAACCGTCTTGACACGCCCTTCAAAGTCTAATCCCGCCTCCGTCGACGCCGTCCCAAGACTAGCTAGACTTGAGCCACGGATTGCCTGACCTTTACGGCACTTTTCCCTCTGTGCGCCATGCCAATTCCCCGTCGCTGGTCACTTGTCGATTCGAAGTAGATCAACTCCACTGATTGCTTTCTTTTGGACCTTGTCTCAAGGTCGAGACCGCTGACGCCCCGGCCATCGCTTCCTTCGCCTACGACCAGTGCATTCACAACTTGCAACTCTGAATATTTACTCTCCCTTGCCATTCTGTTGTTCGGCTCCTCATCATTTGTTTATCCTTTAATACTCAACTCGCACGGAACGGCGTTCAGTCTCCATGACTTATAACGCAGCACCGATATGAGCCCTCCCGAACAACCTCGTGAGAGCAGCCAAACTCGAGCTATTAGGCCCGCAGCAGCTGTGCACGACACCGGCTTTCCCTTGGCTTGCTCCGAATCACATCAAAATCAAATCCAAGCTCCTGTTCCGACCACATTTGACAATGTGCGACCGAGAGCCACTTTCGACTTGGTCAATGATATCAAGGGTCATGATGCCACCCCACGACCATTTGCCGGGGGACGTTTCCTCAGGGATTTGGGAGATGCTTCGCGCTCACCTTCGCAAAGCCCCTTTCGCCTAGCCATGCCTAGTATATCTCCTGGCCAGCTTGCATTCTCTGCAATGCAGTACTTGCCGGTTCCAACCCTCGTTCTTAATAATCTCAAGACCGTCGTCCTGGCCAACGAAGCAATGGGCCGTATGCTAGGACTCATTACGGAAGATTCGGATGAAGAGGATACTCTGCCGACTATCGAAAGCCTTCGCGGCCAGACCTTGTCTCAAGTCGGTGTTGATATCCTCCAGGATGGACAGCCTGTGTGGGCAACGTGGGAGGCTTTCCTCGATTCTCAGGTGGATGAAATGGGCGTGCGAGTTGCAGCAAGGGATCCACGACGATCATCACAGTCTGGCGGCGATGAGACGCCAACCGCAAGCACAATGCCTCTCCCCGAGAGGGCACCAAGCCCACCCGCGCGTAAAACGCAAGACTCCATCGTGGAAGTTGTTATCACCCGCAAAAATGGCAACAAGACAGCGTTTGATGGCCGCTATAACCCTAAAGAATCGGATTGTCAGGTATATGCTAAGATGATTATTACAATATGGGAACTCGAAGATCATCAGACGTTCTTCACACTCACCTTTACCAGCACGGAGTCCCCGTCATCCACTCTTCATAGCACGAAACGACCCATTGCGAGACCGAGTATCCTCGAAGCCGCCGAGCGCAAATCCATTGCTCATTCAAACCCGTCATCGGTTGCGTCAAGTCGAGATTCGAATTCACCATCATTTCATAGCCCAGGAATTGTCACTATGTCATCTAGCCCTTTCCCACCAATGGGCCCCCCTTCTGTCGCAACCCATTCAAGTACGCCTTCTCTTCTGCAAAAAATGCTGTTGATGAAAGACGCACTGCTCAACAATACCCAAATGCCCATTTTAGCAATGTGGAAAGATGGTAGTGTCACCTTTCCCAACACGGCTGCTCGGAAACTCTTTGAGAAAGAAGCCCCGCTCGATACATCTCTTAATGGCTTTGATCTCATGCGGTATTGGCACATTTACACTGAGGACTTCTCGGAGCGCTTTGCGGTTGAAGACATGCCTATTTGCAAGCTGCTCAAGACGGAGAAGCCCTTCAGCGGATTCCGTGTTGGCATGTATGACGAAAACAGAAATAAGCGGATTTACGATGTCCTTGGTGAGGCTATTCGGGACGATTCCACTGGCGAGTTTCTCGCTGGTGTAGTTACTGGACGTGACGTTACTGTCATGACAGAAGAGATCACACAAATAAAAGAGCGGGATGAAGAGCGTTTCAAGCTCATTTGCGACACAATGCCTCAACTGGTATGGACAGCAACGCCCGATGGCATGGTCGACTTCTGGAATACTCGCTTTTACACCTACACAGGGCTTACTCCAGAGAATAGTCTTGGCAAGTCATGGGTGAACGCTTTTCACCCCGATGATCTTCCTGAAGCACACCGGAGATGGCAACACTCATTGAATACGGGCGATAGTTACGTGACGGAATACCGGTGCCAGAGTAAAGATGGCAACTGGCGTTGGTATCTCGGCCGGGCACTGCCTCAGCGTAACAAAGAAACCGGGGAAGTCGAGAAGTGGTTTGGTAAGTTTTGATCGATTAAGTTGAAATCTCGGGACTGACCATCCGTTTCATAGGAACCTGTACCGATGTCCACGAAAGTATCCAAACCAAGATGAGCGCGAAACGCACACGACAACAACTTCTTAGCGTCATTGCCCACTCTCATGTCACCATTTTTACGGTTGATCCCAAACGAAGGGTTACAATGCTCGAAGGCGCATTGATCTGGAACAACACTCACGAGGAGAACCATGATGGAACGAGGTGGTTCATTGGAGAGAATATGTATACTGTCTTCAATCGCTTGACAGCGCAACTGGCAGATGGAGAACGTCCTGAATTCCTTGAACCCATAGAGTCACTGCTTGACGGAAAAGCTACCGAAGACCTCAAGGAACACGGCATTGGTAAGGATAGGCACCAAACTTGATCTCGACAAGCATTGCTAACCTAAAGTAGACGATCGTTGGTACCGAACTCGTTTCCTTCCCATGTTTGGCAAAAGGCCACAAGAAGGAGATACGAAGAACGATACGTATATCGAAGGAGTCATTGGTGTAATCATGGACGTTACCGAACTGAAAGTCCGCGAGGAAGCGCTGGAGAAGCAGTCCAAAGAAAAGCGAAGGGCGATGGCGAACGAAGCAGCTGCCAAGGAGGCCAATAGACTCAAGAGTCAGTTTCTCGCCAATATGTCTCACGAAATCCGAACACCCATCACTGGTGTGTTAGGGATGGCCGAATTACTTAGCGGGATGCAATTGGACGCAGAGCAACAAGAATATGTCGAAAACATTCAGAGCTCGGCAACATCTCTGTTGACCGTTATCAATGACATTCTAGACTTCTCGAAGGTGGAGTCTGGGCGGTTGGATATCGAAGAGGTGCAATTCTCCTTATCTCATATAGTTAAGGAAGTGGGGAGAATGCTTCAGTTTGCTGTTGAACGAAAGAACCTCGATTTTCAGTCAGATATCGGAGATGGCATCGAAAACGATTTGGTGGTCATTGGTGACCCTGGACGTGTGCGGCAGATCCTGACCAATCTTCTTACCAACAGCATTAAATTCACCAATCAAGGATACGTCAGATTTTCAGTTACGGCAGAGAAAGAGACCTCAGAGTCTATCGAGGTTCGATTTTCGGTTGAAGATTCGGGAATTGGTATTCAGGACGATGTTCGCAAGAAGCTTTTCCAGCCTTTTAGCCAAGGTGATGCTTCAACCGCCCGACGGTTTGGTGGTACTGGGCTAGGTTTGACCATCTGCAAGAACTTACTCGACCTCATGCATGGCCGTATCTCGCTCGAATCGAATGTTGGCGTTGGAACTCGAGCAACCTTCTGGATCCCTTTCAATAAACCAAGCGGCCCGGCTGAGGCTGGCCTCGCTAATGCTGGTGCCATCCCTGACCGGCTTCAGTCTGAACTTAGCCTGTCTTGCAACAGTTCAGAATACGACCAGATTGTTGGCACCCCTCCGCCCTTCGACGGAATACAGGCCAACAATGCGGGATCACGTCGGACTCGCTTCGGCATATCATCAACGTCAAGCCCAGACCAAGAACTTCCCGCATCAGAAAGAGCTAAGATCCACGTTTTGGTGGTGGAAGATAAGTAAGTATCAAGATGACTCTGGAAGACACTATCAAGCTAACCAGCCCAAGTCCTATCAACCAGAAGATTGCTACGAAAACCATTGGCAAACTCGGTTTCCAAGTGACGGCTGCTTGGAACGGCAAGGAAGCCCTGGAGTACCTTGCCGGTGTTCAAAAAGGCATCAAACAGAAGCCAGATATCATCCTCATGGATGTACAGATGCCCATCATCGATGGCTATAAGTGCACTCATCTTCTAAGACACCACATGCCTTACAAGCCTTTGGTTCAAGATGTGCCGATTGTGGCCATGACGGCATCGGCTATCCAGGGTGACCGTGAAAAATGCACCAAAGCTGGGATGGATGATTATCTCGCCAAGCCAGTTCGGGGTGTTATCTTGGAGAAGATGCTTTTACGATGGTGCCACTCTCGACGTCGGACATCGGCGACACCAGACCCTACTGCCTCAGACTGTTCAGAGATGAGCGAGCACTGCGATAATGCTGATATTCCGAACATTGGCATCGATGACAATGACATGCCGCAAACATCTGAGGAGATCAATGGCAGCCCCATCACACCTCGGCCGTTGACCACCAACGGATACCAGAACGAGCCGTCACCCTTTGATTCTACCGGGTTGGCAGTGCAGGTCCGACGACCAGAAGGAGAGACTGAATGGTCTAACAGGCTACAAGAGACAAAACTCATCGACGCTGCAGGGGGGTCGTCAAGCTATCGGAGAAACTCATACCACGAACTACAGACCGGAGATTCGTTGACCGAAGAGAACGTCAACAAGTTGAAAAGCGAAAATCAGTCGACGACACGTCGATAAACTAATGAAACTATCGGCCGGGCTCCGGAACCAACAACCGATCGGTTCATCGCGACCGAAACTATTGAAACATGTTATTGCTGGATCGCCGATCTAACCTCGCCCACAGCGGGAAACAATACCCACAATCACACACAGAACCACCTCTCCGATAAGCGCGGATTCATTTTTAAACTCTTCTTTCGGCTACAGCATTGGCAACAAAAGCATGCAGGCATTGGTTGCATTACACACGGTGGAAATGGCGTTGAAACGGGATACCGCTCACATCTAGCGAGCAGAAGAATCAGTGGAGAACACACTCAGGCCACGATGTTCTGAATTTATGTGCTCCTATTGTTGCGTGTTTTGTCTTTTATCATCTATAGACGGACGGGTTCCAGCATTCTGGCAAAAAGAAAAACGGGAGGACCTTTCTGATTGCCTGTACATGCTTTGGCAAAAATACGCATTTATGGATTATGGACTGGGAAGATGAGTAGTTGAAAGGATTAAGTTTTTTGTTATGTACGAAACAGCAGGAACATGGATGAATGATGGGATGGATTGATGATACCTTTTTTGACTCTTTAATATTTACTATTTCAATTATTTGAAGCTGGGCCAAGATACATATTCAGTCCAAGAGGCCCATACAATTACTCCTCGCTTGCTATGTTCAAACTTTTAATAATGCCAAAGAGATTACTGTTCATAACTATCGTCAAAGCCGTAAGATTCATGCACGAAATTGACAGTGCATACGATCGATTGATGCCTGATACGTGATACGATCTTCGGGCATCTCGACATGTCACGCTCTAAGATCGTGGCTTGATCTAGACCTCGGTCTCGATTCCCGGCTGCTTAGACGAGTGGTCAAAGACACCGGAGGCTTTGTCCCCAACTCGATACATCTTATTCTTGATCCACTTGGCCGTTCGCGGGATCTAGGCCCATCTGTTAGTTCCAGTCTTACTTATGGCACGCCCCCTCTAAAAGCGGGAGGGCAGAAATAGAAAACAAATTTGAAAGCCACGTGCGACTCATACAAGGGTATCAGGAGCTTACCTTCCATTGCATTAGACCCCGATGTTGGCGATGCAGGCGTTTGTCTCGACGGCGGTAGTCCCTGAGCTGGTCTATAGGACCCTGTTTATGATCTGCGCTCCCATCTGGGACACTGGAAACCTGGCCGTCTTCGTCTTCTGTATCTGAGGAACTGGAACTGGAGTCCGAGTTGCTGCCTATAGAGCCTGCACGGCGGACACGCTGGCTGCAGCCCTCGTCATCAGAATCATCAGACTCAACAATACCGGCTTCTCTTTCTTGGTGGCCGACTTCAAGATTGTCGCGAGCAGTTTCGATCACCTCCACAACATTTTGAAGATGTTCGTCGCGGCTCGCCCAGCGAGAATGGGCACTTCCCTGGAAGGACGTTAGCAACTGATAAAGCCTGCCATGAATTATTATGGGTGCTAGTAGAATGCTTACCAAACCGGACCAGAATGTGAGCTTGAGTTTGATCGTGCCCAGACGTTCACCACACTCCTCTAAACAGCAAGCTGTAGCACGCTGGAAATCGCCTTTCCAAATGGGTAGTTCCAACTCTGTTTCTTCTTCGTCGGCAATGTCTTTAAGCCAAAGGACAGCAAATGCAGTCGTACCGTCTCCAAAGAATCCCTTCTCCCGGAAAGCGATTGACATGCAACTACTGTATCTCTTAGCAACCGCCAGAGCAAGTGATCTACCTCGTTTCGATTTCCAAGTCACTGTTCCTTGATCGGCATCATCCTCAGTATACATCTTTGCACTACTGATACTGGTCCGGAACTTGAGCTTCGATGAACGAAGTTCCTTGGGACAGTCTACCACGGTGACAGCGGGCTGGACCTCGATTGTGCCATACTGCCATCCTAGGAGATTTCGTGGTGCTTGGAGTTGCACACTTCGGAAGACCATCGAGATACGGACTCGTCCATAGCCAATGCCTCCTGACAGGGGCCAAAACCCCATGACTTGCGAACGTTCACGGAATATTTCTCCGAGAGGCAGGTGGATGATGCCTAGCAATGGGTCATCCTCCTTCAGTCGAGCATCCCGGACCGTGACAAAAACTTCTGCTTCACGCCAGTCGCGGATGAATCTCTCGCAGCCAGCATTATAGAACGGTTTCGAGTTTTGAGGCTTTGTTCTCGTCTTAAATACCTTTCGGTGATTAAGGATGATAGTACAATATGCACTTGGGAGACCATCACCCGAGTCCTCTTCGTCGGTCGCCTCAGCGTCGTTTTCGGCCTTGCGCTTATTGAGTCGCTCCAGCTCAAGACCAGTGATGTTATGCACTTGGATGCTGAATAGACCACTAGGGTAGCCGTCGGGCGGGGGTGCAGAAATGATCATGGCATCCTGCTCAGCCTTGAGCTCCTGAGCTGTCTGTTGCTCAAGCTCGCTGGCGTCTCGCTCCTTCTTGCCTTCCTTGAACATAGTCTCACGAAGCTTACGTTCACTTGACTCTCTGACCTTCTCCTTAAGCTGATCCATAGTACGGATTTCAGGGTCATGAGTCTGCTTCTCAAACTGACACTGTTGGATTCTGGTCTTGGAGAAGTATCCAACGCTCCACTCCAGCTTTCCGGGCATACCATCACCCGATTTCAGGGCTCTGAAGCCATCTTTCCGATGTGACATTTTCCCATTAGACTTATCGTCCCTCATCAGTTCCTTGATGGGAATTTCGATACGTCCGAGGTCGTCGTCCGCCGTCAACCTGTCGGAGTCCCACAGCTGAACGCGAAGTCGCTCGTCGATATTAAGCTCCTGTGGTGTCACGAGAACAAAACAAGTTTCATCCCAAATAGGCTCCATCTCATTCTCCAGTACTCGTGTCGTCCACATCACTTTACCAAATTTGGCCCAGCCGACCGAGACGTACCCGTCTGAGCTTCCTTCTTTGATAAGTGGAATGCCGGAATCACCCATCTTGAAGTCGTAGCCGCGCTTGATGTTGACAACCAGAACACCAACAGCGTTGGTATCCTTCTTGAAATCATCACCGGCAAGCATGTCCTTCAAGTCCAGGGTAAGGCTTTTGGGGGCAACGTATTCAGCCATGGCGGCATCAACGGCGGACTGAACGAAGTTGCTGATGAATGGCACGTCCATGATGTTGATAGCATGTTTACTCAGAGGTACGCAGCTCAGGTTAACCCTTGGCTGTCCAAGGAAGGTGAGCGTGCAAAGAGAGAAGAAAGGAGGATCAGGGGTAAGCTGAAGGCGCATGCGCATGGTACCAATCATACCTTGGAGATCGACCCATACAGGTATCTTGAGGTTTCCAGGTAGGTAAAATGCAAGGTACAGATGCATATCTTTGGTTCTCTCCTTGAGAGACTTGGATGAAGACCGAGTGCGGTAGGCAAATGCAACCTCGAGGTTAATAAAGTCTCCTTCCTCAGCCTCCATTCCGTCCTGGATCGTGGCACTGCTATCACTATTCTCGCCATCCTTCTCCTCAGTGTCATTCTCGCTTTGTTTCTTGGTCATGAGCTGTCCTTCTTCATCGACTGCCCGAGCTGCGGCTCCAGTAGGCAGCCATCTTATCCCAAGAATCCGCAGAGATTCACTTCCCTGGCCGATATCCTCCACACTGACCATTCGAATTAACCTGGGAAGCGAAGCTTGCATGACATCCTCCAGGGTGTCTGCAAGACTGGCAAATAGATCGGGGTTGATGAGAGGCCAAACAGAACCGATCAGAGAGTTGAGCCAGACCGTAGTCTCAGTGTCGTTCTTCTTGGATGCTTTTACCACACCTCGTCGATGAGCATCCCAGACCTCATCTTCAAAGATATTGTTGACTTTTTTGGACATCCATTCTCGAACTGATACCACGAGAAACCATACAGCTCCCATAGTGGCTGCGGTCAAGATCAACCAGAGCGAAGCGCCAACTAATAATGAGGATTTAGTTTTGCCTCCCTGGAGAACAAGCTCTCGGAAGAGCCTTTCGACAGCAAATGCGCCGGCCACGATAGTAGCCACGCCGGCAAGCCCGAATGTGACACCACGTTTGCTGATGGATGACAGCTCAAGGCGCAGAGCATCGAAATCGGGTGGTGGAAACAAATCACCCATAGCATCATGACTTTGTTGAATATCTCGATGCTCATCGCGAAGCTGCTCGTCTGTCTTGTTCTTGTTTTCCGACCCTGTCGCTGTGCGTTGTGTTGTGCCAAAGGGGGGCTCATTAGTGTCTATCTCTTTAAGAGCTTCGTCTGTGAAATCGTGTATAGTGACAGGAAGATGAGTAACGGGGTCCGTAACTTCTCGCTCGGCTCTTTCTCTCTTGCTCTTCTTGATTTCTTTCCTCCGTTGTTTTGGATCTGATGATTGGGGACCAACTTGTGAAGTGTCTGTCATTTGTTCCCCATTGCCTGTCTCTTCATTCCCGTCCTTTTCACTATCATCATTCTTTTCATCCTCGACTGATTCTAGGTGGGGCCCATCATCCTCTCTAGACTTTTGCTGAAACTGATAATCATTTGAGCCCGCAGCCTCTGACGGCTCAGGTTTTCCAACTGCGGCATCTTGACGCGCAGCTCTCTCTTCTCGATATTTGGAGATGGTTGGAATAGGATGCCTGGCGCTATATGGAGCTGTATAGCGACGGTGCTCCTCCGCGTCGTCTCTTCCAGACATGGCGAGTCGCGGGTAAGCTTGGAGCAGTCTTTTTAAGGTAGTGACAGATCGGTGATATACAATTGGCAAGGAACAAGGGATTGTTCAGAGTCTTGGAGATGCGGGAGAAAAAGCTTAGTTGATAAGTTTCACGGAGAAGATGAAAAGACCAAGAGAATTATGGAACAAGGAGAAGAATGACAAGAATTAAGGCAGGCAGGCAAGGTAGTTCGAAGGTTGCTGTCAAGTTGAAGGAAGGTGCGATGGAAGGTGGTAAGTTACTACGTCATAAGCTAGCAGGCATGGATGATATGCCGAGCTTTCCTTCTTGGCGGAACCATTTGTACGTACTAATATACACAAGAATGAAAATAAATAGATCCACGATCGCTCGCTCACTCGCTCAAGCAAGTATTTGTGGTTACTTTGAAGCTTGGCGAGTCAATGCTTGGTAGTGAAAATCTTAGCTTGGCCTTAACTTGGGCTTGACGATGTTGACGCTTAGTTAGAGAGAACCTGTGCCACAGCCTAAGAGGCGTTAGCTGAAGTTAGTGCATTTGCTGTCGATTCCATGTATGTCGTGTGCTTGTGTCCAGTTTATGCCCGAATGCATTCACCGGCCGGTAATTCTGCCTCGATTAGTCTGTGTCTCTAATCAATCTGTCCTCCTTTATTTGGCTTGCTCTCCTTCACATTCGCAAAGAAACAGGACTCGTACGTACTGTTGGGCTCTTGGCATTACACCAACACGTCAGCTTGCGGGGAGCTTGAACCAAGCGTGCCCTGGTAATTGGTGGGGTATCGAGATCGCCAGAGGCCAGAACCTTGTCATTGAAAGGAAATAGGGCTACCGATATAGCACTCGATGTTTATCTTGAGCCGTCTTGGTCAATTCTATCAGTTTCACCATGCCTTAAAAGCAGGTTTTGGTGTGCGGCTGCACCACACAAGACATGAAAAGGACATGATGCTCCGTCCGTTGCAGTGATGAATTCATACTGACGATACAGCTCTATGGCCACTAGACATGTGCCTGTGGCTGTCATTCGGGCATTAGTTTGGCCTTATTACCGGATTATACCTAGAAGGTTGGTGGTTGGTTGCTGGCGGCAGGTATTTATTCTCGGTTCTCTCGTGGTATCGGCCCCACTTCTCCGGCACGGAGACGCCGGCGTCGACCTGAGTGCTCCGGGACAGAGGATGACAAAGACAGTTATGTCGCACTATATCGGAGTGTGGTGTTTTGGAAGTAGACAAATCGGGCATTTGTGATTATTAACCCCCCTATGCATTAGAGATGTTTGAAGATGACAGTAGTCTAAATCGTGAGTGTTTCTGCTTCGATACACCTAATCGGCGCTACTAACACCAACAAGGCAATTGCTCAACAAGACTGTCGCACGATGCAAAGATCTCTCGTTCTCCAAGAGGTTATAGCAAATGATTTTTGTGATGGCGGTTGGAGTGACAACCAGGTCTTTGTGCGATGTGAAAGTGATGAGCGGTCTGCTTGGGTGCTGCACTACACCCGCCAAGCAATCTGCGACAATAGCAGAAATCTTGGCTTTTTATTTCGAAACTCATCCGATGAACCTGAGGAGATGCGCATTGTGGACGAGTAGAGGACATCAGATGACAGTCGTTCGATTTCTTGGGATTTGGTACAGCTGAGAACCGTGACGAGATCTAGCCGTGCATTCGTTAATCGAATGTTGGTTGGTTAGAAACTCTGTTGGTTGGTAGTTACATAGCGTCCCCTTGTGAGCCGCGATCACTAGCTAACTAACCTGCTGATTCCCGAAAACTCGGTCGTCATAGTGAGTAGAGGATCAGAAACAATCGTGCGAGACAAGGGCCAAGAATTAAGAATGTGCACTTGGATCGATTAGTCCCAGACTAGCGCCGTCACAGTGCATTACAAGTGGTTGGCACAAGCCTGTCGTTGGCTGCATCTCGAGATTTTAAGCGCCCAGAGACTCCAACCCCAGGCGCCTCTTCAAAGGTCCCCGTGTCGGTGACTGGTTCCGGGGGCCGTCGGTGGCATTAGGTGCAGTGTTCCTAATTTAATCGGCCAGTCAGACGCTATAGAACAGAATGCCCAGGCCTCTAATAGGCGCCCGGGGGATCAATATTGTCCCCATGATGATGATGGTAGCAGTGAGTTGTTTAACTACTACCTAAGTTAGTTACCTACCTTAGACTAGCAATCTGTGGTGGAGGTACCAGATCTAGAGTAAAAGCATTCAAAGTCCCCTGTTGTCCTGCATTCGTTGATGAATCTTGAATACTCTGAATTTGAACCTCTTCTGCGACGTTTAACCTCCTTATTCAGACGCTATATCGACCGTCGCAGTAACAATAAGAAACAGCCCCGGTCTCAGCCTTGGCGCCCCCCGCGAAACACTCCCATCTCCAACCAAAAGAGCCTAGAGAGTCCCCCCCGACGCCAATTGTCTCATCCCAACCACGAAACCCGCTGCGATTCTCCTCTGTAACGTTTCAACTTCCGCTGGTGAATTCGTAGCATCTCGGCATCCACATCTTCCGTACCCGATCTGGCAACTCGATACCTCCTTGTACCCGTTTAAACAGATCCCCAGCGCATCAGATTTCGGATCACGGTTCCTACTATAGCCTTGATATTCTTGGCCAAACCTGTCGACTCTCGATTTTTTTCTCACTTTATGAACCTGACTCTTCCTTCGATCTCATCCGAACCTTCTTCATCTTTCTTTTCTCGGGTCGCTATTGTTACTCAGCGTCCTCGCCAACATTCTCTCAACCCCCCCGGGCTTCTCAGCCACGACTTTCGCTTCCTCTCGCTGCTGGATCAGTCTCTTGTTCTGTTTTACTATTTTAAGGGTTTTTGGATAGTTAACTCGATATCACTCTCTCTTTATCGAGCGTAGTTCCTCTCCAGTCCTGTCGCCGGCCGACCTTGACTCTTCTTTCTTAATCAACACACTCAACACACACCGCAACGATGGGTTCACATATCGGATTCCTCGAATTAATAAAGAAGCAGTTTACTGCTAGTAAACTCTTCTTCCACTTTCTTTTCTGGACCTTTCACTGGGGTATTTTTGCCTATGGTTGGTAAGTTGAGAGAATAATCATGCGCAAACAAACTCATGGATGGTTCATAACTGACTGATATCCATGATATAGGTGGAAGCAAGCCGCAGATGCCAGACTGGCAGGTCTCAACACCCTCAAATTCTCAGTATGGATCTCACGAGGTGCTGGTCTAGTTCTCAGCGTCGACTGCATGCTTATCCTGCTCCCCGTATGCCGAACCATCATGCGCTGGGTTCGACCTAAGATTCGATTCATTCCACTCGACGAGAATCTCTGGATGCATCGCCAACTCGCCTACTCCATCCTCCTCTTCACCTGCCTTCACACAGGCGCTCACTATGTCAACTTCTATAACGTCGAGTTGACTCAGATCCGACCTGTCCTGGCTCTTCAGATTCATTATGCTCAGCCTGGTGGAATCACTGGTCATGTCATGCTTCTCTGCATGTTGCTGATGTATACAACTGCTCACGCTCGCATCCGCCAGCAGTCATTCGAGACGTTTTGGTACACCCACCACCTCTTTATCCCGTTCTTCCTCGGTCTTTACACCCACACCGTTGGATGTTTCGTGCGTGACACACCTGAGGCTATCTCACCATTTGCGGGTGACGAGTTCTGGGAGCATTGTATTGGTTATCTTGGATGGCGATGGGAGCTCTGGACCGGTGGTTTCTACCTTCTCGAGCGTCTGTGGCGTGAGGTTCGTGCTCGACGTGAGACCAAGATCACCCGAGTTGTCCGCCATCCCTACGACGTGGTTGAGATCCAGTTCAACAAGCCTTCTTTCAAGTACAAGGCTGGTCAGTGGCTGTTCCTCCAGGTCCCTGGGCTCTCCAAGTACCAGTGGCACCCTTTTACCATCACTTCGTGCCCCTTTGACCCTTACGTGTCTGTCCACGTTCGCCAGGTTGGTGACTTCACCCGAGAGTTGGGTGATGCTCTCGGTGCTGGTGCTGCTCAGGCCAAGCTCTACGACGATGTTGACCCCATGGGCATGTACGAAGTTGCCCTTCAGAACGGTGATCAGATGCCTGCCCTCCGAATCGACGGCCCTTACGGTGCCCCTGCCGAAGATGTATTCGAGAACGAAATCGCTGTGCTTATCGGTACCGGTATTGGTGTGACTCCTTGGGCTTCTATCCTCAAGAACATCTGGCATCTCCGCAACTCACCCAACCCTCCCCGCCGACTTCGCCGTGTCGAGTTTATCTGGGTGTGCAAGGATACTGGTTCATTTGAGTGGTTCCAGACTCTCCTGTCCTCTCTAGAAGAGCAATCTAACGAAGCGGCACGCATGCCTGGAAGCTCGGGCGTCGAGTTCCTCAAGATTCACACCTATCTCACACAGAAGCTGGATATCGACACTGCTCAAAACATCGTACTCAACAGTGTCGGTGCTCAGATGGATCCTCTCACAGAACTACAATCACGAACAAACTTTGGTCGCCCTGATTTCCCTCGTCTGTTTACTACCATGCGAAACGGTATCTTGGACCGAACATACCTGAATGGCCTAGAGTCCCATATCAGGACGACAGTTGGTGTTTACTTCTGTGGTCCTTCATCAGCCGGTATGTTATGACCCTCAACATCCACCTTGGGACATTGCTAACTCTATCTTTAGCTCGTGATATCAAGACGGCTTGTAAAGCAGCCACAGTTCCTGATGTGGAGTTCCGATTCTGGAAGGAACACTTCTAAGCTCGCGATCGTTTTGAATAACTTCTTCTTAATTTCAGGATACCATCAAATACAATTTATTTGCATACATCAAAAAAATAGCCTGAAGCCTTAGTCATCTAGCGGTTTTGAAACTTCTAAAATCCAAGAAACTTTACCCCTTGTAAAAATCCTGCTTACTCAGAAAGGGGCCTCAAGTGCTCTCCTGTGTGATCTTCGTCTCTGGTGTATGAGGGTGAATGACCAATGTATCATCAATCAAAAGTGTCACACGGATCAGTTTGTGCCGTGAAGGGTGGCGATAATAGCACCTATATGAACATATATGACAGGGCTATGTTTCATAGTATCATCCTTGGGCATAATGTGTTATGGTATATATAGCTGGCCAGTATCCTAATTCAGCCTATGATATGCAATCTTATAGCTTATCAACTAGCCAATAGCTACGAGGTGCTACTTTAATACACGTAGAATTGTTGTGTAAGTGGTAGAGTTTCTGCAGGCGCCGCCACACAAACCTCACCATCAGCCTCAACTGTATAACTCTCTGGATCAACACGCATCTTGGGCTTCAGATCGTTGTGGCGCATATCACTCTTGCCTATATTCCTGCAATCCTTGACAGCCTCAATGCGGCTGCGTAGACCATATGAAGCGATGGCTCCTGTCTCGATGGATGCTGAGGAGACGAAGAGAATACTCGTAGAGGCACAGTGCGGCGAGAACATCGGACGAGCAATGATGGGCTGAACGGTTGGTATGGAAGCGTTGGGATCACCCTGATGCATAGTTAGTAACTCATAAAGTTGCAAAGTTCAAAGTTGGAGAGAGTAGCATACCATCTGAGCATATGCGATATGCCCACCCTTGAGGACATGGCTAGGTTTAGTGCCAAACCATGCAGGATCCCAAAGAACAAGATCAGCAAACTTTCCAACCTCGATGCTTCCAATGACATGTCCAAAGCCCTGAGCAATTGCCGGGTTGATCGTATACTTGCTGACATAGCGTTTTACACGCGCATTATCAGCCCCTGTGCCCTCATCCTCCGGTAACCAACCCCTCTGCACCTTGTTCTTATGCGCAGTATTCCATGTCCTTAAAACGACCTCTCCGCAACGGCCCATAGCCTGCGAGTCAGAGCTCATCATGCTGATAGCGCCTTTGTCATGTAATACATCCTCAGCAGCAATGGTTTCAGCACGGATACGGCTCTCCGCGAATGCTACATCCTCTGGGATGTTCTTTGACAAGTGATGACAGACCATAAGCATATCGAGATGCTCATCGAGGGTGTTGCGTGTGAATGGTCTCGTAGGGTTGGTCGATGATGGCAGAACATTTTGATGCTCTACCACGGAGATGATATCGGGAGCATGGCCACCTCCTGCGCCCTCTGTGTGATAAGTATGAATTGTGCGGTTCTTGAAAGCAGCGATCGTAGACTCGACAAAGCCAGACTCATTAAGTGTGTCGGTGTGAATAAGACATTGGATATCGAATTCATCACAAACACTGAGACAAGCGTCGATAGCAGCAGGAGTACAGCCCCAGTCCTCATGAAGCTTGAGACCACAAGCACCAGCATTAACCTGATCGCGCAGACCCTCAGGAGAACTATCGTTACCTTTACCAGTAATGCCAATATTAATAGGAAGCTGGTCACACGCCTGCAACATCTGACGCATATAATGAGCACCAGGCGTACAGGTAGTTGCGTTCGTTCCAGCACTGTAACTACTGTCAGCCTGAAAGATAACACGATGATTGCACATTGGACAAACCTTGGACCTGTACCACCACCAAGCATAGTGGTTACACCAGATGCAAGAGCTTCGGGTACTTGCTGGGGACAGATAAAGTGAATATGCGTGTCGATAGCGCCGGCGGTCACAATCTTCCCTTCACCTGCCACGACATCTGTGCAGCTTCCGACGACCATGCCCTCTGTTACGCCATCCATAACGTCTGGGTTGCCTGCTTTGCCGATACCAACGATCATGCCCTCTTTGACTCCGATATCTGCCTTATAGATACCCGTCCAGTCCACGATGAGAGCATTAGTCACCACGAGATCGAGGGTTTCAGCATCGTGTCGTCCAGTTGCTTGGCCCATTCCCTCACGCAGTGTTTTACCACCACCGAATTTACATTCATCGCCGTAGACAGTTTCGTCGCGCTCGACCTTGATCCAGAGATCTGTGCTGCCGAGTCGAACGAGGTCTCCAGTTGTAGGGCCAAACATAGTCGCGTAAGACGCATGGTCCATCTGAAAAACATCGATATGAGCCATGTCGCCAGCAGGGTCTGGCTTGTGAGCGTATCCGGCCTCTTGCAGTCGAGCGAGGATTTCGTCGGCGCGTGAGAGGTCAACGACTCCTGATGCAAGGTTGTTACCACCGCGGATAACACGGTTGCCTCCAATCTCAACGAGAGTAACAGTCTTGGTATCTCCGGGCTCGAATCGTACTGATGTTCCAGCGGGAATATCGAGTCGATAGCCATAAGCACGAATACGGTCGAACTCGAGCTGTGGGTTGGTCTCAATGAAATGATAATGAGATCCAACTTGAATAGGCCTATCACCTGTACTCGTTACCTGAAGACGAATTCTCTTTCTTCCTTCATTGAGGGTAATCTTCTTGGTCTTGACAGGAACAACAGCACCAGGCTGCTTATCAAGTTGATACTCTTCAGTAGCTGCCATAGGAAAGACACTGTTGTCTGGCACAGGTAGGAAACTTCCATATAGAGCTCTCCTCAAATCTCCATCATCCGAGCTGATGGGATTATGGACTGTGACGAGGTATGTTCCTGATGGAAAGGTACCTTCGACTTGAATCTCGTGAAGAGTCGTGCAGACTGAGGGCAAGACGTGACGACGACCTAGCATCGTGGCGCCCAGGGCCATCAGGTCAGAGACGGTATGATTTCCATCTCTGATGAGCTCATGAAGGTTGTTGGCGATGAGAGCCTGAATTCATAGTATTAGTTAAAAGAGAGGCTAGTTCCTGATTGACTCATATTTCTCATATTGAGCGGATATCATACTCACCACAGCTTCAGAATGGTTCAGCTTGACTCCTCTGGCCAGCCGTCTCTGAGCAAGCAATCCCAGCTGCGAGATGACTAGCTTGTCGATCTACAAAGTATGTTAGAGCTCTTTCATGTGCTATTCTCATACTGCCTGCAACAACCCTGCAAAAGCAATGTCTCCAACCAACGGCATGACTCCGCAGACTGGGTCTCTTAGCCTTGGCGGATAAAGACGAACCTCTTTAGGTACCAGATGCATGTTTGCGATAATAGACTCTTTTTCTGGTTACTTATCAAGAGACTCAAGAATCTAAAGAGTGAGAGTGTGAAGAGGGGCCAAAGGTGTATGGTTAGTTACAGCCAGGCAAGGTAAGGTAGCTATCTCGGCACGGAATAGCCGCATCAAGAGTAGCCTGACATTTTTACCTACAACGGGCGGGCTGGACTCTCTAGCTACAGTTACGGTGCCTCCCCCACTGTAACTTGAGATAACGGGCTGCTTGGGGTTGGCTTTATTGATAAGTCGAGGCCGATCGATTGGTCACTTACTTGCGCCCGTTGTTGATATGGCTTTTACATCATTCAATTCAACCCTTCTCAGTCGATCATTGGCTCTCGAGTTGTTGATTGTGTAAATATTTATACATAGTCGATAACACTTCAACAGAAGAGTATAATTGGCTTGTACTCCGTAGTTTCGGGGACAATTGACTTGAAGGCCAATTGGGCCCTCAATGTGAATGTAGTCTCTTCATCATCGTATTCAGAGAGTAAACAACGACTAGTGGTATCCCGATTCTAGGTAACATTGACTCATCGCCTGAACTCCATCAAGTAGATACCATCCAACGCCTTTGCAATATCAAGTCTACCATAACAGTAGAAGAATCATACCTAGGGACCAGACCTAGGGGGACTCGGCCAAATAGGATTTCTAATCCTCCTCCACTTCCTCATCCCATTGCTCCTTTTCTTTATTCATCAGTTCGCCCATGTCTGCTGGCTTGAAAATCGAACTCTCCGGATCTGTAATTCTCGGAACCTTCCGTAGACTTTCATCATCAAACACTGATCCTATTGTATCGATCCATCGCTTTCGTCGCTCCATGAGCGTCTTCGTAAGATCGCCAATGCCCGGACGCGCGGTACCCGCAGCGCCGCCCACAAAGTGACTGCCACCACCGGCACCTCCAGGACGCTTTGTCTTCTTGCTCTTGCCCATTGTGCGTGTGCGCTTCAGGTATGCAGCTTGCACTTGGCCGTCAAGATCCTCGAGGATGGTCTGATATTCCTGGTACGCCATACGTTCTCGTACAAGGTCCGTGAGACGAGCCTTGCGCGCACCGTTGATCAGCATCTGCTCCTTGAGGCGGTTTTGCAAAAGTCTCAGTCTTGCTGCGACCTCGTCATCAAAATGGCCATCGTACTCTGCTTCGAATCCATCAAGAGGAAGGAATCCAATGTGTCGGAGTTCCTGCTTAATGCGTTCATCAACCTGCGAATATTCCAGTTTTGGATGAGAAGCTTTCTTCCAGGCCTCCGTTGACGATTCGGGCATAAAAGCTGCCGGCTGCTGGTTCGGTTTGTCATCTGAGGATGCAGGTTTGTCTTCGACGTCTGCGTCACCGTTCATGCTAATATCTCCATTGGTGGTTCCGTTTGTCGTCGGCTTGTCGTCTGCGGATTGCGCGCGGGCCTCAGGCCGAAGAGTTTGCATTAAACGGGTCAACCAAGGGCCTACTGAAAGTTTGTCTGTCTCTCCGACATCGTCGTCCATATTGTCTATGCTTCCTCGTGGCTGGTTCGGAGGGAGTTTGTCTCGCCCTTGTTGTGGTGTATCGATCGACATTGCGCCGTCCTCCTCAGCCCATATTTCGGTATAATGTCTCTTGCCACGCTTCGGCATAACAAATGGTGTCACACGGTCCCCTCGTTCTCGTAGAAAGGCTAGGTCCTCTTCGGAAAATGGTCTGAAGAACGGCTCCACGTACGTCGAAAACGTAGAGAAGTTGATCTGACTGTTGGGCTTTGCATTGCTAAAATCCTTGTCGGGAGGATCGCCAGCAATAAGGTCGGCGAGATCTGATGGCGGATATGTCGCAACTGAGTAGATCTCTTTGCGTTCTTCATCGGGCATTCCAGGATAGGTCGCTCGGATTTCGTAGATGGTGGGGTCGGGGAAGGTGGACGGATCTTCGCCGAATGTCATAGCTTGGGGTTGTTCGCGACGAGGAGGCGCACCCTCGTCTTCAGAGCTTGATTCGTCTTCCTCTCCTTCTTTCTCTTCGGTCTTGGCCTTCTTGTCAACATCCATGGCCGATGGTGAGCCAGCATGTGTAGGTGACAAGGGCGAACTTGGATCGCGGTCGTGTTTACGGTTTTTCGAGTCTCGCATTGGTGACGAACGTTCTATAGGAAGTCAGTTCGGAACCCCATGTTTAGGTAATTAATTGCCAGTGCCAGCAACTGACAAACTCTGTGGCTAGACGGCTGCCTCAGGCTAAACACATATATCATGAAAATACATACCGACATTGCCTTCCTGCGGCGCAAGTGAATCGGGCTTCTTTCTTTTATGTTTGGGCCGTTTTCCTTCTTGTTCATTGTCGCGATTGCTATAATCTTCGGATGGCCGCTTCTTACGCTCATCTGCCAAGTGCCTCATCCCACGATCGTAAAATGTCGAGCGTTTTTCCATAATATTGGATAAGCTTTTAAGTCGTTCAATCATGCCATCAAGGCTCTTTGAATCTGGAATGGTCGCATTTGAGGCGGATTGATCGACGATATCATCGTAGGTAAGATTGCGAAAAAGAATGACTCTCGTGTTAAGATAGTCTGGATCGTAGAACTCCTGTGGTGGTAGACTGGCTGTCGCGACTGGAGCAGGCGTGGTGTTGCGGCTCTGCTTTGGTATGACCGAGTTCTTCTTGCCCGTTCCCTTCTGACTCGCCCCTGGAGGCATGACCGCGGGTGTTTGAGAGTATAAATGAGCGTGGTTAGTATGCGCTTGATTGGAGGTTTAGTTGCGCGTGGTCTATCAGATAAGATCGAAGGTTGAGTGGAGGATTTTGATGATTATTGCGACAAGGGAACAATAACAGACTGTAACGACACGGCTCTAAAGCACGCGATCCTATTAAAGTGCGTCACGGTACAGGTTGGGCGTCGGTACGTACCTACCCCTTGATGTTCTCAGCTGAGGGGAAACAGATGCCCCGGATGAGACCCTTGCACTTGAAGAGCAGGCACGGAATATGTTTAATTCCGTTCCTTTCAAGAGCAATCAGAAGCGAACAATTGAATGCCATCATCTTCAATCGTGAGTCTCTGGTATCAGCACAAGTCACTGTCGCTAGTGACTTTTCTCCGGATCCTTAGATTTCAATTCTGGATGCAAAGCCCTATTCATCGACGCTACAACTCATTGACACTTACATGGATAGCGAGTCTCTTTGTAGTCAAACAGTTATGAAAAACCATAATTGATACGAGAGCCGAGCCACGGCAATCCGACTTCATATACATACCAGTAATCTTCAAGGAAGCCCGTTGATTTGGCTTATCCAAAGTCAGCAGCGAAAGGCAGTATCACTAATTTCAAATCAAGGTGTCAAAATCAACTTATCTATAGGCATAAAGTTATACTGACTTTACCCAAGTCTTTTTGTCATCCATAGGATAAAAGTCCTACACATACAAATACTCCCTACCTAGACTCAGGCCTCAAAGCCACCAAGTGTTTCGGGGGGTTGATAAACCAAGTCAACTGCATTTTTGCCAGCAATTTACTTTGACGACCAAGATCGCGTTATTTGTCCTGGACTAGATCAATCATGCACAAAACATGTAATGACTCGCAGTGCAACCTTTCTATAGGTGCAATGGAGTTGCACGTTCTTCGATAGTTCTTCTTACTCGCGACAGACCAGAAGAAAGCCCTCAACTTCACTCAAAACTTGGTCTTTGGAAAACAAATTAACAGTGCTTTTGTCACTGTCGATAAACACCAACACTGGAAGCATCAGCATCATCTGTTAACAAATCATTCATGTTCAATGAACAAATGGAAATGAGTTCGAACGAGAGCATCATAATTCGGAATTATTGTCATTAATTACTCCCCAGAACCATGGATTCTTGTTCTTACTCAGATCCAGCGACGTGGCCATTACCAGCCGATAACTCCCGCACAGTTCAATCAGATTTTCTTCATTGCAACACAAAAGCTCTTGAATCTCATTCCAATTGCCTGCGTTCTCTCATTTATCCGTACGTCAGTGTTGACGGCCACATGTGGTTGGCTACCATCGTCTGATTGGTCGTTGCGATTCCCTTTTGGAACGACCCGACTAATACGAAAACACCAGGCACGTCTAATCATTGCAAGCAAAAGTTCACGTCACTTCTGCTTCTCTGTTCATATTCGCCTATGATTTGAAGATATTTGCTCTTCGAGTGAAGAGTCAATACAGCAATGTCCTGTTCATTGTGAGACTCAACCTCTGTCATCACTACAGCCCATCCTCGAGAAGCCTCGTTACCCTCGGCTCTTCAAGCCCATGATCGTCAACTATACTCAGTTGAAACCGCTTGCTAACTATAAACCCCACTCACACGCCACGACCAAGAGTAACTACTCATAGCGAACGAAGGATGGCACATGTTTGCCGCCGCCGCAGCCTTGCAAGACCCTGGAAACTCGATCAACTCTGAACATGTGCTTCAGCTATTGGCTCCCACCTCCATCATCCATCTTATAGCTCATGCCTAGAGTGAGCCCTGGCGGCGGGGTTATCATGGCTATCTGGTGGGGTTGAGCAGATCAACAGGGACCTCCATACACATGAGCAAGTAGATTCGCGTTGAGCACATCGTGTGCGAGGCGTCAGAGCTGCCGACTACGTACAATGGCCGCTGTACCGAGACATTGTACCCGAATTGGTTTCGAGCCAGGTCTCCTTGGTTGTCAACTCGCGTGCCTCGACCTATATATCCCTGGCTCGCCGTGTTCTTGTTGCTCGGTTTTTCATCTGTCTTCAACTTGATCGTGTGAACAGCTTTCAACACTGCTTCAATAGCTCCCTTTTTTCAACACTCGTTCTCTCACCATACAATGAGAGAGTATCATGGCTTCTCATGTAAGCCTGTATCATGTCCCCAACCCCAATGCCTACTAATCAACATGCTAGGGTGGTAACATGTTGTCCTTGGCTAACGCTCAATCTCTTCTGGCCGGCATCGTTGCTACTGCTCTTAGCACGCTCTGCCTCACCTCAATCTTTTCCATTAAGAGTCAGGACGAAAGCCCAGGCCTGATCAAATCCTTTTTCCTTTTCTTCTACTCTTCCTTCATCAAACCCCACCAGGGCGGCAAAAAGGGCAATCAACAAGATGCCCTTGAAAGCTTCTACAAGAAGCAAGCCGGGGCTTATGATGCTACCCGAAAAGTCCTCCTTCGTGGACGTGAGGACATGCTGGCCCTTGTTGCCGCGCAGATCCAGGCAAAACTGACGGCCGATGCGCCCAAGAATGGCAACAAGAACAAGCGAATCTGGGTTGATGTGAGCTGCTGTGACAACCATGTTGTTGCAACAAATGACTGATGTGTTATACAGATTGGCGGCGGCACTGGATTCAACATTGAAGCCATGGGCGCATTCGTCGATGTCCCTACCTTCTTCTCGAGCGTATATCTCGTCGACTTCTCCCCTTCTCTCTGTGAAGTGGCACGAAAGCGATTTGAACGCCTTGGCTGGAAGAATGTCAAGGTTGTCTGTGAGGACGCTCGCAAGTTCCGTCTTGAGGACTACGAATCCGGAATGCCTTCAAAGTCCATTCCTCCTCGTTCCCCTGCTCTGAGCTATTTTGACAAGCCTCGCCCCGACTTTGGTGGAGCGGATTTGATCACCATGTCTTACAGCTTGTCCATGATTGTAAGTTACAGTGTTTGATACCGGGGTCCCACGCTGACATCCGGCAATAGCCCGACTACTATTCAGTCATTGACTCTGTGATTTCTCTTCTCTCACCCCAAGGCATCTTGGGAGTAGTTGACTTCTATGTCCAGAACCAGGTTGACTTTGCCTTCCGAAACTACACTGGTGGTCTTGTCGACCGTCACGTCAACTTCTTGTCCCGAAGCTTTTGGCGCTCTTGGTTCGATCTTGACCGGGTTGGTCTTGAGCCCAGTCGCCGAGATTACCTCGAGTACAAGTTTGGTACTGTTCTCAACGTGAACACTCGCAACAAGGGCCTCGGAGCTATCCCCTACTACATCTGGCTCGGATGCCACAAGAAGCCTTTCTCATCGTCCAGTCTTCCCCATGAGATTGTTGAACGTATTGACGCCCTGGTTACAGAGTCTCCTTACCTATACCCCGCCAACCACGGAGATGCCCTGACTCGAGCCATTGAAAGGTCTGCTCCTGAGATTCGATCTAAGGCGTTCCTCACTGCGGTTCAGAATCTGTCTTCCAACCTTCCTCTCCCCTCGTTCTTCTACCAGAACCACCATTGGCGCATCTATTACGACGAGCAGCTCCCCAAGCATACTCAGTTCAAGGACGAGTACATCTACGCTTTCACTTGGGAGGACACTCGTGTGGATGAGCGACTCTTGAAGCTCGGTGCTGACGACAAGGTCCTGGCCATTACTTCTGCTGGTGACAACATTCTATCGTATCTCCTTCAGAGCCCTGCCCGTGTTCATGCTGTCGACTTGAACCCCACCCAGAACCACCTGCTCGAACTCAAGGCTGCTTCTTACACTGCCCTACCATATGAGGATTTCTGGAAGATCTTTGGAGATGGAAAGCATCCTCACTTCCGTGAGTTGCTCATCACCAAACTCTCTCCTCATCTTTCTGGCCGCGCATTCCAGTATTGGCTCAAAAACGTCCACGTGTTCCAGAACAGCAGTGGTTACGGTCTTTACGATACCGGAGGTTCTCGCCACGCTATCCGTGTCTTCCGTTGGATTGCCCGGATCTTTGGTCTGCAGAAGGCTGTGAAGCAGCTCCTTGAGGCCAAGACTCTGAATGAGCAGCGAGAAATCTGGCGACGAAAGATCCGCCCTGCTCTTCTTTCCAAGCTTGTCTGTAACTTGGTTGTCTCTCAGGAGAGCTTCCTCTGGGCTGCTCTTGGTGTTCCTAAGAACCAGCTGGCCATGATCGAGGCTGATCACGCCGAGTCCGACCTCGTGAAGGGCCCTAAGCCTGCCGCAAAGAACACTCGCTCTCATGCTATTTGGCACTACATGGTCAACACTCTTGACCCTGTCGCTGAGGAGACTCACATAGCCGCTGATAACCCTTACTACTATGTTTGCATGGATGGCAAGTTCTCTCCCAAGTGTCACCCCGATTATCTCAGCCCTAGGGCCCACGCCAAACTCTCTCGTCCCAATGCTCTTGATGGTCTCCGTATTCACACTGATGAGCTTGAGGAGGTTATTGCACGCATCACCCCCGGTACTCTGACTGTTGCCGTCGTCATGGACAGCATGGACTGGTTCGACACTGGATCTCGAGCCGCTGCCGCCCAGATCACTAAGCTTAACCGAGCTTTGGCTATGGGTGGTCGTGTGCTGCTCCGTTCTTCGGCCTTGACCCCATGGTACATCAAAGAGTTTGAGGCTCATGGTTTCTCACCTAAGAGACATGGTGCTCGCCTCGATGGAGCCTGCATTGACCGTGTCAACATGTATGCTAGCTGCTGGATTTGCACCAAGTCTGAGAACTTGCCTCCTCCCACCCCCGAGATGGATCGTGCTGGAGGTTCTGAGATTACTTCTTTGACTATCTAACTCGGACAGCTGGATTGGACTGAGGCAAGGATTTGACATTGCGGAAATTAGTACAAAACAGAATAGCGAACTTGAACAATAAAGATTGATATTGCGCAGGTGCTTCTTAGCCTTCACCCTGCTAGGCTCCGAAAGTGTTGACAAAGCCTATGAATTTCACAAGCCAAAACGCGTTGGAGACCAGAAATCTGAACCTTACATTCAGAAGAAAAGTAAACGAGCCGTCTTATGTGAAATTGACGCAATCTTTGTTAACTCAAAGGAAATTTTTCTATACAGGTGTCTGCAGTCACAAATCTGCGCGACAAGTAGTACTATCAACATCATCCTTCATACCTTACACACGCCAATCAACGCTCAAACGCTTTATGCCTTCCACACTCGTCGGACAGCCTCGGTGATACCAACGTCGTTGGTCTCGAACTCGTACAGTCCAACACCAACGAGGACAGTCGCAATGTTGAGGAGCCAGTTGAAGATCTTTCGGAGGCCGGGGTAGGTCCTTGAGGGAATATAGTCGATGACAACCTGCTGGAAGCCCATGTGGGAGTGGAGGAGGAGAACGCTGCAGAGGATGGCGTCGAGAGTAGGGTTGAGAGATCCAGCGGCGAAGGGAGCGACGGTCAAGGGGACGAGGCCGGCGGCGAGGAGACGCTCGAAGGTCCAGTGGTAAGAGCCGTGGGCAGCGTTGGGTTCGGGGATGGGAGCAGGGTCGTTGACTAGAGTATGTGTTAGTTATTGATATCCATATCATGTGAAGCCGGTCAAGTTGCGATTCGGCTTTTGGATGTATTCGTACCACCACCCTGGATGCGCTCTGTTAATACGTTAGCATATGGCCCTTATAACAGAGATACTGGTACGCACGAGGTCCTGGAGGGAGAATAGCAGATCGTCGAGCAGTGTTGTGGAAAGCAGCGACACCCTTAAGCTGAGATCGGATGCTAGGCATAGGCATGAAAGTGCTTCGGGTCGCGGGGACAGCGGCCAATCGAGAAGCCATAGCGGTCTGCCTAAGCAGAGAGGAACGCGCAATTGAGGCCATTTTGAAGCGTTGAGTGATCTATTCTTGCTGGTGTTGTCGCGGCGCTCAATTGGTGGCTGCTTCGAAGGGCGTTAGTGGTTCAGAGGAAGAATTGGATTGATGATGTCGACTGGACCTCAATCAATTCGAACTGGCCCGGAACTGGATGTCCTACCATTGCCGAGGATCTCGAATTACCTCTTTCGTGATTGGTTCAAGGCGTCCCGAAGGTTTCCCTGTGGTGTGGATCCCTCTGCCCGTCACGGAGCCAATAGCGCTGTCTCGTCAATGCCACCTGTGATTGGTCAGTATTTGGAGATTCTATCCGACGTCGCTTGGATTTTTTTGGGCTAACAGCTTCGAACCATGATGCCCAGATTTGTTTGAGTTGGAGAAAAGTTTAGATCCTAGAGACGTTCTTTTTGTTTGTCGTCCCAACTATTTCAGCTGAGAAATTGCTCAATCCGTCCACAATGGCGACTCATGCCATCATCTCGAAACTTACGCCCCCACGAACAACCATATATTCGAGATGCCTTAATGCACAACGCTCCCTCCAAGTTCGAAACGTCGCGACGACGTACCTCAACAAAGTTGCAGAAGGCGAGAAGAGATGGAAAGAGAGGGCAGAAAGGATTCAGAATGGCGAGATTCCGCACACAATGGATGTCCTTCAAGAAAGAGGATATATCAAGGATATAGCAGGGTACACGGCACTATCCACGATCCTCAACTCGAATCTAACTTATACAATAGATCCCCTGAAAAGATCAAAGAAATCATGCGAGTCAGGAGGATAGGCTCCTACGTCGGTATCGATCCCACCGCCGACTCGATGCACGTCGGTCACTTGCTACCGCTGATGCCCATGTTCTGGATGTGGTTCCACGGTTATCCTGCTGTCACCTTGATCGGCGGCTCGACTGCCCGTATCGGTGATCCTACCGACCGACTCGAGAGCCGAACGATTCTTTCCAATTCAGATATTTCCAAGAACATCACAAAGATCCATGTCCAATTGACGAAGTTATGGAAAAATGTCCACCTATTAAAACAGAAGTACGGATATGAGGAGGACTGGGCTGCCACACATCGTCTGTTGAACAACAACATGTGGCTAGGGAACCTTACTCTTTACGATTTTGCCAAAAGGATAGCCAGGCACACGAGAATCGGACCTATGCTGGCTAGGGATACGTGAGTTGCCCTCAAACCCAGAAACTGCCATTCAGAGTGCTAACAAAGACTTGTAGTGTTAAGCGAAAGATGACTGAAGGAGACGGCATGTCTCTCGGCGAATTTATGTATCCTCTTCTTCAAGGATGGGATTTCTGGCACATGTACAACAAACTTGGCATTCAGATGCAGATTGGAGGCTCAGATCAGTATGGCAACATCACTGCGGGAATCGATGCCCTCAAAACCATTCGCGAGACCGAAGAGGCGCCTCACTTGAAGAAACCTTCAACCTGGGATCATGAACCATTTGGTTTCACCGTTCCGTTATTAACAGATTCTGCCGGCAACAAGTTTGGTAAAAGTGCCGGCAATGCTATATGGCTGGATGAGTTCAAAACATCAGCATTCGACTTGTACGGCTACTTTGTGAGAAGGTCTGACGAGGAGGTTGAGAATTTGCTCAAGATGTTCACATTTATACCTCTGGAGCAGATCTCCAAGCTAATGGAGGAGCACCGAGCGGCACCCCAGGAGCGAAAAGCCCAGCACACCCTGGCTTTCGAGGTTCTTTCACTTATTCACGGAGCACAGAGGGCTGTTCAGGAGGCCAAGCAACACGAGTTTCGATTCGGCACCAAGCTACCCAAGGGTATTGTCAGCGAGCCCACTCCAGACACTGGTATCGTCACTGTCAACAATGCCCCAAGAAGCGATATTCAACTCCCTCGCTCCATCATGAAATCCTCACCGGCAAAGATTCTCCACGCTGTCGGTCTCGCATCCAGCAGCAGTGAAGGTCAACGTCTGCTTTCAGCACAAGGCGCCTATATCGCTGCTCAGCCTGGCCAGAAGAGGGGCCTCGTCCCTGGCAATCTGTCCTGGACTCCCATGAAGGCTTGGTTCCCCGAGGAGACTTCCAAGTTCCTCATCGACGACCGCATGCTCATCATGCGCAAGGGCAAGCACAACGTCCGAATCGTCGAGCTCATCAGCGATGAAGAGTGGAAGAAGAGCGGCCAGATCTACCCTGGCCAGCCAGGTACTGGTCTCTTGCGCAGAATGAAGGACGAGCTGAAGAAAGAGGTAGAGGCGAAGGGTAGCTCATTATCAGACAGGGAGCTTACTCAAATTGCCTCGAGGAAGAAAAACCAATTGAGCGTTGCCAATAACTCGAATATTGAGCTGCCCAATAAGCACGATGTGCGTGAGAGGCGAGCTCAACTAACATGGGACAGGAGAGGCAAATGAGGGGCTGCCTGTGCAGAATCGGCTTGTGTTTGCCGTGTAACATAGCACTGTAGTATATTGTAATCTGGATGATACCATAGATATGATGTAAAATGTTAAAAATGATGGGTATAGAGGTTTGAAACTGGATCTATCTATAAAAGACTGCCAAGTCCCCCTTTGGAACTGGCAACTTCTTGAGTTTCTCCATAATTTCACTATCCGTCATGTTCTGCTCTGTGATGATTTGGTCAAAGTGATGACAGCCATCTGTGTACTTCTGCAGTGGATCTCCTCCTGGGACAGGGCGGCTTTGGCCAGAGGCTAAGGCGGCAAGATATTGCTTAGAGACGACGAATTTGTGAACGCGGTATATGCAACCCTTTATGACGCCAAACTGAACGAATCTGCGAACGTCAACAAAACGAAGGACTTCGAAACCTGTGTCTTGATGCCCCTTGAGCCATTCCATGACGGATTTTCCAGGAGCAAAGGTGGACATGAGTTTGATAAGATGATAGTTGCTCACAAGGCCGCGTCCGTGAGATACATATGCAGCACACTCATCAACCATCCCATCAACATTTCGGATAAAGTCATGGATCCCAGGGCGTGGAGCGTAGCATGCAGTGAAAAAGAACATGTCAAGAAGTAGAATGGTGTCGTAGTAGAGGAGATGGCGGAGCGCGGTCTTTGCTAGCTCAAGAGAGACCGAAGCCGCGTGGGCGATACGTCGAATATCAGAGACACCGTCGATGTGAGAGATGACTTTCTGGAGGGTGAGATCCCAGGTCGGATCCATAATGTCAGAGAATTTGGCCTTTGGAACAGGGACATGCCAGCCTCGAACCCTAGGAGGATCCATGTGATGAGGGAAGAGCTTCATGTTGATAGTATTGGCTTCGTCTGTATATTCATTAGTATCAAGTCCGATCCAGCGACAAAGTTAGCTTACCAACGGGAATCATGCACTCTCCATAATTGTCCAAATCCTCTTTGACAATTTCGAGCAAACTATCAATCGGTCTCCTCCCGGATCCTTTAGTCTCTGCATTTTGGCTCAGATACTCGTTCTGTTTCTCCATCTCAGAAAAGGTAGAGGCTAGACCACGAACGACGCGTTCATAAGGAACATGATCAACATCAGCGTCGAGCACGAGGCCGAAGTTGAAGATGAACTCATTTCGAAGATACTTGGTGTGTGGAATAACAACTGGGTATCCTAGGACAGTGTACTTCCCATCTGGCGTGTTGATGGTGAGATAGCGATTGCAGAAGGCTTGTCTAGGGATGATGTATTCATGGAGTACGTCGAAGTCGATGAGAGGGGATTTGGTTGAGCCTTCGACGGGGGTTATGCAGCCTGCGGGAGACTGTGCGACGATCTTGGGACCTAAATAGTATTAGGAGAGATATATGAGCTCATTGGTCTGTGACTATTTACCCTCTTGGGGGAAGAATCTGGCGTAAAAGATGCCTTGAATCATGATGGACTTGGGGTCATTATCTGGTATTGATCAGAGGTGTTGATATTGACTCTGACCATTCGCCGGTGTATATATATATGAAAGAGATGGTATTTCTTCCTTGAGGCGATGCAGCTTATTCCATCTTGTCAATAGTTTGAACGCATCTTATTGAAACCTCCAGATGAGAGTTGAAGATGGTAAGTAAAGCTAGGTATGTTCGCAGTTCAACTCAATTGGAATCGAGACCAACGCCCCACGCTGATTGGTTACCCTGTATCAACCCAGGACCCTCATAAAAATGTAGAGTGAGTGAGTGGTGTGTTCAGTAATGAACGTCAAGATGAGTATAATAAAATGAGATCTCCTGCCAAAGTCTTCTTCTCATCATCTAACTGATCTCGTTGTTTCGGAACTTTGCGCTGTTTAAGCCCTTTTGAACAAACAGAAGCGAAAAGTTGCGAGAGTGAGATGGGTGCTTGAATCATGAGTTTATATGCAGCCTAAAGCCACAAGTGTCCCGTATAAGGCACAAAGGAGGTATGAAAAGGGGAATAATTTCAATACATGACGTCCACCTTTTCGGATAAAGAGGTTGAGATGAGGTCTTGTCCGCAGCTCCCGGAAATGATGTTGACTTGGCTGTGATTACTGGAATCTGGCTACAGAAGATGATGGATGGCGGTGGAATAAGATGATAAGTGTTCATATGCTGAGAGAGAACCGAACCCTTCAAGAGAAACGATCCTGTCTCATAAAAAGGTTTTGATACAACATTTAACTCGCATGCAAACAAAGTCTCTATTTACAGAACATTTCTTTTTATAACTTCTCCAAACCCTGCCCTGCTTAATCGACTCTGCATACTCCGTACCCTTCATTCTATTTGATAATTATCCACAGCGCGTCATTGGCAGTAAAAGTTGCCCCACGTCACTACCGACTGATAATACCACCTGGGCCTAGGCTGCCTGCGCCTACGCCTTCGCCTACCTACGCCTGCATCTGCAGTTGATCCAATTGAGCAACTCAGCACTTACCGTATGGGACTGGGCCTTGACGTCTAGTCTACCCTCCACTTCTTCTCAAGGCTTCGCTCAATTTACCTGCTTCCAACTTCGCCTTCAACATCGTCTTGGCTTCAAGACTACACCTTTCCTCCCAACATCCCCAGGCAATAGACTATACCTATTTAGCAGTAACAGCATATCTGGGAACAGCTCTCAAGATCGCTCATAACCTACTTCTGCACTCAAGAGCTCCCTCCCCGCTCTTTTCCATCCTCAACCCCCGCCGCTATCGCTATTCGACCCCCTCGTTGCGCCGCGCCACGCCATATCGCCAGTCTACACAATGGCTGACAACCCCGAGCCGAGCGCTGACTCTCAGATCACCTTCAAGGTGAAGACTTCCTCAGACAGCACGCATAGCATCACCATCAACGATACAGCAACTGTCCTCGACCTCAAGACTAAGCTCGCGGGAGAGGACTTTGAGAACATTCCCGTTGAACGACAGCGTCTCATCTACTCTGGCAGAGTCATGAAGAACGATGATGCTCTGAGCACTTACAAGATTAAGCACAACAACACAATCCACATGGTCAAGAGCGCTGCCAGCAATCAGCAGCCCAATCAAACTCCCACCGCCAACACCTCAACATCGACTCCCGCCCCCACCAACATGGCTTCGGGCACAGCAAACCAACCTTTTGCCAACTTGACTGGTGCTCGGTATGCTGGATTTGGGAATGGCCTCCCCGGGCTCGATATGTTTGGGCCCGATGGTGGTGTACGTATGATGCACTGTAGATGTCGACTGTTGCTGACACATACTTCTAGATGGGCGCTCCAATGGACGAGGCACGAATTCAACGACTCATGTCCGATCCCAACGTTCAACAATCTATGAACGAGGCTCTTAACAATCCCGATTTTATCAACATGCTGATCGATTCGAACCCTATGCTTCGAAACCTTCCCAACGCCCGAGAAATCATCACATCACCATTTATGCGACAGATGATGAGCAGCCCCGAGATGATGAGCCAGGCTATGCGTATGCAGCGAAGCATGCAAGGAGGAGAGGCTGGAGCTTTCCCAGCTCCGGGTGCTACCGATACCACACCCCAGGCTGCAGCCAGCGGAGGAAATACGCAGGGTCAACAAGGCCAGGCAAACCCTCTCGCCAACCCATTTCTCTCAGGCATGTTGGGAGGCCAACAGGGAGGCACCGCCCCTGACATGGCTCAGCTGATGCAGCAGCTCCAGGGACTTCGCTCACTGTACGGAGACGTCGGCCAGGGACAGACAGCGACGGGACAGACTGGCACAGGTAACACACCTAGCCAAGGAGCGACGGACAGTTCGGCGGATGCGCAAAACTCTGGAACAACGCCCAGCCAAGGTGGCACGCAGCAGGGCTCAACCACTAGCCCACCTCCCGCGAACCCATTCGCTGCGCTCTTCCCTCCTCCTGGAGCTGGCGCACAGCCTAACAACCCCTTTGGTATGAACCCCGAGATGATGCAGCAGATGATGCAAATGCTTGGTGGTGGATTGAACTCGGCCCCTGCGGCCCCTGCTGATAACCGACCTCCGGAAGAGCGCTACGCTGAGCAATTGCGCCAGCTTAACGATATGGGCTTCTTTGACTTTGATCGCAATGTTGCGGCCCTGCGTCGAAGTGGCGGGAGTGTCCAGGGCGCCATTGAGCATTTGCTTAGCGGACCTTGAACGAGAGGCCCAGTGCGGAAATTTGGGGATTAGAATCCAGGGTTTGCTCACTTCAGTTGGGAGGGGTATTCGAGTCAAGACTGGCGAGACAAGCTGAGAAATACAGGCTGATTGGGGAGATATCCTCTAGGTGAAGCATGATGTGGTCATAAATATCAGGTATGGAACAGAGAGTATTTCGAACTTCACAACTTGTTTTAATGTGATTTGTAATTAGTCATGACTCTGATTATAGCTGAACTCATGAAGCTAGCTTGCTAATAAGGTTATCATGGAAGTTGATGTAGTCATATTGGTATTGGTGTACGGAGTAGTACACTATCAATTAACTAAAAGTAGGGGCCGATCGCCGGGGGAAGATGCCTCGGCTCATGGATCTCTTCCCCGCGTAACCCCAGACTCTGGCCGCGACAAGGTAACCGACGTCAGCTATTAAATCTGTTCTTTTTCTTTTTGGTTTTCTTTTGCGACATCTCTAGTCTCTCATCCACTTGTTGTTCGTAAACCATATATCGTGATTTCTTAGTCAACTCTCGATAACCTCCAATTGTTTACCGACGGAACAACACTCATAATACCCAGCCAGCACATAACCACAACCATATCCATCATGCGCGGCATCCAAATTACCGAGTACCTCAAGGTGAGCTTCCAATGTCACCAATCGCTTCCATCAAATCCACTAACAAAATCAAAAGGGCCCTGACCAGCTCACGGTCTCAGATCTTCCCGATCCTAAGCCTACGGACAATGAGTATCTCATCCGAGTTCACGCCGCCGCCGCCAACTTCTTCGATATCTTACAAATCCAAGGAAAATATCAAAACCAACCCCGTAAGCTCATCAACTCAAGCCATCACTCACAGAATACTAACACCATGAAGCCTTTCCCTGGATCGCCGGCGCCGAATTCGCAGGTACCGTCGTTGCCACACCCAAGGGTGCCCCCAACCCCAAGTTTCCTGTTGGATCGCGAGTCTTTGGCGCATCGCAAGGCGCCTTTGCAACAAAGATCAAGGCGAAAGAAGAGACACTTCTGCCTGTTCCCGACGGCTGGTCGTTCAAGGAGGCGGCTGGTCTGTTTGTTACTGCGCCTACAAGTTATGGGGCTTTGGTTGTGAGAGCTGGTGTCAAGAAGGGCGATTACGTACTTGTCCATGCTGCAGCTGGCGGTGTTGGCCTTGCAGCCGTTCAAGGTATGAGATTCTCAGAAGTGGTGATGAGATTGTGAACTGACATGAAATAGTGGCCAAGGCTTTTGGCGCGACTGTTATTGCGACAGCTTCCACACAGCACAAGCTCGACATTGCAAAGTCTTATGGCGCCGACCATGTTATCTCTTACAACGACGCTACATGGCCCGCTAAGGTCAAGGCTTTGACTCCTAAGTCTCGTGGTGTCGACATCGTCTACGACCCCGTCGGTCTGATCGACCTTTCTACAAAGTGCACAGCCTGGAACGGCCGAATTCTCGTTATCGGTTTCGCAGCTGGCAAGATCGAAAAGGTCGCCATGAACAAGGTTCTTCTTAAGAACATTTCTATTGTCGGACTTCACTGGGGCGCATACTCTATCCATGAGAGGGAGACGATACCCAAGGTGTGGAATGGCATCATGGATCTTGTCAAGCAGGGCAAGCTCAGGGGTACTGAGTATACTGATGAGGAGTTTGTTGGTCTTGAGAGAACTGGGGCTGCGCTGAAGGCTCTTGGTGGCCGGGGGACTTGGGGCAAGGTTGTTATTAAGATACCTGAGGAGGGACAGAGCAAGCTATAGATGGCGGCTGTAGGCGATATTTGGGCCCAAGTGACAGATTCATGTTGCTGATAATTCAATTCACCGAGTTAACAGCTATTGAGAGAAGCCTTCATAGCAATCTTTAACCATCTGTATGAAACCGTTAACAATGGTCTAGTCTTAATGCAAACCAATCCCTGGTGTATCATTTCCCAATTCATCATCGTAATCTTCTGCTACTCTAGTCCCATGTCCAATGATATTATCTTACTGCTGCTGTTGCTGTTGCTGAACACCAGAAGCCATTTGCTGAAACTTGTCCAGCACCTCTTTATCTACATTGACAGCCCACTGCTCCTGGAAGGCCTGCTCACCTCCGACCCTGTTCACCAAATCCTGCAGGCGCATCTTGACAAAATCGAACGCGTGAACGGTATGAATGGGATCTTTGGCTTCCATGTTGCGGTCCGCAATGATCTTGGGGGTATCGTATTCGGTGGTCTCCAAAGGACCCCATATCAGGGTATCGGTTCCGTTGGCAACACCATCTTGGAGATCGGAAATCACATTGATCCACATGTCGAAGTAGTCTTGGAGTTTGCTCAACACGAGTTCTTGAACAGGTGATGGCAATTCCAGCAATCTTGTCAAGCCAAGTAGGTAGAGTTTCTGCCGCTCAATGTGGTCCATACTTGACATATGTGAGAACCACTCAGATGAGAGCCAGGCCCAGACTTGATCAAGCGAACCCATATTGGTCAGCATCTGACTGAAGAGTGTGGGTTCAGCGAGAGCCAATCGTCCTAGAATGGCAAAGTAATCTGTCTCAGTGATAGTACTGAGTTTGCTGACCTTTCGGTTGGGACCTGTGGTCTGATGTGATTCCCAAGCGTCATGTAGGTTTCCGAGGATTTTGTTCATAAAGCCGATTTCAACCATATCCTGTAAGATAACTGAAACTCCTGTCGAGCCGCCAAGCTCGACAGCGGCCCTGATAAAATTCTCAATGCAACTAGTACCCATACGAACTTGTTCTCGGCTCTTTGAATCTAAGATGTTAGACAAGGCGCTCAATGTCGGGCGACGCAGGCGATCTTCTAGCATAGAAGCAGGAGCAAGAAGGATATAAGACTCAACAGCTGTTAGAGCCAGTGAGGCAGTCTCACTATCATACTCGAGTAGTGGCAGAACAAGCTCTGCAATGTTTACCAACTCAGGAGCCAAGGGAGCATAGCTCTGCATGAGAATATTATTCCACAATTCCAAAGACTCATCAATTAAGTGGAGGTGTAGGTCTGATCCTCGGCGGGCTGCTTCAGAGAGTAGTGGCAGCATGAAGTGCTGATATCGTTGTGAATCCGGACCCATGCTCATAACCAGGGCTGCGAAAATCGATGTTACCGCTTGCTTGATCATGTACTCTTCAGCCCCAGAGTTCTCCCAAACCGTAGGAAGAGCCGACATGAGCTGGTCTCCAAACTGGGATACTTGCTCTTCCATTCGTGTAACCAGGATTCTAATGGACTCAAGGATAGCCAACTTGGTTTCATCGACATCAACACTTTGAACAAGGTTGATGAGCTGTGATAAAACATCAGAAGTGTATGGCAGGAAAGCTTCCACATTGAAGTCAAGCTCATCGGCAATCCATCGTAGTTGTCGGGCAGCTGTAATTCTGACAACCACATCGTTGGTATCATCCTCAGGGTTGAGGAAATGGCGGTAGATTTGGTAGACGATCGGCCTACTTGAGTCATCGAGCTTGATAGGAGCCCACTGACTCACAAGGATGGCGATTCGTCGTCGCAGTACTTTGCAAAGGCCGCCTTGAAGACGTGCATCATTGACAATCGTTGAAGCCAGAACGGCATCAAAGTCGAACACGTGATGAACATGAGCAGCGGCGAGGCCCATTGCAGTATACACTGCCTCTTTGGTAGCAATATCGGCCTGGGGATCTTGTGCTGTCTGGAAATAAGACAACAGGGGAGGAACTAGCAAGTCCTTATAGTTTGTGAGAAGATCGAGGAACAGCTTTTCAGCACACGGCCTTACTTCCCACTCATAAGCATTTCCTTCACTCTGTTCCTGCTGCTCCCACTCCTCTGGATCTTCCTCCCAACCCTCAAGATCCGACTTACGGAAGACAAAGAGATGGGTGATGATGGAGTTAACAATTTGAATGACGAGATCAGGTTTCAAAAGTTCGGATTTGATCAGGTTCTTAGCCTTTTCTTGCTCGGCTTTTACTTCCGGGCTTCGCCATCTAAAAGTCTGGACATGCTGGAACCCTATCCGGACGCATGACCTGAGCAGGAGAAGCCCCTTGAGGGCCAGTCTTTCTAGTACGGGTCCTTCGACCTTGGATTTTGCAGATCCGGTCTCTGATGGGCCTTGTCTGATACCGCCAGACTTGTCAAATACCTCTGCAAATTTCGCAACCAGCTCCCAATATGATTGTACCAATGGGATGGAGTTGGGAAGAAACACAAAGCTGGCGGCATGCTGCTCCGCCATGTCAATGTGCAGCTTGGTAAACTGGAGCAAGTGTTTGCCAACGACTTCTTGATAGTTTGGTGGGACTGCCGAGTCATGACTAACAAGGTTGAGGAGCTGCCCGAACTGGTTCTGTGACAAAGTCCAAAATTGCTCAACGGTGTTGTCACTATGGGGGCGCTCGTAGCCCATTATAACGAGCCGACGAAGGACTCGGAGAGCAAGTAAGCTGTTGAGCATAGCCAGGTTGACTTCCTCCTGACCTCCAGGCCCACCAGTAAGGAAGCCCATCCATGCCTGTGACTTTTCTGAGTAGACTTCGCTTAGAACGTGAACAATCTCAGGGGTGACTGATTGTAGAGCGGTCTGATTCTTCCGCATTCGTGCGGTTCCCAGTTCCTTCACCACTCGCAGTAGAATCTCGAGGATGCCATGAAGATGTCTCTGGTTACCATTTCGCGATGACCGGAGGAGTTCGATAATATTGCCCATAGCATCTGGCCATTCGCCAGGATAATCGATTCTAACGATCTTCGCGACCACCAGAGCATTGTGTAGAGCAAGGTTGGTGTGCTCTTCCTCGATGGAGCCTTGGAATAGTCGCGAGCGTATTAGGCTCTTCTCCTCTGGTTTTATACTGTTCTTGACTTGGTTGAATAACCGCCAATAGCGGTCAATACCATTCTTGAGCTGAATTATGGCGAGAAATCGAACTTCGTAGGCGAGGGACTTGTCGAGGTAGACAGCCTGCGAGATTGTTAGTACGTTGAAAAGAGTCCCCATCTCGGCCATAAGGCTCACCTGCAACGAAGAATAGTAGCCTGGTTGGAGCTCCCATGATGTTAGCTGTTGCCCTGCCGTCTGACGCTGCGCATAATCGGTTGAAGTGGCTGACTGCAGTGTCTGGTACAGCGACTGCAAAGACAGCGGATTCGCATCGCCTGGGACTTCGATAGCGAAGCTCATGGTGAGAGCCAGCAGCGGCTTATGTCCGCAGGAGCCGCAGGATTAGTGAGGACTTTGGGAGCTCAAGTATGGCAACGGATTATTGAGAGAGCGAGGGCCTCGTTGTGTGAGGGCGAAGAGAAATTACGGTATGAAGATGAGTCGTGAATTTTGGCTAGTTGAGATCCAATGCTCACGCAGTTGCTCTGTTTGTATGGATGGCGGGGTTCCATTAGGATATTAGCGTTGGGGAGGGGTCACACAAAGACCCAGAGACCCATGCCACAATGTCCATAACCACTATAGAACAAAGGGACTGTACATTCAACCTATGATATCACCTCTCATATATGGAATTACATATTATCTGACCTACCAAACTGTCAGCATGGTTGTGTTATTCATGAGGTTTAATAGGTATGCAGAGACATCGCCCTGTATGTATTACCTTATATTGTTAACCGCTACACGAACTGGACATGTCAACGGACTGCCGATAGGCGACAGCTGACCGCTAAGAATAGCGGCCCGTGGGTGTCCGCTAGGCTTTAAACAGCAACGAGCTGGCAGGCGTCCATGGAACGTTTTCAGGTGGGTTTGTGAATTTTGGATCGTCATATTTCCGCAAAAGCATCCATTGAACATCGATCTATCACGCGCCATTGCCTGCTGGAGTGGCCATGATCCGCTCGAGGACCGCCCGAGCGGCCTTCAATACGTCTCTCAGAAGACCTTGGACGTGCCCGCAGTGCATCTCCCGCAGCCGGTTCTATTCTGGAAAGTCCGAAAAGCGAGAACCTCCCGACCATCGTAAACTCGGTACCAAGCAAGAACTCTTTATTAGCTCGATCTACAGCCCTGGCTCCCCCATATTCCTACCGAATGGCTCGCGAATCTTCAACCGGCTTGTTGACTTTCTCCGAAAACAATACGTACGATATGGCTTCGAGGAGGTTATTACGCCAACCATCTACAAAAAGTCACTATGGGCCAAGTCAGGTCATTTGGAAAACTACGCCGACGACATGTATGCTGTGAGAGGGAATACAGAGCCACCGCCTGCGCAACATGACGGATGCTGTGGGAGTGACCAGAAGGACCTGAAGCCTGACGAGGAGGAAGAGGGTGATTATGGTCTTAAGCCCATGAATTGCCCCGGCCACTGCCTCATTTTCGCTTCCAAAAACCGTAGTTACCGAGATCTTCCAATTCGATACGCCGACTTTAGTCCTCTGCATCGAAACGAGATCTCCGGCGCATTGAGTGGACTCACTCGTGTTCGACGTTTTCATCAGGATGACGGACACATTTTTTGCCGACCAATTCAAGTTGAGAAGGAGATCAAGAAGACTCTAGACTTTGTCAAGGTGGTGTACACTGTTCTGCGATTTGGCTCAAATTACCGACTTGCACTCTCCACACGGCCAAAAGATCACTACATTGGTACCCAAGAGGAGTGGGATCAGGCTGAGAACGCTCTGAAGCGAGCTCTGGGTGCATCAGGCATGGAATGGGGTGTCAATGAAGGAGATGGTGCTTTCTATGGACCCAAGATCGATATCGTCCTCACAGACTCGGATGGAAAGGAGCATCAGACAGCGACCATCCAACTTGACTTTCAACTACCCAAGCGGTTTGAACTTGAGTATCAGGCCCCTGCGCCAGAATATGAAGCTAGAGGCGAGACGACCACAGATGCTTCTCTGCTCGACGAGTATGGCCCCGTGCGCCCTGTCATGATTCACCGCGCTGTCCTGGGCTCGGTTGAGCGTCTCATGGCTCTCCTGATTGAGAAGTACAATGGCAAATGGCCTTTCTGGTTGAACCCTCGCCAAGTCATCATTCTCACCATCAACACTGCCGAACCTGTTGTCGAATGGGCGGGGCAAGTGCGCAGTGTGCTGGTTGGTAACAACGACCAGCTTTACGAGCAGCTTGAGAACGGCACACTCCCTACTCAGGATAACGCATTTCGACCGACTGGGCTGTCGGTTGACATAGATGATAGTGCACGGCCTCTGGGTGCGAAAATCAAGGAGGCAAGAGAGAAGAACTATGGCGAGATCCTCGTGATCGGACAGAAAGATGTTGAGAACAAGCGAGTTTCACTGGGTAAGGAGATGCTATCACCAGAGGAGGTACGTGAGCGGTTCAAGACCATGGTAGACACATTTGCCTAGACTTAGAGATGCGATGTCGTGTAATAATAACTGTAAAACCACATTTGTATGATGCAATAGTCTCTATATCAGTCTTTCTTCCCTAATCATGCTGATAGCGCGGCGCTGCCATCGTGGCGCGGCTCGTTGCTATCACATTTAGGATGGTCAGGCTGATATGCGACAGTCAATCAGTTCCATCGGTTCAATGCCCAACGTCGTTGAGTCTGTTCGAACTCTTGACGTGCGGTAGCTATGAAGACCATCCAAGTGCGAAATCATCCCCTAGTGCGACCTGGGTTCGCCGCCTGTTGATATAGCGCCCTTGAAAGACAGTTAGTACCTGGTTTGTTCATCGCAAAGTGGTCACCCGACTCACTTCTTGTGTTTCTCATCGACATCACCGCCAGCCTGTTCAATACGATCAACCATGGCCTGCCTCTCTGAGAGCTGCTCACGCATATAGTCAACTGTCCGCTTCAGCACCAGGCCTTCGGATCTCCCCTGGCCTTCTAAGCCAGGGACCAGTTCAGTTAAGCGGTCGAAGCCTTCACGAATCGCTTGGCGTCGCTTCTGCTCTGATTGAGGCGCATTAGCAAATATCATCTCAAAGAATACTCAAGAGCATCTCAGATATCATGCGACAGCAAATATCACGTGTAAACAGTGAACATACCAGATGCGATATGGTTCTGCTTCTTTTCCTCCTCGGTGAGTCGTGGTTTCTCATCGGCGGCCCCGGCATCGCCATTGGCTGGAGACTTGTTATTTGGAGACGACATCTTTTGGCTGAGTAGTGATAGTGAGGAGAATGGTAGTGAGACGTAAACAAACAAACAAACAAACAAACAAACGTGCAAAATTTGTCAAGATGCGCATAGAACTTTCATGTGAGAGAGGATATGTAGGTCGCAAATGACGTGCAAGGGTGCTGCCCCGGATTTTCCATGTGAAAACCACACTACAGGACCCTTAGTCTGCCTGGTCCTTGCATATTGACATCCAATATGGAAGGCGGCGTTCTCCTGGTTTGGCGATTGAATCATGTCTTGGGTTGGTTTGTTCCTGATCTGCAACACCAATATTCTAAATTTAGTCATGATAATTATGTAATTATGTAACTTCACTCTACCGTTCTCAGTACATCCATGAGGCTCAAACTGGGTTGCTCGACACTACAAAGGCAGCTTGTCCTTGTTAATGCAATCTGTCTGTTAGCTCAGCTCAGGAGTCATGAGGACCGGGTATCATATGTCCTCTGGTGCTGAGACCTTGGGTCCACGATGACGGGACAGAACCATTTTGCACCTATCAGCTTCAAAGAACACTTCTGGAAACCCGTATAACTTAGAAGAAGCCAGGGAGAAATAAAGGACTGACAAAATGGGGAATGCTCAAGCCACATTGTGTAGCTCGTTAAATTGCATGAGTATCCATTCTATTTCCCTGGTATCCTCTATTCTTACTCAACACCTAGTCCTCCTCCTCCCCTTCACCTTCAAAGTCCTCCTCTTCCTGCCTGAATATAACTTTCTCCGCCATAGCCATGCATTTTCTCACTGGAAGTCCAACGACGTTGTCGACGCTTCCGTCAAGCTTCTCGACAAGCAACATGCCGCCCACGCCTTGCACAGCGTAGCCACCGGCCTTATCCGCACCCTCACGAGTCTTGACATACGCTTCAATCACATCATCAGGGAGACCTTCAGATTCACTCAAGAAGTACACCTTGGTCTCTTCTGTGTAGGTATCGATGACATAGCCCGGATGTCTCGCGTCTTCTCTTGGCGCGATTACTACAATCGACGTCAAGACCTTGTGCATTCTCTGGTCTCGCAGATGCTTGAGCATGCGAAGGTGATCAGCTTCACTTCGAGGCTTCTCCAGAATTCGACCATCCTTGGTAACGATAACAGTGTCCGCAGCAATGACCAGATCAGGATCCGGTATAGATTTCAGATGAACTTCAAGTGCGGTAGTATAAACGTCCATGCACTTTTGGTGAGCAGTTGCAGCTACATACTCGTAAGGACCTAATGCAGCCTTGTCGAGATTCTCGGGTTTCGTGGATGGGAGAATCTCAAGGTTTGTAAGGCCAAACTATGTATTGTGAGAAAAAGGCCATTGGCGTTAACTCGGATGTCTTTGGCTCACCTGTTGGAGCAATGCCTTTCTTCGCGGTGAGGCAGATGCAAGAATCACTCTCTTGCCGTTGAGATGCTTAAGAATTGGGAGTTCTAGCGGTATAGGACCTTTCCGTAAAGGCCGCTGGGGGGTGCCCTGAGTGGCGGTGGACTTTTCATAGTCAGGAGGTGGTTCGCTTGGTGTGTCAGCCATCTTGTCTGGCTACTTTAATTCCTTGTGCTGGTGAAGCGAAGTTGTAAAGGTTACAGTCCCTGAGATGAGATCTGAATCTTGATAATGAGGTCAATGTGGGGTTGAATAATGGGAGCTTTGAGCTTAGCAGTCTAGGTAGGCAGTGCCCCGTTTGACTGGGCTCCCAGCCTCTAAAACGGCCCCTCATAACGACTTTGTGCTCATCATGGCAATTCTTATTTACTTTTCTTTGGTTATGAGTTGAGTGTTTAAAAGCTTGGAATTGAAATACCTATAGTCTCTTCGAAGACAAGTGCATTCCCCTATTCGCTCACTATCTACTTCTGAAAATCATTAGATTGATTTGGATTTAATTGTGCATATTCTTCAAAGTATAGTTTTCATGATACATCTGAAGCGATCATAGCGTAGGCGATCTCCTTTCATTCGTATCATGGGTGCCTTTCAAGTTCGATGCATGAGGCCTGAAGCGTGTGAGAACAATAGCACCACAGAGGCGTCACTATCAATGCAACATGTATGAATTGTGCCGAGTAATAGTCCTTATTGTCTGTTGACATTCAATATTGTTGAATTCCATTATCAATGTCTGCCTTGTTGCCTTAACCCGTTTTCAGGCACACATAATAACTTCTCGGCAGGTCCAAGTGGATACCGTACCTCCACGGGCCACCACTAGCATTGGATCCATTGAATGTGCCTCCAAACCTCGCCCTCAGCTCCAAAGAAGCCAGCCCCATTTACCACCACATCAAAATCGCCAGCACCGGAGCATTTGTAGGGCCTGCATAGACCCGCGATAGCCTAAAGCAAAACGGGAGCCTGCAAAACATTCGAACGGTGCATTTTATACGGTGCATCCTCTAATTTCTGCCCTGATTTTTTGAGCTCCGACCCTGGACTTGGTATCTTGCTTGACGCGACCATTGGATCGCACGCGTCAAAATCCACACAAGCGCCGTCGCAAACGACCTCGATCTCCAGGTTTGCGATCCTCAATTGCGTCCCAACGAAATCCTCAAGGGAAACATACCGTAATCATCTTTGATGCGCTCGATTAGGCGACCCTATCGATTATAATCACAATGGACAGCAAACGCAAGGCCAATGGTACTGCAGCAGTCGACAACGACGACAGAGGCTCTAAGCGTCGCAGACTTACTGTAAGTCCGACCTGTCGCTTCTCGCGAATCTGAATATTTCCAGTTCACGCAGATCCCCCCATAGCACGACTTGACAACCTCTGTCAATCAGCCATCACTCCATCGATTTATTGACTGACCTTGGGTTCCAGGGCGATTTCGATCTTTCCAAAGGCGAATCTCGAGAATCGACAACTACATATGGTCTGTCTTTCCTAGAGCATATTCGAAAAACTGCCGACAAAGCGTAATTCCAACCAGATTTCCAATTACCGTTACCGTACTGACTCATCCTATAGTGGGCGTCTTGTCGCAACCAATTTCGAAGAACTTCCATCCCGCGAGGAAAATGCAGACTATTACGAACAAACACGCATGCCCATCTCATTATCCATGATCGAGCAGAAACTGAACGATGGCGAATTCGAGAACTTGTCCGAGCTTGAGGGCTACTTCAAGCGTATGATCAGCAACGCGAAGGAGTTCTACCCTCGGGGAACCGAGATATATGAAGATGCGGAACGATTGAGAAAGGCTGTCAGCAACTACATGACCAAGAAAAATCCGGCATATCATGTCAGAGGTTATCAGGCTGTGCCGACCCCGTTCCCGGACGATGATGACGAGGAGGCCAATGAAGACAACGAGGACGAAGAAATGAATGACAACGAGAACGACGATGAAGATGAGCCCGAGGAAGAAAAAGACGACGAGGATGAAGAGGACGAGGAAGAGGAAGAGGCGCCAAGCTCTCGTAGACGAACCATTACACTCAAGCGGAGAACACCTGGTCGTACACCTGGTCGAAGGGCGTCCACTCGAGGCAAAGAGACCCCGAAGCCAGCAGCGCCAGCCGCAAAGCCAGACCACGTCTATGAAGATGTACCCTATAAGGGATTATCATTTCAGCAAGCCCAGGAAAAGCTCATCGAGGAGCTTATCCGACGCGAAGACCCTGGATATGATGGCCCTTACTTCGAAGCTTTCATCAACCTACCGCCTCGGTCTCTCAAAGAGTATTTCAAGGTTATCAGTGACCCCATGTCGATCCGAAAACTGCAGAAGGCGGTCAAGGGTTTCCACGGTCGTGGTGGCTCAACTGGAGTTAGCGATTTCAAGTCATGGGCCGCTTTTGAGGAGAAGGCCAAGCTATTGTGGACCAACGCGTACTTTTACAATGAAGAAGGTAGTGAAATCTACTTGGTTGCGCAGGATCTCGAGGTCAGTATCATTTCGCCTGTGTTTATCAACATCTCTAACCGCGTTGCAGAAATTCTTTTATGATCAGTTAAAACAAGCACAAGCTGTTGTAACTGAACCTTCTCAACCGAAGATTAAACTAAAGGTTGGCGGATCCAGTGAGACGCCTACACCTGGGCCCAAAAAGATCACCATCCATGTTGGAGGCCAGCGAGATTCTGCGGATTCACCAGCGCCAGCTCAATCGAAGGGGGCGTTGACAAATGGTCAGACTGTGAACGGCACGGCACGCACTTCAACGCCTGCTCAAGCTGTCAACCCTCAATTGGAAAAGGCTAGGAGTACATCGTTATCTGCCGTGCCATCTCCTAGTCCTTCTGTACAGAGTGCTCTCAGGCCAGAGGAGGCCTCAAGGGCATCGCCAGCAGTTCCGTCACAACCGCCTAGCGCTGCACCTAGCCAAGCGACTCCTTCGGTTCCTGCGGCTGCTCCCGTTGCTGTCCCTGCTCCTGCACCCGTGCCGCCGCCCCAACCAATCACCAATCCGCTTGTTAACGGGTATATGGACCAGAAGCATCCTCGTCGTCCTGGTAAAGGTATTCTACCCAAACACATTTCCAAGCCGCAAACACTAACAAATCTAGGTATCGACGATGCTCTCATTGAGAGTATGAAGATTCAGGTTCATCCCACTCTCCAATCACACAGCCCTGTACTGGCAACCATCAGACCCAACCCCAAGGAGATGGAGCAGTCTGCCACTCTTAACCTACCTCCCCATCTCACCCGGATTCTTGCCGTCACCGCAATACCCAGCCATTTACAGACTAGACAATACAGCCTCTGGACACTGGTTAACAAGCAGCCACTCAAGCCCATTCATCACCAAGCTCCTGGCCAGCAACCTCACGAGCGCGCTTTTGAGGCAATGTTACATCCAGGGCTCAACGTACTCGAGTCACATCTCATCGCTGCCATTCCACGAGATGAGCGTGTTCCAGGCGGTCCGGAGGTTGAATTAGAAGTTTTCACCATCTCGATCAACGTCCTCAGGAATTAACACTACCAACGTCATCAGTCAGCGCATGGGAGAAATCAGGCTTCTGCATGGGAAATTTCAAGACCGCTTACTAAATCTAGTCATGGTAACTAGTTCTCTGAATTGGATGAGGGAAGTGTTTGCGAGTACGAACAATATCCAACGATGCCTTTTATGAGCAGGATATGGGAAGGCATAGGGTGGTACTGGTGTTGGGCGGGTATACGGATGCTTTTTTCTTTCTTTTCTTTGTGAATTTGCCTAAAGAATAGGCTTATAGGGAGCATTTGCACGTTGATGCTGCATCATTTCACAGCACAAGTTAACTGGGTAGGGTAGAACAAGGCAATATCAAACGCTGATATTCTAAATCTCCTATGGTATCTCAAGCCAAACCTGTTCCATGCGCCACGCCATGCCAAGCCAAGCCCTGCATAATTTCCGAAATTTATTTTGTTTTGTGATACAAGTCTAGCCAGGCGCAGGCCGTTGTTTCAGCTGCATCAAGTGCTTGAGCATGGTCTGGACAGCCACGTACTGACGAGTCTTGGGATCGTAGTAACCCGCAACGAGAACTGCCATGACCGCAGTCTTTCCCTTGAGTTCAACGATACCGTCAACTCTGATGCATCCCCTGCCGGGCAGGCTCTTGGTAGGCTTCCAATGGCGCAGAAAGGCGAGAGCGCCAGCCATGCTAGCAGCTTGAAGACGGGGATCGAGTTTTGCGTCTGGACCAAATGCAGCGCTAATGATCTCATTGAAGACTGGGGGGAGATGTGCAGTATGTGCCTTGGGATCGTGCTGGACTGCTGTTCTGGTGGCAGCCGGAGGTGGAATTATGCCAGGGAGGTTGCCCACTGGCAATTGGTGCCAGCCAGATGCTGGGGGATCAGGTTCACTTAAGCCGATCGCTTTTGAGATATCTAGCACTACCTGCTTCGTCAAGAAGCTGACAAAGGTCCAGCAACCCATAGCAAGAGCTTTGGGGTAAAGTGCTTTAGCAAGAAAGCTAGCAGCAATCGAGTCGATGGGTCGATCACCCCAGAAAATGCCCTCTTCGTCAATCATAATTCTTTATTGGATGAGCCAACGTATATCATGTGTAGGTTGAAGACTCACCCAGAGACATAGTGTATCGGTGGAGGAGCAGGCGGGAAGATGATGTCGAGCCAGTACTTCCTCACGGTTATTTCTCCACCAAGAAGCTTATTGAAGGCAGGGTTTCGCTCAACGCCACGCTTGATCTCGTTTGCCAGACCACCTATGCAAGCGTCAGAACGTGAAACCCCCTCGAACTGGCTTCACTTACTCTTGATCTCCTGAAGAAGCTTTTTATCCTGACTAACTTTGACGAATGTTTGCCACTCTGGGTCCGAACCTCGATATGGTGGTTGCTTGACTTCTGTGGTTGTGAAGGGGAACGGGAGAAATACCAACGGCTCGTCAGGGTCGTGGAGGGCCTCGGCTTCCTCTTTCTCCTTTTCAGAAAGTGCCTCCCATTCTGCGTCAGCCCAGTCGAATATGGGATCGAATACGACGGCAATGAAGATTTGCCAACAAGCATAGAGTACAATAGTCGTGAAGATCGCTCGGCTTCGCGGAGGGTTAGCATCACGGTTCGCTCAACCATGACAGCTTCGAAGCTGCCAGACATACCGGATTCGATATCGGAAGACAGCCCATTTCGCCTTTCTCAGTGTTCTCTTGACTTCCTCGGACCCCGCCTGGTTTGCGCTTCCGTGGTAGACTGGGTTCACCTTGTTGGCGCTTGTCGAAGGATTGGGCTTAGAGAAGTAGACCGGTATAGGATTCGATTGCCTTTGACGCCATGGCAAGAACGATATTCGCCTGTTAAGAGGTCGGATCTGGCTGGCGACTATTCGTTGGGTTTGGAATCTCGACGTGGGGAGAGCTGCTTGTCGCAGAACAGTTTGCCGAGCTAACATATCGCCTCCTCTGCCGCTGCCGCGGACGAGGATACCGAATAAGAAGTGCTCAAGTTGTAAGAAGAGAAGATGCGATTAGTCTCGCTACTGGATTATTAATTCAAGGAATGACATGCATCGTGAGATTGTCGACAACAAGAATTGCAATGCTAAACTGCTGTCCCACGGTTACGATTAGCTTGATACCTAGGTAGGTAGTGTAATCGGCGAGACTGTGCCAAATACGCTAAACACTGTTTCAGTCGCCACTGTAACGCTCTAATTGGGGGCCTGACGCACTGTATGACGGAACAACTCGAGACCCGGCCGCAACCCAACACGTGCATCATCCCGGATTCGCGTTGCCTGTATCAAGCTTGCGACGTAAAGCTATCTCAGCCTGGCTTCAGCCTCAAGACAACCAAGCTTCATCAATCCGCATCAAAAATGAAGCTCAACATTGGACTCAGTGCAGCCTTTGCAGGCATTGCTGCTGCATCTCAACAACCCGCCGCTGACGGTACCAAAGTTTACATCCTCCGAGGATCCCATCACATCGAGCCTACGACGAGTATCACCCCCAGCGAAGCCCGTCTCATCCTCTACCAGCGCCTCGCCCCCGAGGGACAGGACTTTTCATTTCGCGATCTCACAGCCTCTGACGATGAAGAGCATGTCGTTTCTTTAATGAACAAGTTTGGAAAGGCCCCTGCGCCATTGCTTTCTGATGAGAAGATCGCGACGCCGCGCCAGCTCGCTATTACCATTGAGGGAATGCCCTCCTTCGAATACGAATCATTCTTTGGCTGGCTATTTAACACACAGCCCGACTTCACCACGGATATTAGCAAGGAGAATGGCGAGCATCCTGAGGTCTTCGCAAATGTCCTTGCCAAGATGCCCGAGTGTCCCCTGAGCCAGATAGTTGCCTTAGACGGGAAGTGTTTCAACGGTCAATCGGCTTATGCGTCATACAGCAGGTCACAGGTAAGTAAATCCTATCATTTATATTACACCAAGTTATTTTCTAACAGCGCGATAAGGATGGCGACCACCCCACTACCCTACTAAACGAGCTTCCCAAGCTTCAGAAGCTCGCCGAGTCAGGCGAACTGCAGACCATCCTGGTTTTCCTCCCCGTCAACGTCGACTCTGAGGACAAGTCCGACAAGGATCAAGAGCTTCGACGTCGACAGGCTGAGACCGTTATCTCGTCTATTGAAGAGACAGCCGAGTCACCGGCCGAAACCTCTACCACCCCGGCGAAGCCTTCGAACCCCATTAAAGCTGTATGCTTCACCTCAGAGGACAGCTGTATGGAAGCTACCGGCAACTGCACAGGCCATGGAAAGTGCCTGAACAAATATGGTCAAAGCAAGGACTCTTGCTTCGTCTGCCACTGCCAAGTTACCAAGTCCGAGAGTGGCAGTGTCACTCACTGGGGTGGTAGCATGTGCCAGAAGCAGGACATCAGTGTCCAGTTCTGGCTCTTTGCTGGCTTCACCATTGCTCTCCTTACCATTCTGTACATGGCTATTGGCATGCTCTTCAGTGTCGGTGAGGAGAAGCTTCCTGGAGTGATTGGCGCTGGTGTGTCGCGGTCCAAGTAAAGATAGAGTGGAGGAGATGGGGAGAATTATGGGAACTGTCGGGCTGCTGGAGTTGTGTAAGCCGACTCGGGGAGTTTTCACAACATAATGACTCCAGGGCGGCATGTATCATCATATGGTGTATTTGACATACGGGCGTACAAAGGCTAGGAGCTTGTATCAGGTGCCTCGATAAGGGGCTTCTTTTGTTAGAATGCGTTTCGATTTTTGCGACCAGTTCATTGAGTACAAGAGCATGCAACTATTCGACTTATGAGAGTGCCTTTTCACATGTCGTGATGAGTTAACGAATGCTGATCCTCTTTCACATGATGGTTTTCTGAGCTTGGACATGCCATGACGTGTGTTGAGCAGGGCTCCTGGTCTTCTAATATTGTTCCTTATCGGTCCATATGATGTGATGCTGTTATGTTTAAGTGCTTGCTCCGCCTCGTGTGAATTGGATATTTGCGTCTTGATGAACGATCGTTGCTCTTGGTGATGGGTGTTTCCTGTTGAGATGAGTTATTTCATAGGAACCCGCCAATAGAGCTTGTATATATATCTTGGCAGTCCCATGGTCTTTCATCAAGCACCCGCTGATATGAGCAGCTCAGGCAAGCTCATCAAAATTATACTCCAGCACATGCTTCTGTTAGTGGAGCTGATAAGTATGAATAGCGGATTTCGAATCGAGCTTTGATGATATCATGCAACATCACCAGCTTGATGATTGATACTTGATAAGAAGAACACGTTGATATAACACCGCTACTGATCCAGCGACTCAATCAAGTCCGTTTTCGATTCTTATCAATGTATTTCTAAGCTTGAACCGGCATTCACTCTCCAATTCCGACCCGACATGGCGTTATGAGGCTCTTGCAGCTGAAACCCCTGGACCCACCCTACACCAACCGATTCCAAGCCGCCCCATCCCGGTTTCGACGTCTTCCCTTATTAACCTACTGATAAATACTAGCTAATACTACACGACTTAAAGAACCGGGTTTTTCTGCTTTTCGTCAAAAGTCCGCCGGACTTGTCAGTGTACACCGCCTTCCATTCCTCTCCTGCAAGCTCTTTATGCACGGCAGATCCCAGTTATGATATCCTCCAACACAGACAGACCCAAGCCCGCAACGGCTAAATGGGGCGCTGCTTGTGCACAGTGTTCTACAGCGAAAGCCAAGTGTATACGGTCAAATAACACTCCTGGATCAAAGTGCGATAGGTAAGCATATTTTTAACCCCCTTTCTACGTTTCAATTACTTCTCGGACAGTTTGAGCCACGTGGGATGCGGCTCCGAAGGGCCCGAGATTTCCGGAGGCCTATGACCGGATCTTCGGCGGCCATTACGGAGCCTCTCCATAATTAATCCCGGGACCGCGGTTGAAAAGGGAAAATGGGACTGACACATGCTTTGCAGATGTGAACGACTAGTCAAGAATTGTACAGAGCAGGTTCATCGACCCCGGAAAAAGAGAACTGTCAAACCATCGTAAGTTAACCCTCATAACACACCGCGTCCACATATCGTCAGCCACTGACATGATTTAGACGAACTGCTCAAATAGAAGAGAGACTAAACGGACTAGTCAATCTTCTCAAAGCAGGTGGCCTCACCAATGCCGATCTTGCAACAGACACTACTTGCATCCCAACTGAAGTTGACCCTACCACTGCTGATCAAAGGAAGCCTTCAACGAAAGAGAGGGATTCTTCGCTCTTTCCTGAGACAGCAGAATGGTCAATACCTGATACTTACAACTCATATGCTCCTCCACAATGTATCTGCAGACAGACCAGTGGGGTGGCTCCCCCTCCTCCGGCCTCAGACGAGGAGCTCTTGAAGCTCTATCGAAAAGAGTTGCAGGCTCTTCACCCGTTCGTCGTCATCCCTGATGGAGTCACAGCAGCGAAACTCAAGACGACGCGGCCTTTTCTCATGTCAGCCATCCGTATGGTTACATCTTATCGCAGTCTAAGGTCGATGCGGGCTCAGATGTATCATCTGATGAAGTACATAGGAGACCACATGCTCATCCGCTCCGAGCGATCCTTGGACTTATTACTTGGAATCGTTGTCATAATTGCGTGGTATAAGTATCACTGCTTCATGCACGCACAGCTAAACAACTTGATTGCCTTGGCCTCTACCCTCGTGGGCGAGTTGGGCTTGCACCGCAGTCCGAGTGTTCTTGAGCGGACCAGCTTGATGGTTGTGACACCATTCCAACCGGCAGCAAGGACTAACGAGGAGAGGAGAGCCTTGTTAGGGGTGTGGTATCTATCTTCATCGTGAGTTTCACCACTATCACTCACTGATCGGTTCTTTTGGGACTAACTGTTGTTAGAATGTCTCTTGGTTTCCTACGGATAGAACCCATGCGGTACACCAAATACATCCAGCAATGCCTGGCTGTTCTTGAGCAGGAAAGGGAGTATGACACAGACATGCGCCTCGTGACGCTGGTTCGTGTTCAGCATTTGACGGAGAGGATCGCACAACTTAACGCTCCAGATGACCCAGCTGAAGAAGTTGTTGGTCTACCAGCAGCACCATTATCAGCCTACGTTTCTGCGTTCCATGGTGAGCTCGACAGAATCAGAAGTGGGCTATCTCCTGAGCTTCAAAACGACAGTGAGTTCTAGGATTGAGAAATTGTACTACCAATCCACTGATATCGACTTTTGCAGGAGTGATAAATATGTTTCTAAATACGGCCATGCTCCGGTTATATGAACCTCCTATACTTGATGCCCCTCGAATTATCTCAATGTCAGAATCACTGACGTCTCCAACACTAGGGGCTGCTTCAGCTCTTGACATCTTTTACCAGTCAAGGAACGCCTTAAAGAAGTTCTTCGATGATTGGCTTACAGTCCCAATTCCAGAGTTTTACAATCAGACAACACCAGTTGTTGCACAACTGGTTTACGGGATGACAATGCTCGGTCGCTGGGCCAAATACACGGCCCCGATCCCTTTGACAAAGGCTACTACACCGATGCCGCAAGACACAAGCGCACGAGACCCTCATGATGACATTTACAAGGCCGACTCTGCATACTCGGCGAGTGTCAGCCCGTCAGTGGCAACGCCCTCAGTAACGACGGGAAGAGATTCTCATGAAACCAGTCCGATTTCGCTGCGGGAGGGTACAGATCCGAGACTGCCAGCTGCTGTGGCCGCTCTTCGGTCACAGATCCAGACCCAACCAGGACTCTCCCTTGATGTCACAGGGATACTATCCGCTATCTGCGCACGATTTGAAGAGGCCAACGCATCATTCCAGATGGCGTCGACGGAGCCTGGTTCATCGGACCACAACCTCTGGAGCATGAGCGCCATCAAAGTCAAGATCACAAGGGCAAAGCTGGAAAGATGGGCCGAGATTGTCGCCGCTGGGACAGAAGCGCTCAAGATCCACGATGACGTCCAAGACACAGATATGGCCGAGAGTAGTTCGTGCGACATTGGACGAACTGCTGGCACTAGCGCAATGCCACCATTGGGTGACGACTCGAACACAGGTGTTGGTATGCCTGACTGGCATCCCGAAATGCCGTGGTCATCGGAAATGCTGCAAGGTGTGGACCCGTCAATATGGTTTGACGGCTATCTAGACTGGGGAGCCGTCGTCATGAGTTCAATGGGCAATTTCGAGCAGCAGATGTAAACACCTAGTTAATTATTGTTGCACAAAAAGCAATATATCTTGCCGCGGTGCATGCTGCCAGGTACCTATTAACATACCCCTGAATACATATTCCCGATACGGTCTAACTGCATAAGCCACAGAACCTGAAGTTTTGTCTCAAAGCGTGGAGAAAAAATAGGGCTCGTAAATTCCCCCGTGGTTAATAAGGTTGAAAGAGTTGCATTGGGCTTCGAAGCTACCTGACCGCTTTTGTGACACTCGTGCATCATGTGATAATCGTACATTGATAAACGCAACACGTCGTCTGTAGTGTTGGGCAGCAGCGCGTAGTTGATGGTGTCTACTATCTTTCGGGGTCCGAGTACACTTCTCGGTGAATGCTGTGCAATGATGCACAATTCGGACGGAAACATGGCTGATCCCTACCTGTCACTTATACGAATTCGCTGGCCGTGAGACAATAAATGTGAGACAACAAATGTGAGGCAACAAATTTTATCAAATTGCAAGCTTGAGACCATCTCTATAAATATGTCTCTGTCGTACCAAGCTCTCAAGACAATTTTAGGGTTTGTTTCCACCTTGTACTCATCTCATTTCTTAATATTAACATCTTGTGCCGACAGTTCACTGACGCCACCCATGCGAATACGACTGGATAAAATTGAATTCCGACTGACCGGTGTAGTAAGACCCTGCGGAATGGAGAAGAGATTGTACAACACATAAGGCAATAGTTCAACACTTGCTGCTTCACCGTATGTAGCCCGCCATCGACCAAGTGCCAGTCAATAGCACACAAAACAAGCCAACAGATGCGATGACCATGACTCGGAGATGATGGACCCCGATAGTCGAGATGCATGTACATACAGGGGTGAGCCTTATATAGCTTTAATAACCCCCGAACCCACCCCCTGGGCTCTATGTTTGTTTGCCTTATTGGAAGTATCCTTCTTTTTTAGGTTTCTTTAGACGACTCCAACGAATCTCATCAAGGGTGTAAATGTCAGGAAAAAACAAAAACAAAAGGAAAAGGAAAAAAAGTCCAATGGCATCACCATCACCTCCAACGTCAACTTTTCGAAATATCCAAGAAAAGGTGCGGGCTTTGGTCATCAGACCACTCACTACAGAGGGCTGACTAGACTAAAACTCAAGGCGACAGCATATATTCATGAAGCTGACTTCTGGCTCAATGAGGCAGAGAATCGCAATTCAACCCTCGCTGTCACCGATTGGCGTAATCTTTGTTTGAGGCCCCCTATATTTTTTCTCAACTGTACGCCCCATCTCCTCTCATTATACACGCCACTATGGCTGGGGATTCCATAGGTTGACATTGGTGGCCTTAAAGCTGCGCCTCCTACCCTCTACTTCCAGACTCCCTTCAACGAGCTCGCTCCTCGTAAGAAGGTTGTATACGTATGGATTTGTGTGAGTAAATTCGATCAGAAGTGCAATTCATGAGACTCAGGCAACTATTGCTAGTTTCCTCAACACCCGCGCTCTTACTAGTCTTGGAAATGTATATATATCTTCTAACACTCCCTCAGTGTCAGTGCGGCCACGGCGGAATGAAGATAACAGTCGATCCTTGTCCATACTGTGGAGTTCCAAGGTGTGCCAACTGTGATACAAGACGCTTCAATAGCAGATTAAACACATCTAATCCTTATCCCGAATCTGAGGACCTGTCTTGCCGACTTCCCTTATCTACATTAACATATTTATCTCGCCAACCGAACTATACGCCCCCTGAGATCATCCTTCAAGGAGCTGATACAAAACTGAACCTCGGGTTATTTCTGCCAGTACGTACGATTTTGGTTGGAGATCTGGCCAGAGAAGGAGAGGAAGGAGAGGAAGAGAAGACATGACAGTTTCTTTACTATATCACACTTGTTCGTTGGGAGAGTTGGAAGATTCAAAACTCCCACGTTTAGTTTGTTTTTTGTACAGGAGTGATGATTTACACATAAGCTTTTGTCCAATACGAAAAGAATCTTTGACTCACCGACTAACAATAATTGATGTGACAGAGATATCTGCTGCCAAAGCTGAGATATGCAGCTGCTTAGACGGAACACAACTCTCCCAATAGCCTCTCCAGCTCATAGTAAATTCTCACGCGCTGCAAGTTACTATGCCTGGGTTAAGGGTGCCATATGGGATGGACCAGATGAATGGAGAGACCAGTCTAAGATCGACAGATACAAGATCTCAGCCGTGGAACACAATAAGCCCTTTGTCGAGGTTATCAAAGAAAGGTCCGGCTATGATTTCTCAGAGATCTCGGCATTCATGGACCGCAATCCAGGCCTACTCCACTGGGAACATGATACACTCTGTGTTGAAGCCTTTTGTCAGGGCGCCGATGAGATTCTTGACAATCCTGTTCAAGACAGAGCTCAGGACAACCAGTTGCCGAAAGAGAACGGACCAGAAGCATGGGTCTCGGATCGAAACTACTGGCTTTCTCAGGACGGGATAGCACAGGAGCATTGGTATGGCCAAGTGTTGGACCGTCTTGGGTTCTACCAGGTCTTGAAGAACGAGGTGCGTGGTTGCGAGCGCTTTATTTACTTCCTGTCTTTCAAGAGCTGCATACTTACTGGTAAATCTAGCGTTTCCGACTCAACTCGACAGGGGAGATGATTGGGCCAGCTCGACAGGTGTAAGTCCCAACCTGGCCAGCTACTGTGCTGTTGACCTTTTCTGACTTGGATAGGTATATCAATAATCCAGATGGTGCGAGTGTGTTAGCAATCCTGCGAACAGCGCCACATCCCCATGCTGATGGTCTTCGAGACCTTCTCTCAAACTACATCTCGTCAAGCCCAACTCCGAATCTGTCACTGAGAGTTTCGGTAAGTGGATGCAAAGGCGAATTTAGATCCCAGGCACTAACCATGCTCTTCCTATAGGACTTTTGGAATGCGAGTTTCGTTCTCAATTTCAATCTTCCCTTTTTCGCTATTGGACCTTCGGAAAAACAGGATAAGCGAGTCTTCCATACCAGCAAGCACAAGTTTCGTGCCAGATACCCCCTTGATTCCCTGAACCTACAGGATCCGCGATCGCGTCTAGGATGTGGCGAAAACTTCTCGTTTCAAAAGAAGCTCGTCTTACATGAAGCGGTGTACGCACTGATCACGACGGGCCCAAGTGAGCCGCACTGGACTACATATTGCTTCGACGAGAACTTTTTTGAAGAGGACGAGGATGAAAGCAGCGATGAAGATGAAGAAAGTGAGGATGAAGATGAAGGTGAGAGCCTAGACGTGAGCGTCGACCCCATCATAGATGAAGCGGAGCTCAAGGGGCTCATGAACATGTGGCTCCCCCGGCAATACTCTCTTGCAGCATTGGCAAAACAGCTTGACAAGATATTGGGATACCATGCCCATGTCCACGAAGTTTTCAAGCATAATTTGGATATTTATGTGAGCCATAACTCCCTGCCTGATCTCTTTGGAGTGGGCTTTCTTCGAGAAAGCAAAAGTATCTCGTCACGTTTGCACCGCTAACCCCCTGGCAGATGTCTAGTGCAAGAGATGGATCTGTGGAAAACATATACCCTTCAGTCAAACCAGCCTGGAAGGGATTTTCTGAACTGCTGGGTAAGGTGATTTTCTGCAACTCGAAGCTAATCGAGGCCGTGGATGATTTCCTGGCGAAAGAAGTGCAGGTTAACCCGGATGGAGCGCCCCAAGGAGTGTTATGGCAAAGCCTACGTAATAACGCAAAGGCCATGAAGTCTCTTCGCTCTATCAAAGACTCACTCTACAGGTTGCGAGCTACCGGGGGCAAACTTGAGCAAATAAAAGAAACCTTTGAAGAGCTAAGACGAGAGGTAGGCCACCCGGCTTCACGCACTAGTCGAGTGTATTAACGATAGGTTTCAGAAAAAGTTTGACCATGCAGACGAGCAAAAGGATAGGGAGAAAAGGAACCAGGAGTTTACCATTGCAGCATTTGTGAGCCTCGCCTTCAAAACAATCGGATGACGAAGCTAATCTGCTAGGTTTTTGGCATATTGACCCTGATTGCTCAAGTGTACAGCGGAAAACCACAGAAGGACGACCCGGAATCCTGGCCACTGTACATTGCCATGGTAGTTCTGTTTGTGGTCATCTGCACAGCTGGTATACTGTACATTATTCGGAGACGAGTCATTCGACTTGGCAATGCACTTATGACATACTTCAAAGAAAGGCTCGGGACGATAAAAGAGAAATCCAAGAACAGCTCAAAGACTGAAACTATGCAGAGGTGCATCTGCTGGCTTTGGGCCAAATCAGGAGGTGCAGATTTGCTCCGGTATCTATTGAAGATCTTGGGAAGAAAGCAACACTTACTTCCCAAGTGATGTATATGAGGAGTTTATTTTCGGGCAATAAATATACACACTAACTGCTCATGAAAATACTTTCAAACAAAGAGCTAGTCTCCATGTGAGAGATTGGTAACCTTTCACCGACTATTGTAGCGTCTTGTATCGCAATTCGGACATCGTTGAATTGCACAATAAGGACAAGGATCCACGCTTACCTTCATTCCCCCTTGACCGCATTGGCACTGAAGGAGTGTTAGATAGTGTCAAATTGCCAAGGGCTGACCGTGGACGAGTGAAAACTTACGCAGAACCACACGTACACAACTTTCCTACGTGGTGGTATTTCTCTCAGAGGAACTGGGGGAAACAGCGATTGGTTGACTTGAGAAGATGCTATGTTAGCTGCTAGAAAGTTCATGGAGAGATATTGGAAAGGAAGGGTGCATTCAACTCACCCTTGAGGCCACCAAGCTCTTCTGTATCGATTACGGGCAGTTTTGATCCCATTACCACTCCCCGCTGCTAAATAAAACAAGAATCAAAGGAACTGAAGGCTAAGCTCACTTTAGTTTGGTGTCTATTGGGTTTCTCCCATAACTCACTGCAGGTTTGATTCAACAACTAGCACGTATTGGATGGTAATCGTATCTACTTTCGTAACAGATTTCTGACTTGAGAGGCCACTTTATCGAAGGAAGAGGCGAAGAAGTTTCAGCAATGTTAAAAAATAGATGGAGAGGAAAGATGTGGTTTTCGGTGCATTAATGCATCGATATTTGACTGTTGGGGTGGAGCGGAACTAAGCCCCCTTACTTGGAACTGTTCTTGCATAATGCAAGGTTTCTTCTGCTGTGTATCATTTGTCAAATAAAAGTAGAGCGCAAGCCGGCTAGATATCAGAATATTCTAATAAGCACACCCTGTATCAATATTGAGGAATGAACCCGACGGGCCGGCCCGTCATTGCAAATCGATGTACAGTCACCCGTTGTGGGATCGACTTCGGGTCCAGGGTGTCCGTCTCAGCGAACTCTTCACAGACTGGTGTTACTCAATAAAAGAGAGCTTTAGAAGAGTGTAGGACACCCTGCTCGCCAATTCCGCTCTCTCTTTCTCTTGCTGTTATCCCAAGTGTGGAATCCTAGTATAAGGCGCAGAATGATTCTTTGCTTGAAGTTCTATACTCAAATTTAGAGTCGTATCAGCTTCACAATAATAAACGACACCAAGGCTAGTGGTCTGGAACTTTGTGTTCTTTGTATGGTGCGCACACGTTTGTGTGCAACCCGTTCGGGACCAGACTGATCAGAGAGATTGGTTCAACATGCTACCACATGTTGTGACATGTTGTATATAGCTCTCGGGATAAGCCAGTTGAATCATTTAATAACCTTGCAAGCTAATATTATGTTTTACGTTAGAAATTTGGATCTCGTAGCCGATCTTGTGGTTTGTGTTCCTGGAATGTGTTCCCTGATCCTTGGTCGTTGAAACTCCCACAAAGATTATCGTGTATCGGAACGCAACAGGGACAACATTCATAGTGTACCTATCGTAAAGATTAAATAAAATCCAGAGTTGAAAGGGCTGACATGAAAAGAAAAAAGTTTGCTCCCTTTTTGCTAGTGAAGCAAACGTGCTTCTGAACATACTGCTACCAGACTATGCTCACTTTGGAGTGTCTGGTGCCCGAAAGGATATTTGAAGTTGAATTATAGATATATACGAGATATGGATAATCATGATTGGGTAATGAACCTCTAGCCTAAATGGTTGCTGTATAGATTGGTTGGCGATAGCCGATTCAAAATCGGAGTTCCTACTATATCGGCTTATGCTCTGGTGCCTTATTCAACAAAGCCGCGATAGAAGAGTGACTTGAGAACTCAGTCTCGAGGGTCAATTTGGCCTTGCGTTATTAAAACTAAGACAACAGAGTTTAGTAAGAACCCAAACATTTGGTTATTACAATGGATGCGAGATCCTTCCATGAAAGTGAAGCTATTGAGAGATCAGGGTAAGATGCAACGTCTTTTTAGAGTCCTCCGTCAGGGATTAAGTTTCCCTCCGCTTTACAAGGCACCGGCATGGCCCTGGAGTGGCTAATGAAAATAAGGCCGTTAGATTTGCACGGTCTAGGAGATTGTAGCTTATCAACACCTGGGTCTTGTGTTGGAGGAAAGCAGTCGATATACTCGAATCGTTATTTAAAGCCATCGTTTAGAAGTTGAACACTGGCACATGATCAGACGGAATTTACGGCATAGAAACGCACCAAGGTTCGTATCTCAAGAAATGGCTGTTTATCTCATGCCATCCAGTACATCTTACCAATGGAGATGGATTGAGTTCCTTCACAATGCTCAAACTTTGCCGGCCCAGTTGCATGAGTTCTCTTTTATCTGATGAACAAGCCTTACATGGTCAGATTTTATTTCTTGGAAATCCTTCTTTGCAGTTCAAATAAAGTCTCGGTATGAGGAATTCCCTGTTCACTCAGCCCACTCGTAAGCTAAGTAAAAATGTCCAAGACTGCTGCTTGCTGTAGTACTTCTGCCACGTCTACACAAGCTCAGAGTTCTTCCAACTCCGAGTTGTCCCTAGAGATGCGTCACACAGCTGAGGTTTGAAAGGAAGGGAATATTCCGCTATAGGCTATTGAATACAGTCCGGAATTAGGTCTCTGATACTAGCTGTATGTATATCATGATTGGTGTGCTGGTTGGGCTGAATTGTGTCCCAACCTCGGGGAACTCCGACCAACGCCCAAGAACAGGCAGCTTCAGGCTGCGTAGCTCTTGACGTAGCCAGAGTTTGGCAATGCCAGACTGATCGGTCTAAAAAAGCCACGGCGAATGCATTATAAGATATTCACATGCCTGCAGCTTACTGATCGATTGAGATAGTCCATGGCTTCATTATAGGTTTGGTATTTATCGAGGATAGGAGCTTATCAATCTGCGAAAGGAGATGACTTTTAAACCTTTTATGTAAGACGCTTGTTTCCGAGATACTGGACCTTTCAGAGACACGGCGGACGATAGAGTTGGCGTCCACGTTTTAGATCCACACCATCATCACCTGACCTCTCAATATCGGTCTCACAGGAAAGACACTCGGAGGTCAACTCTTGCACAACAAATTCCAGTATTGCCCGAAGTTGCACTGGATTAATACACGCGAACTGGGGTGGTATGTGAGACAGCTTCTTACGTGTCACTGACTTCAAGACTCGAGTCTTAGTTGCAAGGCACAGGAGCAAAGACAAATGAGGTTGTAGCATCTTTGTCCTATTTAGGTATTCTTAGGTGCACCAAGGAGATCTTATTGGATCAGAAATACCCTGTGAGCTTTCAAGTCGGTGTGCATGTGTCCGGGCCGGGATCGGACAGAATAGCCAGTGTGACGTGAAAAGCCAAAGCCTGAATGGCCCTGATATTAGTGCTACCGTTGATTTGATGACGGACTGTCAGACAGACGCCAGAGGATGCGTCTTGCTATATATCTTTCGGTATATGTACCGATTCCTTTCTTCCGCAACTGCGCCCTGCTTCACCCGAGTTCCAACCTGGGTTTATAAGAGCTCGAGACCCCCAATTCACGTTTCATCTGCTTCCAAGCAAACCATATGTACATATGTATCAAATCGGCCTCACCTACATGATGCAGGCAGGTCACCACGAACTTCCAGTTGCAGCCAGTAACCGGACCGCATCAGGCCCCAAGACCAGTCTGAGACCTGACGCCGACCTTGACTCGGAGACTGACTTAGACATGTATTATGACTTATCTTTAACTCAAGGAGATGATTCACGACCACTTAGAACCGACCATCTTCTGCGAACTTGGACACCTTTCAGGGAGGTACCTCCTCGAAGAAAGGTAGTCTGGATATGGACATGTGTAGGTGAAAGAAGCGGGCTGACACATAGCCCGTCATATGAGACCCATACATTTGTACCTATCGAGCTAACTTCAACTTGTCAGTGCATTTGTGGGCAGGGGGGCATGAAGATTAACGTTGATCCGTGCTTTCGCTGCGGGTTTGATAGATGTCCAAACTGCGAGACTCGTTGTGTCAACAGTCGCCCATGTTAAAGTGTACAGTCTCGCCTACCATCCGACTCAGGGAATTGGGGCGCGGCCAAACGTGGGTGTGGCTCCCAAGCAACATGGTTTTAGTCTGAGAATAATCGGATTTGGGTCCGACTATAAGGCCTTGCAAATATGCAGATGTGAGTGCCTTGATGCTCCATATTTGGGGAAGGGATGGGCTTTGTTGGAAATTATTGGTTGTAATTAGGCTGGTGTGGAGGGAGGAAAGCCCTCGGTGCTTCTCCGATGATAGAATGTACATAAAGTCCCTTCTCGATTTTCCTATTTCTACCTACAACTATCTCGAGAACTGTAGAGCTTTGCTGAAGAACATTTCTTAACTGATTCGCGACTCATGCATGGGCCTATGAATCTGACCACACATGTCAGGACTCCTCCACAGATAGAAACCTCAACAACACAACGAGCTCAACTCTCGATAATAAGACTACCCCACCCGGGAATTGAGAACTCACTCATGTAAAAAGCATAAATTGCAGGCTATAGTCATTTGGCTTTATGAAAGACCTGCAGCCTTGATTTCTTGTTCCTACATGGAGGCAGAGTTTGGCATATTCAGTGGATCGCCTTGACGTGATATCCGATTTGTACGGTTTAAAGAGATTATGAGGATGCGAGTTTAATCATTTGGAACCCTTTGTCAGCTTATGACGGCGAGAATATGTGAATGAATGGCATTAGGTCGAAGAATCTAGGTTTCTGGCAGTGTTGACCTCAAGGGCCACCATCTACCTACCTACCAGGTACTAATGTTAGACACCCCGTTCCTGTATGTACATGACAGTTAACTAACGAAACAGCAGTTGTATACCAAGGCTGACAGCTAGACTCTTATCACAAAATTTGACTTCTAGTCCTAATTAGAGTGCAGCATGATCACTAGGCGTCGTCTTGTCCAGGCAAGTTGAGGGGCATTCTGTGAGGCAGTACAGGCCGTGGGATTCGCAACCGACATGTAAGGCTGAATAGATGGCTGACTTGCACAATATCTGCGCCTCCCATGTGGTGTTTTCGAATTCTTCATTCTGATTCATCGATCTACATGCATCCTAGTAGGTCCAGATTGCAGTCAAAGGTATGACATATTCCGATAAAGTCATGTGTCCGTGTAATGGTAGAGATGGGTGCGTGTAAGTTAACAACTGGCATTGGCCCATGACATGAGGTGGCGATTTCCAAATTAAGGAACCGATCCACCATCCTCCACGAATCACTCAACTACCTTATACGTACAATCCCAGACAGAACATAGCAATCTTAGTAACTAGGTAGCACAGCAGAGTTACCAACCAGTATGGGCTCATGGCTTCCACGTCACCCAGCGGTAAGTAACACAAGAGACTAAATAGGTAGTTTGCATCGCATTCTCGATCTAAAATACACCCGCTTTATACAATTCAAGTCTAAGAATACAACGGCCGTTGCAACCGTGTGTCTTAAATCTTGAAGACAGACGCCACTGCATCATCGTGCATCACGCTTCGTGATCGGTGTGTTGACAAACAACTTGCCCAGGGGTCACATATAAAGGCTAAATATGAGCAATTTGCTTCTTCTATAGAAATAGAAGTTTTGGAGGATGTCTTTGTCTGTTTATTATTGATTTACTTTAACCGAGGGCTCTGACGCCAACTGGTGGCATCGCAGCATCCACGACTGCGTGTGCACCGGTTATTGCGAGACCCCAGCAATGACACAGAGGCCGCCAAGCTGAGCATTCCACATCTGCGTGAACATATCTTTGCGAGAAAAGAGTAGGCTACAATCACAGTTCAATGCCCCTAGGCTCTCCGAACTCGGCGTTCCTAGGGCTTTGTCTTCGACATTTGTGTTTGGCGGACCAGCCTCATTGGGCTTTCTCTTGAAGTCACGGTCTCTGAGACACCCTCTTCCACGCCAGGATGTACCTCCAAACTATTGAGGCCATTGGCCCTCTCTCAAGCGAACTAGAGAAGCATAGGTCACCAATCTGCGGCAAAAGCACAGTTGATGAGGGTTGAGCCGGCAGAAGGCAGCCTAAGCCTGTGAGACACTCTGCGTTGAACTCTCCCTGATTCCCGTCAGTCGGTGTCAAAGGATATTTTGACAATCCCGCCACCGCTCAAGCGCCGTCTGGTTAGTCCCACGCCGCAGCTATCCCTGTGCAAGAAGCATCACAAGACATCGGCGCATTGAGGTTCAACCGGCGGCAGACCGATGTAACACGGGAAGGAAGTAGATTGAGGTGTACTCACGTTAAGTACAATATTGAGGGTCTTCGTATTATAAATAGAGGTTATCTGGCTTAGGAATAAAGCTTTAAAGCCGCTGCCCGCCGTTCTTCTGCTTTAATCAGAGGATACATAACAAGCCATTTCGAAGACTTCTCCCACCACTTTGACTTTCACGCACTTACGCACTTTCAGTTTATATATACACTCAACCATGTAAGTGATCAGAGCTATGAGCTGGGTTCGATTTCGTGACGTGCCACACTGGAGATGGTATTGACTTTGCTTGTCATAGTCACCCTACGACGTTTCGCTGCAGTCACCTTGAGAATGGTCAGAAATGATGGCCCCAACACCCTGCAGCTGCCTCGTGCCTGTTCTGGCTTGTTGGAGTTGAGCCTCACAAGCCATCGAGCACCTGTTGGTCAGTGTCCATGCTCCGCAACCCCCCTTATGCACAGGGCTGACGAGTTATTTGTTCTAGCTGCCCTTCCACTGTTGCCTGCGGTACCCATCCACGAATTGCCGCCAAGAAAAAAGGCTGTATGGGTCTGGACTTGTGTAAGTGCCCTGATAATATACCGCATCTTACATCCCATACTGGGTTTCCCTTTTGACGCATATGGCTAACAATCGCCGAGTGCTATTGCGGTCATGGTGGAATGAAAGTTAGCGTCGATCCTTGTCCTTTTTGCAATATGCCTCGCTGCCCAAACTGCATCACGCACAGGTTTAGATAGTGCATATAGCTGGTCCACATGATAATGGAAACCCTTCGGGAGGTGCGTTCTTACTTGAATTGTATACAGATACTTCTTGTTATGTGCCGGGTACATATCCAAGATTCAACATTGAAATATGATATCCTATAACTTCGAATTGTTTTTCAGGCTGTGTTGTGATTGCTGGTGGTGGCTGCAGCTCAGCTGGGAGGATGTGTGTGTGGGTGGGAGGGGACCAGCACCTGGCATAAAACTACATGCTCCCGCCATCACTGAACAATTCTTATTTTCTATTCAAATTTCCAGTCGATTTCTACTAAGCCGGCCTCTTCGCTGCCAGGAATAGCAGAGTTCAGCCACGCCATGGAGGCAAGTATTGACTACCTCCCAACGAATTCCTCCCCGAAACCCAACTACAAACCAAGTTTCTACAGTTCCCTCGACCAGATCAAAGGCAGTTCTGCAGTTTATTCAACTAGAACGACTGGATTCAAGTTGAGAGACCGCTGTCGTTCGGACGAGGAGACGACGGCCTGCCCAGATGCGGCTCCCACAAAGCCTTACGACAACTCGTCCCGATGGAATAGAATACCAAGTAGAGTCGAAGGGGCAGACTCCATCCTTGATAACTTCATTCCCGATGTCCCAGATAACCCTCGACTGAAGCATACCCAAGAACCAAGAGCATGGGTATCCGAACGCCACTCAACTTCCCATGATGATGCACCATATCAGCCCCTCGGCGATCGAGGGTTGAATAATTATGAGCTCTATGAGGCGCTCAAAAGCCATGTCAGTCCACCGCGCGGTAAGCTCGCTCGACACAGCTGACTTAGGCATAACGTCTAGCGTATGAAAGAAGTGGACAGTCCTCCTTGGAAGATGTACGATATCCAGAGATTCGTCACGTTTATTGTTATACTGAGTCTTCTCAGATATATCAGCAATCCCAACGGTGCTAGTATTCTCGCACTATTAAGAGCATTCTCGCCATCACAAGCTGATGACTTGCGTAACCTTCTGGCAAACTACCTCGAAATTAGTCCAACTCCGATATTATCTCTTCAGTTCTCTGTATGTGACAATATATGGCTTGGATTGTTTCTATCCGCTAACACTGGAATCTTCTAGCAGACTACAAGGTTCTCTATTTGCTTTAATCTTCCATTCCTTGTTGTGACAAGTCGCGAGTACGAAGACAGCCGCATCCTTACGGGTAACCACTACCTTCGAGCACGCTACGACTTTTCTCTGTTATTTCTAGAGACTCCCAACCCGCCTGTAAACCAGAAAGGGAATGCAGTATTCAGCAGTGGTGCTATTCTTCATCAAGTTGTCTACTCACTCCTGGTTACCGGTCACAACAGCAACTATTGGGTCGCTGTCTGCCTGGATGAAGACTTCTCCGGCAAAGAGTTGAGGTTACCCCACGGGAACGAGGGCGAAAATAACCATGCAGGTGATGATCCCATCACATCAGAGCCATGCCTTGAAGTTACTACATCTCCGCAAGCGTATTCACTCACGGCTTTGACAAGACAGCTTCAGAGAATTGTTTAGCATCATGGGCAGGTCTTAGAATGCCTCAGAAGTAGTCTGACCCTATACGTATGCTATCCCCTCCCATCATATCGCACAGAAGTTCATCCGGATTCTGTGTACCTGGTATCCTGGATTAATCATTCATAAGCATCGGTGGGGAGTGATGGCTTTGCTGAAGCACTTCCACCTCAGAGAATGCGAGACTGGCGGAAACGCTTCCCGAAAATACTTCAAGGCTGATCGACAGGTTGAAAGATTTCTGGCAGACCCCATCATTGACCCGGAGACAACTCTTTACGGAGAATTGCAACAAGGTCTACGGGGCGATATAAGTACTTTGAGGTCCCTGCGCGCGATAGAGGCCCTCTGCACCCAGATGATGGATATCAGTGTTCATCTTGAGCAGCTCAGTGAGTCCTACAATAAAGTAGACGGGGGGGTAAGTAGTCCTATTACTTTTCCTTTTCTTTTTCTTTTTGCTTCTCATCGTCGCAGTTCGTAATAGGGGCTTCTTAACACAGAGGATATGTACTGACAAGGGTAGAGCGATGACGATTCTGGAGACAACCGGCGTAATAATGACAACGCCGGTCGAGATGAGGGAACGAGTGGAAATAGTAAGATTCAACGAATTACTGCAGCATCATTTGTATGTTTCCCGCATTTTACTTGGAAACACACAAACTGACAGATCTAGGCTTTGAGCATCCTGAATCTGGTTGCACAGATATATGCTGGTAAACCCGAGAAGGACGGTGATTCTTCAGCATCGGGATACATCGCTCTGGTGGTCATTCTGAACGTCTTGTTCTTTCTGGGAATTCTGTGGTATCTAAGATCGTATGTGACCAGGTACGTCCGATTGATGTGGCATTTTCTTTCATTGACGAGACAACGTATTTGGCAATGGTTTGTAATAATGGTTGGATTCGTCAAGATGATTAGAAGAATGGCATATGGATTGGTTGTCGCTTCAGCTATCTAGCTAAGTATCCATGATTTCATCCATCAAAATCACGAGGTGAATGTTCACAAAACACTATCAAGAAAACAGTGAAACGCCATGTGGTAAAAGCGATACACATTTGGCAAGACAGGAGAAGTACAGATTCCATGCCTGGTGCCTATGCCGCACTGCCTCATAGGGCACTACATGAAATAAGGCGCCTGCAATTACGATTCTGCTGAAGTTTAATGACGCTCGTGAGGTTGCATTCGGGCCTCAAAACTCTGCATACTCAGCTTCGATTGTTGTTCTCTGTATGTCACATGGCCCGGATACCACTTTCACCAGTAACCTGGGCCTCGAGCAACAAGATCGCCATCTGTCGATATGTGACACGTCTCCTTCGGTCAACCAAAAGATGCCTTATCACAAGCATGAAGATTTGATGTAACACCTGATGATATTTGAGGGCATGGTGCAGCGATACCCTTTCAACCGGGGAGGTTGTTGGCCAATGCTATCTGACAGCCTTATTTGCGACGAATCGCGAGAGTCATGTGTGGCTGCCAACGCATCACGCATCTTGGAGGTTGGGCAACACCAAAGCGGCGTGGGAGCATCCGTAGCAAATCAAATCGCCAGTTACAGAAAATGAGGCTCTGAGGATAGCAAGTTGCTTGGTACCCAACTACCCACTCTCACAGTTCAAATGGCCTTGGGTGCGCTTCCTTTTCAACTCAAATAGTTACTGACATGAGGCAACCGAAGCTCTAACCTCTGATTCATCTCTTACGCTTCAACACTATCATCATCATCATCATCATCGTGGCTATGGCGGCGACAACTTGCTCAGTTAGTGGCATCGAAAGTCTGCTCGGCAAGGCAGGACTGGACACACCAATTCCCGAATACCCCGGTGCAGATGTAGTGCACAACCCACAAGACATCTTCCGAGCTTACCTCGCCGATATCATCCAGAAGCTTCTCGGATGCGATAAACAAATTGCCTACGATGCCATACAGACCTCCAACATCACGGGCATGGGTGATCTTATCGTTGTGGCCCCAAAGCTTAGACTGAGGGACACCAGGCCCGAAGATTTGGTCATAGATCTCGCCGGAAGAGTACGACCTTTGTATATCCGTTCTCCGGATTGATTAAAGACTAACGTGGATTCAAACAGCTCCCGGTATCGCCGCCCTTTGGATGCCCTGTAAAAGACGGCATTCGTCTGCAGATTTTCTCCTCTCCAAACACACTCTCCCGACTCTTACTGCCGTATATAAATGACAGAGCTGCCTCATATGGCTACGATAAATCAATTGGGCTCACTGACTCTACAGTGCCGGATAGTCCCAAAAAGAAGCTTGTCGTGGAGTTCTCGTCCCCTAATATGGCGAGTGAGTTTCAGGTTTCTCACTTGCGTAGTACTTTGATTGGTGCTTACATCGCGAATATCCACGCCAGTATGGGTTGGGACGTTGTCAAGATGAACTATCTAGGAGACTGGGGGAAGCAGATTGGACTCCTTGCTGCTGGTTGGCAGAGGTTTGGCTCGGAAGAAGAGTTCGAGAAACAGCCACTCCGTCACCTTCTCGAAGTCAATCACAAGATTCAGGATCTATTCAAGCCAGAGCTGGAAGAATGCAAGGCCGCCAAAGCGAATAAACAAGACGTGACCGAGATTGAATCACGGGGCTTGTATGCCGAACGAGACATCTTCTTCAAGAAGATGGAGGACAGGGAGCCAGAAGCCATCGCAGTATGGCAACGATTCCGCGATGCAACTGTCAAGGACTATACCGACTCATACGCACAGCTCGGAGTGGCATTCGATGAGTATTCTGGAGAATCGCAGGTAACTGCTGAGTCTATCAATGAAGTCGAGCAGATCTTGAAGGACAAGGACATATACGAAGAGCACGAAGACTCGTGGAAGATCGACTTTTCTAAGCACGACGCAAAAGGGCTCTCACTCGCTGTATTACGATACCGAAACGGGACGACTTCTTATCTGTTACGCGACCTTGCTGCAGTGTTTGATCGATACAAGAAACACCAGTTTGACAAGATGATCTATGTCGTTGCGATGGAGCAAGAAATGCACTTCCACCGAGTTACCAAGACTCTTGAGCTCATGGGAAAACAAGATCTTGCTGAGCGCATTCAACATGTTTCTTTCGCCAAAATCAATGGACTTCCAGAGAGACTGAAGGACTCAAAGCTTTTGAGCGACTACATCGAGGGATGCCACTCGATGGCACAAGCTGCTCTCGACGAAGAGGAGGAGGGATCATATCATGTGGACAAGTCCGAGAGATCGCTGGAAAAACTCGGTCTTGCTGGCCTATTCTTACAAGATCACTACCACAAACGAAACACGTCTTATATGAGTGAACCTAAGAAAATGGTACAGCTCCAGGGGGACACGGGTGCAGCTATCCAAGACTGCTATGCCAGATTATCCAAGAAATTGGAGTCAGGTCCAACGACCTTCGACTATACGAAGCTCGATTACGCCTCGTTAGAAGAGGAGGACTATGCTGAGCTTCTGCGTATCCTGCTACAGTATCCAGATGCAGCACATGGCTCTTTCAGAACTCTTGAGCCATCTTTTATCGTGGTGTACTTGTCACGACTTATCGATCAACTCATATGTACGCTTGACGACGATGATGAGAAAGATTGGACCGGTCTTGATACCGCTAGCGAGGCGCGATATGCTCTCTATGATAACGCAAGACAGGTGTTTGAGAATGCGCTGAGACTTCTTGGTGTATCACCATAGAGTTCGTGAAGACTCCAAGACAGTCGAGGTTGTTGTTGCCAGTTGTGATCTGCATGTTTTTAATCTTTTGCCTATTCTTTTCTCTTAGGTCCTGCAAGTTTGGCGTTCATCTTGGGGTTTTCCTCCAGATTGAATCTGTCTGGTTTAGATATTGTTCTTAGTTCAGTGAAATCTATGATGTCAAGAAAGGCCATCTGAGTTAACAGATGGACAAAGTCATTAAGCTAGAATCACAGGTCCTCAAATAATGAAGAGCGTCTAACAACTTGCCCTATTACTCTGTACTGAAGCTCCATATAATATAGCTTTGTAAAGTCGATTCTTTGTGTCAAACTAAATTTACTTACTATGCAAGTATCTCATATGAGAGGAATCTTCTAGACATCACGTTCCTTGTTTGCTTGATTAATTGCCTACCCTGGAACTTGGAGGTCATCATAAGGGTCCTCGTAGGTGCGGGGCGGGGCAGTTGGAGCTCCACCCAATGGGAAGCTCCCTTCATAGACTTGCATCGAATGAGCTAGAAGGCATCCATGGCCCTCTTCTTCCCCACCAAAGATCGCCTGGGGCGACTCTCTCATATTTCATCGTCTAGTAACTTTGATTCTTTGATACCACAGACTCGATACTCCGATCAGAACTGCTGTTTAATAGCTATAACCCTCAGATTCTGCTAATTCACACACGAAATGGCTTCCGCGGACGAGCTCAAGGCTCTAGGTAACAAGGCCATTGCCGAGAAGAACTTCGACGAGGCAGTGTAGGTTACCACCAGTAACAATAACACAACGGAATATCGGGGTTGCTAACTACGACACAGCGAAAAGTTCACCGAGGCTATTGCCATTCAGCCCGATAACCACATTCTATACAGCAACCGATCTGCTGCTTATGCTTCAAAGAAGGACTGGGAAAATGCTCTGAAGGATGCTGAGAAGACCACCGAGATCAAGCCTGACTGGGCCAAGGGCTGGGGACGTAAGGGTGCTGCTTTGCACGGACAGGGCGACCTTCTGGGTGCCAATGATGCGTACGAAGAGGGATTGAAACTCGATGCCAACAACGCCCAGCTCAAGAGTGGGCTGTCTTCAGTCAAGAAGGCTATGGAGGCCGAAGTTGGTAAGCAATATATCTACAAACCACACTTATGGCGACTGACACTTCCACAGGAGGACCTCAAGACCCCAGCGGTGGCCTCGGCCAAATGTTCAACGACCCCCAGTTGATTCAGAAGCTCGCCTCAAACCCCAAGACCAGCGGTTTCCTTGCCGACCCCTCATTCATGGCCAAGCTCCAATCGATCAAGAGCAATCCTTCAAATGCTTCCGAGATCTTCAGCGACCCCCGTCTGTTGACAGTCATGGGTGTGTTGATGGGTGTTGATCTGGAGATGCGCGAGCGCGAAGTCGACCCCAACGCCGAATCTCAGGACTCTCCCATGCCCGATGCCCCACCAGCTCCCAAGCAGCCCGAGCCCAAGAAGGCCCCTGAGCCTGAGCCCGAGCCTGAGCTGGACGAGGAGGCTGTCGAGAAGAAGAAAAAGAAGGAAGAGGCCGACAAGGAGAAGGCCCTCGGCACCGAGAACTACAAGAAGCGCAACTTTGACGAGGCTATTGCACACTACACTAAGGCCTGGGAGACCTTCAAGGATATTACCTACCTAAACAACTTGGGAGCTGCTTATTTCGAGAAGGGTGACTACGACAAGGCCATCGAGGCCTGCACCAAGGCCGTCGAGGAGGGACGTGAGATCTACGCTGACTTCAAGCTCATTGCCAAGAGTTACGCTCGTATCGGTACATCTTATGAGCGCAAGGGAGACTTGGACAAGGCTGTTGAGAACTACAACAGGTCTCTCACCGAGCACCGAACTCCCGATGTCCTGAACAAGCTGCGCTCTGCTGAGCGTGCCAAGACTGAGGCTGGCAAGAAGGCCTACATCGACCCTGCCAAGGCTGAGGAGGCTCGTGAGGAGGGCAACAAGAGGTTCAAGGAAATGGACTTCCCTGGTGCCGTTGCCGCCTACACAGAGATGACCAAGCGAGCTCCCGATGACCCTCGTGGTTACAGCAACCGGGCGGCTGCCTTTGTCAAGCTCTTCGAGTTCCCCAGTGCTCTCGAGGACTGCGACACGGCTATCAAGAAGGACCCTACCTTCATCCGAGCTTACATCCGCAAGGCTCAAGCCTACTTCGGCATGCGCAAGTACTCAGAATGTGTGGATGCCTGCACTGAGGCCCAGCGCGTTGACCAGGAGCACCACAACGGTGCTAACGCCCGTGAGATCGAGCAACAGCAGCAGAAGGCTCTCTCGGCCATGTACTCTGCCCGTGATAACGAGACGGAAGAGCAGACCCGAGAGCGTCTGATGAAGGACCCCGAGGTAGGATTACCCACCGTTACTCAATGGCTGAAACGTTTACTGACATGTTTAGATCATGGGACTCATGCAAGACCCCGTGATGCAATCGATCCTCCAGCAGGCACAGTCGGATCCCGCTGCTCTTCAGGAGCATATGAGAAACCCTGGTGTGCGGTCCAAGATCCAGAAGCTGATCGCTGCTGGCGTTATCCGGGTGGGTAGGTAAGCGAAACGAAGCGAAGGAGATGATGGCGACGGTGATGGGTTACAATAGGGAAAATTTGCTTTTTCAGACATGGAATCCCCTATCCAGAATCTCATGGGACGGGGAAGGGATCTGGAGCGTGTGTGATTTTGAGTTGGCAGATTACTTGACGTGTACGAATTAATACGGAGTACCAGGGTCATTTGCTGGTTGCTAATGAGAAATGAAACCTTTGAAGCAAACTGACACATCTTTTTTGGGATATCATATGCGATGTGAGATGGTGTATCACGAGTGGTCAAATGAGATAGGACATCTCGTTGCTGGCCTCGCTGTTTCAACTAACGACACATGGCTGGGAGTGAATACCGTTATTGGACAACTGAAAGGAACTTGGTGTAGTATTGCATGAGTATACTGCGATTATCCGTGTTCAACTCCCGATTCCTTGTTATCTCACGACAGAGGACAATGCGAAGCCTCTCAGTGTCCAACGCCAACGCCACACTGGTTCGAATATAGTAACGAATCCCACCAACAACCTCTGCCCAAGGGGACCGAGCAAAGCTGAAGAGAAGAGGGTGTACAGCAACTGAACAAACAGCTGAGAAGCGTGGAGACACTACACGTGGAGGGCACGAGGTAATGCAGGAACACGGCGAGAAGTGAACGGAACGGGAAGAGAAAGAAACGCGTCTACCACGTTTGACGGTTACAAAGAAAGGAGGTTGAGTTTTCACAATAAGAAAAGTGAGGGCTAAATTTGGCGGAGAAAAAGGTCAGAACGGGAAGTGTTGGAACCGAGTGTGGAAAAAGCAAGTTGACTCTCAAGCTAACGAATGTCAAGGAGAGAGGAGGGTGTGTGAGACATGGTGAAGAAAGCTAACGGCTCGGCTTGAGGACAAAGGAGACGGGTCGGGTCCGAGACATTGAGAAAAAGAAACAAATATTCATGTCCACGGACCGGGATATGAAGAGGCAGAGAGAAACGTGACAAGGTGAACCTGGGATGGAATCGGGTTTGAGTTTCTATGATCTGCGATGCTAAGACATTTTCCGGAGGTTTTTAGCTTCATAATAACGCTCAAGACTGGCCTTGAACTTTGATATATTGAAACAATAAAACACCTTATCAAGCTGTCGAGCTCCGCTGCTGGCAGTACATGAAGCTCAAGAGAACAGTGAGGATGCACTAGTGAGCGGTTCAAGCTAGAGTCATTACAAAGCTCCCAACGCCAAGAGCTTATTTCTACTACACTACCAATTACTTTACGAGCATTGACGAAAATATTTTATCTCATGCGTGGCGCCTGTATAATGACGATATTTCCTTTTCCCAGCCGTTTCCGTTATCGTACATCAATGGCTTTTTAATAGTGGGATGCTCATCTTGTTTGTGTGTGCGACACTAATGACTCGAACTGCAAACTGATTATGAGAACTGACGAACCGAACACGGCGGCCCGCGCTTAGCTTTGGTGTCTCTTCTTCTTGTCTCGTTGTGTTGGTGTTCTTCCTTTGGTGCGGCTATGAACTGATGTGGCTGCATAGTTCGCTTGGATATAACAAATAAGAAAAGAAAGAGGCTGAGGGGATATGATGTTGGTAGCCTTCTATTCGATGATGGAGAAGCTGCAGAATATGAACAGACGAGGCTTGTGGGGAAGAGTCTCTTTCGCGCATATTGTATTCGGCCGACGGCGAGATCCATATCTGTCTGATGCATGTCTGGGCCTATGTGTTCATATGTATGCGAGTATCTATGCGAGTATCTCAGAGGGGCTATGACGAGAGTCGTCCCTCTCCAGTTTTTGCAGGATCGTCGATTCACAGATGCCCTGTTCATCTACTGGATCTAAGGTTGGAGGATGTCAGAGGTCCGAGAGCAAAGACCAGGGCCATCTCGGAGGAATGTGAGAGTTTGACTGCGTGAGATGCTGAATCACTAGGATGTTTGGGAGAGAATACGCGAGTGCAACTGTGCAAGCGTGCGAGCAACGATCATCTTTGGAGAAGCGAGAGAGAGTTTTTTAGTCTTTGTGATATATCGTAAAAACGATGTCGAGATGGCTGGTTTCAACTGTCTCGGTGCTACGGTAAGAAAAAGAAAGGAAAAAGGTGCTGCCACTAGAAATGACGAAATTGCTATGATATGATATGATCAGAGGACTCAATTCAACGTTGAAATTATTTATTCTATTCCGGTTTGAGCAGTCTCTAGCTGAAGGACTGACGTTCGTCTTTCACACGAAGAGGCTCTCGTGCCCATTGGAAAAAGTTTGTGGCAGCAGGGGTTTGTCACTTACAAGGGTATGATAGCCTCCCAGCTAGACCCCGGGCGGTGCCGTCGTACGGTATATATCCCATACCTGGGCAATAACTGAGCTAGAGCCTAGAGACGCAGACACAGACGCAGGTGTTGATCTATCCAAGGCTGAGAGAGAGGATCCGCCGTGTGCCGAGCGAGTTTCAGCGAGTGCCCTTGGACGTTGGGGATCGTCTCTCATCTTTTCCACATTCATTGATATCAACATGAACATGGACACGGGGTAGGTTACATGGTAGATCTACTGCCTCTAACATATTTATAATGTATGAGTCTTAGTGGATGAGCAGCCACCGTTCATTATGAAATGGACCAAGCGCACCGCTCGCCAAGCATAGACTAGAGACTGACAAGAAGAGAGATTCGACCGTTGAAAGATTTTTCATCTCCTTTTCTATTAGCAGATCTGGCCGGTGTTGCCGAGTTTTTAAGAATACGATAGTGTCTTTTGGCGAGTGAGGCCTCATGAATCTTTATCATGTTCCGTCAAAGCGGAAGAGTATCCGTCATTTTGTTCTCATCTCGTTAGCTAATATTAGCGAGCTCGAGATGTAATGGTTCATCCTTTATCCAGTTGGACCTAATACTAATCTAGATCCTCGAGGAACGGTTCTTGGCTATGGATATCGGGAATCTTGGGTGCTCTCGTGATGCAGGTACACGTAGCATATCAGATTTGTGTGGTTGGTCGAGATGCTGTGCAGTTGGTTATGGATAGGGATATGCAGATGCTCTGTGTGATTGTGATGGATGGTAAGAAATTGGGAGATATTTATTCTATAATTTGTGATATGTCATTGTGATTCCTACACTTGGAATAAAACAAATTGAATTGCTTCTTTCATTATCATTCTGCTCGAGTGACCGTGAATGCATTGGATGCGTCACTGTATCCGTAATTCAGTACTGTTAGCCCGGGCAGGGCTGCTGCTGTAAAAGACCCAATTACATCGACCGTTGACTGTAACTGGGGGCCGCTAGTTTAGACTTTCTCAAAATCACCTTTTTTCTCTGGACCCTGAGCCGACTAAAAAGCAAAAGCAGCCGGAGAAAGGACAAGCTTCCCCTCAGAAAGAACGAGAATAAGGGAAATAACGGCCGTTGAGAAAAGAAGAGACCAAAAGAATGCGGGTGGAAGACAGCCCGACGTTCCGTCCGTCTCCGGCTTTGGCCGACATCTACGGAGGAGCTGTCAAACAGATGAGACTCAGGTCCCAGTGTGGACGGACCATTGTATGGGGTTGGAAAAGCACAGAGCATCTAATTTGAGCCCGGACACAAGAACAAGTTACGGAGAGAATCGACAACGTTTGAAAGGCGGCGGGAGCTAGGAGTGGTCGGTGCGGATCTTTATGAGGAGCCAAAGCTTACGGGCTGAAGATGTTTTATGTTACTTACGAAGCTCTGATTCTGCATTGATGGGATCAGAACCACAGACCATTCGGAATACTCGGGGCCTCTTTTGCTCTGTCTCCCTCTGACGTCTTCGGAAGTGAATATGGAGAAGTAGACGGACGGCATTGACCGGACTGTTTATTAAGTTAGGCTGTTGAGCAGTACCTACAGGCCACAGCTACGCATGCCTAACTATGCCCTTATTCGCATGGTTCCGGGTTCTTCTAATGTCAGGCACAGGCACAGCACACGAGATTGGTCCCGTAATCGAACAATTCCGAATGTCTTCTGGAAGCATTCACTGACCAGTTCTCTAGCTCTGTACCTCGGTCGAACGAACCAACACACATTCTCAACTCCGAATTCCATTGCCCTATCATTGTGGCACAATTGACACGCCGCTTCTGGTCAAAACGCTGACGATCCCTCTACTCACAAGCTTTACTACGTACACTCGGCCTTCAGATGCAATACAACCTCGGTCTGCAGTCACAGTAGCTATGGCAATCTGAAGGTTTGGAAAGGATTCCCATGACGCAGACCTCAACGGTCGCGTGAGAAGTGGACTCTTGTCAATGGGAGATATCTGACCTAGACCTAGCATTTTCGCGTGGGGGAGAATTGAGATTACACAACCTGTGAACAAGACACCCTTGATTCGTTAAACTGAAGCCGTCTTAATCAGCCAACTGTCAGCTTTCTTAGTGTTGCTGTCGGGGCTCAGCTCAATCCTCTGCCGGCCGGTGATGATACAATCAAACCACCTGCCACACACAATGGCTCTCTATTGTCGCGCCACGGCCAGACACAGAGTTTACGGTGGCTGTCAAGACCCGAGCCCAGGTACCGAACCCGAACTTGGGGTGAGGTAACCTCGAAACTACGTAGTGCCGACAGGACGCTACGGGGGAATGTGGTAGACAGGGAGTTTGGGGGTGCAAGGATCCTTTTGGTGTTGAGGTGAGGCCATGCTATTCCCGAGAGCAACAGCTTGGATGAAGTTTATTGCTCTTACTCCGTAGGCTGGCTAGTTATGCAGTACGTGTAAACACTCGTTCTATGTCGGAACTTCTCGTCCTTGGAGTTCAATACTCGCGGTATATTTCGCTTTTCGTACATGACCTGTCGTTTTTGAGCGTCACTCACAAAGCTGCAACGCCTTGAGAGTCTAAGACGGGCTGTGAAAGCCAATAAGTTACATGTCGTTTGTTTGCCTGGACAATGTTTGCTTTTCGTCTCTTGTGATTTGCCGTGTTACAAAGCAGTTGTCTAGAATAGCGCCTCCAAGTTCTGGACCCTCGCTTCCGGTTGGCCACATCTGACGTTCCATTCCTCAAACATGTGGTTGCCATGCGTTGAGTTGCATTCATGTTGTTGTCTCGCGTGGCTACCGCATGGCTTGAGACTTCTAGGGGTGAGGGATTGTATGGACGGCAGATATCCCCGTCGATGATATACTTGCCTAGCTACTGTAACTCAGCTGTAGATCTCCACAGAGTTTTGAGATCAAGAGCTACTGGAAGGGAACTAAGTTAGTTAGTGATGGACATTCTTTATGTCGTTTTAGAGGTGAAACTTGAGTCAAGCTGGGCTTGTATGGCTTGTGCTCTGACTTGAGTACCTTACATTGGAAATAACTGATAATTAATTGCCTTTGCCACACGCCATATCCGTCAAGCCTTAATTCAAGCTGTCAAGTCAAGCCAAAGTGGACTAAAAAGAGAGTTTTCTTGTGATTTGGTTACCGAATCTAGAATCTAGATCAGCCTCGTTTCTCACCTGTTTCTATCCTCGGACCATATTCATAGCCAAGACTTCCCTAAAAGATTCATCCTCACTGTACCCTTCAGTGGAAGCCGCCGGGCCACCCCAAAAAGCAAAGAGAGCCTGGAGCTTACAGGGCCTGACCCCACTAACAGAAAACCTCCACCCTCCTAGAGGGAACTAACAATGGATCCCAGCTGTTCTATCGTACGACTTCCTGAGCTTGGATTTCCCAACATCCATCCACTTCGCTTTTACTTTTCGCCCTCACTTAGATACACCCTCTATTGCCTGGGGGTACTGCTAGGCCTACCACGAGGAATAGACGGCTTGTGGAGAAGCTCGAATTTTCTTTCTTTTCTTTTTCCCCTATGGCCATGGCTATGATCTCTGTTTGTGGGTGTATCACCCCGTCCACTCTAAGTCAACTGGGGGCGTGTGATATCTCAATATCCATGCCATACCATGCCATGCCCTTGCTGTGTCATGGCCATCAGCCATGAGTAGAAGGAGGAGGAGGAGGATATAATATCTGGGGACGACTCCCCTTTCAGATTCATCTCTCGACTGACGAACTCTGCTTCATTACAACATCCATCTCATTCCTTTACTCATCTGCTACTCTACCAACCTCGACATATACAGCAGTTACACGAAGCGTTGTCGACATTTCTCAAGACTCTGTCTATTCCATACTCACCCTAAGCCTTCTAAGAGGTGCCTCTCTTACTACTCCTTCAGCTGTAATACCTCACACTCTTCACAATGGCTCTGTCATATCAACAAACCAGGCTCATCCGGGGCACCATCCCCGCCCTCACCGACCACGGAGAGCGCATCACCACCATCTTCTACCGCAACATGCTCCGTGATCACCCCGAGCTCAACGACTACTTCAACACCGTCAACCAGGCCAACGGTCGCCAGCCTCGTGCCCTCACCGCCGTCATCCTCAGCTACGCCAACAACATCAACCACATCACAGAGCTCATCCCCAAGATGGAACGCATGTGCCACAAGCACTGCTCCCTGGGCATCAAGCCAGAGCATTATGGTATCGTCGAGAAGTATCTCATCGCTGCCTTCGCTGAAGTCCTCGGTCCTGCCATGACACCGCAGGTCAGAGAGGCCTGGCAGAAGGCCTACTGGATGCTTGCCAAGATGCTCATCGGTCGTGAGGCTCAGCTCTACCGTGACTTTGGCAAGTGGCAGGGCTACCGCAAGTTCCGCATCGAGAAGAAGGTTGAGGAGTCTGATGACATCTACTCCTTCTACCTCGTTCCTGTCGACGGCAAGCGTCTTCCTCCCTTCCAGCCTGGACAGTATGTCTCTGTTCAGGTGCCCATTGCCGACAAGGGCTATGTCCAGTCTCGTCAGTACTCCCTGAGCGAGGCTCCTCGACCCGACTACTACCGCGTCACCGTCAAGCGAGACGAAGGACTTCACATGACCCGCAGCGGTCGATATCTCGGAGGCGATGCCCTCAACCCCGGTGTTGTCTCTAACCTCCTTATCGACATGAAGGACGAGGGCGATATTGTTGAGTTAACTCATCCCGCTGGCGAGTTCTACCTTGACATGTCCAACACTTCCAACGTTCCCATCGTTCTCATCTCTGCCGGTGTTGGTGTCACTCCTATGATGTCCATCCTGAACACCGTCTCCGAGCGCCAGCCTCACCGTCCTGTCTCCTGGATCCACGGCTCTCGCCGCTCCGTTCCCTTCTACGACCAAGTCCGACGCATTGCCCGCAATCGCCCCAGCTTCCGCACCAACATCTTCAAGACCCATCTCGCCGAGTCTGACGTCTACGGTATCACCTACGATCACGACTTCCGCATGGATCTTGCCAAGGTCGACAAGGAAGACCTCTACCTCTGCAACAGCTCTACCGAGTACTACATCTGTGGACCTGAGCAGTTCATGCTCGAGATGGCCGAGTACCTCAAGGCTCAAAAGGTCGATGCCCCTCGTATGCATTTTGAGCTCTTCAGCACTGGTGACATGGAGTTCAAGGTCGATAACCTGAGCATTGGCTCTGCGTCAAAGGCAAATTCCATCAACAGTAACGAGGCCAGATGCCCCAGTTCCGGAGCCATCTCTACAAATGGTGCTACCTGCCCCTTCTCATGACTTTGGACCATATCTGAACAGAACGAACAAAAAATAAAAATATCTACGGGGCTCTCGGTCATGGGCTAGATTACGGGAAGTGATGAGGCGTTACGGGTTAGGCGCATATCTTATTCTTTATCGATGTATCTCTTGTTATAAGATTCCCTTTGACAAATATTCTCTTGTCAAACCATAATACATGTTCATGTTCTACTTCTACGCTACACGATCAAGGGGTTTCGACGACACATTGGGATTATCTGAATGAAAGGGCGGGAAGGAAAAGTGCGAGATTTAGGATGGGATTGGGAGGTATCTAGAAAGCGAAAAGAGAATCAACTTAATTTTCATTGTTCTACCTGAATCAACAAACATGCTAAGACATGATACTCCATCTATATAACTACAACTATTCCAAATAATGAGCGAATAAATTGGTGTATACGTGGTCCCGTACTCGCTTCTCAAGCGATCCCCCGTCTTTGCCCGCTCCGGTAGCATGGCAGGGTAGGCTGCTAAAAACATCTGGAATCAGGAGACAGATGACGAACAAAGGAAAAAACCGCGTATGCAAGTGAAAGATAGGAGAAACGAAAGAAGAATACCGGATGTTCCGTTACTGTTCGTAGTTATGAAACTTCTTCCAATGCTTGAGCAGATTGTCCTGCCTCGTAAACTTTGAAGTACACCCCTCAAGACCACAGATCCTCTCCTCGGTGAGGATACCCTTGCTCGCTGCGTAGGTTCTGTGAGAGGTTCGGTAGTGGCGATCCATGTCCCGCTGCTCTGCCTTGGTGACGTTGCAGTTGGGATCGGCTTTGCATTTGACAGGCTTGTTGTGGGTTTTCATGTGTTTGCTGCGTCGTATTAGTCAAAACATTCTTTGTTTCATGTTTGCAAACTTTACTTCAAGTCTCTGTTGCCGCCGAAGAAGCGGTCACATTCTGAACAGTAGTGTGGAGTGGTGCCCTGGACTGTAGACGATGAAGCCTCCGGTAGAGCTGAGATGTCGTTAGCTTGTTTCTGTTTCAACTAGAGATGGATGTAACATACTAGGCTCGGCAGTTGGATAGGAGCTGGGGTAATTCTGGGTTGCATAACCGGACCCTGAACTCAGTAAGACCTCATTGGGGTTGACAGTTGCAGGTTGCTGCGTCATGTAATACAACATGCTTGGATCCTGAGTCTCTGGGGCACTCGTGTCTGTTGCGTATACACCTGAGTTGAAGTCAGAGACTTGTGAGTCAGCGCTCTACTGGCTCTGACTTGGACCAGCCTGACTGTATGAGGCAAAGCCCTGGGTATCAGTATATCCAGGGTATGAGGCTTCAGAAATCAGATTGGGATCAATGGGGATGTCGTCCTGTTGAGATTGGTGGGATCTGCTGGAACGACTGTGTCTGTGAGAACGGTCGCTTCGTCGTGACATGTCTAGAATATGGTAACTCTTAGAGTATGACTTGAAGAAGAGCTGAAAAGATGGCTGGTCTCGCTGAAGGGATCTGAAAGCCTTGGTATTAGCTCTTGGGAGGTTATTGAAGGTAAATTTATACTCACTGAAAGAGCCTCTTTGGAGGCCGGCCGGGGGCCGACAGCACATTCTCATCTCTGTGATGTTTGATAGTGCTGTCTGGATCAATACTTGAACAAGGGAAGGGTTGAGAACAAGATAGAAAACCTCAGATTCTAAAAGGCGGAATACTCAATGGCGTAGTCAGGATATGAGACAACTCGCGATATCACGAGTCTGCCTCGTCCGACATTTGCGACCCAAATACAGGCCAATTTCGGTGGGATTCGTCATTTTGGTTGGAAGATTCAATGAAGATAAATGTCAGATTAGGCGATCGAGAATGTTGGAGGCCGGCTTGGGAGATGCAGATGTTGGTCACCCCGCATGATGCGATGTGATTGACTGATGGGCCTCCCAAACTGGCCGGCCTCCGACATGAGGCTTGGACGAGGCAGATCTTGGGGCTTGAAAGAGTGTAAAAAGTCAGAGAAGCTGAAAAGCTCAAGGCCTCTTGGGCGATAAAAAGCCATATAAGAATAAGACTCTCTTTGAATGGCTGACTTTGTAACTGCAAACTGCTCTTGTCGAGCATACACTCCAGCCTATTGCACAAACAAGGCCCTTGATAGCAAAACCAATCATGACTACTGGTAAGCTGGCCCTTCATCAATGAAATATACAATAACTAAAGGTCAACAGACGACATAATCTCGCTCAAGTCCAGGCAGAAACGCCGTCTCTATGAGCCCATCGTCCTGTACAAGGCTCTTACTGAGATCACCCACGAACAAGGCGCTCTTCGTCCCGCTGAAGCCCCAGAACGGCCGAGAACCGAAGAAGAGCGATGCCATCACTTTCTCCATAAGCTCGCAAGTATCTGTGATAGCACAAAGGGCGGTAGGACCGTCACTTCAATCGCCATACTCGATGAGGAAGAAAAGTACAAATACGTCTTTGCTTGCAACCAGATATCCGATGGAGACCTCGGCGATACGCAAGATCTCCTGACAACAGTCATAGAAAGTCTGTGTGGCTTTCATTTATTTCCGTTGGATAAGAAGAAGGCTGTCGAGAGTGAACTTCTGAAGAAGATTGTCTCATTCAACTCGCCAAGGATCAACTGCTATCTCAATGCACTGAAGGCGAAGAACATTGTGGATTGCCTTGAGTACTGCCAGCAGCAGACAGACACAGCCAGTAAGTTAGACTACCGGTATCCCAAGATACAAATTAAGGCTAACAAGAGATATAGACGCCTCTGTTGAGGAGGGTTTGAGGAGTCTTGAAAGAGCTATTGAGGATACAACAGTCAAGAACATGCGTGATAAAGAGTGTAAGACCCATGGGTCTCATGTATTGCCACAGGAACTAATCAGAAACCAGACTTTGAAACTTACAACACGATTCAACAAGCGCTCGAGACGTTTCTTACCCGTGAAGTCAAAAGCTACATCGACAAACGTGCCACCAATGGTCGCTTCAGCGAAGGCCGTAGCTTTGTATGCTGGTCAGAGTTACGACACAGCCTATCGCGTCTTCAGAGCTACAAGAAAACGATCCAAGATCTCATCGCAGCAGAGAGAGAATGGCCAGATATTTTCCAGGAATTCGAAGTTGTTTCAGTAGAGTCCAGTCAGTCAGAGCCCAACCCCCTCGGTAAGAAGAGCGAGAAAGCTTCCAACATCATCGGGCGTATGTGCAGCAATGAAGCTTCACGACAGCGATATTGTGATCTTGCGCAGAACCTGCAGAGGATGTTTGACTTGGATGATCGTATACAAACGCAGTGCACCAAACCTACTTTCAAGCCAGTTGTACACTGCGAAATACTGGTCCTCGAGTGGATAATGGCCCTCAACCGAGAACTGGCTCAGAAACATCACCCAGGGGTCACGTTCTTCAATGGCTGGAGCTACATTGGGAGCAGTAAACCGGCATGCCAGCTTTGCCGCTACTACTTCGACACTGCAGGTCAACACAACGGTATCCGCACTCGAGCAGGCCATGGTAATCTTTACGTCAACTGGCGGTTTCCAGATCTTCACGAATCCGACGGCGCTTTCGGTCAAACACGACGACAGAGCATCTTCAACTCGATGATAGAGAAGATTCGGCAGGATGCTTTTGGGATCTTGGTGATGAGGAACTCGGAGGGTAAAAGGCATGACTCGAGCACCCATCCTCTCATGTCGGTGCGGTATACGGATGTTCAGACGGAGTTGAGTGTTGGTGATCTGCCCGATGTCGATGAACTGGGCGAGGGTTTTGCTACGGGGCTCAGTCTGGACTCGCCGAGTAACAGTTTGGAGGAGTCGGACTTTGATGATGAGGATGGTGGAACCACTCTTTAATTATTTCGGGATGTCTATTTTGTATCTTTTCTTCCTCTGAGCTGTATCTCGTTTATATTGCCAACACGTGTTCCTATAACTTCGATAATGTATGTCTTAGTGGTCATTTCGCTTGTGCCAGGGAGCGGTAGCCTCAAGGAGGTCCTTGTGAAGCTGGCTATCGCCACTAGTCTTGTACACTTCTTCAATGACGTTGTTGCGCTGCATGAAGATCAAGAAGCCACCCCAGACGAAGTCAGCATAGCTGGGGGTCTTTCCCATGAAGAAAGGTCCCTCTGAGTTCTCCTTCAACAGAGCCTCAACCTCTTGAATATGTGGCTTCGAGTTATCCCAAGCCTGCTGGCCGCCATTCTCCTTATGAAGCTCATCAAGAGGCTTGCCGGCCACCTTGGATCGTGTCTCGTGCCAATAAGGGATGCTCTTGTCGCTGAGGATGTTGTTGGGAACGGTGTAGAAGTATACGGGCCGAAGGGCGCTCATGATGTTTGGCATGATGGAGAAGAGTTTGGCGAGGACGGGTGAGTCCTTGTGGACCGGGGGCTCAGGGTGGTCCTTCTCGACGCGCTCCAGGATCTTGTTGGAGTCCATGATGTATTCTCCATCGGGGAATTTGACAGTTGGGATGGTCCATGTTCCAGTGGATGGGTTGGCAGGGACACTGAAGAGTGTTAGTTGAGTTGTTGTGAGTGACATTGAAGACTTACTGAGGCTCAAGAGTGGGCTTGATGTCGGGGTACTCGAGCTGGTCATTGATCAATAAAAGAAGCGGTGACTATGGGTTTCCTGACGTACCCATTCGGTCTTGTAGTCAATTCCCTTGAAGTTCAAGAGGAATCGAGCTATTGTACAGTTAGTGATATGTCATGAGGGGTAGCAGTAGCTTGACTGACTCTTCCATGGGTTGAGAGACCAAGCACCGACAGGATCTCGGCTCGGGAGATCAAAGAGGACGTATTGCTCAGATGACATTGTGAGTTATTGGTGATGGTGAATGAATTGTCTGGCGTTATGACTGAGTTGAAAGTTGTAAGGATGAAAGAGGATCCTTACGAATATGTCATTATCGGTTGATCTATACGAGCTCCAAGCTCATGAGGGGGAGGAAGGAGGGGCAATAGTGGGGAGCTGAGCTGTCATGGATGGAGATCTTCGGGTCTGGGCCGAGGAATCTGGTCAACGAACCAGAGTTGATCTTTGGAACATGCAACTCGAGACTATCTTGAAAGAAACCAACGGAGTTTATGCTCTATCAGGTACAGCCGCTGTAACTAAGGTATGTGGACATTGTGTTGTTAGTCATGCGTCATGTCGATAATGGATGGACCCCTGTTTCTGACTCAGGAACGTAAGCTCAAGCCATAGAATACAGTTTCAGACATCAAACTGCATCATCCAAAATCCTTTGTTGGCAGAATATTCATTGACCAACAGCTTATATAGATATTATTATTTTATTGGATGTCCAATCTTGAGTGATTGGAGGGAGAGTCCAGATTAGGCATCCAAGTTTGGGGGCCGGGAAAATCAAGTGAAGTAGCAATAGTGGCGAGTTTTGAGCTGTCATCATGAGTACACCACTCTTCTCAAGGCAAGACAAACACTGCATCAACTAACAATGAGAAATATCCCTTACAAGATTCGATGCAGGGGGCAATTTTGTGGTGCGCCTGGCAGCCCTTTGATGATGACAAGGGATAAACGATAGTGTCGGCTTTTTCAAACGAGACAGCCCAGCCATGAAGCACATTCTGTAAACACAAAGCCATGTCAAGTTAGCAAGGCTCCGACCTGAAGAATCTCAGGGAGGTTCTCTTCATTAGACAGGTGCTGCATGTCATCATGCAAAGCTTGATGCTCACGTATCGTTATCGCCACCAGCACAACATGAAACCGCCATCTTGGTCGGCTAACTACACTATCAACTTGGGTTTATGAATCTCCCTCAGCCTTATAGGGATAGAAGCGACACACAAGATGGACCTTTCAACACGGAATTCCGTGTCACCACTAACAAAAAAAGCCAAGACAGTGGGGAACGAGTGCGAGAGCGACAGGATCTAGCTAAGCATTTTACCCCTGTCGCTATGCAAGCACCACTCAGCCCCCAAAAAGAGGATCGGCGGACCAATTCAACATGGTCCAAATCCTTCGACGTCACAGATAGCAATACTGTTGGCTGAACCTTGGGCTGAGACACAGCCACTGAGCCTTGCAAGATGTAGTAGTTAAGCGTTGAATCCTTCTCCATGTGCCTAGAATTAGCTCCTTGCATTGCATACAAGAGACCCTTAGGTCCCCACCTCAGTTCTTCAATTTCTTGCAGCTCTTGTCTCGCCATACAGCACAGCGATAAGCACAGCAACACACAAAACAATGGCCACGATACAGAACACTGCACAGCCCAACACGCTAGAAACGCCAGACTTACCACACCGTCCTACGACTCCAAGGCCAGTAAACTACAGCTCTATCTCTCTTCCATCAGCTAACTCGACATAGAGTAATTCGCACCGTTGTCCACGATGAAGGTCTCCCGGAAGTTGTTCACTCAAATCAACCCACAAATCCCACAGAATACTACGATGCTCCGATACCAGTAGACTCGGAAACAGACAAACGATACAACGAAGCTCCCATTCCAGTCACAACACTCGACAAAGATGAAACTGCACCTCCGCTGCCAGTTCGTCCATCTTCTATTACACCGCAGCCTCAGCAACCCTACCCCTACGGCCCAGACGGTTATGCTCAGCCACAACATCCCGGCTTCGTCGCTCAGTCACCGCAACTACTGCCTTACAACAGCAATGAGGTCGTAACGTATGTGACACCGCTCGACCAGCTTGGGGACCACCCAAAGTTTGTGGATTGTCCGTTCTGCAGACATCGTGCAGAGACACGAGTGAAGAAGGTATCTTCGAAAATGACACAGTGAGATCCCCAAAGCAGGTCCTAAACACCTTCCATGCTAACAGTCTCTAGTGTCTCTGCAACGGTCCTCGGATTCACAACGATAGCTGGCGCTGTTGTTCCTTACGCTGGGAAGTGGCACTCTCACACAGCTCACTACTGCAGCAACTGTGATCACAAAGTGGCAATTCGAAAATGGGGATCCAGTCAGATGAAACCTCAAGGGACACCAGATTATCTAAGGGAGGCATCGAGATATGGCCCTGCTCACTCACCGAGCATGTCCAGTAGCTCGACGAGAGGGTAAAGATGATCTATATGAATGATCGTAAGGGATTGATACCAGGACGAGAAACGGGTTTCAAAGAGATAGGAGCTGTTGATGGAATTCGATATCTAAACGACAGGGGCTCATGTCTTAGCATTTAATTTGATTTTCAAGACGTGAATATCCAGTTCATGAATTGTGACTGTGTAGTTACAGTTGCTCCCTGCAGTCAGACTATTGGCGGAGAAATATACAAATCTCGATGATTGCTTCGTTGGCAAGTCTCACTGGACAGACTCTCATGGGTAATATGTGCTTGTCAATGAGCATTAGTCGACCGCTGAAGATGGCTTTGTCTGGCCAATCATGCATTGTGGTAATGTCGATCAGGGTGTTCCACTGGGCCTGTCAGATGCTTATTTTCTGCCCTGCCCTGTCAGATATCAATTGAAGCTCATATGAATTACATGAATGCTTTGTCAGTCTGTAGAGAACAATCGTTATATTGTATACTGTTAAAATCTAGTTTTATCGACATGTTTCCGGCCCCTGTAAGTTGTCTTCACAAGCACCTCGTTAGAACCAGAATCAGTGCTGTATTACTCTAGATCAGTGGTATCCCAGTACCGGGAACTTGGACAAAAATAGACTCAATTGAGAAAAGATACGCCTAAAACTCCTCGTACGATGCCGATTCTGGCTGTAAGATGCTTATGTTTACTGCAATTGGCTCGAACGCAGTAAAATGGCTTTGTGGCGTCAATTAACTGCGGGACTACCTAACACCTTGGAGCAAGTACATGCATGTACTTAGGGGTTCAGAGCGCAATTTCTCAACACCAGTTTCACTCCTCAACACCTCCAATCTCTCGCACGTCACCTCCAACCTCGTCGTCGCACAGCCTCTCAGCAATGGAAGAATCAACAGAACACCACGACATTCTCGTTATAGGAGCTGGTCTCTCCGGTATCAACACCGCCCATGTTCTCAACCAGAGACTCCCCCACCGCTCGTACACGATCCTCGAGGCGCAATCGGCCATTGGCGGAACATGGCGCTTCTTTCGATACCCAGGCTTTCGATCCGACTCTTTCATGACAGCTTTCGGCCTGCCATGGTATCCTTGGAAACATAAACATAAGATGGCGCAGGCGGGCGAGATTGTGGACTATCTGGAAGAGGCTGTTGATGCAGCAGGCTTGAGGGACAAGATTCGGTTCCGACATAAGATGCTGGCGTGCGAATGGCGGACAGACGAGCAGAATTGGAAGATAGAAGTTGACGCAGACGGTCAGCGAAAGACGTTTATCGCCAACTTCGTCATCAGCTGCGTGGGATATTATGCGTACGACAAGGCTTTTCCGACGACGATTCCAGGTCTCAAGGGCTTTGGAGGGCAAGTCGTTCACCCTCAATGGTGGCCTGAAGACCTCGACTACTCTGGCAAACGCGTCGTTGTCATCGGTTCAGGAGCCACCGCGATCACAATTGTCCCATCACTTGCTGAGAAGGCAGGGATGGTGACTATGCTCCAGCGCAGTCCGTCCTTCGTCATCTCCCGGCCCACGACTTCCAGTATCGACTCTTGCTTGAAGTACCTGCTCCCCTTCTCATTAGCACACTGGCTGTTGTATTGGAAAGACGTGTTGCTTGAGGTCTTTTCCACACAGTTCCTCCTCAACTTCCCTGGCTTGGGCCGCAAGGCCTTGATGGGGGAGATGCAAAAGGCACTGCCCAAGGACATTGATGTCAATGTTCACTTTAACCCCAGGTACAATCCCTTCCAACAACGACTCTGCATGTGTCCAGATGAGGACTTCTTCAAGGCTCTGCATCAGGACAACTGCGAGATTGTGACAGACACAATCGAGACTGTCACAAAGGACGGTATTTTGCTCAAATCTGGTCGCAAGCTCGAAGCCGATATAATCGTTACCGCGACGGGGTTGTACTTCCAACTCTTCGGCGGCATAGCCCCGTTAGTAGACGGGCAGCCCATCGATGTTGGCTCACACTACGCCTGGCGTGGCTGCATGGTCGACTCTGTTCCTAACATGGGGTTCGTGATGGGCTACGTGACAACATCATGGACGCCCGGCGCCGACATCATGGCCAAGACATTGATAAGTGTTATAAAGGAAATGGAGAAGACGGGTTCAACGAGTGTTATGCCCGTGCTCGACGAAAAGGACAGGAGCAAGCCGCAGAAGCTACCCGTCAGTGCTACCAGCAGCTATTTTGTCAAGGCTGCGGACCGTATGCCAAAGGTGACTGATGAAGGTCCGTGGTATGGACGGGTGAACTTGGCCAAGGATTGGTGGGCGTGGTTAATGGGTGATATGTCGAGTGGGCTTCTTTACAGCGGAGGACAAACAAAGAAGGATATCTGAGACGTAGATATTTGAGCGGAAGAATAACGCCACGAGTTTGCTTTTCGGGATTTGTTGGATCTTTATGGCGTTTGCCTGGATCCGACACTCCCGGAGGATCGCTTGCTGACACGATTTATGAATGATGAGAATTGGCATTACCTTATAAGCTTATCAGGATCCTTGCAATGTCGTATCTTACATGTAACTCACGCTGACCAATTCTGAGCATCTGAATTGAGACTTGTTGGTCTTCCTTTCTGCCAAGGCTATTGGCTGCTGAAGATGCCTCCATTGTCAAAGTCGGGCTTGGGCCTAGAGCTAGCACAATCGAAGCAAAACGCCTCAAGTTCGTCCCCGCGATTGGATCTTTTACTAATTACCTAGTAGTTATTCTCCGATCCGTTTACTTTCACGATCAAACAGTCTCAATCACGATCAAGATTCATTTGTATTTACTCATTTGCGCAGCCCAGAACTGTTACTCTCGGTTATATACCTCGCCTGAACAACCCTGCCATATCCACGCCAACTTTCTATCAACGTCTTCGGTCTGGCGAATCTCAGGATCTGAAATAATGGGACACCTGAGCCTACGCCGCTCCATGGCATCCACGCGGGCCGGAGTTAGACTAATCTAGTCTAAAGTCAATTCCCTTGCTCTTGGTCGATCCAGGCAGATCGAGACTGGTAAGTCACAGGTCACATATCATCTGCTTGACTTGCTCGCACTCGTCATTATCCAGATTCTACAACACACCTTATCACGGTCAATTGATCTGTAACCATGGGGTTTCTGACAGACCAATCGCTAACCAATATCTGTCTGCAGGTTACCCTTGTGTTACTTATCGCTCAGCTATTTCGTCTTGTTCGTCGATGGTCTCGTCTCCGCCATATTCCTGGCCCAGCCAGCGCAGGATGGACTTCATGGTGGCAGTGCCGAAGTGCTCTTAGCGGTCGCTATCATGAGCATTTAAAGAACGCAGCCGATCAATTCGGTACGACATACTCATCCAAAATCACTACCCAAAATCACTGACAGTCAATAGGCCCTCTTGTTCGTATTGGTCCCAATGAGGTGCTCTCAACAGACCCAGTTGTGCTGCGCAACATGTCCACTGTGCGAAGCACTTATACGAAGGGCGACTTTTATAGCAGCGGCAGGATAGTTCCTGGTGTTGAAAATGTCGTCTCTGAGAGAGATGAAGCCAAGCACAAATTCATGAGAGCGAAAATGGCTCCCGGTGTAAGTCATTTCAATCATCGCACTGCTCTTGAGATACTGATAGCTTCTTCAGTATTCTTACAAGGAGAACGAAGGCTTCGGCTTCGAGGCAGGCATAGATCGTCAACTCCTCAACTTCATCTCGCTCATCGACCGAAAGTATCTGTCAACTACAAGCCAATCACGGCCTCTTGACCTTGCCGAAAAGACACAGTTCTTTGCCCTAGATGTGATTGGCGATGTATCTTTTGGTGAACCATTCGGCTACTTGACCAAAGACAAAGATCTGTACCAATACAATCAGATAAATGCCAGTTCCCTGCCGGTCATGAACGTGGTATCCGTCTACCCCTGGCTAGGAAGGATTGTTCATCGGTGGCCGCTAAGTCTGTTGCTACCGCGGGAAGAGGACCAAGTTGGCTTCGGGCGACTCATGGGGTGAGTTACATATCGGTCAATGGTAACCCAAGCTTACTTTTGTAGCTTTGCGAGGCACTTTGTTCGCAAAAGACTGGCCGAGGGGGTCACGAGGAGGAAAGATATGATGCAGATGCATATCAGTAACGGAATGAATGAGGAAGAACTTATCCAACAAGCCTTCATCTCAATGTAAGTTCTCAAACCACTCCAAAGACCTCCAACTGACCAACCTCAGCATCGCTGGTTCTAACACAACAGCACATGCTCTTCGAATGATCATACTCTCCTTAATCACAAACCCAAGCGCATACCGTTCCCTCATCGCCGAGATTCGAAGGGTCACTTCTTCAGTCAGCAGTCCCATCTCCTGGGCCCAGACACAAACACTACCATATCTTCAGGCTGTCATTCGCGAAGGTCTGCGCATGTGGCCGCCAGTAGCTGGTCTTGGTTTCAAGCAAGTCCCTCCAGAAGGCGATACCATCAACGGCTTCTTCGTCCCCGGCGGAACGCAAGTCGGTCAGGGGTTCTACGCTGTTGGTCGGTCACGGCTTGTCTGGGGCGATGATGCTGATGTTTTTCGGCCTGAGCGATGGCTACTCGTTGACGAAGACAGGCTCAGGGACATGACAGCGGCGTTGGACACACATTTCGGACATGGGAAATATTCGTGCTTAGGAAAGCCGATTGCTCTCATGGAGATTCACAAGGCTGTTTTCGAGGTATGTACGCCTATACAAGTCACCTCGCATAGTTATGCTAACAGATGCTAGTTGTTTAAACGCTACGATTTTGCTATACTGAACGCTGAGAGACCTATCAAGACACAAACGTCGGTCTTTCTCTTTGCTTCAGACTTTTGGGTCACGATCACCCAACATAATGACGAGAATTGACTTCGATTGTGCAATTGATTGGACGCGAAGCTTTAACATGTATATGTCTCACATCCTAGACGTACCATATAAGTCACATGAATTCAACATATTTAGATCTAAAGCCGGTATCGAATAACATACTGCGTCACACAAGAGATCAGATTTGCAACGACTCTCATGAAGCTTGCTGTGTATTCATTTATTCAACACATACAACAAGTAACTCCGCTTGTCCGTATCGAACGAGTAGAGTTAAAAAGGCCACTGCTCCTCTGTGCTCAAATCTCCTCTTCCTCGGGTTTCCTCGATGGCGTACCAAGTGTCTCGAGCCCTCTGGCTCCCACCATTTCCACGGGCGCATTTGCTGGAATTTCTACGCCCTTCCCTTCAACGACCTTTCCTTGTCCCATAGCTTCTTGATATTTCTTACCCGTCTCATCTAGCAGAGCTTGTACCTCCCCCTCTCTATTCACAATATCCTCACGTTCCTTCTTCAGTTTCTCAACACGGTTTCGCTCCCCCTTCATCTCCTCTTCCATACCCTTCAACGTAGTCTGCAGACGAGCTAGACATTCCGTCAAGCTTGGTAGAGGTGATATCTTGGGTGGCGCCTGTAACAAGTCCTGGCTAGGATCTTTTCGAGGCTTCTTCAGACCGTCCATACCTGCGCGTGTCTGTGCAGCCTCGTATGCGATTCGTCTCTCAGCATCGCTATCGGAGGAGGAATCTGATGTGTGCCCTTCGGCAGCTGTGATGAGCTCTTCCATCATCTTGCGATCTTGTTTCCGCCTCTCCTTTTCGGCACGTCTCCCCAAGGAAAGCCCACCGTCTTCAACGTAATTATCGAACCCTTCACCGAGATCCTCGTCCTCGGCTATTAACCGTGTATCCTCCTTCTTTTTGCGACCAAAGGGATCTTCATCATCTTCAACCGATAGAAAGTCCTTCTCCAAAGCTAATCGTTTACGCCGTTCCTTCTTTTCCAGAATCTCGGCTTCTGTTAGAATAGCCGTTGGTTGTGGTTGGTTGAACTCTGACGAGTCAACGACAACCGCGCCTTCAAGTTCAGAAGCATCCAGGTCCATGAGATCGGCGTCATCGGGCGGCAGTGTTGACGGCCTTTGTGGAGTATTTGGTGTTGATGATTGTAGCTCTTCAAGGTACTCTCTACTGTATTTGGGTCGGTCGTCATCATCCCCAACAGTCCTCATGGGCAGGCCTTTTGTGCCCAGTCCTCTTTTGATAGCGCTGTTTTCCAAAGCTCGTCCCAATGGCAGTTTCTTGGGGGTGAATACCTCGGTGGTCTCGTCGTCTCCTGCAGCGCTGTCGTCTCCACCAAAGGACAGCCGTGAAGATTTATTGGATTTTTTCTTTCCTTTCAGAGATCCCGATCGACTAATCGCTGGTCGAACCACCACTGGTCCATCATCCTCGTCGTCGTTCGCGGCTGGTGCATCTCCCAGGCCCTCGCTATCAGCAGGATTGAAGCTTTTCCTTAGCCCCGACTGTCGAAATGGTTTACGACCAGCTTTTGCGCCAAATAGTGGTTTAACGGGCTGTGGTTCTGTAATCGCAAGGGTCAGCCTTGATCTCATCAGCAAGAGTCGCATTTTCAAGTTCTGGGAATACTCACCATCGCTACCAGCACTGTCGCCACCTGCTACTGAAGGGACATTTTCGCTGGAGTCCTCATCGGCGATCTTGATGACCTTGGCCTTTCGTTTCGCAGAAAAACTCATGATGCGATTATTTTTAATATCGGCGCATTAACTGAGAGGCAGAAAGTTCGCGACGCGGAATGACAGTGACGTGCATTTTGGCTCGATATCTTATCAGCACGTGATGTTGAATTTCCGCCCAGAGAAATGGAGATAGCTCTAGGCCGCGATCGCGTCGCATGAAACAGCATCCAACTATTCAACCATTTATTGCTCAAGATGGCGCCCGCACAACCTGAGCTGAAGAAGGCAAGTCTTGGTCTTTTCCGTATCGCATGCTCCCCAACGTCGTCTTTAGCACTTCTCCGGGGCTAAAGCATTGCGATCTGTGGCTGCTGATCCATAGCTAACTTCCTGAACAGTACCTCGACAAGAGACTGTTCGTCCAGTTGAACGGTAGCCGAAAGGTCATCGGTATCCTCCGAGGTTACGATGTGAGCAATATTCGTGCGATTAAATAGACAAAGCTAACAGAGACAGGTCTTCCTGAACATTGTCCTCGACGAAGCGGTGGAGGAAAAGGATGGAGGAGAGAAGGAGAGAATTGGCATGGTTGTACGTTTTCCTGACGCACTCTTGGACCACAGAAGACAAGATACTAACATTTGGACAGGTCATCCGTGGTAACTCGGTGGTAATGCTCGAGGCTCTCGAAAGAATTGGCGGCGATGACCGACGTGGAGACCGATAATCCTGAAGAATGGCGGAAACAGTAGAAGAGACGACGGAAATTATGTGATCTTTATTGGCGTTAAGGTCGAAAATGAGACAAGTCCTTGAGGGCAGTTTGTTTGGGTCACATCTTACTAGATATCAAGAGAGGAAGGACATCCTGGAATTGTTATGTTACACCATGTCCAGGCAAACACTACACTACCTTACTCCTTCTTCTCCCAGGCCTTATCGTCATAGGAGTCCATCAACTGGCCAGCATACGCCTTCTGCCAACCCTTGATACCTCCAATCAGTATTTCAGCCTTGATCTCTGTCTCTTCAACTTCGTCGAGGTAGTCCTGCATCCACCCAGCACATCGTGGGCCTCGACTACCGCAGCTTCCTGGGTGATAATGAGCACTAGACCGGTTCAGCTACCTAGGCGATTACTTACCGCAATAAAAGATGATTCTCTTGATACCCGCCTGTTTGGCAAGCTGATAGATCTGAGGACGGGTCTGATACAAAGTATGAGCGGGGAGATTGATAGATGTGGCGATAGTGCCGCCCTCCCAGTCCGTCCTTCGCACATCGACTAGCAAAAAGTCCCTGTGGGCATTCTTTCCAGAAGCTGCATTCACTTCAATAAGCTTTGCGACGATTGAAGGGTCCGTTCGAGGGCACTCGGCCTTTGGCTCGGGGAATTCCTCCCACCATTGCTTCTGCGGGGTGTCCTGCGGGGCGTCTTCTCCCATGATGCGACTTATTAAGGGAAGAGAGCAAAGTTTCGTAAACAAGCTATAAGATTTCTATAGCAACGATATTAAATCAGGACTTGGAAATGGTTATTGTGTAGTGCAGATTGGAGGTGAGAAGACTTGCACTTCATATCATAGCTTAGTACCTTGGGTAATGATGACGGGATGCAGCGCCGACCCGGAACTTTTACCCCGGATTAAGGTTGTACACCAGCATCACGGGTCAGATTACAAATGCTTTCCAACCTCAATGTAATTCTCAAGACAGGACAGTGGTGTCCATAAGGGAATAGAAAACTATAGACTTGTTATTGTGGTATGCTTGTGAAAAGGGCAATTCTGCCGTGTAGGACTTTGTAGAAGCACTGTCTGTGACGCAGTGGATAACTATTAGCTACGTATCCATGACATTATCCACAAGTCTTAGCACATGAGAGGATGATAGATGACAGAGGTTTACAGAGGAAGGCATGTACATATAAAGAAATGGAATTTTGACCTTCGAAATATTAGTATCCAGTTGTGTAAATTTGTTATTTAGGGTAGCTCACATACAGCAAACTTCACACCGATGCTACTTTTGTGGTGAATAGCCTAGCCAGGCAGCATTCATTGATTGATTTATAATTAAATGAATCCAATTTATTAACGCTATACATGCTTTTAAATATCTGTGATCATGGGTCGAATGACTTCTCCTCGACAGCAATCTTTGACTCCAGAGCAATATCACCAGCAGATCTTCCAATCATAAACTTGTAATCACCACCCTTAACCACCCACTTCTTTGCCGACTCATCAAAGAAAGCAAAGTCACGAGTACGAACAGGTATCTCGACCTTTGTGCTCTCACCAGGTTTCAGCGTAACCTTCTCGAAGGCAGCCAATTGCTTTAGAGGATCACCCTTAGCAGTCTCAGCGGCTCCCACATAGACTTGCACAGCGATGGCGCCGACGACCTTGCCCGTGTTGGAAACCTTCACACTGACAGTGAAGTCACCGCTAGACTCCTTGACCTCCAGGTCGGAGTAGTCGAATGTGGTGTACGAGAGACCGAAACCGAAGGGGAAGTTGACCTTGTCGGCAGAAAGGCAATCGAAGTAGCGGTAGCCGATGAAGACACCTTCGCCGTATGTCACCCTCAGCCTGCCGTCAACGTGCTTTCCGGGAAAGTTGCCATATGCAGGGCAGTCCTCGAGCTTCTTGGGGAATGTGCAGGTAAGGTGGCCTTCAGGGGTTTGGGCACCTGTCAGCACATCTGCTATGGAGTTGCCAGCCTCCTGACCGGGAAACCACGTCTGGACAAGACCCTGGATCTCTTCCAGCCAGGGCATAGCAATGGCGACACCAGTCGAGTTGACAACAATGGTGTTGGGATTGGCCTCAGCAACCTTGGCGATCAGGCGGTCCTGGCTACCATCCTTGGGCAGGTTAAAGCTGACTTGGTCTTGGCCCTCAGTCTCCCAGAATGGCTCGTGGCCAGTGAAGATAATGGCATAGTCGGCATCCTTGGCAACGTCGACAGCTTCCGAGAGGAGGTCACGGTCATGCTCCACCTCGGACATGTATCCTACTCGCAGACCACACCGTCCCTCCAAGATACCAAGGTCAAGATCCTCTCCGTCCTTAGCAGCAGGGGGTGAAGTGTGCATGGCGAGCTTGTATTTGCGTCCCGCCTCCAAGGAGACCTTGAACTCGGGAGGGTTATCACCGCCGAACAGGAAACCCATCGCATCCTTGGAGTTCTCCTTCTGCTCGAAGACGACCTTACCGTCGATGATAAGCTTGCTGGGTCCTAGACCAGAGGCGGTAAAGTAGTACTTGGCGGTCTCCTGGGCTGTGAAGGTACCCTCGAGGGTGACATCCTTGTTGCTGAAACCAAAGCCGCTCAGAACGGACACTTCGGAGTCGGGATGAGCAGGTCGGACTTCAATAGGCTCCGGGTTGCCAGGCTCGAAGATCTTGAAAGTGAAACCGGGGTTGCCGTCCAGGTCAACAACGTTCTCGGCGATAGGGGGAAGCATGCGGAATGTGTGAGCTCCTGTTGCACTGTTAGTCATCGTTCCCTAAAACAATGCTTCTGGATATGCTTACCCTTAGCATAAGAAAACTCTGCACTGTCACCGAGAGCTTCGTGAAGAGCATCCCAGGGGGTGACCTTGTAGTGGGCGTTGACAGACGCACTGCCGCCACCATGGGCGAGACCAATCTTGGCATGGCCTAGCAGGGCAATCTTCTTGCCCTTGACCTTGTCCTTCGACAAGGGAAGGACATTGTCTTGGTTCTTCAGCAGCACGATACCCTTGGAACCAGCTTCTCGGATAAGAGCTTGGTGCTTGGGGTTGTTGATAGCCCTTTCGTCAGGGATGCTGGGGTCCTTGAAGCAGTTGAGACGCTCGAGGAACTTGAGCACACGCTTTGCACGCTCGTTGATGGTCTCCTCGGAAGTCTTGCCAGCCTTGATAGCCGCGATGACATCCTCGGTCTTCCTCCAACGGGTAGGACCAGGCATTTCGAGATCCAGACCAGCTTCGAGAGACTCAGCGGTAGAGTTGACACCACCCCAGTCGCTCATAACGAGACCATCCCATCCCCAGTCGCCTCGGAGGACTTTCTTGAGCAGGAACTCGTTGGAGTCAGCATGGTGCCCGTTGACCTGGTTGTAAGAAGTCATCACAGCCCAGGGGTTGGCCTCCTTAATTGTGATCTCAAATGGTCGGAGGTAAAGTTCTCGCAAGGTCCTCTCGCTAATGGTTTCATCGACAGTCAAGCGCTCAGTCTCCTGCTCGTTAGCAGCAAAGTGCTTGATGGTAGCTGAAACACCCTTGTCTTGAAGACCCTCCACAACTCTGGCGGCCATCTTGCCGGTCAGAAAGGGATCCTCTGAGAACGACTCAAAGTTGCGGCCGCCCAGGGGATGACGATGAAGGCACATGGTAGGCGCAAGAAGACACCGGGCACCCTTTGAGTGAGTTTCCTCGGCGAGGGCGGTACCGGTCCTCTTGGCAAGGTTGACATCAAAGGTTGATGCCATCAAACAAGCGGCAGGGAAGCAAGCAGCTGATGTGCCACCAGCAAAGGCAGCTCCTCGAGCGCCATTGGGACCGTCTGATACCTTGACATGAGGAACGCCCTTGGAGGAAATGGGGACTGTCTCCCAGAGGTCCTTTCCAGCGAGGAGTGAGATCTGCGAGTGAAGTGATCAGTTAGTTGAATGAGGACATGGATGATAGGACATATGTAAGTGAAACGTACCTTCTCCTCAAGGGTGAGGGAAGAGAGGATGGACTGGATATCAACAGAGGCCATGTTGATAGGAAGAAGTCAATTGACTGAAGAGGAGTGAAGGAGAGTCACATCTTGTGAAACGAGGAGAAGGCAGCTCTTTAATAGCACAACAGCCAACCCCTCAAAGCCATGACGACTTCCCCAGGATAGTGAACTCGCATGTACTTGACCCGAGCGATCCGTTATTCAACCGAAGAATGACACTCATGTGGCCATTGAGTACCCGCTTTACGTGCATCTGTGTAGGATGCGGTGTTGTGCCATTGGATCGCGGACAAGGTGGTTCCTTGGTTTAGTGGTGAGTCTATCGATGCTAGTGGTAGCGATCCGAGGCTATTCCGATGTTCAGACGGACCTTTCCCAGTGAATAGCCTTGAAAGTCTCGTGATGGTCTAGTTAAGCATGCCTTTTTCTCGTAAATAGAGTTCCAGAGCCCTTTGATTAGCCGTTGCCTACTGTCTAAGCTTGAAGTGACTTCGGGTTGCAATCTAAAGTTGTGTCTTGTGCACAGAAGTACGATACAAGGTGAGGCCAGTGAGTCTCACCCATCGGCTAAATAGAAGTGTCCCGTCCTTCCAGAGCTTCAGTGGAGAACGTCGGCTCCTCGCTCCTAAGTTCCGGGAGGGTCACTTGTAATTGATAAGAATAGAAGTACACTTGCATGTCATGTTTTAATATATTGAAACAAAGATTTTAGAATCTATTAGAATTTCGTATAAACGTCGGAAAATTACCGTAATGACGTTTGGTCAAGTATTTCAATCTCTGGCCGGGTTGCGAGGCCTCAGTCTGCCCTGTGTCTTGTTGGACCCCCCAACTGGAGCATCACCTGGGGCCCCTGAACGATCGCCATTGACAGCTGCAGAGTTGGAGCACTAAAGGAATAGCGCCATTAGATGTACCTGTACATCGCATCACCATGGAGCAACAAGAGACTCAAATTGTCCGGTGTATAAAGATACCAACAAGTCCCTTTTCATACCTGAAGAAGAAACAAAGGAGGCTATTGACGTTTCTTATTCACAACCCTTGCTTCATCCCTTGGTAAAACAAACAAATATGCCCCCTGAAACCTTCAGCCGAGGATTATGCGCCTCCAAGAAAAGAACAGGTCAAACAAACTCAAAACATGTGAGTCTGCGTCTACTCCAACTCAACTTACCTAACTAGAACAGTGACGCAAGCAAAAATAGCACACGCCAAAGACACAACACACATTGACATCCATGTAATCGTGTCCTCTCCCGCGATGCCATTGTCGACAAAGCAGCAATTATAGGGAAATCAGGTAGTCAGGTCAAAAGATGAGCGCCCATTTAGAGGCGCCACGAGGTATTACACATCATGATTTTTAGTTGAGCCCCCTTACTGACAATTTTTAGGGGAGTCGTGGGCTTCAATTCCAACAGACTTGATTCTCGCCGAGTTGAAGCGTCGCAAAGATGATGGTGAGAAACCAGAATGCGGTTCGAGAACAAAAGGCTCTTATGATACTTCGGCGCATGTATTTGCATTGATACTGATCTTGACCCTCAGCACGTTAGGTAGGTTTGGTCAATTGGGAGCTTTGACACGGTACTGATATCTTTCCAGCATGCGCATTCCCTCTTTTCTCGCGACGAACGATGCGCGGCCGAGGCCAAAAAACCGTGATCTTCTACTGCCAGCACATTGGAACCGGTGTCCTTCTGGCTACGGCCTTTGTCCACCTCCTCCCGACCGCTTTCGAGTCCATGACCGACCCCTGCCTCCCCGATTTCTTTAGCAAAGGATATACGCCGTTTCCAGGTTTTGTGGCTATGGTTTCTGCTATCATTGTCGTCGGCATCGAATCGTACCTTACGGCCCGAGGAGCTGGTCACTCGCACTCCCACAATCATGGATATTTTGACTCGGACGATGAACACGAGAGTGAGCTGCCCATGATGGACGCAGCTGGACTGTCTGAAAGGAGGCACGGGCCGCGACCGCCGGATATCCATCTTGAGAACATGGAGAGTCAGGGGCTAGTTGCTGGCGTGTCACCACTCCCAGGATCTTCACCTCTGGTGGGACAGGAGGGCAAGAAGCTAAATGGTGATTTCAACGATGACGACTCGGATCTTGACTTGGATATGGAAGAGCTTGAACCGGCTGGGTCAAGCAGCACGAGACATCGACATGGGCCTTATGCGTCGCTCAAGCCTGAGGGACCTGGGGCTGAGGAGGAGCCTATGACACCTATGACGCCAATGTCTCCTGGACCACAGAACCCCGAAGAGCAACAAAGAAAGCTGCTACAGTGTCTTTTGCTCGAGGCCGGAATTCTCTTTCACAGCGTCTTCATCGGTATGGCCATCTCCGTCGCGACCGGCCCCGCCTTTGTAGTCTTCCTTGTCGCTATCAGCTTCCACCAAACCTTCGAAGGCCTCGCCCTTGGCAGCCGCATCGCCGCAATCCAGTTCCCCCGCAAATCTCTCCGTCCATGGCTCATGGTTCTCGCCTATGGTACCACAACACCAATCGGCCAAGCAATTGGTCTTATCGTGCATCGTATGTACGACCCCAAGAGCGCAGGAGGTCTGCTCGTGGTTGGCTTCATGAACGCCGTGTCATCGGGACTGCTCCTGTATGCTGGCCTTGTGCAACTGTTGGCGGAAGACTTTTTGACAGAGAAGAGTTACAAAATTTTGAAGGGCAAGAGGAGGTTACAGGCCTATATGGCTGTTTGTGCCGGTGCACTCTTGATGGCTGCCGTTGGAGCATTTGCCTAGGGGGGGTTACGGGACCATTTAAAAGAACTGGTGTACATAGAATGTAAAATTGGTGGCATCTTGTCCATGGCGTCTTTCAAGGTGGGCAATGGAGTTTTGAATGTAACGCGAAGCGATACAGTTATTGATAATGTTAGTCGTATTTCGTTTGTCTACTCTTGAACTCTTCTGAGTGATACTACACGGCATGTGTAGGTACTATGTAGACACTCACAATCCACTGAGACGCCATGATATCTTCTTTCCGAAGACTTGCATCATGAAAAACCCCGGCCGGCCCCACATCAAAAGTCCGAACTTCCGGGGTCCGGCCTTCGAAATGGTCCGTCTGCTACCCCCTTGGGCCCCCTTTGCTCCAGGGTCTTTCGTGTTTCACCCAATTATAAATCTCCTTTTAATCAGCTCCCACCCACACCCGCATGAGCTCCCATGACATGACGAGCTATCGAACCATCAAGAAGTGAGCCCAGAAGCTGAATCTTGAGTGGCTGTCTCACTCTCAAGTCGGACAAACGTGTCCCTCGTTGTACCTCTTCTGTCGCATTTATCTCCCCTCCCCCTCCTCTCTTCTTGTGTCCTTCATCATGCCTGGCCAACGTATCCTCCTCTTTGTTGTAGCTCAGGCTTTTTTTGCTGGACTTGCTGTGTTTCTCGCTCATTCGCCGTATCTTAATATGTCCGCCTCACCGACTGGTAGCCAGCCATGGGCTGATGGACCTATGAAGCTGGTGACAACACCACAATATGAGACTAAGAAGGTTAGTAAATTGAACTCGGGTGCTCTGAGGTGCAATTGGCAATACTGACTTATTCAATCTGGTAGACCGACCTCTTCACCACAGGCGCAACTCATATGGCACTTTTGCACAATGCCATTATTCGTGGCTTCAATTCCATCTACCTCCAAGCTCCTCATGTGAAGGACGCCGACAAGGCCGATTTCATTGGATATTCTCAGACTTGGTTCAAGTTCGTCAAATCGCACCACGACGACGAAGAGGACAACCTCTTCCCCAAGGTTCAAGAGCTTCTCGGTGACGAGCCAGTATGGGACGAGACCCATCATGAGCATGGTAAGAAACCTAATCTTCAATTAGTACTTTGTCACTAAGACCGGGACCACAGAGTCATTCCTTGCGCCTCTCGCTGAGTTCAACACATACCTCTCTAACCTCGCCTCGCCCAGTGACCTCGATGGCACTCAAGTCATCAAGCTCCTGGATGCCTTCAAGGAGCCCTTCGAGCATCACTTTCACAGCGAAATCTCCACCATCGCAGCTCTTTCGAATCACCCCAAGGCTCCCAAGGAAGACACCCCTGAAGGAGCCGCCGCCGGCCTGACCTTCAAGACATGGGGCAAGAAGACAGTCACAAAGGCCGGCGTGCTCGATGTTGTGCCTTTCTTCCTACTGAACTTGGATCGAACCGCCGAGGAGGGTATGTGGGCTAACTGGCCCCCAATGCCTGCGCCTATCTCTTGGGGCCTGACAAATATCGCGGGTTCTTGGTACGGAAAGTGGTGGAAGTTTTCGAGCTGTGATTCGCAGGGCAAGCCTCAGGAGCTCTATGCTCTTCGGGGTCTGAAGCAGTGATCGGGAAGTTGGGTTCTTTCAGTCGGGCTTGGATGAAAGGTGCGTGTGTTATTCTTTGGCGTTGTTTGGTAAGTGAAAGGATGAAAACTGTAGCTTTGTTAGTCGAAGAAATTCAATGGATCGGTGTGCCAACCATCTTCACTTTTCCCCTTGCCCTAGCAGTGAATTTCTCCAGCATTGCAGATTCTCTTTTGATATAGGTTCGTGGAAAGGAGCAAACGGCGTTTTCTTTGAAGTTGTAGATTCTTATGGCAACGTCGTGGTCACACCGCGTCGGGTAGCGGAAGGTCAAGGGATAAAGACCTGACTTGCAAACATGTCAGTGCCTCATAAGTCATATTGCAGAAATGATTTTTGAAAGAACCCATGAACGACCCCAAGCCTTCTTATGAGTCGCAGAATGGATATGAAACCTCGGTTCCAGCACAGTGACAACTCTTCTTCCCCATCTCATCACTCTTGTGGACATCTACTAGAATCCTGAAGACGATATTAGTGAAGAATCAGAATCATAGACTACCATCAGATTCACGAACCTCGTCACCACCATCACATTACCAACATGGCTCGTTCCATTTCTTTGCTTGGAAGCCAGAAGGACGGCGGAAGTAGAAGTTCAAGTACGAGCTCGGTTTCGGAAGTCTCTTCAACCGGTGACAGGGGCTCAGACACGAGCTCCGTGAACTCTGATTCCAGCGAGCTTCAAGACAACAGTTCGACGTATTCTGGCAATAGCACCGATAGTACCACGGTCCAAGTCGACTCTGACCATGAGGGCGAGACCTCACCGACTCAACCACCTTTTTCTCCACGAATGGTCGAAGAGGATCAACGCCGACCCGAGGATGATGGATTGCCGAACTACGCCCGTGATCTTCTTGATCTCCATGCTCTCTACATAGAGGAAGTCGTGGAGACTGGCCCTAGTTGATTCTTGCTGCTGACTCCTTAAGCTCACTCGGTAGATCGCCTCCGATGGATGTGAAACAGAGAAGCGTAAGTTGAACTAGTCAGCGGTTAAAACTCTACCAATGCCAGAGCGTATTTGACTTACACGAAATACTGACAATCTCAAGTCCAGTGTAGACTCCATCCGTGCTGTCTGGGGTAGTCCGAAACCCCATTCCGAGCGTTTCTTAGAATTTCAGTCCAGCCGCGAAAGTGAGGAAGACGCCGAGACTCGTTCTTCCACTTGTTCTAACGCCTCTGAGCGATACATAGCCCAGAGTAGCACCCGTTATCTGGACTCGGGTCGTGACTGAAGCTCGCCGTGGCGCCACTTCGAGTCCTCGACCACCGGTACCAGACCTACTACGGCATAGTTTTAATTCAGATGTGCTGATCCGAGAGACGAGAGCAGCCTCAGCGATTAGCCCCTTGTAGGGCAACACTTGACATGGGATCGGCGTTCTGTATGGGAGGAGTTTTGATTTCTTTGGACGATGATTCGACGCATACGGTTCGGGGGAAGGGCTTTGGGGTTTATTTGGGCTCAGGGATGGATCTTGGGTATCGTATCGACGAGTGTTTGCTTGCTTGGGTAGGAGTTTTTGATTTCTGGGATGGATGCGGTTAGCAAGATTTTCAATGTCAGTATCGTGGGAGTCAACACAAGGTTCAAGATCAAGGCCATGTCTTCATACATAGCTCTTCGGTCATAGATAGATCGTGTGAATATATTTGAATCCGCGAGGACCAATGTCGTCCTGCTAATGAAGACTTTAGCCTCAGTTGTCCTGCTTAAACCTGTGGGTGGTAGCGTTCAAAATCCAAAATCCTTGAAGGCCCACTATACACGGTGAGAGGTCTGGGTCTTCAGTGCGTTCATGTTTCGAAGCCCCTGAGGGGAATTACAACCTAGGATGGACGCCAGGCGATGGTGGATCAAAATTTTGGTCTAATATTACCGCTTCTCATGACAGTGTAGGTACTGGATATTCGATCGCTAACATTCAATCTTGGCGTTTACGCAACACTGAGCCAAAGAATATGCTTCATTGAAGAGGATAGTGATCCGGTGATTGTATTCGAACAGCTGCTGGCTGTGTATGTGTACTACCGTAGAAAAGAGTATAAAGTCCTTGGCCAAGGGGCTCAAAACTTGATTCTTTCCAAGCCCATTTTCCTTATCGACACTACACTTGCTTTCCAACTGACGAAACAGATACCAACGTCTCTCTCAATCAGAGTCTCCATCAATCGTCATGGGGTGTTGCTTTAGCCACCCGGAACCGCCAACGCGAAGGCGGTCGAAATCGAAACCAGAGGGATATGTCGTGCTTCCTAATGGGGCTCGTGCAAAATCCTGTCCTGAGGGCTACGAACATAGTCATCAACATCGACATCGACTTAGGCATAGGCATAGGCATAGGCATAGGCATTGCCATGGACATAGTCATAGGCATGGCCACCACCATGGCCATAAATATAGTCATCACCGCCATCATCATAGGGAGTCAAGTCCGTCTGGGATAGCTCTTGTGCCTGACCAAGGAGAGCCAGAAGCTGGCAATGAGCAATGATCGACGAAAACGGTGTTTGTTATAGTTCTCAGCTGCTAGTTGAAACCATTGGCTCTTCCATGCTCATATCTCGTGATGTAGTATTTTCTCGTGTGTAGTTCGACGGTTGTACCTTCCTTGTAAGTGATGTCCCGTTAAGACAAATAGTGGAGCTGCTCGCGTCATGGACAAGTCCGAAGTCCGTAGTCTGTGTCGTGGTTGGTCAGTAAAGGGGGAGAAGAGCCAGGGTCCTGAACTTAGCTGATAGATACATGCATGTCGTGTTGTCCCTTGCGTGTTTTACACAAACTTCCAACTTCCAAACCCAATCGTGATACTCGCAACAAACGCAATGGCTTCCAACCGTCACGTTCTTGTGCTCGGAGGCAATGGAAAGATTAGCAGGCTTCTCACAGTCATCCTGCTGAAGAAGTCCTGGACTGTGACGAGTCTGATTCGCAACCCTGACCAGATCGATGACCTGAAGAAGATCTCGGAGGGCTTACCAGGAGACCACAAGATCCTGGTCCATGATCTCATCAAAGTTGATAGTCAGGAGAAGGCCGCGGCTATTCTTGACGAAGTGAAGCCGGACTCTGTCGTATTCAGCGCTGGTGGGTTGGATCTCCGCCCGGTAGCTGCGAGAAGCGTACGCTGATCAGTGAACAGGCCCTGGAAGGGGAACTGATCAAGACACGGTAGAAGCTCTCTTATGGATTGTGAGTTGCTGTGTGTAACTGATGTGTTTATAGATCATCCGCATCGATCGTGATGCTGCAATCTTCTTCATCAAGGCCTCGGTCGCCAACAAGTCCGTCAGTCATCATGTCCAGGTCTCCTACTTGGGCGCTCGACGCGAGCAAGCTCCCTGGTGGACTGCTGAAGACTGGGAAGGCTGGAAGAAGGTCAACTCAACCTTCCTGGGTCCTTACTATGAGCCCAAGACTGCCGCTGATGAAGCTCTCGTTGCTGAGGCTAGGAAGAGAGACGGCTTGACCGCTGTATCGGTCCGCCCTGGCGGTCTCACCGACAAAGACGAAGGGGGAGTGCTCTTGGGACAGACGAAGCAGGCCAGAGGCATGACCACTCGAGCATCAACAGCGAGAGTCATGGCCTTGGTGTTGGAGAAGGAGGGTGTGAAGGGACATTGGTTGGATGTTCTCGACGGCGAGGAAGATGCAGCGGCTGCAGTCGATCGTTACGTTCGTGATGAGACGGAGTGTGCTGAAGGAGAGCCAGTCCTGAAGAACTAATCCCGTAAACGAGGATCATCGGGCATCACGACCTCCCAAGGCCAAGACGGCACTTGGTGGCATTCCTGTGCCCACCCCTACCCACCATGGCACGCGAGTCTCCCGTCCCTAAGGGGCCTAGTCAGGTACCCGGCCTCGCACCCTCGTGAGTCCCACTGTTTGTGCGGGCCGGTAGGGAACCACCTAGCAGGACGTGCGCTAGAGTACCCAAAAAGGGGAGAATAGCTTCATGGAACTGCAACATGGTTTTTTGATATTCACAACTTTGATATAAAAGATATAGCCATGAAACTCGATGCGAAGTTTGGCATCATAGTGATGCAACTTGTCCAATTTTTTCGAAACGTGCATCGCAAAGTTGGGCCCAGGATCAGTGAGTGCGTAGTTGAGCTTCCCATACTCTCCCCTTTGATATCAGAAATAGAACCGCGAAACTGCTGCACCAGAAACTGATGGCCCTAAAGCTCGAAAGAGCCCGCTGAACTTGCAATCACTCGCTGGATCTTTTGGCTATAAAAACCCAACCTTTCTCCCCCGCAGACTTCTTTTCTCTTCTTCAGGTCAACATCGCTCGCTCATTCACGACCGTCGCAACGCAAACACAAATCAGTCAAACACACCTCCTACTCGCTTTCATACTCAAGTCTGCTTCCTGTTACATCTATACTTGCTCTTTCCTAAGGTATGTCGCCCTTCTCTTTGTGTTGTTTCCCTCCGGGTCACTTCACTTCACGTTCCTTTGTCTCCCCTTCCAGCATCTCACATTTGCCCTTAGCATACCTTCCATCTCCAACTTTCACTACATCATGGGTACTATGGCGAAGATCAAATTCAAAGTTCGCAAGTTCTTGGCAAAGATGAAGCTCCGCCGACGATTCGCGAAAGACGCGAAAGCCACTGCCAAACATGAGGAGCGTCTGGCTAAAGTCCAGCGGGTGTAAGTTTATCTCCAATTCTCTCGTCATACATTCACGACATAACTAACCTATGTTTGAGCAGCGAGGGGACAGAGCACCGCATTGAACGCTCGATGGATGTTATGGTTGCTGCTCGTCGCAGTGTGTACGGAGCTCACATGCTCCCTCGCACAACCAACTTCGGGGTCACCCCTGAGGAGGCCCGTGAACTCCATCAGAGTCAGCAGGCTTACAACGCTGCTCACGCCACTGTTGGTAAGGACGTCGCCACCCCGGATGGGGGTGGTATCTGGGATGGCGGTGCTGCTAAGGACGACGACGCGACTGGCAACCCCAACCCCAACCTTATCTAAATCCATCAATCCCAGATGACCAACGAATTCATGAGCTTTACGAAAGTCACGACGAGGAAGGGTCTTTGAGGATTTTGAGCGATGCCTATGGTTTTGAACGGGTGCCAGTACTACAGCAGATGAAGTGGTTTTAACATGGCTGTCTCTTCGAGACTCGCACAATACATCAACTATACCCAAACTTGACCATCTCTAACGTGAATGACTTCATTTCTATATTTCTACATTCCCTAGAATCTGTTTGACCTTATTGATACTCCTGAGTCACAGCTTAGTGCGCTCGAAGTCTAAAATTGAGCAGTGTTGTATATCCTTCTCCCGTGGACACCCCAGTGTAGCAAGCCCAAAATAGGCGTGTTCTACTAGGTAAATCCATTCCTGTACACTCTCCCTCCCATACTCTTGCCAACCTCACTCCCAGACACCCAAGACCAAATACATCGAGCCAGCAGCCACTGTTTATTTCACTGGTGGGCTCGTTTGCTGGGAAGCCTAGGGCAGGGCAAACACTGGAGCATTGTGCAACCACAAATCGATAATTCACAAAACCGCCATGCACAGGAGGCAGATAGTCTTCTATTGTTTACTGTCAGTCCGTCTCCCGGGGTTACGAGCATTATGTAGAATCTGGTGGAAGAGTGCCCATGCCTCAGGGGCGGGGCGATGGGAGCTGAATCGGCCGGCGCTGGAGTGTCAGGCCGCACTGTCAAATGACGCAATCCTTTACCACATGGCATACCTACCTTACCTTAGCCACTGGTGGTTAGGTAGGCATCGGTTGATGTTATCACACGAAGTTCCAAGATGATCTTGTGAGCCGGTAGATAGGTAATCATTTGGTGTTGAGGACGTATGATATTTATCCCTGCCCACCCTTCACAAGAGGAGCATAGACAATCATTACTGCATATACCTCACATCATCTCGATAATTATTTGTGTCTCTTCTTGCAGATGTCAAGTTAACCGTGTAAATATCCAATCGTGCAACGAAGACTGCCAGGCATTCACTTGTCTCTCCTGATCCACCAAAAATGGCTAACACCAACTTCAGTAAAGTTGTACCTACCTGCCACTCAGACTCGGGTTCTCACCCACTGTACCGCTTTCCAAGTCTGCGCTCACGCCCTTTTCGTCCGTTGTACTCAACACTTAAAGACCTTGATCCTGAACAATAAAAAAGACTTGAGTAACTTAGCATAAGTTTAGGATACCTTTTACTGAGTTTGTTTATTTTAATAGCCTGTATCAAGGTCCGATATTTTCTTGGTCCCCGAGCACATCCTTGTCCCTGCCATTAGGTAGTTCTAGCAACGTAGGTGCCTTGCGTAATCTCGTCGCCCGTGGCATATAGGTGGAAGGTGGTGGTTGAGGGAAGGTCGATACTGCTGCAGCTACCTTCCTTGTTTTTGCTCCTTCGCTAACGAATTCATTTGGACTTTCCACGTTCGTCGCAGGATCTATATCTTCTCTTCTTGCATCCTTGCTTTTCTTCTCCATCATCATCATCATCTCCATCATCATCCACTTGCTTCAACAATCAAATTCCATCAAACGATCAACAAAGACATCACTTTGCTATAGCTTTGCAACATGCATACAATCACAAGTCACAATCTACCCACCGCTACAATGCCTCCGACTTCTGAAGCTGCCCCCGCCAACTTCAGCTCTGGGGAGTCTGGATCTTGCCTTACAAACCCTGTAAGTTCTTTCATCCCTTTCTCATCATCTCGAGCATCGCAGCTGACAACACCTCTTCCAGATGCTTTGGAACTGGAACACTATTGGTGTCTGCTTTATTTCCGAGGGGTGGTATATGGATTCCGGGGCCTTGTTTGCCACCACCTGCCTCGCCGCCTTTGGTTTGGCCGTATTTCTTCAATTCGCACGTCGTGCCTCTAGAGAATGGGAGCGTCACCTATTCGCCAGAAACATCGGCAATCCTCAAGCATTCTTTGATCCCATTAATGGAATTGAACTTGCCCCCCTTCAACCCGCTGCTGCTCAACCCGCTGCCGCTCAACCTGCTGCCGCTCAACCTGCTGATGCTCAATCTGCTGGTGGTCAATCTGCTGGTGGTCAATCTGCTGGTGGTCAACCTGTTGATGCTGCTCAGCCTGCTCAGCCTGGTGGTGGTCAATCTGCCGATGGTCAACCTGCTGCCGCTCAACCTGCTCAGCCTGCTCAACCTGCTCAACCTGCTCAGCCTGCTCAGCCTGCTCAGCCTGCTCAGCCTGCTCCCGCTAATGCCCCCGGCAATGGTCAAGATGCCGCCAACCGCCTTCCCCCTTTTTGTCCCAGCTACGTGGAACATATTATCGAGGCTTCACTGTGCACGCTTCGGCTTGTCATGACCTATGTCCTCATACTAATGGCTGTTTCCTTCAATGGTTACATCATCATCTGTATCTTCAGCGGTCATTTCTTTGGTAATGTAATGTTCTGGCGAGATCCGGTGGCCAAAGCCAACAAACCAAATGTTTACCAGCGTGTTTTCCAGCGGCCTATCGTTTTTGGTAATGTTTAGGAAGCGTGGGAAGGGATCGAAGTATGGGCAACAATATGCTGGAGGAGGTTTACGAATTGCTTAGTTGCAAGTTGGTAGAGAGGATCCATTCTTTACACTTTATTTTACATTGCTTCTTAGTACATAATAAGAGGTTCTTGTTGATTCTTTTATGACAGCAATGCATGTTGTGTGTAAGCCAGCAGCCTTGTTGGGACCTTGATCCTAAATGAATTACAAAAAGACTTGGGTAAACTACTAGGTAGGTAGCATGAGTTTAGGATACATTTGCATGAGTTTAGGATACGTTTGCTGAGTTTGGGATACGTTTGCTGAGTTTATTTTGACACCCTGTATCAAAGTCTGATATTTTCTTGCTCCCCGAGGCCTTTACAAGAGGCTTGCTTGACTTGATCTGGGAAGCAGGTGTCATTTTGACGACATCATCCCAGTCTAAGACTAAACGGGACATTTACATACGTCTCCTGTTTCTTGTCTGTCAGTTGGTAGGTACCTAAGTTAGTTATCAATCAAAGATGAATTGGCTGACAAATTATCTTGGCGAGGAAGTGGATGTCCCCCCAATTTCGATTGGCGTTAACCTGTCGATCCTCAACATGGGGTTGTCCTACTAACCCAATGGAGCAGCCCCCCGTTCGAGTCTCGACCAAACTCGCAACTTTGATCAAATGCAACAGCTTTATTAATCACACTCCCATCTCCATCTCCATTTCCATCTCCATCTTCATCTCTAGCACCACCACGACTCACTTGTACTGATACTGGACTGATTGCTCTTCCATCAAGTCTTTACTACAGAGGCTCACTAGGTAGCCATCATGTTTCGCCATCTCATGTCGTCAAAGGTGCGCTCCAACGCTGGCTGCTGGACCTGTCGTCTCCGCCGCAAGAAATGTGATGAGAAGCGTCCTGTCTGTGATTCGTGTGGCGCTCTCGAGATCAGTTGTTTCTTCGATGAAGAAAAGCCAGAATGGATGGATGGTGGACCAAAGCAGAAGGCCATGGCTGAGAAGATCAAGGCTCAGGTCAAGAAGCAGGCCAGCCAGCGTCGCGATCGCAAGTATATGGAGATGCTTGAAGCCGGCACTCGCAACGTCACACTACAGAATGAGGGCCAAAACCAACAGCAGCCTCATGACGCTGCCATGTCCGCTGCATCAGACACGGATCCTGCTTCGGGCCACGAGTTTGGGTCGACACCTGCTTCTAGCAACACCAGCGGCGCCTCCCCCCCGGATATGCCATGGCACAGTCACTTCGTTGTCCCGGCTGAAGATTCCAGTAGCTCAACTGGCGCCAGTACCGAGATTCATTTCATCATGATTTACCTCGACTACGTCTTCCCTTATCTCTTCCCCTTCTACCGCCCTCCCATCTTGGCAGGCGGTCGTGGCTGGGTACTCGACGTGCTCCAAAGCAACAAGTCCGTCTGGCATACAGCTGTGTCCCTTACTTCGTACTTCTTCAGCATCGTCATGGCCAATGGCGCAGTCGAGCATCAGGAGTGCACAAACCGAATGGTTCATCAATTACAGTCTCAACTTGAGATGGGTTTGAGGGAACTACAGCGCGAGATGACCGCTGTCAACCATAAGGTATCCTGCGCCGGCGTCCGAGATCGCCTCCTTGTTCTACAAGCTATCCTACAAATGCTCATCTTTGAGGTTTCAACGAGTAACAAGGACCACTGGAAGATGCACCTCGATGCCGCTATTACCATGTTTCAACAGATCCTTCCGCAGTCGGAGAAATGGGGCGAGACATTGGAGGCTCTCTACAGCTACCGTTGGCCACCGCCAGAGATGGGTATCCGAAGACCCTTTAGCACTAATCAAGCTGCCCTTCGCTTCTTTACAGCTAATGTCCTCTACATCGATGTCATATCCAGCATTACACTCGAGCAGGCACCACGCCTTCAGAAGTACCAAGATAACATTATGCCCAGCTGCAAAACTTACACTAACCCACAAGAAGTTCGGATCTCGGGCTCACTCTTCATGGAAGATTATGTTGGTCTCAACAACTGGGTCGTGCAGATCATTGGTGACATTGCGGCGCTGGATGCTTGGAAGAAGGAGCAGAAGAAGAAAAACTCGTTATCAATAAACGAATTGGTTCAGCGAGGCAAAATCATGGAAGACGCCCTCAAGGGGGGGCTCAGTGTCATTGAAGCGCAGATCCAAGCATCCGGCCCCTTCTTCGATCCCGTAATAAGCGTTGTGGCAAACCCTACTCAAAATTACGGCTACGGTGTTGATACTAAACAAGCCCCTGGCCTTGCGGTCAATAACATGATCTGGCTCCAAGCAGCTCTTACATACCTCCACGTCGTTATATCCGGCTGGCAACCGTCTTGCCCAGAGATACAAGCCTCCGTTTCCCGCATGACAGAACTCCTGACGACCCTTCCACCCAATGTCTGCCTCCGAACTCTGGTGTGGCCCTTTTGTATTGCAGGCTGCCTTTCGCCCCCTGAAGACGAGGATAGATACCGCGCAATGGTGGAGCGGTTGGGCCCGGTCAGTGTATTCGGCACAATCAGAGAGGCGCTTGAAGTTATGGAGAAGGTGTGGTCAAGACGAGATCAGATTGATGAGAGTTGGGATGTGGCCAAGTGCCTTCAGATTCTGGGACACGGAGTTTTGCTGATTTGATACCCTGGGGAGTGAGTTCGTTGATTGGCTCAGGATATGAATATTGCTTTACCTCACCTTCTACTGTGAAAGGGACTTGCTAAGTTTCCGTCATTTCAGGAAGAACATATGAATTGGCATTTCGTGTCTTGTTCTCAAGTGCCATCCCTTTTTACTGCAATTCAAGATAACTCCATTTGAAGCGGCACCTTGCTTTTATACTCTGTCTTATCTTCACACATTTTTTTGTTTATCTGTTTCGTGTTCTCTCAGCAACAGTTATTCTGGCCAGGGGCCATGGATCATAAGGTACGTTGGTACAGCGGTTTGTGGTTAAACAATCCATGTCAACCCAAATCCCATTTTTATTCATTTTCTGATGATGAAGCCGATCTAGCCAGTAGACATTACCCAGGTGTTCCCAAACATTCATTTCCGTAAACCGACAAGCAAAGTAAAGCGTCCAATCTATTATATTCTAAAAGCACGATTACCCCTGAACTCTTTTACCGCCGAAGAGTGTTTGTCTCTTCTCGAGCAGATCAAGATCCCACCAACCCTCTACTCGCTCTAGCAGAGTCTTGCGCTTCGACCAGACCCTCTCAAGAGGACTCTTTGGTCCATTATCGTTCATACGTCCCGGTGATACCGGTACTGGAGGCAAAGGAGGAAGATGTTGCAGAGGCTGTGGTACTTCCTTTCTCTTTACTCGGACAGGCGCCGTGGGGGGCGGGGCACACCACGGCTGGCGTGCGCTCTCAGCATCAGAAGAGTCGCTGTCGAACCGCTTCGCCATGGCCATGGTCCCCAGACTTCGCTCCTGGGCCATCACATGCGGTCCTAGGCTGATGCCCAGGGCGTTGACCTGCCCCTCACGGCCGCACCCTCAACCCTCGATATCCTTGGGAGCAGGGCGAGAGGCACCCTTTGTTCGCTTCCAGAGGCATCCGGAGGTGATGGCGGAGAAGGCGAACAGCACGCAGAGGGCAATGCTGAGGCCCCAGATGGACTTGATCTGGTAGCACGAAGCCTTGTCAGGGTCGACCCAGGCGAAAGTGTTGCCACGGGAGTGGTATACGTTGTGGAAGAGGGAGTTGACAAAGTTGGCCGTGTTGCCGTCCGAGGGAAACTTGGGGCATGAGAGATAGCTGACGGGCTTGCCGACAGTGCATGCGACCACGATGCATGCAACGAGAAGCATGATATCGGCACCAGTCGAGAGGAGGAGAGGAAGCATGCCATCCCAGTAGAGGATGTAAGAGATAGCGATGTAAAGGGTCGAGATGCAGGCCTGTATCATGTTAGTCCGTCGCCCTTCGCTCACAGCACATATACCAGTCAACTTACAACAACCAGTGTTCCAATCAAGGCAGAAGGCGCGGCATAATCAGCGTTGACCATCTCACCAATGAAGTTGGCAGTCAGTCCAATGATCGTGATCAGAGAGATGAACTCCATGGCTCGCATGGCAGTCCAGGTGTGCCCGAGGGCTCCGAGAGCAGGCTGCATCTTGGGCATGAGGTTTCCAGCTGATTCTGTGTTTAGAGAGAGACGAGGGCGCGACGAGCCAGCTGTGCGCAAAGGAAAGTTTTTGGCGTAGAAAGGGATGGAGGGGGGTGAGGAAGTTATTTTGTCTAAGTGAACGGCCCGCCCAAAGAAGAGGCGAGAGATGGACTTGTAAAAGAAAGGGAATTCGTTATGAGATTCGTCTGGTCGTGAGTAAGAAGGAAAACCCAAGAGAGGACAAAGGAAACTAAGGAAAAGAGACAAAAGGAAAAGAGAGAGATTGGAGTGTTTGCTGTCTAAGTTGTTTGATGGAGAGAAAAGGATATCTCAACCAGCCCGATACTCCGTGTCTTTATACACAAATCCAAAGTCAACAAACCTCTCCGAGATACAAGAATAACACACTCAGTTCATGGGTAGGACCTTGTCTAGCCTCGTTTCCAATTACAGCAACCGCCTACTACCAGCCGCCATCGCGCTTCACGCTCTCCCACAGACGACCATCTCAACCCTGCCAGTTCAACAACATGATACAGCAATATTCTTGCTGTTCCTGGGCGTTAGGTTTTGTCGGCCAATGAGGCTCCAGAGGCTTAACGTTGTGGCGGCGCTTAGACGAGCAGGGATGTTGGATGAATAGCAATAGCCGCGCAGGGAAGAGAGCGGCTGGTGTTTCAGAAAACATCGACATGGCCATGATTGGGTGAGAGTCGTTCTTGGGGAAATACGGTTCGTTGGCCCGGATGAGGCTCCTTTGTTTAGAATGAGGTCGCGTACACGGCGAGATTGCGTGGGTGAAGATTATGAGTCCACTGTAGCAAGTTATTCCGGGATAGTCGTCCTACTGCAACGGCGACTGATCCGGTCCAGGATCGATCTCGGCTGTTGATCTCATCTTGTGTGGCTCATAATGATCGTCGTGAATCCGTTGTTGGTTGTGTTTCACCTGATACAGCATAATCGATCGAATGCTGGTGGCCTACCATAGGGGCCACGCCAAATTGGCTGAAAATAGAGCGACATGACATGTCAGTTCATTTTGTTGCGCCAGACGCCTATCTAGGATCCTATCATGAATACAAACATGCTGTCCCACTGCTTATTATTCTGTACATTCTCAAGCCCACACAACCAACAGAGGCATTAGTGCCCCAGCCGTCGTTTCAGTTCCAGGTTATGATCCACCATTCTCAAGATAGATTTAGCACATAAGCTTAACCAAGGAGATCGTCCATGGCAGACCCGCCGGTCTTGGGAGGAGCACTGCCGCTGGAAGATGGAGCTGCTGGGGCTCCCCAGATTCCAGCACTGCTCTTCTCCTTGGCAAGTTGGCCCATTGCGGGTCCAGTCTTGGGTGTCTCTGGCTTCTTGACACCTCCACTGGCCTTGCCCCAGAGAGCTCCAAAGGCATCTCCACCGGCAGCGGGTGCTGGCTTGGCTGATGAGCTAGTGACGGGCTTCATGTTAGCCATAGTGGTAGGGCCGCTGGGCGCAACGTTGGAGGCGCTTCCCATGCCTGAGAAGGCAGATGTTGTTGGTGTCTTTGCTGTCTGTGCTTGGACAGAGCTGAAGTAGTTAGGTCCAGTCTGCTGGAAGGCAGCAGGCTTGGGAGCCTGTGCCGCAGGGGCAGCAGGGATGCTGAAGGCAGAATAGTTGGGCCCGGGAGTTCCTGAGGCACTTGGTGCAGGCGAGATGGACGCCATACTAACCATGTGGCTAATGTCAGCTTGCTGAGGAGCCGATTGAGGTTGGGGAGCAACAAACTGGGCGGTTGAGGAGGCCGTCGATGTCACAGCAGGGCTTTGCATAAAGTTGTTGGATGGTGCTGCTTGAGCTGGGGTAGCTGACTGGAAGTCGTCGAACTCGTCGTCGTCGTCTTGCGCAGGAGCGGCGGCAGTGTTGCTTGGGGCCAACGCTGGTGCTGCAGAAGACGCTGGCGCAGGGTCATCGAAGGAGAAAAGATCAACCTCGGGTTCCTTCTTCTTGGGAGGCTCAGCGGCTTTCTTAACAGGAGTGCGCTCGGGTCGCTTGGCGGCAGCTCTTGATGAGCTGGCGGCTGGTCTCTCACCCTCGTCGAACTCGTCGTATTCCTCAAATCGCTCGGATCGGCTGGCAGCGCCATCGCCTCGCCAGTCATCAGACTGACCTCCAAAGCCACCGCCATCGCCATAAACACCACCAGAGTATCCGCCATAGTTGCCAGGGCCACCGCTGCTACCACCACCACCGTAGCCAGCGCTCTCACTGCCAAAACCACCGTAACGGCCAGAGCTACCGCTTGAGAAACCACCTCCAAAGGTCGCACCACCCTCAACTCCAGTGTACTTGTTCTTGGTCGCACGTGCCTTCTTGCGCTCGGTCCGGATACGATCCACGTCACTAAGAAGATCGGCCAACTCCTTGGCTCGGTTGCGCACGTTGATGCCCTGGTCCTTTCCGTTCTGATCAATAAAGTGAAATTGGCGCAGCATCTTGAGGAGCGAGATGTGGCCTCTAGCATCGTCGATAACGCGCTCGGAACCGTGCTTGATAAGAAACTCGAGTAATTGGAGGGCCTTGTAGATCTGACGCCACTCCTCGGCAGCCTTCTCGGTGAAGCGACGGTAGATCATAGGCATAATCTCGTTAAGGGTTTGGCTGGCTCATGGTCAGCAAAGTTGGTCTTGGATACGGTTCGAAATGGCGAGCGTACTAGTTGAATGTTCCATTGGCAATCTCTTGCATAAGGGTCGATGAAGCACCCCATGGCTCGTTATTCGTTGCTTCTCGCACCTGAAGATGGGTAAGTCGACAATGTCCCGGTCTGTTGTCGCGCATAGCTCAACCAACCTTGGCCTCCATCTCGGTAAAGTTCATAACAGCTGGACATCGTCAGCGACTTATGACGCGCATTAGGTGGTCGCTAAAAGGGGGTACCATTCTGTGCCTTCCGAAAGCCTGCCTTGAGGTCATACAAGGTCAGGTTGGAGACCGTGTTCTTCAAATCGTTAATATCCATGGTGAATTGGTCCAAGAAGACGAAAGCCAGCAGAAAAGTCGAAAGATCGGCGCAAAAGACGCGGAGCCGTTGATGATGCTCCTGAGGGGATTCGTAATGGAATTGAATGGAGTATTATCTGGAGTTCAAGATGCCCCTTGCTACGCTATTGCCATGGTGGACACTTGGACATTTCCCAGAGCCCAACGTCAGCATGGATCATGTCTGATCACGTGATACTGTCAACATTCCTGTATGATGATATAGAGATTATGAAGTTGAGCATTCATTCGGGGCTTATGTGACTGGCCTGAGGTACAATTGAATTTCCAGCATCTCCTGTCCTCTAGTTGTCATATGGATGTTACAGTTGTAGAACCAGAAACCGAGCTTCTAGCAGGTTTAACTCATCTGGAGACTTCCATGGATGGGAACCTTTTAAGTCCCCGCCATACAACCTTAGACTTCAGGCCTGAACAGGGCCCGAGAGGGCCAGTCACGGCGCTAGAATTGGATACCAGACGTCAAGCTGGTCCAAACTTTTATCTTCCCTTTCTCGAGATCAGTCCAAAAGACCAACCTCAGCACGTACATCACCAGTTTTCTGTAATTCTATCGATCTAAATCTGCATCTTCTGTACTGTCAAGCCAATTCCCCAAGTGTTTTAGTCTTCAAGGTACGTGCAAGTTCAGTTGTTTCCCCTGCCGCGTTTGCCTTTGTTCTACCACAGAGAGGTCTGGGGAAGCTCAAGCTGTAGTGCACGCTACAAAGAGGGGAGAAGCAAGACGCCCTTGAGGCAAACATTGGCCATCTGAGCACCTTTCTTGGGTCAATGGTATTATTCTGACCCGGATTGGGATCTTGGGTAAGCCAGCTGATCGGCCCAATACCGGTATTGTCGGCTTCTTCTCGCCTTTGTTCCTCACTGCCAGCTTGAGCTTGCCTGGTGCTGGTCTGGTTGCCCCTGTCCTACCCGGTCCTGCGGAGGGAGGGGAGCTTCTTTTCCCGGCGTCTGACGGTTCAAAATGCATCGGAATGGTCACTTCTGCCCACGGGTTGATTAATGGACTGGATACTGGTACATTACATGAGACTCGAGGTGGAGGGCCCATGCAATCCACCGGGGTGGCCGTATCCCACGTCCCCTCCAATGGGGGTGGTGCTTTGGCAAAAGTCTGCTGCACTTCGGGCATGTCGGGCCACTGACTCGACGCGTCTCTCTGGACTGGTGGTTTGAGGGGCCATGTATGTACGTACTACAGTACAGTACAAGACTTGCTGCAGCCAGACAGACCAGAGAGGAGTGTGTGAGTCCAGCACGATACGATACGTTGCTTGCTTGACGTGGCCCGGGCAACCTCCATCAGCTCCAAGGATAGCCCCGTTGAAGCTTTGACGGGAGAGCGAGCAAGCCAGAGCCAGCCATTGAGTCCACAGCACAGTCCAATGTGGTCTTGTTGTTTCTCGATGCGTGTGCTTGCGCTATTTGCAATGTCTGGCATGGCATGGCAGCAGGTAATGGCGGTCAGAGCCATGCCATTGAGAACCAGGGGCAATGCAAAATGCTCGTCAGCTCTCGCTTGCTTGCAATAACAAGCAGGTATTGATGGATTCATCATTGATCAACAGAGCCAGAACCTTAGCTGTTGCAAAGCTCCCCCTCCCCCGCCCCACTGTGGCCATAGCCACCACGGTGACCTCATGGTCTAGCGGGCAGCAAAACAACGAGAGAGAGCTCTCAGGATCACTTCACGTGATCTACTCCTGGCCAACTGTCCCACTCTTTCACACTTTCTACACGCTTCGATTGGCTTCAACGGCCCACGCTAACACTTTGCCCCTCCAGCTTCCTCAAAATGAGACCCTCCCTCTTCAAGCCCCTCCTACCCCGCCATAACTGCTTCTCTGCAGCGAGAACTTCTTCCTCTCTTCCTCAACTCTCCAACACAATCAGATCCGTTAGATTCTTCTCAGCTTCATCCGCAGTCATGGGTAACAAGGTGTAAGTCATCCCTTTCTTCACCAATCATCGCATTGATGTAGGCATCAGCTAACTCTGATCAGTTTCTTCGATATTGAGTGGGAGGGCCCCATCCTCCATAACGGCAATGCTACCCGTGACATTCAGAGTAAGTATTGATTCCTCTCCGATGCCATCGTCCCAGCGATCCGAGACGGCAAGCTGCATCTTCAGCTATCCTACCCTCCGGCTCGATACCTCGAGAGATGCACGATCGTCTGATGTTTGCGGCATTTGGATCTGCATGCACAGTATTCGTCATCATCTCGCATCATCAGTTCACAGCTTGAGCTCCGCGTGTTGTTGCATCAATACTAACATTCCTTCTCTCCAGACCAGCGTGGTCGCATCAACTTCAACCTCTACGACAAGGAGGTCCCCAAGACCGCTGAGAACTTCCGTGCTCTCTGCACTGGCGAGAAGGGCTTCGGCTACAAGGGCTCTTCTTTCCACCGAATCATCCCCGACTTCATGCTCCAGGGTGGTGACTTCACCCGTGGCAATGTACGTTTTTGTCAACCCAAACCTCCCAGGTGCATACTAACACGATCAAGGGCACTGGTGGAAAATCCATCTATGGTGAGAAGTTCGCCGACGAGAACTTCAAGCTCACCCACGACCGCCCCGGTCTGCTGTCCATGGCCAACGCCGGCCCCAACACGTAAGCACTTCCACTCGGCTACAAATTCAATTAGACTAACAGTGTTTCCAGCAACGGCTCTCAGTTCTTCATCACCACTGTTGTCACCTCTTGGCTCAACGGCCGCCACGTCGTTTTCGGCGAGGTCGCTGACGAGGAGTCCATGAACGTTGTCAAGGCTCTTGAGGCTACCGGCTCCGGCAGTGGTGCTGTCAAGTACCAGAAGCGTGCCACCATTGTCGACTGTGGTGAGCTGTAGAAAGCTATCACTAAGGACAAGGCAAAGGGATGGGATTTGGGAGCACATTACAAAACTGACCGAATGAGGACTAGCACTAAATAGCTGGATTTTCGCAAGCTGGCATAAAAGACTAGCTTAGCTGATGAGAAATGTCAACCATTAACCCCATACGCATTGTCACTTGATTCTATCATGCTGTGAATGATGGATTCTTGAAATACCGCTCGACAGCTTATTCCTCTACTTGGTAAAATTGATTGATCATCGCTGCGATCGTTTACGCTTGGCTGCATTCTAAATAGCCATCGCTTGTCCTTCTACGCCTTTGCTGTTATCCCTAGAAACAAAAAGCCTTCTTCCAGACCATAACTCCGTTCTCCATCAGAAAAAGCAGGTATCAATAATCCATACTTATCGTATCGACATGCAAAATCTGCACTCGTGCTCTATTCAACGCCCAGCCACCTTTTGAAATATTCACAGTTATTGGGACCTACAGGGCCACCCTCTTCGCAGATCTCGAACACGGGACAACGGCCGCAGGGAGCTTCGGTGAAGGCACTGATAATAGGCTCGGGGCCGCCTTCACGGCCTGTAGGATCATCTCGACCAGCCCAGCTCTCTAGAGACTGCTTGGCAATGCGAGATACGCGGTAGCCAACCTTCCCAGCAACTTTGACCGACTCGACGAGGTTGTCCCAGACAAGTACGTCGACAAGCTTCTGTACGTCGTGCTCGGAAAGGATGGTGTTATGAGTGATGCCGCTTGAGGAGAGGAGACGAGCGATGTCGCGTACGGTCGGATAGCCTGTGTATCCAGCAGGAAGAGGAAGTAGGGCGTCCTTTTTCACGGCCGCCGTGGGAGAAATCTTGGTGGCTTTCGCTGGGGGCTCATCTATGTGACTAGCATCTCGCTTCTTGCCCCTTTCCACGCCACCTTTCACGACACCTTTCTTGGGAACTTGCGTCCGCGCAGCACCTCCCCCGTGTGTGCTGTGATAGCTGCTCTGACGCTTGATAAAATCATATACAACTCGCTGTAGGTCTTCAATAAAGGCCTCATCAAAGTTCTGATCGGTGTACCACGGGCCGCCGGTAGCTCTATCGCTGGGCCGTATAGAAGCCTTGATGAACATTTTTTTGTTCGGGTGCTCGACATTCTTGAAGGGCGCAATTAGACCCTTTGTCTGGAGTTGCTTGAGTGCGTTCTTGAGGACCGAGTCGTGCATGTTCAGTCGCTTCTGTAGCGTCTGCGACCAGATACCGTCGCCGCCCGAGTCGTCGATGAGAGAGTAAACCATGACCTGTTCGTCGGTCGAGCACTGCTTATACCTAGCCAATTGTCAGCCGAGAGCTTGATGTAGTGTTCCAGAGGTGGTTCTTCGCACTTGTGGGCTTCTTCAGAGTCGCGCCATTTCCATAGCACTTGGCCCGAGGCCTCGCGCATGGTGATGAAAAGCTTGTCATCTGTGAGGGATTGAACGACACGGGCGAGCAGCATGAGGTCTCGGTTTGGAATGACATCGAGGCGCAACAGATCATCCTGGGAGAACATGTCCGTTCCAGACTCGCGACATCGATCGTAGAGGGCCTGCTTCCAGACGCCGAGCTTGGCCGTCGCGGCGTCGCCCTCGGCGGGCGCGGGGGTGGGCATTGTGAGTCAAGCGAGGATGCGACAAGAGGGATGGAATTGTCGTAGGAGGGAGGATTTGGTAACAAGAGTCAAAGATCTGATTATATTTGATGCTACATTGACATAAGATAGCGAGTGGCGAGTAAGAGAATGTGAGAGAGAAGACGGATGACGATGGGCTTCTCTTGGAGTAGAAGCGGCTGGGTTAGGTTGGAAATAATTATTTTTCGAGGTCCCCCGCAGTCGACGCTAAAGTGTAGCTCGTCCCCTACCCTGCTACTTTATTACTGAACAATAGGTTAGGCACCTTCCCGGCCTGTGAGTCGACCCGGCGGAATGTCGGCAGTGCCCGCGGAATGTGGGGTATCTTATCATTGTCTCGGTCCCCCACCATTCATGAATACCTTCAGCCACCCTAGACCCTTATTGTCATGAGAGTTTGAATATCTTTAGAGTTGTGAGCTGACATGTGTGCGATAGTAACATTGTTTTGTGCTCTGATCAAGGGTCTCTCGCTTGAGCTTATATGAATCATGTGGAATTCTATCTAAAGCCATGTAATGTCGTCTGAAGTCCTGAAACTATAAAGGATAATTCAAGTCAGAAACCAGTTGTATACGTGACAGCCATTGACTGCCGGTTCTCCCCAGATGAGACCTGACACAGACAAATATTGAGATCGTTATAAAATAGCTTCATGATCGCATATACCTTTACACATCTATTCCACTTATACATTCTGCTCGGGTCTGCCAAGTGCGCATTCTCCTGTGCTCAAATAATGACACCAACATCACAAATACCTGACAGTCTAGCAATCCGACACAACACCAAAGGATAAATAATGTACCATGAAGTCTGACATTGAATATGTTTTAACTCTTCAAAAAAACTCGCCACGGCCGCGAAAATGCCACTGAATGCGAAGGTTTAGGCTTCCATGATCTCATAAATAAACTCTAGGATCGTGAAAGGCCGTATCAACTCATCGAATGAGCATCCATATAAAGAGTTCACCAATCTAACTATATACCAAGAGCAATACTCCTTTCTATTTCGCCATTGCTATATCCCATCCCTTTCCTCGAAAACATTACGTCTTTGACACTTTCCAACTGTAGTATCACTGCCGAACCTCACGAAACGCAACATCAAGCCAACCCGACTTTAGTATCACATGAACCAATTCCTTGAAAATAATATACAAGCTATCCTCAAAATGCTTTCAGCCGCCGAAAGAGAAGAAATCGATCAAGAGGTCACGGCCTTCATGGCCGAGTTTGGCCACATGTTTGGGAGCCACCTCAACGAAGCTATCTCGAATGATGACGCTTCAAAGAGTGGTACTCCAAGCGCCGACCCCTCAGCAAATGAAACAAACACACAAGGCACAAGAAAAGACACACAAGAGGACACTCCTTCCGCAATGTCACCAGCCATGTGCGACAGATTCGCGCACTTGAGCCCGGAGCTCGCCTCACACGCCAGAGCAATCGAACGCTACAACTTTCTCAAGCGCCACTGTCCCTGGAGTCAGGATGAAGCATTTTTGAATATGATGTGTTCGCTACAGAATCACCCACAAACTATGGGTCTTCCACCGAGCTCAACTGAGCCTTTGGCCGATGAGTCACCCGAGAAAGGTGAAGGGGGAAGCCCGCCTGAGAGTCAGACCGATGTCCATGCTGAGACCAAGTAGACTTTAGGACATATCCGTGGAGAGACGCTTTACAATAGGAGAGAAACGAGGAGGAATAATGAGAGCAGTAGTCGAGTTACGTGAGGAACTGAATTGTGTGCTCAGTCCAAAGTTACTTGGTTTGTCACTCCGCACCAAACACACCTTATCATCACCACTAAGAATCATGCTTCAATAAGATTGAGATTCACCCATGTCACTCATGCTCAAGCTCAAGATATCGTGACTTGTAGTGTTTAAAGAAATTCTTTCGCTTTAGTGACAAACTACTCAGTACAACCATCAAACATCATAATAAAGAAAGCATCACAATTATGTGTGACCGAACCTTGAAATTCCTCCTTCTTGTACAATTCGATGCTTGGCCCTTCGTATCGTCTTTACCCCTGCGCCTGGAACGCCTGACTGCAGGCCACATGTTTCCTTCACATGCAAGGCTTTCGTCTCCTCACTTGTTGAGTGTCGTAGGCCGGTTGCTTCCATGCAAAGGTGCACGTGGCATGAGCTTGTTCTTGTAACGTGAAATTATCTCCTAAGAAATCAAGAGGGCTTTGCCCAGAAGCCCCTAGTTTACAGGGCTCTTGCTCTTCTCGACAGCTGGCTCTGGCTTATCCTTCTCCGTATCGACGTCCATAGCATCGTCGGGTTGTTCGCTCCGAGCCTTCTCAGTTGCTACTGCAGGCTTATCTGAGGTCTCTTCAGTGCTTTTAGGTTCTGTGGTGGGCTCCTTCGTAGCGGTATCGGCGGCCTCTTGGGCAACAGGCTCGTCCTTTGAAGCCTTTTCAGTAGGCGCTGAAGGCTCCGCAGGTGCCTCAGGCTCGACCTCTTCCTTCTTGATTGTTGTCTCCTCTGGAGCCGCTGAGTCCTCCATGCCAACATCACCGTCTCCGTCCACTTTACTAGCTTCAGGTTCCTTGGCGGTCTCGTCAGGCTTCTCGCTCTCCTTGGGTGGAGCTTCCTTCTCGGCTGGGGCCGAAGCTGAGATGTCGTCGATAGTATCGTCATTCACATCGTGAGCATCCTCGCCAGCTTGCTCCTCAGCAGGTTCGTCAGCGGACGCACCGTTGGTTACCTTGGCTGGAGGAGCATCGGCATTATCGATTTCCATTTCCCCCTTGCGATAGTCGGTAAAGGTGCGCTTGTTGCCATTCTGGCGCGTGGCACCATGCGCCTGAGCCAACTCATCGTCGTCACTGGCTTCGAACTCGTTGTCGTGTTCAACATGCTTGTCCCAACGATGTTCGGTCATGCGAACATCCTTGTTCTCATCCTCATCTAGGTCGTCCAACTCGGCCTCCTCCTCATCAGTCATGCCGCCAAAGGGCTTTCGGGGGACGTCTTGCAACTGTACTGAAGGAGCAGGTCCTGTTTGTCGAAGGTTGTCGATGACTGAAGAAGTAATCTTCTCAAGGTACTCTCGACTGTTGGAGTTCTCCATGTTAGAGGATCGCACATTCAGCTCAAAATCGGGAGCATAGTACTGTACCACGTTAGTGGGGGCTTGTCAACACAGGATCAGATAACTTACTTCGTAGTATTCATTGTAGGGCAGGGTTCGGTCCATCTCCTTGCCCACAAGAACACCGGTCTCAAAGGCCCAAGTTCGAGCGACGTTGCGCATTGTGTAGCCACCTCCACCGAGAACAAGAGTAGGGAGATTAAAGCTCTTGACATAGTTGACACAGTTGGCGTGGCCGTCCATGCTCAGATTGAAGCAACCAAGTCGATCGCCAGACAGACTGTCACCACCGCATTGAAGAACAACAGCCTCGGGCTGGTAGTACTTCATGACATTCTCAATGACAGGCTGGAAGATTGACCTGTAGGACACATCGGTGATACCATCTCGGAGAGGAAAGTTGACAGCATAGTTTTTTCCTTGTCCAATACCGGTGTCCCGAAGTTCACCAGTGCCGGGGAAGTACTCTCCGTACTTGTGGAAAGAAACGGTCATGACACGGTCGGTGGTGTAGAAAGCCTCCTCAACACCATCGCCATGATGCACATCAATATCGATGTAGAGGACCCGCTTTTTGAATCGGAGGAGTTCGAGAATACCGAGGACAATGTCTAGATACTGGGTTAGATCGTGATACCTGAGATATCTGGGAGAGACATACCGTTGACGTAGCAGAAACCACTGGCCTCGCACTTCTTGGCGTGGTGAAGACCACCAGCCCAGTTGATGGCGATGTCGCACTTTTGGCGATTCAGTCGCGCGGCACCCTCCATGCTACCACCTGCACTGATACCACAGAACTCAAATAGACCATCGAACACGGGGCAATCATCACCGACGTTGTATTTTCCTTGCTCTCTCATAAAGCTGTCCATGTTGTCTGGTGTGACCTTTTGTAGGAAATCGATGTAGTCGTCGGTATGGAATTGGGTCATCTCGCCTCGGGTCGCAGGTTTTGCGCGCTGGGATTTGTCAGTATGATATCCCAAACTCAGTGACTCCAAAAGTTGGTTGGGGGATCAAGAATGGACTCACGTATATCTCCATCTTCTGGTAGAGGTTGTACTGCATAATCAAGCTATGCGCCAGCCGAATGCGATGAGGCTTCATAGGATGACCAGTAACATAGGCATAGTTACCAATGTCGGAATCGTAAAAGTAAGCGACCTTCTTGGGGGATGAGCCATTGAGCGCAACCGAGCCGAGCTCGACACGTATATCGTCGCCCATGACTGCGGCTACTCGTGGAGTCGCGAATCTCGGAAAGCGGGTGTAAAAGAAAGGGTTAGATCAAATTTGCGCTCGAAATAAAAGGATCTGGGATGGGTATTTCGATAGGAAATTGCTCAGGGAGAGCTCAGCATGATCGAGGGATAAGTTTAGGCAAGAGTTTGGTAGGATGTGACAAGCTTTCGAGAAGAATCTTTGGGTGTAAGTATGTAAAGTTACATGGGCAGAACCACTTACCACTGGCTGATGCGAAGCATATCCCCGGAGCTTGAAAGTCTCCCGTTTACACCGGAATAAATATTGAAGCGCTCCGTTTTAATTGATGCAAGCCACAATTTGAGTCCCTCGCATAAGATACGCCACAGAGAGCCACTAAGCTCGTGCACGTGACTTGACTAAGCTTCTCAGCTGTGGCTCCCAGGCTGCCGGGCTGGCGTCAACGTCAATTACCTTACCAAGCTCCGATCATAGCAACGCCAACCCTCCATCACCGCCCACCATCAAACATCAACACCCGCACGCTATTTTTGTCGACGAATTACTCTACCCGCAGTTTATCCTTAAACCTTTCAACACACCGTCGACATCATGGAGCGCTTCAGGAGTTTACTTGGTGGCGGTGGAATGGGCCTTGGAGGAGCTGCACATGGCACTGTAAGCTATCATCTCCTTCATATGAGCTCCCTAATGGGGTGTGCTTTGCAGTTCTGAGCTTTGCTGACCTTGACGACTGTAGGACAACACAAATCTGATTGATAACTCCGAAACAGTCTATATCTCCTCCCTTGCCCTACTTAAAATGCTTCGACACGGTCGCGCAGGTGTGCCCATGGAAGTCATGGGTCTGATGCTTGGCGAGTTTGTGGATGACTTCACCGTCAAGGTTATGGATGTGTTTGCCATGCCTCAGAGCGGTACCGGTGTTAGTGTCGAGGCTGTCGACCCCGTTTTCCAGACCAAGATGATGGACATGCTTAGGCAAACAGGAAGGTTAGTTGATTACAGTCCCTCATTTGTTATCACTACCTAACGGACTGAACAGACCCGAGTCGGTTGTCGGATGGTACCACTCGCATCCTGGATTCGGCTGCTGGCTTTCTTCTGTTGATATCAACACACAGCAGTCGTTCGAGCAGCTGAACCCCCGCGCCGTTGCCGTCGTCATTGATCCTATCCAGTCCGTGAAGGGCAAAGTCGTCATTGACGCTTTCCGACTCATCAACCCCCAGCTCTTGATGCTCGGACAAGAACCTCGACAGAGCACTAGCAACTTGGGCCACCTCAACAAGCCTTCAATCCAGGCTCTCATCCACGGCTTGAACCGACACTACTACTCGATTGGAATCAACTACCGCAAGACCGCGCTCGAAGAGAACATGCTCATGAACCTGCACAAGCACGTTTGGACCGAAGCTCTGGAGATGGACGACTTCCGACACGAGGGTTGCAAGAACAAGGACAGACTGCAACAGCTGGTCTCATTGGCGGATGGTTATGAGAAGCGCGTAAAGGAGGAGACTGAGCTGACTAAGGATCAGCTCAAGACTCGCTACGTTGGCAAGTTGGATCCCAAGAAGCATCTCGAGGATGTTGGCCAGGAGCTCATTGAGGACAACATTGTATCTGTGTCGAGACAAATGATCGACAAGGAGGCCACCATGCCCAGGAAGGAGGGCCAAGCAGGGTCCAAGGGGCAAGTGAATGGTGAACAAATGGACGTGGAAGAGGAGTTATAAGCGCGAGGAAATGAATACCTTTAACAAGAAATAACGAGGCCACGGGATGGACTTGTAAGATTAATGGGCGTTGGCGGTCGGGACGGAAGATTTAGAGACCTAGCCATGTCACGAATTATTGCACAAGGTTAGCATGATAGCATGCATGAATTAATTCCGCGTGTACCTTTTTGTTCCGTGAGTTGATGTGCGGAATGATCGCCGTTGGTGTTCATACGCTGTGAGCGCCGTGAGTTCTGGGTATTATGTTTTGAACACAGTTACTCGTGCGTAGAACAAGGGTGTTGACGTTTCTATAAAGGCGAAAGATGCGCAAATTCTCTTCCGCTTTTTAATTCACTTTTTGAAAACTGCGCTCATATTGACAAACTGCATATTTCGGCTTTCAGCTATTGCTTGTCTAATCTAGAGTCACACTTGGAACAAAGACAACAACAGACACCAGAAGCAGCTCGCCATCGCCGAATATCTTTAAAGCAGTTCAGTAACTTCTCTTATAAGAGCGCATACTCAGATTTGATATCTATAAAAGCAGGTGAGTTTTTACTCTTCTCCTGCTCTTGAGAGAGCTGTAGACTTGTTCAGGCTACCATGAGCTCTCGAACAAGTCTACGTTCAATCCTGCGCGGCTGGTTTGCGTCGGATAGGTATTCTGACTCTGAATCAGATCCTGATGTCCGTAGAGAATCAGTTAGAGGAGAGTGTCCCCTACCAGACCGAAATCGAGGGCGACACAAAAGGGAAAGGAGGAATCCATTTGGGCTACCCAAGAAGCGAACTTATTGCAGCCATTGCCACGGCACTAATGGTTACGGAGACAATGATTTTTCTAGGGGTGAACGTGAGGCAAAAAGGAAAAAGAGTCACAAGGATCAACACGCGTCAGGCGGGCAGCAGTATCGTCTTAGTGAGCAACTGAAGCCTCTGCCTGTGGCTCCACGTCAACGTCCCCCACAAGCAAGAGGCCAACGGCGGACTCCATCAGAGGATACATCCCTGCAAAGGGAGGGCCACAATCAGAAACATAAACGCAGCAATGCTGTTGATACCCGACTGAACGCGTCAAAGCAGCTGAACCAGAAGAAGCATGGTAGACATACTCTCTACCAACAGGATCAGGATCAGGATCAGGATCAGGATCAGGATCAGGATCAGGACCAGGGGAGCAACGAAGCCATCTTCCTCTCCGACGACCGCTCAATGAACCGCGAGGCCGTGTCAGAGGTAGTCGACATGATAGCACAGCGCTTCAGCCACATCCCCTACGCCGTTAGCGGTCTCGCGGCCATGGTCTACTACGGCTACGAGGCGAGGCCGTACAGAGTGAGCATCGTGTGTCCCGAGCACACGCGCGAGAACCAAAAGTGCTGGGCCAAGGCGCAGGGCATGATCCCCATCCCGCGGCAGCGACACGTCTGGGGCGTCGCGACCTCGGACGGCATCGTCCAGCAGATCCGCGTGAGGTTTCCCTACGATTTCAACGAGATGCATGCCCTAAAAATAGGCACCGCCGGCAGCAACCCCGTCTCCATGTTGTCGCTAGCGGGGCTGGCTGATGAGCTTGCGAGGACCTATGTTAATGAGCTCAAGCACTCGGACCGCGACAGGCAGGAGAATCTGGCCCACGAGATGATCTGGATCCTCAAGAGAATCATCCAGTGCAGATTGCCTGAGCATGCGCTGCGCCCTGAGAGGATACCTCACCTGACCAGGGAGACCTTCTGGCTGCCCTTCACACTATCTTATCCAGAATCGGTGCCTCTATTTGCAAAGGCGGGATGGAGCATTCCCAACGAGGGATGGTATTAAGACGAGATGCGATGAATGAGACTGCGTGACATGGGAATGATTTGGAGTTTGGGGAATTACGGCGGCACAGTACGACACGGCACGACACGACACAGCACAGCATGGATATGGATATGGATTATGGTTACGCTTACGGGGTTAAAGTTTGGTTACAGCTACGCATCGCATGATACCCTAGATGGATGTTTTTTTTTTAATTTCCTTCGTTTCTAATGATAAGACGACAAAGACTGTAGACTGAGAGATTTTCGATTTTTTATCGCAAGTTTAGAGATTAGGCAATTTATTCACACCACACAAGATAGCAGTAATGCCGCAAAAGTGTCTTTATTCGTGAGAGCAATCCAGTATCTCTCAGTAGTCAAACTCAGCATCTTTGGCTGGTGGTGTTTCCAAAGCACTCTTTGCGCATCAATCCGAAAACGATCTGGCCTACTCCCAAACTCCAATCTCAAAACTGTATCCAAGTGATCTTAGTTACGAGACTTCCACGCCTTGACGACGTGGCCGACAGTGAACTCTCCGTAGTTCTTGATGTAGCTCAAGTGAACGGAGAGATCCTTGCCGCCGGCCTCGCAGTATGGATCGCCTTTGTCGCAGATGGAAACGGTCTTGCTAGCGATACTATCGCAGCCGATGGGAAGGTTGCGTGGAAAGATCTGGGATATGTCAGCTGTGCTCATGATATGCTTATCAGTCAAGACTTACACCACTGCCCTCACTGGTTCCGACAAGGAAGGGCTGGCCCTCGGTGAGACTCGGATCGCCCATGGCAATGATGGCCACCACTGTCAAATGTTAGCAACCTTTCAAGTATGTCCTGAGTGAGAGTATCTTACCATTGTCGGTGATGTACCCAGGCTGGGAGAGAGTACCAGGGAAGCCGTCCGAGCTGGCGCCGCACATGGTGTCCATAGTGACATGGGCTCCCTGAAAATCATTAGCATGGTACTTTACTAAGGTGAGGGTGAGTACTTGCCTGCGAGTAACCCATGAGGATCAAGTCTGTGTCGGGACAGTTCTTCACGTAGTTGTTGATCACGGAGTTCATAGTGCGGACGCCCTTGGTTTGAGACTCGACGTACTCATTGTAGAGGGCGGGATACACGAGAGCCTCCATGTCCGAGCCGGGGATCAACTTGATGATCTCCTCCGCGAGGACACCCATCGCACCGGGTCCCTCTGGCTCAAGGCTACCACGAGCAACGATGAGGTGTGCGCCCTTGGCGCAAGTGATGGCGTCAGTGGTCGAGTTGGCTGAGACCAGAGCCATTGAGAAGCTTAGAACGAGCATGAAAGAAATCATGGTTGAGGTGTTGTCTGTTGAGTAGATCTTTTTGGAGAAGTCAGATAGGTTCTTTTGAGAAGATAGTAAGTATAATCTCTTACTCTGATGTGTTGATGTGATGATGTATGGTTGAAGGTGAAGAGTTGAGATGATTGGAAGTCGGGATGAAAGTAAAGAGAGGAGGAAAAGAAGAAGAGCGGATGAAAGGGTACAAGAGAATATATAGCCTCACCTTGGCGACTGCCAGTGCCAACTCGCAGTGGCAGCTGCAGAATCAGAACGCGATCACTGACAGTGGCAGACATTGATAGTAACCTCAACCTCACTCACGATCTAATATCCATCTTCAAGATAGTAGAGCAGCGGCGTAGCAGCGGAAGGCCCACAACAGCACTCTAGAAGCTCTAGTGAAGGTTGGAAAAAGAAAAACCGTGGACCTCGACTGTCAAATCGCATCTTTGCAACTTTTGCGGTTCGGCTGCAGGGACTGGGGTAGATCGATGGTATCGGACTTGTTTCTTGATTCGGTCACTATAGTCTGCGTAACTCGACAACAGACGGGTTAATATATGGAAGATAGTAGTTTATCGAGCATGGATGAACAGTGTGATGAAAAGAAATTATATATGACATGTCCAAAGACCGTATTAAACAGCTACCTCTCTCTGCCTTTATACTAGTATTGTCTGTTTGTGTAAGTGGAGAGAATCAACACTAGTTCCTTGGAGTGTGCTGGGATTAGAACTGGATCTCCATGTTTGCTAGAATTACAGCATGATTAAACCAGATGCTTCGAAAACTGTGTTAGTTGCGGCCAAGATTGTCCTTGACGGAGTGGGCTTGATTCGTTTGTCATGGCTGTTAACAATCAATATGAGCTTACCCCTATTCCGAGAAAACGTTTGTGCAGTAAGTATTACAGACCACTCACACCACAAATTCTACTTCAACTGTATCCGAGCAATCCAAAATACGTTGCTGGCTCGATGATGATTTATTCTTAGATATTCTTCCCAGTGATGATAGATCAATTACAGTCCTATTCGTTTCTGTACATACTCCAAAGACGAAAACACAGTCAAATAAGCATGCTAGGCTCTATGGAACATGCTAACAGCATAATCCGCGGCAGCATGTCCATATGTAGTCACGTAGTTCATATGAGTTCTCAAATCATGGCCTCCAGCTTCACAGAAAGGATCGCCGGCGTCACAGAAAGAGACTGTTTTGTCCGAAACACATTTGCATCCTTCGGGTTTCTGACGGGGGAATATCTAATAATTATAGTCAGCTGTCGATCATGCTTAGCAGGCTTCCCAGGACTTACACCGTTGCCAACACTACTTCCAACATGGAAGGGTTGGCCTTTGGTAGTACTCGGATCCCCCATGAGAACAACAGCTGAAACTTCAAGAGGATTAGAATGTATGGGTGATGGGGATTTGTGGCTCTTTTGACTGACTGTTGTTTGTAATGGCGGAAGGCGAAGGCTTGGTAGGGAGGAATCCGATGGAACTCGCACCACACATGGCATCGGCAATGACATGGGCGCCCTGCATAACGGAGTCAGTAAAGGACCATGAGGCTCTTCTTAATGGGCTTAAATCTGATGTCTAGATGGACTGACCTGCGAGAAACCAAGTAGAATAATCTTCGTCTTGGGACAGATCGTGACATACTGCGCCAGCACAACAGACAGAGCTGCCACACCCTCCATCTGTGAAGGCTGGTAGGGATTATAGATGGCAGGATATTCCAGAGATACGACATCGGAGTGGGAGATTCTTTGCTGGACTTGCTGAGCAACTGCTCCGATGATGCCTGGTCCCCGAGGTTCCAAACTGCCTCTGGCCACAATGATGTGAGCTCCGGAGACACAGCTGGAGTTTCCAGGCTGGCCATATTCTTGACAAGTAACAAAGCTTGCAAACAGAATGAGGTATCTGAGTATGAAGAGCATCGTGAAGGACTTCCGGAGACTAACAAGGTTAGCGACGAGTTCAGTGGTCTGTAGGCAAACTTGAGATAGGGAAACTTACAACAATCTCAATCACAGTAAAATAGACAAATGAAGCTTGATATTATTGGAAGGATTGTGATTGATGAAAACATATAAGCTGAAGTCTAGTCGTAGCCCAATTTGCCAACTGACTATGGGCGGCAGCACGGGAGGAAACAGGAAAGGAGGAAAAGGATGATAAGAAACAAGATAAAGGCAAAGAAAGACGCAAAGACAAATGAACGGGTAGACTCACAGTATGAGCTGAGCCTACGTCCCGTTTGATTGTGCATTGCAAACAGATACATATATATCAATGTTTGACTGCCAGTGAGTTACCTCATCAAGCCTGTCTCACAGCCAAGCGATGTAAGTCAAGAATAGCGTCAATATCAAACGCCATCCGATCAGCCTTGACGGGTATAAACCTTGGCTTTGGCTTGATCTACCGTAGAACCTTCTAGTCATTGGGCATGTATGTAAGTGCCCGAGCAGGCATGTCTCAATATTTGGCGTTTCAACCCGGGGGGAACGGCAACCATGTCAATCCGTGGCACTAAAAGGACAAGGACACGGAAGAGCAAACTCAGCTCCTTACTCCCACAAACCAAACAATCAAACGCCATTTCTGCATTCAATTGGTCGGTCCATCATGTATTCGTCTGATCTGGAAGACATGTTACAAGCGCCAGACGCTACAGTCCGTGCCATTCTCCGAGCTCTCTGCCAAGATAGTGGCACCCAATCCCGTGCCCTCAGCTACTTTGAGAGCCTGGAAGCTGTCAATGATGCTTCCGATACACGCAAACGCAAGGCGGAAGATGAGCTTAGTATCTGTGTCCAATGCGACGAGGCCTTTTACACAAACGACAACAATGATAAAGATGCTTGCTGCTACCATTGGGGTAAGAAATCAACGCCTTTAGTGCAGAAACACGAGAGCTGACATGCGAGTTTCAGGAGAGCTAGAGGTTGACTATGATGCCGATGTCTGGGCAGACCATGACGAGAACTGTCACGGGACCATAGACACAGATTCCATGCGTGCAGAATTCCCCGAAGGATTTGTTTGGACTTGCTGTGATAAACCTGGCGACGAGGCCGGCTGTACCTTTGGGCGGCATGAAGCTGATCCAACCAAATCAAGGAGAGAATGTGGCGAAGAGCCAATTGATAGTGACGATTATGAGGATGGGGATGAGATTTAGGCAGAATATACCACAATAACTCCCAAATTCCAATTCATCAAAAGACTTTTAAGTTCACCCTTTATTGTGATTGTCGACTTGGAAGAATCTGGAAAGTTAGGATGGTATCTCTACCCCTGCATATCATCACACTGACACTAATAAAACAAGCTCCCAACTTGCCCCAATTCAAGACGTCACTTCACTTACACTCACTCACGCACTTACTCATTCAACTCATCTCACTTCAATCTCATACTAAAAGCATCTCAATCACCAAAATGTCACTCACGCTAGAACAAGAAATGGTCCATCTCGCACCAGAGCAACACGTCCGCGCAATCCTCCTCGCCCTCCTTGACGACCGCTCCGTCAAAGCCCGCGCCCTAAACCACTACCGCGCCCTCAAAGCCGCCGACAACCCCGTGACCGGCCTCAAGCGCAAAGCCATGAACGACCTGTTTGTCTGTGTTCAGTGCGACCAGGCGTTCACACACCAAGATAACACTGAGACGTCGTGTCGTTACCATCCAGGTACGTTAACCAGCCCCTACTTTTCCGTGTGCATGTTTGTCGCGATGAGGCTGATGACGTTAGGGGAACTTATCGTTGATGACACAGAGGATTTCTGGGCGGATCATGACGAGGATTGCCATGGGGAGATTGATACGCCTGAGATGAGAGAGGAGATGCCTGATGGGTTCCGCTGGACGTGCTGCGACAAATTAGGTGGACGAAAAGGCTGTACCAAGGGAAAACATCAAGCTGATCCGGCAAAGTCACGGAGAGGTGGAAATGTGCCATCTGGTGGTGACCTAAGGAAGAACAATGGTTCACATTTCCCAGTTTCAGACGAGGACAGTGAAGAGGAGGAAGATGGCGACGAGGAATATTGATTCAACTCAATTGTATAATTCGACGATAAACATACATTTCTAACATCCTAGCAAGCATATCTTCAGTCTTGAAACCGTGTCATTCAATACGTAAATGAGAACCCCAAACTCCCAACCTATGGATGACTGATATTGCACAACGCTATGTTGCCACAACCTCTCCTCACGACATCAACAAAGATACACACAGAGAGAGATTATAAATACCAAGAGACAAGAGCCCTGCTGAATCATACATAGCCCCTGGCCTTTGACAAATATTACATGACATAAAACGTTGCAAATAGTCTTGAGTCCTAAAATGACCCGGGCTGTATCTTTAGCCGTGCCAATCACCCGGTACTCCTTGCGCCTGAATGCACTTCAAATAATTCTGTTTCCTCCTCTGCCATGCCGAATAAATGTACCCCCCGTGACAATATCTGGTGTCACTATCATCCTCCGTCTTTCCAAAAACAAAAGTCAATGTGACACAGTCACACCCCAGGCCCATGGTCTTTCAAGTCATCTATGTTGTTCAAACATAAAAGGAAGCTCTGAAGAGTGCCGCCGCAGAGGTGTTGGTCTTGGCGACACTGTGCCATCTAGGCTAAAACGCTTGGGTGTTGTTGTTCCTGGACCATCGGCTGAGCCTACATCATTGGGCTCCTATACCCCCATGACAGGAACCTTCTTGTTTCGCTTGCCCAGAAGGGTAGCGTTGTCCAGGTTGAGCTCAAATGCTCCTCGCTGGCGGTTGCGCTCACGGACCTGCTGTCGAGCAGCCGCGGCGACTGTTGCCGAATGTTGGCCGTAACCTCTCTCAGCACGCTCCCGCTCACGGCCCCGAGATTGTTGCTGTTGCTCTTGATCTCGGATGTTAGCCTTTCGCATACTTTGCTCAAGGGCCTGAGTCGCTGCGTTGGGCTTGGCAGCGGTGTTATCTTGACCATCGATCTGCATGACATCATCGTCTTCATCTTCCTCATTGAGGCCGCCGAGGAAGCGCGCTGGTGTGCCCTTGGGGCCGATCTGCGCTCTTCGCTTGCCCTCTTCCTCCTGACGATGAACAGCATAACCGACATCGAAGACCTCACGCAGGTTAACAGCGCCAGGAGATCGGAAGTCGTATCGCTTGCCAGACTCTTCAAATTTAGTAGCATCAAAGGCCTTGAGCATGCCGTCGGATTTCTTCATCTCATCTCGGGGAGTAGGTCCGTTTCCGGCGATCCATGGGTGAGCAAGGAACTCGGTAATCGTAAATCGCTTCTCAGGATCTACAGTCAGGAGATGGCTAATAAGATCCTGGGCGGACTTTGAGATCTCGTCCCACCATGGAGACAAGAAAGTGTACTGGCCCTTGGCAACTTTCTCAGTGAGCACCTCGATACTCTCATCATAGAATGGTGGGAAACCGCAAAGCAGAGTGTATAGCACACATCCTAGCGCCCACATATCAACCGACTTGGAGTATCGCTCGTCCTTTACGATTTCAGGTGCTGTGTAGCCGACAGTTCCACAAGGAGTCATAGTCTGGTTATCCCAAACAATCTTGGAGAGACCAAAATCGGCGATCTTGATGCGACCAATACCACCGGCACCCTGGCCGGGAATGAACTCGCCCTCATCAACCTTGTCCTCATCGCCAGGCTGCTTGGGTTTCGGGTGCTTAGAAGGCACCATAGGAATGGGCTCAAACAGAATGTTCTCGGGCTTGATGTCACTGGTAGGGATGTTAGTGATGATTCCAAGGCCGTGCAGAGGCGAATGACGTCAGGAGGGGCATCACCACTTCTGACATCAAGCGGGCCGCAAAGAGTCATGACATACCGATGAACAACACCCTTCTCCTCGTGGAGATATTCAAGAGCCTTGGCCACCTGAACAATGACGTGTCGGGAAAGCTCCTCGCTGAAATATGTCAAGCGGACAATCTGGTGGAAAAGTTCACCACCAGGGGCAAGCTCCAGAATGATGTAATAATATTGCCTCGATTCGGCGAATTCGACGAGCTTGATAATATTGGGGTGGTCCAGTTGGCGCATAATCTGGACCTCCTTCAAGATATTTGATCGCTGCAGGAGTGTCAGTATTCTGCCTCGCATGTCCTCGAGTCTAAAGGCTGGCCACCCCCGCCATCAAAGACAGCAGGAACTGACTTCAGACGGGGACAGCGTCGGCCTGGACATAGGAAAGAAATAGCGACGTAAGGAGAATCTTCTCGCACCTCTGCTGCCTTCGGGACTTTCTTGAAGTCTGGATGTAAATGCTTATTGCCCTATGAGAGGGGACAACCCCGTGTTGGTAAATGGGGACCCAAAGAAAGAGAAAGCAGACGACTAAAAAGCACAAGAAACATCAAAACAAAAGGAGATAGGGTGACAGATACAGGCAACCCCAATGTTTGCTTACCTGCATACTGTTCATCTCGTACTTGCGTACTACTTTGATGGCGACCTCGCCTTGCTGACCTGTCGTGTCGCGGGCGCGGTAAACATTGCTGAAGGCACCATCACCCATCTTGTCGACGAGCTCCCAACGCTCAAGGCCGGGGTAACGAGGGAATTTGCTCTTGCTGGCATTCTCCTCAGCAATAAGCTTGGCGAGCTTCTCATCGTCGACGCGCTTCTTGCTCTTGCTGCGTGCGTAATCGTCATCGCCATATTCGTTTCCGGGCTCTTGTGCCCTTGCGTAGTGGGTGTTACTGGGATCTGATGCTGTCTTATGCTGGACTGTGGGCGCCTGTTGCTGTTCTGTCTTGCGTGGAGCCTCTTCAGGAGCAGCGGCACGAGCTTGCTTGCCTAAGCAACCATTGTCAGCGACTGATAAAAACGGGCCAAACTTGGCAGAATAGTGGGTTAGGACATACCGTGCCGGATAAAGTTCTTGAGTTGCTGAATGGTGGACATGGCTCGGAAATTTGTCGCTTAGGCGCGACAGTCGCCTGTGAGAGAAAAGGTCGTGAGGCTTTGGGCGATTTTGGTAGCAAGTAATGGGCGATTGGAAGTCTTTGAGAGCAGTAGTTGCTTCTAATGTGCGGTGCAACTAAAAAACGGATTCGCCGGTCTAGCCTAGAGCTATTCAGTCTTGGAGTCGTAGCGAGTCGTGATCGTAAACGTGAGCTTTGTTTGGTGTGTCGCAAAGCGCGGGCAATATTATTACAAAAGACGAAGTGGGATAGATTTCTTGACGGAAGCAGGGAAACAGGGTTGGACTGCTCTGTGGACGATGCGGGGTTTAGCAGGTCTACTCTAGCGGACGGGAGCGTTTCTTGTTTGACGTTTGATGTGAGGGTGTCGTAGCAAGTCGAGTAGGTAAGGTAGTTAGTGAAGAGATGATGAGTAATGGTTAACGTTGTGTGTGAGTCGAAAAGTGACACATATGTTGGAGGATGGAGAAGAAAGAGAAAAGAAAAGTCGTCCCAAGGGAAGAATCCAGGAAAAGGAAATCGATTGGGATAAAAGTGCCTTGCGCTGGTTGCTTGTTTTTGTTCGAGGCAATGCAAGGTAAGGCAAGGTTAGGTAGAGCCTGGTTTCTTTTTGACGGGGGGAGGACCGAGATTTGAGAGGTGACGAAAGGGAAAGGGTGGGCAGCCCACTTGGAGTGGCAGCCCAGCTTTTAGCAGGATTCTAGGCCAACGCCAGGCGGATCGAGTGGGGATGGGGGGCGTTTCCCAGCGGGAAACCTTGGAAAACACAGGGGTTTGTAGTCGAATTCAGTGTCCTAGGAAATTGCTAGGAGGCCCAGTCGAGTGAGTACCTTAGCTGTGGTCTGGGGAGTGAGGTCACTGAGTGAACAAGAGAGGTCAACCTCGGAGACTATTGTCCTGAATGTGCTGAATATGCGATTGCAGCTGAAACAGAGGATTTGTAAGACTCTGCTGGTCAGTGAAGGTGAATGACGATGGCTGTCAAAGCTAAATGGACGACGAGGTAAATGCAGTCCAGCCCAGTCCAGTCAGTAGTGGTGATAGCGGGGTATCCAATGAAGAGACTCGCTGTGACGTTGGCAAAGTTCAGCTGGTAAACAGAAATCTCAAGGGGAGTAAGGGCAAAAGAAAATAAACAGTCAATGTGTTGAGTTAAGGATAGAGCCTCATGTTGACATAAAACGTGTCGACTAGACTCTATTCGAAGTCGTGGGAGTGCAATTGTAGATGATAGACACACGATGAAGTCACCCAAAGCGTCAATCAGTACCAAAGTCCCCACGACATCGTCACAGCCGCCGGAGTACTAATGCATCCCGCCCGTCACTGACTACCTGCTAGGTACGATGCAATACAATACAATACAAAGATACAAAGCCGCCAGTGTCCTCTCCCCCTAACGGAATGACACAAATCACCGCAGGCAGAGAAATGAAAGGTGAGAGAGAAGGGGACCAGGTGCACACCCACGCAGCGATGATGATGGTGATGATGGCATCACCTCTCTCACCCATGCTCCGCGCTAGGGTGCCATGCCATGCCATGCCATGCATGTGCTTCGTCGCTTGTTAGTGGCATCATCGGTTTACCTTATCATTTGCGCATATCTCGAGGCTAATACCTCATACCTACATCCGTCGTTTCTTTTTTGGAAGAATCCCATCATGACTGCCAGCAACGATTCGATAAACAATGGAATCCATGCATGCACTGGAGATAATTTATTGCTCGTACGTAAATGGTGCTCCTGGCGAGATCTCCGCCCTATGACGCTGGTGACGACATCACGCTCTCTGAGAGTGGATATCTGAAGATGCCAGTGCCCAATTAGAGGGTCTATAGCCCTGCGATGTCTTGGCTTGGTGGCGGCTGTTCCAGTGGGTTGGCTGCTGAGAATGAAATCACAGCAGCAAACTTGGAGCTTCACTCATTGCAAGGTTCCCCAGGCCGGAACCATCCATCAATGGACTTTAAAATCTCTTGCAAGAGATGAGCTTCTCGTGATGGTCTATCTATCTATCTGGCTGAATTCAATATTAACTAACTATTCATGGAGTTTGATTGATAACTCGAGCCCCCATCTCTAGAGTCACCCGCTCCACAAACTGATATTCGTGTCTATCGTACTGTAACACTATTTCACATCATTGCTTTTCCCTTTTCATATCCGTCGTATCACCCCAAGGCAGATCCGTTCCTCAACGAGTCAGGGAAAGCCACCTGTATCACAGCACTTATTCTCCTTCAGCTGGATTGCTTCACTTTTGACAAGAATGGAAAATGTTGACCTGAGATGCTGATCATGACGATACTGCACCTGATACTGTGCAACCACTCAACTTCACCCACCGTCTGTCTTCCTATCTATTATTATCTCTTGTCTTCCATCTACCTAGACAAATGCAGCCAGTCCCAAAACAGGCTTTTGAATTCGACCTGGGTTGGGCTGGCTGCTGACAGTATAACACCACTCGGACGTTACTTGGCTTCATGCCATGTTACCTGCTGGCCCGGTCTGGATCTCTATTTCAGACCCTGGCTGCATATTACCAACATGCCAAGATTGCTCATATTCCCTCTTGATTGGATTTCCTCGGAACCCAACGTCTTGCCAGGGCTTATAGCTCACCTGTTAATGGGAACATATGCTCCGTATTGAAAAGCAAAAAAAACTCATCGCAAAATTGGATGAAACAGCATGGACAATGCTCGTTATCCCCCATCCGTCCCGGGTTTGTACTGTATGTCTTAGCTTATCTGGGCTGTGAGAAGCTCTGTGCGAGGGTCTAGACCACCATAGCCAGGGTTCATGGTGTTGTCAGTAGGCACACCGATGGGACGCCCGAAACGTCTCTTGGGCCATGTGCTCTAGCCTTTCTCATAAGCGCCGTGACGCGGCAGTGAGTTCTGATATTTCCGCTGCCTAAATGAAGCTCGTGAGGTCATTACGCGGCTAGCAGCCTTGCTGATATCATCCAGCTTAAACTCTCATGATGGTGGTGTCTCAGATATAATGACCAGGGGTTTCGAGACTGCTGCAGAAACCCTGATTTGATGCTTGTTGGTTGGATGCCGTTCCTGGAACTTTGTCTCCATCAGGATCTCGGCACTTGGAGACAAGCAATTTTGACTTCAGATCCTTGGTAGTTACTAATGAACGGGTCACTGGTTCCTGAATCTTCTTTCTTCAACAGATTGACTCATTGAGATATGATTCAGCTGGGTAGCATTGGACTTCATCGTATGAGAACCACTCATCATTCTGCAGTGCCAGAACCAAAATATCATCATCACGCAATATGAACAGACTCGGCTTTCGAACTCATTGAATAATTCATAATAACGTATCATGAAGAGCATGTCTTCCTACAACTTATAGCATCGATAAGGCACTGCGCGACTTTCGGCATATTCTCTCAACTTCCGATTCTTCCAACCATAGAACATCCTCAAGCCCAGGGCCACAACTGACACAAATAGCAGAAGAGCCGCATTGACCCAGTGCCCCGTCGTGAATCCACCTTCTCGCTGTGAGGTCTGGTAGATCCAAACGCCAGGGATCTGTCCAATTCCCCCGCCGAGACTAACATTGAGGGCAATGGCGAGACCGGTAGAGGCCGTCGTGAACACATTGGAGCTGAGCCATCCCAGCATGGGTGGCATGCATGCAAAAGAGCCAGCCGTTGCCATTATTAAACCTCCGTAGCGGGCTGCATAGGCGTCGGCCGGGAGCGCAGCCGATATAATGAAGCCAACAGCACCCACGGCTGCAGCCATGGCTGTGTGAACGCCTCGGGCGTTGAAGTGGTCCGCCGACCAAGCCACCAAAACCTGGCAGGCTGTTGTGCACGGTCAGTCTTGGTCACTTCTTAAAGCCAAGAAAGCAGGTTAGACTTACCATAAGCAATGGCCCACGGAGGCACCGTCATCAACTGTGCTTTCAAGTCGTAATACCCCAACCCAACAGTGATTGACGGTGCAAACAAACTCAAACTCGCAAACGCCGGCCCAGACGCAAAGTAGATTGCATAATGCGCATACAGTCGCCAGTCCATCAAGGTTTCCTTGGCCTCTGCCCAGGTCATAGTCGGATGCGATTCCTTAGAACCCTCATGGTACATCCGGTGAATAGCCATATCCTTCTCTGCTTCGGATAACCATTTTGCTCGCTCCGGCCAGTCGGGTAGGAAAAAGAGAACGAGGAAGGCGGCCAGGCAAGACGGGATGCCCTCGAGGATGAAGAGCCAACGCCAGCCAGAGAGACCAGCTGTGCCGTTCATGTGGCCAATGCCATAGGCGATTGCGCCGCCAAATGCGCCGGCGAGAGTGGCAGATGCGAGTATGAATGCAACGCTGAAGGTTCGAAGTTAGCAGCTCGACCGTTGCGACACGACAGCTGGTAAAGCTTGACACGGAGAAACTTACCGAACACTGCGCTCATCGTGCTTGTACCAAAACGTCAAGTAGTATACCAACCCAGGAAACAACCCAGCCTCGAAGACACCCAGTAGGAATCGCACAGCTGTAACACTGCCGAAGCTGTTGGTGGCAGCCGTCAATATCGTCATTGCACCCCAGCAAAACATGAGAAAAGCGAGCCAACGGCTGGGTCGCAATTTCTTGAGAAGTATGTTACTTGGAACTTCGAACACCGCATATGAGACGAGGAAGAGCATGAGGGAGATGACGAATTGATGGTCCGTCATCTTGGTCTCACGCTGCATATCGTTGTCGGTCGACGAATTGAGGATCATGGCGTTTCCGATATTCGTTCGATCGAGGAAGGACAAGAAGTAGATGGCGCTTGATAGTGGAATGATGCGTAGGTCTTGTTTCCGGAGAAGCTGCTTCTCGAGGTCGCTTATAGCTTCGACATAGTGAATGTGGGCGTTCTGGAAGACGTGATATTAGTATTTGCGGCGTTGGTGGCATGCGCACGGGTTGCGCAGAGGGTGAGGGGGGTATTTACAACGTCTTTTCCGAGAGTCGAATCGACATCGTCAACGGCGGCCGGAGGAGGGAACGGCACAGGAATGGGCACCTTTTCCATTTCCACGTCGCTCGACATCCGGCCTGTGGCTACTCAGTGGCCGTGATGCGACGAGATGGAAGAAGATGGTGTTTTTTTTATTTCTTTCGATATTGTCGTCGATGGATCGGGTCGAGAAGAGTTGGGATCGGCAGGAGGGGGCGAATATATGATCGGTTCGTCTTCCGTCTTGTGACACCGTCAAGAGCCGAGGGTGGCTTGTTTGTGGTTGTTGCTATTGCGATAAGATATGGACTGGACAAGAGAAAAGAGATGAAAGATGAGAGATGAATGCCAAGAATGATCAAGACCGGGTTACGGACGGATATATATGGATGAATGTATATATCTCAGACCCAGACCCAGAACCAGACCCTGGAACCTCCAAGGGAAGGAGGAGATGAGCTGGATGTAGGTAGGTAATAAAGGGAATTGAAGCGGAGCGATGCGCCTTCCCAGAGAGTGATTGGAGTCAATCGGATCGGAAGTAACGAAGAAGTGGGTGGGTAAGTTGGTTTAAGGTAGAGGAAGTGTACCAATGGCTTGAGTTTAATTTTTCTGGGCGTTTTGCACTCTTGACTCTTTTCGGGTTGGCAATTGTACACGACCTGGAAATAAGAGACGAGGAGGGAGTACAAGTACAAACACAAGCACAAGCAATGAGCACGAGACACTCTTGGTCTTGGTATCGGTCTTGGGAGACAAGCAACGAAATGCGGGGGGAGACTTTGACTTTTAACAAGCTTCGCTGCAGATGCAGATGCAGCTGCAGCTATTACGGGCTTCTCTCACATTCTGACACTCACTCACTGACTGAGTCTATGTACAGTACCCTCCTACTCGATGCATCCATCCGCTAACTCACCCTCGCTCGCTCGCTCGGCAAAACGAGAGAGGATCCACTGCCCGTCGATCAGATCACCACTCGGATTGCTCCAATGACTCGCAGTGGCGCCATGAATGGGGTACTCTTTGACTCTTGTTTGAAGATGTTATCTCAAGCAGCGAATGCACCTTTCCTTCACTAGCTAACCTCGTACGCATCCCGTATTAATGCGCTGTCTTGTCCTGTAAGCTCACCTTTTCCGGCCTGAACAACTCATCACTCTCACTAAGCAGCACAGCACAGCACGACACTCTCTCATCTTCAAACGGTTACACCCGCAACTGTAACTGTAACAGTGAATTCAATGCAAAAGCCCAAAGGTAACTCTACCCGCGCTCATCGCGGGAATACAAACGATCTTCTGTCTCTTTTTCGCTTTTGTCTCCCCACTCTTTGTGATCTTCACTCGTATATCCGAGCTGGTGGCCCAGTCCAACAAGGTAAAATTCTGACTTCAAGGCAAACAAAAAAACTTGAAGCATATGAAAGAAAAGCCTTATCAATACAAGCGGAGGCTCCGCTTCGGCAATCCTACTCTAACTAGCCCTTCAATACGTAAACTGTGACTGTGACACAAAAGACCACCCCAAACCAAGCGGGGGCATAAGACAGGGAATAATTGAACAAGAGGTGCCCAATGCGTGATGAATTTCTCAATTTTCAGCAGTAGCCGCCGTAATGGCCCGATTATACAAAACTTTTCTTTCATAATCTGCGTCTCTATCCTCACCAATCATTTAGGTTCTGTTTCACAGTCTCAAATTTTCGCTTGACGGCCCTTTTCTCTATGTTCCACAGCTCCCGAGTTGCTCTCCCAAAGAGGCAGATTCTTCGGCTCCGGGCCGGCCGGTGGGGAACCGATCTTCGGAGGGCCTCTGTCTTCTGTCTTTGGGGGGACAGCTTAGACGTGAAGATCATTTGCTTGTTCGCAAATCACAGTAAGCCGTGTTGTCCTATTAGAGCCTGTAATTCCTAGATAGGTATCCCGAAGGAGAAACAGGTCACGAATTGAGTCTGCGCCATGCAACCCAACGCACGGCACATCCTCTCCAACATCGCGAAACTTGGTAGAGGGTGTCCGACGTCGGGTCTGTGTTGTATCCAGCTGATCAACTGATATTGAGTGTATCTTCCAGTCTGACTAAACCGTCGGCAAGATGTTTACAAAGCCCGAGGTCCCTGTCCATGATCAACCAGTCTGTCACCAATGTTGCATCAGCCAATTCGACTTGAGGTCACTTGACTGTTGAAGCTGTATGATGACGTTAACTCGAAGTAACTGATAAAAACTATGCCTCTAATTCCGTACAAGCGGAACTAATTCTCCTCCGTTTCTCCCTCTGAGCGCCACAGGAACCATGCGATAACCATGCACAGCTTTAACCCTGCGGCGATCCATAAGGCACCCGCAATGCCGACAGAGCTTTGCGCAAACAACCCGCCGGCTATCACACCGACAAGTAGTAGCGTCGGCGCAGCTGCTCGTTGATTCCTCGACACGTTGTCCAATGCGAACAGCTCTCTGTCGGAGAACAAGTCACAGTACACGCTTGTCAGGACCAGGCTGATGAGAGCGTTCTGCTTCAGAGCTCGACTGGCTACAGCTTGCCCACAGCTCTGGAAGGCCATGAGAGCGATCGGCACCAATACGTTCCATGCCAGGCTATCCGTGTTCGGGCCTGGCGGTCGCAAGGTGACGATCAACGCAGCTGCGCTTGTCAGAAGGACCTGGATTGTGAAAGATGCACAAAGAACCCAGCGACGTCTGGGGGAGACAAGCCGATGGAAGCGGGCAAACAGGAACGAGCCGAGACAGAAAGATGCGATAGACAGAGCGGATTTGTATAGACGAGGGCCAGGAGTGGATGTCGCGAAGCTTGCCAGCCCGAGACCGACATATACAGTGTTTCCTGATTCTTATTAGCCATCGATCATCTTGGTCGTTAGTATAAGTCACTGACCTGTCTGCATAGACACGAATGTTCCCCAGACCTGGATAGAGGAGCTGTCGAGAAGTCCAGTCACGACGTAACAGGCCAGTAACACGGCATCGGCCCACGAACAAGAGACATCATGTTGTAGACGCTCCTTCCAAAACTTCTTCTGGGGTCTAGAGAGTGATGATCCCAATAGTGGTGTTTCCTCGTCTCTCACAGCGGTGTTGCGAACACCGCCATCTACCACCCTTACCATGACACTACCGATGGCGTACTTGTCCCCTGTCTCTTGAATTAAGAAAACGTCTGGAAGCGCCAATTAGAGTCAAGTTATCAAATTTATAGGCTTGATTGAGTGAAATAGCTATAGTTGAGGAAGAAGTTTGAGAGGAAGCGAAGTTGAAAGAAAGATTTGGTGCTAAAGACCCCTATGACGCCAGCCGCGCCAAACGATATCCACTTACGGTTCCAAGAAAACCGCCGAGATAATCCCAATTGATGGTTACAAACAGTGGATTTAACGGCAGATGGGACGTGAAAAGTTCATATCAGTCAATTACCGATATTGTTCACGCGAGATGTGAGTTTTAGCCCGCTGTTGTAAGTCAAATTTGCAGCGTCGTTTTTCACGAAATACCGCCCAAGACAATGACGGCATCACCGAGAGTAGTTGATTAGACCAAAGTCAAACCATTTCCTTAAATTTCTGAGCATAACATGGAAGATTCCGAGAGTAGAGAGCAATTCCATCCAATCGTATATTCGCAAATTCTTAAGCTTCAAGCTGGGGAGAGATAGTCATTCACATCCGTAGTTAGTTAATGAGTAGCTTTTTAGTCAACTCTTTCACTCATGATTTCGAGTATCATTTCTTGCGATTCCAAGTATTCATGTCAAGTATAAACAAAGCCTCCATGGCGTATCTTGTATATGAAACGCGGGCTGTTAAAGGTAAAGTGCTATATACAAGAACGAATAATTGCCAGGCACGCAGGCGATTTTATGTCCTGCCAATGATAATTGATCCAGCCACTAGTACCCAGGGGTAGCAGTAGCAGTGACATAGACAGTCTGAGTAAAAGTCTTAGCCACACACTCCTTCTTGGAAAAAGGGGAGCTGGGACGACGGGTATGAGTGCGGGTTCGAGTGCGGGTGCGGCGGCCAGAAGGCTTGTTAACCTTGGTAGGTGCCTGAGTGGTAACAGGAGAGTTACCTGAGGCTTCCTCGTTGCAGTCATCTTCACCGTCAGCGGAGTTGGGAATAGTCTCAACAGGGGCAGCGCTCTCGGTAGGGGCCTGGGTTGCAACAGGGGCGTTGCCGGATTCCTGCTCATCACAGTCATCCTCACTATTGGTGGGCTTCGAAGCAGTAGGGGCGGCCTTTGTAGGAGCCTCAGTGGTAGCAGGTGCGTCATCACCATCCGTGGGGGTATCGGTCTCTCCAGTCTCGGGGACAGTGGGAGCAGAGGGCTTGATCACAACTGAGGAAGGCTTCTCAGCGGCAGCAGACGAACTGACCTCAGTCGGTGCGGAGAGAACATCAGTCACAGAGCCAGGGACTGTAGCAAAAGAGGGACGGGGCGCACCCTCAGGGACGGTAGATTCTCCAGAGGAACCCTCAGCAGCGGCAGCAGACTCAACAGTCGAAGGCTTGGCAGCACCAGTATTGGGGGTCTTGGTAGCAGAAGCCTGAGAAATAGCAGTAGAAGCCTTAGTGGTAGATCCAGACCCGGATCCAGAGCCGCTGCCGTTGGAGATACAAGCGAAGGAGATCTTCTTGACATCAGCAGCCTGAGTAGGGCCACTGAGAGACCAAGCCATGTTGACATAGGGCCAGCAGATACGGCCATCAGACATAGTGACCATGTCACCAGCAACGTAGGTATCATCAGAAGTAATGGCAGAGCCAAGCTTCTTGCCCTTGCTGTCGACAGCCTGGAACTTGGTACCAGCAAACTTACCCTTGCATCCCATGGCCTCGAACTCGCAGACGGGGTTAGAGATCTCCTCCCAGGTGACAAGAGCAGTGGAAGCATCGAAGGTAGCAACGTGAGCGTTGGAGCAGTCATTGGCACCATCAGTCACCCAGTTGACTTGGCTATCACCATCCTGGGCACCGACCTTTGAGGAAGCCTGCTCGCCAATGAGGGTCTTCTTGTCAGAGAAAAGAGCAATGGCAACGTTGCGGTTGTTGGTACGGTTCTCAGCGTGAGTGTAACCCTCACCCATCCAGTCGTTGAGAGTAAGATCGATAGCGCCACGAGAAACCCAGGAGAAGATGTAAGAGTCAGCACCAATGAAACGAGCAAGAGAGCTGTAAGAGCCACTCATTCCACCCATGGGCTCGTTACTCGCACCGTTGATGACGTGCTCGTTGGAGACCTTGACACCGTTGTTGCTCATGCCCTGAGTCTCGGTGTTCAACCAGATAGCACCCTGATCTTCAGAGCAGAGGGAAGCGAAAGGAGGCTCATCGGCGGCTTCGAAGGCGATACCGGTGTTGTGGGAGCAGCCCCAAGACGAAGAGGCGCCCTGGATCTCCTCGACCTTACCCTCAGGGGTGATGTAGCGAATGGCATCACCAAAGTGACCGGAAGCATCGCCACTGTAAGAGGTGACAACGATATAGGCGGCATAGTAGCCAGCCTTCTCAGAGAAGACAAGATCACCGTTGATATCAGGAGAAGCAAGCGCATTTCCTGAGAAGCCAGAGCCACCAAGGAGGGTTCGGAAAGCCTGCTTGCCATTGGTGTACTTGTAGATCACAGGGAGAGGATCCTTAGACTCCCCAGAGACAACCTCGTTGGTCAGAAGAGCAAAACCATCGTTGTGGGCAACGAGACCACCAGCCTCCTTACCGTCCTTAACAGTAACGGGAGTTCCAACGGCAGCAAAAGTCTTGGGGTCAACACCCTGGATGTGGACACCGGTGCCGCTAGCATCGAGGTAAGCCAAGAAAGCAGTCTTTCCATCAGGAGATACGGCAAAGGGAGTTCGGCGATGGTGAGGGAGACCAGTCCAGTAAGCTTCCTTGACGGGGTTGAAAGAGGCACCCAAAGTGAGGGTATCGACGTGGTTCTCGAGCGAGGAGGAGGTGAGTTGGGCAGCAGCCAGCGCCAGGCCGGCAGCGAGAGTAAGAAGACGAGACATTGCGATGTTGGCTCAGATGTCAAGGAACGAATGTATTCGGTTGGAATAGTGTACGAAAAAGAACGTATGTAGTCAGAATGGTAATGAATGAATAGAGTAAAAGAACGGAAAGAGGACTAGACCCCAGGTCAGTTATCCAAGCCAGCAGTGAATGAAGCTATCGTTTCTCTGTGTTCTATCCAAAATCGAGAGCAGCATCTCTTATAAGTGTATAAGACAGACCCATGCATTCTACCCCAGCACAATAAACCAAGCTAAACATGTTTAAAGACGAGCTGAGAGCGGTGGAAAAACTCCAGAACCATCAGTCCGTATGATGGCCACTCATAGATGGTGAACGGATGATGGAACATCAAACAGGCACTGATTGAGGGGTGACCAAGCAAGCACAGCACAGGCTTTGTGTTTCAAACCCCTGGTGAAGAAACTAGTGTCGAGGGAAAGTTACCTAAAGTTGCTGAGTTGGGGAATAAAGCTCCTAATGAATCCTTGTCAGGTCTCGTGTCTCAGTGGGTTGGTGAAACTTAGGGTATAAAGTGAAGGGGCTGTGGCCCTTTGTCTTATGTGATGGTCAAGATGATCTTCGGCAGTTGTCAGCCCTGTGAGAGACTCAATCGACACTGACTACACGTGGGATGAGAACATGACTATGGCCAAGTCGAATCAATATTCATTGAACATTGTAATAAATTGAAGAACCAGGAGAGTTGTATTGCAGGAGACAATGCCCGTTGTCAAGAGCTGACATGCTGGGAGACAGTGTTTGAAGACCCGAGGAAAGTAGAAGCTATACGCGGATTTGAGTGTCACCCTTGCTCCTTGGTCCGTTTCTCGGAATTTGCCATGGACGTTGTATCCTTTCCTCGCCTAGCCTTATTTAACAAGCGGCCCAGCTCCAGTATTTCCCATCGCCATGGTTTCAGAATCCAAGAACTGTGAGAGCAGCCAATAGTGGGCAGATCTGACAAAAACTCCCCGAGAGAGAAGCAAAAGGATCGTCGCGAATGAACAGCAAAACAGATGAAAGGCACGATACAGGGGTAATTGACTAGCGATCTATTCCCGGGCGCCTATCACTGACTTGCATTGCATTACATTGCATTCTGTAAGGTAAGACAAGACAAGACAAGACAAGACAGTTGTCAGAACTACCTTAGCGCCCGATGTGACATTTTGTTAGTTCAACCAACTCAAAGAGTGTGCAACGGATGCTTCGGCCTCGGAGCGTTACGCAGGGGGTTAAACGGGCAATATTAAACATCCGATGCGAGATGGTCTATGAAGGAATGGAAATTGGCAGATGGATCCATCTGATATTTATCATGGGTCGAGAACTGAGGCCGCCAAATATTAATACCCGCCGATAGAACTACAGTATGTATTTTACTACTAGCGAGGGATCTATTTTAGGACTGCCGAGGTTGAGGATTTCATTCTAGAACATCATCATCAATCTCTAATGATAGCCCCATACCTCACAAGCCTCTGCTCTCTGGCATCAGTGAATCAGTGGGTTGATTGTAGGAATATTCCCATTAAATAAAATGTCTAGGCCTCACGTGCTGTAGTCTCCCCTAAAACACCCCTGAATATCGACCGTCTGCGCAGAAAAGACTAGGCCTAGTTCGGCGACTCGCCTCAAGCCCCCCCGCGTTGTTATTGATTCTCTTCTCGTATCGTGCGTGATGAGAAAACGAGGCTGAGCCCATCCATTCCAATCCCATCATTCAATAGGGGCACTTTCACTACCTATAGAGGCATCAACTAAGTTACCTTTACTTGCACATTCTCATTCTCGCACTCATTTATTTCCCTCATTTATATCTAACAGTCTAACCACGGTATCTCCTTATCTCTTCCATAACGTCATCGTCAGCATCAGTATCAGTTTCTGCCTTGAGCTGGGCATCGGCTCACTTGCATCATCAACATGATGCTCAAATATCTCACCAAGCCTACGAGGAAGAATATTTCCGACGCTCTTCTCATCTTGGGTGTAATTGGCAGTGTTATTTCAGTCATTTTGGCGTCTATTGTGTTTATTGCCGGCACCACCATTATTCGTGGTGATCCTGATCATCTTCTATGGAAGCCATTAGCCTTGGTCTCGGTATGTTCACCCATAACCACCCACTTCTCATATTCTTGATATTTCAGGAAATTTTGATATCAATATATTTTTCCGGCTCTTCCGACTAACAAATTACCAGTTTGAAGGCATTATTCCCAACAATGATACCTCTCATTTCTTGGTGCACCTAAACTGGTTCGCCAGTTCCTTCGGATGGGAACATCCCACAGCCCCCAAGGGTATTCCAAAAGTTGGAATCACATCCTCGGGACTACGATATCACTCAAATATCGTCAATGATCTTAACCAGATTGCCACAGAGCTTCGACTACCAGAAGACACCTTCAACTGCCCCAAACCGGGCCCGTATGAAGATCCATGTGGCAACATCTTCTTTGAAGCTTGGCGAAGCTACATGGCCAGTGGTGGGCTTCCGATCAGCAGCTGGATCGTCTGGATCAATATCTATATCGCTCTGGTATTCAGTATCATGGACATTCTGCGAGAGTGGGTTATTCCCAACAGACCTCACTGGATGAAGTGTCGCTGCATCATCGGCAAGCGATGGTGTCCTCTCCCCAAAGGCAGCAAGGAGGAAATCGAGCAATTCGACGACTACGTCTGGGACAAGGTCCGGCTCACCTACTGGGCCATTTCGGCTGCTTACTTTGGCATCGCTGCCGGCCACACATGTATCAACTCAGTTTTCTTTGTTCGTTACCTGGGGTATTTCGAGGAGCGTTTGCCAGATGGAATCAGCATGCACGGGAGACGACGCCTGGCTTCCGAGATCTTGCTCTGGGTGGCTTTTGGCATCAAGACCTTCGGTGCGTTGTGCATGGCTGTGAGGTGGAAGCTGAGCAGAAGGCCAAAGGGCTGGCTGGATGGCCAGAGTCTCGGTCGCCTTGAGAGGACCAAGCCAAATGGTGCAGATGGAGGAAAATACACAGATTAGAGCGTTAGTGATATAAAGCGAGTGCTATACTTGGCAATTGGCAATAATAGACTGCTCCGGCAAAAGCGTTTGATTTGAATCTGATGTTCATGAACCTCATTCTGGCTCAAATAATAATGCCCGGATTTGTCATATGAAGTGCACCCCGCAGATAGCAAGGTCCACCAAAATACCCTAGCAGTGGTTGGATAGTTCGCATACGAGAGATATAACTACCGCCGTTAGGTGCTGCTTTAGCTTGGACTCTATCTTGAGGCGGGGAAGTTGATTGATTGTTGGATTCACTGACTTGCGGGACCGGGTGAGAGCCGGTTTACTCTGGCCGGCTGGGTCATATAAATGAGGACCGAGTGAATAACTGACAACGGCTCTGCCACTTCGTACATCTCTATCTATCTTAATAAAGGCATCAACTCTATTGTATTCCGCTCATCAAGTGCAAATAAGCATAATGCTCTCATCAAAATCTTTCCATGCAGCGCCTCTAAAGCGAGTGATCTCCAGGCAGGCCTCACTTTCATTCAGCAGCTCAGCCTCTAGACCCCGTCTTATTCTCCCCTCACAGAAACTCACAACCAAACCTTATTCGAAATTCCAACCTTCTCTTCGGTCCGCATTCTTCGCAACAAGCTCTGAAGCTTCGGCTGCAGCTCCCGAAGAGCCAGTCAACCAGAACTTTGCAGCTGTTGCAACAGGCGGAATCCCATATCCTGGAATTCCCAGGATCGAGGACCCTTATCAAAAGCGACAATGGCAACTGGAGCATATGGCTGGTGCCTTTCGCGTGTTTGCCCGTATGGGATTCACTGAGGGTGCTGCGGGACATATCAGTGTGAGAGATCCTGTTGATCCTAGTACCTTTTGGATTAACCCGTGAGTCCCATTCTTCGCTTTGGTGGAGTTAAGTTGACAAGATCAGCATGGGTGTTCACTTCGGAATGCTTGAGGCAGGCCATATGGTTCATATCAATGAAGACGGTCAAGTCATCGGTGGTAACCGAGTCGCCGTCAACGCAGCTGGTTTTACTATCCACGCTGCTATTCATAAAGCCAGGCCAGATGTAGACGCTGCATGCCACGCTCACTCCAAGTATGGAAAGGCTTGGTCGACATTTGGAAAGCCCCTTGAGATGATAAGTCAAGATGCTTGCATCTTCTATAATGACCACAGCGTGTACTCCGACTTTGGAGGTGTTGTCTTTGAAGACGATGAAGGTGCTCGTATTGCCAAAGCACTCGGTCCGAAGAATCGATCCGTCATTCTGCAGAACCATGGGCTGTTGACGGCAGGTAAAACAGTGGACGAAGCGGCGTATTTGTTCTCCCTCATGGAGAGGACATGTGAGATACAGCTCTTGGTGGAAAGTGCTGGACTGCCGAGACAGATTGTTGGTGATGAAGAGGCTGAGTACACTTATCGATACAATTCGGACCCTGTGAGTTATCGTTCTATGGATGGTTATGGAAATAGTTGACTGACATGTTGAATAGGAGGCGTTGTATACAGAGTTCCAGCCTGACTTCGAATACGAGGTTTGGAAGTCTAATGGTAAGCTAAAATCGGGCGTCAACTGAGGTGGGATACCCTGGTGATGGTGCTTTAAAATGAGAAGCGTTAGTATAAAACTGTCATTTCAGAATCCCTTGTCTTCAAGCTCCTTAGATGCAGCTATCGTGTAATTCTCGTTGGTTTGCTAGACTCTATAGCTAGCCTTCCTTACGACAAAACGTCTCTTTCATACACTCGCAGTCATCACCTAAAGCAACGTCTTTCTCCACCACTTCTCTTCCTCCTCAAGCCACAGCCTCACGTTCTTCGGCTGTCCAAATCCATGACCCTCTTCAGGTACCACGATAAGCTCAACCTCACCCCCTGCCTTCTCAATAGCATTGGCCATCTCTTTTGCCTGGTCCAAAGGCGTGATCTTATCGCTGCCTCCGTGCAAGAGCAGCAGTGGGGCTGTGATCTTTTGGGCTTCGAACAAGGGACTTCTCTCACGGCAGATTCTGTCCTTTTCACTCTTGTCAACCCCTTTCTGTAACACTAGGTGATCTGTGTAGTCTGATTCCAACTTGTGGGTTGAGTCATCCAGGCGTTTGATGTCGCTTACACCCGAGAGACATACACCGCCAGCGAAGGTGCTCGGGTGACGGGTCAAGCTTCTAAGGGTGTTGTAACCTCCTGCGCTTACACCAGTGATTCCTACTCCACCAGACTTGACCACTCCTTCGGATGTCAAATTATCTGCGAATTCCGCTGCGTCGTCTGAGTCCACTAAGCCCCAGTTCCCCCACAGAGCTTCCCGATATTTACGCCCATGAGCGCTTGATCCTTTGTAGTTGAAAGCAAGGACTGCAAATCCTCTCGAGGTGAAATATTGTGTTCTTGGGGCAAGGCCAGGGCCAGTATAGGACGTTGGCCCTCCGTGACTTGTCATGATCAGAGGAGGTAGATCCCCTTCTGGTGCCTGGAAGTCCGGGTTGTGCGGGAGCCACAAGAACCCATACAATTCTCTTTCGGGTTGGCCCTTTGAGTGGATTTTCTTCAAGATAGGCTTGGAGCAGAATTCGCTGGGAAGCCCATCATCTGTAGAGCTCCGGACTTGGGTGATCTGACCTGAGCCTTCGGTGTCAATTCGGTAGAGCGCTTTAGCATTAGTCTCTCCGGACCCAACAATGAGAACTGAAGTATTGCTCAGGCGTGCAACTGCGTCCAGCTGGACTTCTGTAAGCCTCTGAGAATCGCCGATATCTTTCCAATCCCCAGACTCTAGATCGATTAGAATCACCCTAGATGTTCCCAGAATGTAGGGAGAAGCGACAAGATGTCGATCAGACAGGGGCACATAGGTATGACTATCTCATTTAGCGGGGTTCTCGTGATGTCCTCGGGGTTCTTACCTTCCCTGAAACCATCGAAGTTCTCCAAACTCCGCATTGGCGATGCCATCGACTTTGATCTCGACATGCTCATCACTACCGGGAAGAATACGGTACAGGCGACGATACTCTCCGACCTCTTTATTTAAGAATAGAGATCCATCTGGGCCCCATCTAGGCTCTGCAACTCCCTCACGATCCTTTCCTGCAATAAGGCTAATGTCTGATATAGAGCCGTCGTTCCATGTCGCAGTATACAGCCTCGCAGAGTCAAAAGGCAGTTCAGGATGATTCCACTCCAGCCACGCAAGCTTTGAACCATCCGGACTGAAAGATGGTTCGTAGTAGAAGTCAGCAGTGTCAAGGATCCGCTTCACCTCGGTTGTTTCAGTGTTGATTGCCACGATATAGTTGCGAACTCCATCAGGAGTGTCATGTTCATGGTCTTCCTGGTTGGCCAGAACCCATGGCGACGTCAAGTTTGCTTCGAAGTTTGAGTATCTCAGGTTTGGGTGACCAGTCAGTTCTGAAACTTCCTTGCTGTCTGGGTTCAGTATATGAACCGTATCGCCCTTGTTGGAGAAGATGATACGATCGTCTGGGAGAACGGCGTATGTTGAACCGCCATACTCATACACGCTGTTCTTGGCACTGTATTCGGATGGAAGAATATCTTTGATAGTGTCTTTCAGGATCTCAACAATGGTTGTGCTTCCGTCTTCACGGCTTTCTGTGTAGAAAGCTCTACCAGATTTGGGCTGTACATGTCAACAGGTGCTGAAATATTTAGTGTCCGAATGCTTACATACATTGGCTCTAGGTGAGGAGAGTCTTCTATTTTTAGAGACAATGGAGTCGACTGAAATTGGTGACTCCCAGTCTCCATATGGAGCAGTCTTCTTGGTGGTGGTGGTGCTGGTGGTGCCCGACATGGTGGTTGTTGATGTTCAAGTTTGGTTACAAAGTGCGGGGTGAGAGAGGACACAAGTGTAAGACGGGGCCTTCGGCATTTAATGAACAGCAGTCTCAACCCTATCAGGTATCTATCTGTCTTCATTAATACGTTTTGGTCTCAATAAAGTAAGCTCATCTATTCATTTATTGAGACACATGCCGCGGTAATAGGGAAGTCTCTGAGAGGCGCCTCGATCTTCCACCATAATCAGTTTGAACTTGAGAAACATAGTTCACCTCGCACCTTGATGAACAGCGCCAGCCATGGCATATTACCTCTCATACCCGCAATTCCTAAGGATCTTCGATTCATTTCTCTTATGAGCTGAGCAAGAGTGACTTATTGTGTATTTATGTACTCTGGTTGCCGTTCGTGTAAGGATGGTGATAAATGAGTGAAATCTTTACTGCTCCAACACCTACAGAACACCATCATCAAAGAAATGGTTTGAGGATGGCCCTCAAGCTCGTGTCAGGCTTCCCATTCTCACAAGTTTGGAGGGAGCTGATGCGGTGGCCACTAATCTTGGTGTGTCTTTGTGAGAAGATCAACAATTCACATGCATGTCCGGAGAGATATTTAGTAGGATTCTTCTATTATGTCTTCAAGGCGCTCATATTGAGCTCCTGAATAAGTCAAGCATTCATTAGGTATGATGCTCAAGAATAACATCAGATAGCATAAAATAAACACCCCAAACTCCTTGATGCAACAGTAGAATCAACAATCAAGAGATAACCCATCTATTGTAACATACCTCTCTATCGTACACCCTCACAACTTACCATGTCGTTACAGCAAACTCGTGGCGTCCCTGACAGCCGGCCGCCAGGAACAGCATGCAGGTACGCTTCGATCCCGATCAACAATCGTCGACAATCCCATCGAGAACAAGCTTTGTGTACGTCATTAGCCCACGTGGTAGTATATATCACTCTTTCAAAAAGGTCTGTGCCTCGTGATGGTTGCGCCGTCGCATGTCAACACCAAAGCCACATGACCCACGTTTTGTGATACGGGTAGAACGGTCACGTCAACTGCTGCAGGTACATCAGGCGCAGGAACGTACGCACTTGGCTGTTCTAAAAGTAGGGCATTTTCACTTGAAAATGACCACCAGAGCCTCTCTTCCAAGGCATTGTATAAGAGTGACCATGTCGCGAGCGACTGTGGAGAGAAGTGATTAAGAAAGGATTAAAAGTCATCAGATACAGGTATCTATCGCTTGCGTCAAATATATACAAAGCACCCTGCCTCCCCAAACGCTAGTCAAGCCGTTTCCTAAACGTCGGCCTTTTCCTTTGCTCATGCATCGGTTTCTGAATTTTGCTCATCGACTCCTCAGGACTTCGGCGGATGTCCTTCAGACTTGAGCCTTCGCGGCGGTAGGGGTGGTGGCTTCGTGGAGAGGGGGAGGTTGAACGACGAGGAGAAGGTATTCTCCATGCCGCAACGGACTTGTACTCAATATAGCAGGGCGCGATAGACTCCTGTCGGGGAGTCGGTGTGTCATCGAAATTTGGGGTATCGTCATAGAAATCGCAACCGTCGCTAGCATCTTCAGGAAATTGAGTAGTAGGAAAATCATCCTCCTCCTCTAGATCATCCTCATACTTGTCATTGGATTGTTCCCCGTCATCCATTACGTCCAGTGACGACTGGCTCTCTTCGCAATCAGAATCCGAGGCGACAGCAAAGTCGCCGTCATCGAACTGCGAGGTCTCATCTTCGTCGTGAACAAGTGATCTGGTCAAGTCAGAGATAGCTGCAGCTGTCTCGGAACCAGAAAACGACATGGAGCGTGAAGGGGGGGTGGAGTATTCGTGCGACTCCAAGGAAGTAGGAGAAGAAACAGAAGACTCATCGCCGTGCGCTGCCTCGGAATGGGGGGGGGAGGGGGGCGCTTGAACAACAGACGATGATCGAATGTCGGTATGAATCGAGAGGGGACCCTTTGTCAAGATAGGTTCATCATCAAAGAAACTAGAGACATCATCGACGCTGCTGGCCGTGGTGCTCTCGGTCTTGACGCTGTTGGTCTCAGAGAAGGAGGACAAGGAAGCAATAGAAATAGCATCATGATCACGATCGTTGTGATCAAGATATTGTTCGGGTAGGTAGCTTGCAAAATAACGGACGATAGAGTCGAAAGACTTGGTCCGGAAGAGTTGAAGGGCGTACTGCCAATGTTCGGAATCCATCAACTTGGGGTTGGCGATAATCTCAACAGCGAGAGATTCGAGAGACTCGTGAAGTTCGTGAATCCGCTGTTGCTTTCGCTCATCCAGCAAGCGATGGAAATCGTCGATGGTATCGGCATCGCGGGAAATTTCGTAAACGTCGTGATGGAAGGCTTCGGGGTCTTGGAGGTTAAAGGTAAAGGTGTTGTATTTTTCGTGGAGGGTATGAAAGAGGTCATCCCTCTTCATGCCGAATTTCCAGGCCGGCCATGACCAGCCCGGATCGTCCATGTCGAGGTCACAGTCGATAGAAGTAGGTAAATTATGGTGGTGGAATGGTTGTGGTATAGAAGAGAGTGTCCGGTAAGAGTGTCCAGGTATCCGTGGGTCGAGAGCTCGTGGGAGCTGCGGAATCTATTTCATGTCCATGGCGTCAAAATCCTCAAAGGTGCTCAGAAGTCAAAAAATGAAGACTACTCTGAACTGATGTGCAAAAAGCGTGTTTGTTGGGCTCTTCTGGGACTCTTCGGGCGGGTTTGGATTTTGGGTTATGGGAGATGATCGTGGGTGTTTTGGAGGCGGGCGTGACGAGAAACAGAATTCGGCAGGTTTTGGGGGGCAAGAGCCATACCCATATCTCAGGGTGCGCTTGGCCCCCAGCAACCCAAAGACCACGAGTGCGGCCTGAGATGCCTGAGGCAGACACGATAAGGGGCTACGATTGGCTGTCATCCCTTCAAAGACGGAGACACGAGACGCGCCTGCATAATTAGCGTCCAATGACGATCTTTTCTCGGCGGTAAGTGGAGCCACCTCATGCAATCTCTTGAACTAGGCAACGCTAGTGACACGGTGGCGTCCATTGGGGGCCATTTGCAGCCCACCCTTTGATGCTTCTTTCGTGCAATTGCGGCAGATTTTGTTTGGGCAGTTCCGACGCCGGCCGCTTCCAATCGATTCCATCATTAATGAAGGATTCACACAAACACAAAACACCAGGCATGTCGATATTCAATATTGCAATGATTTCTATAAACTCGTCAAACCTTTCGTAGTGTTATCTTTTCAGTAATGAATAGCATTGATGACTGTTGAGATATTGGCCACGTAAACACTCATTGACCAAGCCTGACCTGTCACGAGGACTGTCATCAGAGGCAACTTCCATTTTAGTCTAAAGTCATGATCACTCACCGAAACTCATTATGAGACAACAACCTACTGACCTCTGGAGAATTGTCTTTGATGCCTAATATCGTGACAAACTCACGTTATCTCGTAAACTCTATCGTCTGCTTTATATAGCCTGCTTTTCCCCAAATCTCGATGGTTATTCAGTCATGCTGAAATTGGTCTGCTTGATATCAGCTTCAGTGTCGTCATAGTAAGATCCGCTGAGCCATGTAAGATGCCAGATGCTTCTATGCTCGCCTTTTGATTGACAACGTGCAGCCGAAGGCCTCATCAGCAATCAATTCGAGTGAATTACCCATCATCCTTTTTGTCGTTTGAGCGAACTATTGGATCTCATAGTGAACAGAGATCTATATGAAGACATCTCCAATGGATAATATCATCTGGCCATCGGGGTAATTATCCCGGACTGACTTCCTAGGAAGTCAGTCTTAGGTGAGATGACCCTGCACAGCCACAGAGCGTTGGGTTGTGGCAGCGAGTGTGGCAGTGGATGTGTCCTCAACTGTGTCAAGTCAAATCTGCCTTGTCAAGCCCAGCCCTACCCGTTATGAATCCAGTCCTACACTCCACACACGCCAAAAGCTCCCTCCCAAGCCAACAAGCGTAAGCGCAGAATAGGACGGCCAGGACAGAGCCCAGTGCCATTGCTCAGTGGCATTCGCTTCGTACCGTCTCGTCCCGCCCGCTCCCGCTTCTTTCTATCCTTTCTTGAATAGAACGAGTCGCCCTCGTTCTCCGTTTTTGGATCATCCCCTCAGCCTTCAGGCAGCGAATAACTAAATCGCTGTATGACTCGACCCCGATTCAGTCTTGTTCCTCGTGGAAACTGAGACGAGACTATACGCTATCAGCAGGCCTGTCCTGAACCTGTCCTGACCTGGGCTGAAAGCTGTCTTTTCAACCCACCCAGAAGAACACACCCATCGTGTCCTGTCCTTCTGATGTGCCCTGTTCATCCTCTTAAAACAGGCCTCGTTGAGGGTCAAATCTGCTACTGATTTTGGCTCTTGTTTCTGTTCCTGCATCTCCTACATTACATTCCCATCCTACCTATCAATACAAGCTAAGGTCTTATTGCTGCATCTAATAATACCTAGCCACAACCCACTCTTCCCCAGCTCCTATTAAACCCTTCCACTCCCACTCTCTCCCCGCCTCGGTTCGCCTTGTGTCGTACTGTACATACATTCTTGGAGTGCATCGCCTCACAAGCGCAGCACAGAGTACCTAGCCTGCCTGGAATTCAATTACAGTCAGCCCCTCATATTACTCATACATTCATATTCATTCGCAACTACATTACACTTTTCAGCCTGGCGCAACATCAATCATATCTCGCTACGCAACGCAACACCGCACGGATTGCTTTTCTACGTAGCAATCACACAAACTCTATCAATTACTATAGACATTCTGTTCAGCCTGCCATCCATTCGTTTGCGTTTGGTTGGTCAGCTAGCATCTGAGGTAAACTCTTGCTCGGTTCTTCTGCCTGGTCCACCCACCGCTGTACGCCTTGGTTGCTTACCAACTTCACCTATGAAGCAGAGATAGCCAAACTTATGGCAGAACCTAGGCTCGGGCTCTCTGAGGTTGTCTCAGAAGAGCGCACCGAGCCATTTTCCCAATCCGAAATTGACGCCCGCTTCAAGGGGATTGGTGTTGAAGAACCAGTCCCTACTACTAGCTCTTCGCTTGTCTCGTTAGACGAGCTCCACGTCGAGGATCACCACCACAGGCAAGGCATCCGCATTCTATTTCGTCCCCTAGCCAACTTCCCCAAGTCGCGGTCTGTGAGCCCTGGTAGTGAAAGTTTACAGTGGCTCGCTCTGCGCGCCGAGGTGGCTTCACCAGAGCAGCCTGAGCACAAAGTTCTCGCTGTGACTCAGACCTCCAAAGATATCAAATTCACCGTCCGTATCCCCGGCGAGACTCAAGATGACTACCCAAGGCCCCCTTTGTGGTGCGAGCTATACTACGATCCCGCTAGTGACAAAGTCATCTTCTTGAACCGGTCAGACCTACCAATTTCCTTGTCAGGAGTGTCGCCGACGCCGCCGTCGAGCCCTTACAGTCCTTCGCATGTCGTCAACCCCGGGTCAGCTAAGGCTCTGAGGCCTGGAACATGGCGCATCACGCTTCGAGACATGGAAGTCCTCGACTTCCGAGTACTTGAAAAGCGCCCGGTGATACTGTATCAACCACAGCAACAGACTATTGTTGAGGATGTTCCCTCAGAGTCTAGCACCCCCACCGTGAACTCGAGCGGCAAGCGGGCCCTTTCTCCGGAGTATGACGAGAAGAGAGTGAAACGTCGTGTCTCAGACCCGAATATACCCGGTGACGACGGTGTTGTTATGTTCCTCAGGCCTTCCGCGGATCCCTTGGTTTTCTCCCTCCCAAATGGTCGCGAGAGCAAGGAGCTCTCCTCGGTGAATGGCCATCCTCTGCTGGACGCTGAAAAGGGTGAAACTGCTGCAATCTCAGGTGTCTGCGAAGTCGATGAGTACGAACTTACCAAGCGAGAGCCAATTGCTTCGACTTCCTTGTCTGCCGTGTACACAGCAACACACTCCCACGTACCCAATAACATCGTCACTGTCAAGGTACTCAAGACGCGCGTTGCTAACCCCAATGACAAGGCGCTCGTCCACGAGCGGACTGTCATCCGTCAGGCCGACATGTGGCTTCGTGAGTGTAGGGGTCAGGAGGATCTGCAGCACAAGTCGATTGTTCGTTACTATGGTGGTGATGCCCGATTCCTTTCCCTATACATGGAGCACATCGACGCAAAGGACCTCACATCCATGCCTCGATGGAGGAATAACACCAATGATGAGTTCATTGGCGACAGAAACGACGCTGCCAGGATCTTGGGGGACATCGCCGGCGCCCTCAACTACATCCACGGTCGCAAGCTGGTGCACAACGATATCAAGCCCGCCAACATCCTCTACTCGCCAGAGAGAGGTGCAGTCCTTTGTGACTTTGGTCTATCTACACCGGCCACTGCTACTAATTCGCCGACCGTTGGCGGAACACCGTACTACGTTCCTCCGGAATTCATTGGTCGAAAACAACGCGGTCCTGCTTCTGACGTCTGGGCACTCGGTGTCACTATGCTCTACGTGTTGCGCAAAATAACGTACCCTGACTCTCGTGCTCATCGACGACACCCGCGACCCCTTTATTGGTTGATCGCTGGGGTGAACAGTCCCAACATGCCACACAAGCAGTATGGAAATGGTCAACCCGCTATGAAGCAGATGCGAGATTGGCTTGCCGAGATCTTCGATGCGAGAAAGAGTCTGAATCCCAAGGACCGACTCGAGCGGATCGTTATGGAGATGCTATACCCTAACCCCAACCAACGTATCACTATGGCCAAAGTGGTACAAGAGTTGGCTGTCGAACAGGCTGCTACTCCTGCGGGATGAAGACCGCGTAAGGAGTGGCAACTGTTATCGACCATATGTGAGAGGATCTCACAAGAATAATCAATTGGTCACTGTCTGTCTTTTTTGGTTTCTGATTTCAGGACTGGAGTTTGGTGTTTTAGCGTTACATGCTGAATTTATATGAGTGCAATGGTGAGTAAACAAGCAACGCCCCCCCGGTTTGGCCAAGCTGACCAACCCAGATTGGATATACCCTGTTATTATTCTTTACGTTTTAATGCAACTCTTGTTTCTATATATTATACCAATTGCATTTTCATTTTTATTTTCTTCAATCATGCAAGTCATCATATACGGGGTCTGGAAACATCTTAGGGGTTCCTATAGATCAGCAATAAAAGGCTCCCAGTAGCTAGCCTGTAACTGCACGTTGGCAATGGCAATACAATATTTGTTCCACTCATAAATAATCACAGGTTTTGAAAGGCCGTGAATTTTCTATCATGACTACTGATTACACATCTGATTCCCCCTTTCTCATAAGGTCATCCATCTATAAGCCCAACGCCATCACAAAAGCGGCAGCAAGACCCACGACAGAAGTCATAACCACTATGTTCACACCCATGGTGCCAGCGGCGTTATCCTTACTATCTCCAGAAGATGTAGAGTTGGAGGAACTATCTTCCTCAGTTCCGTTGCCCTTCTGCTGCTTGATCTTGACGTAGTCCACATCGCCAGTTTTGTTACTAGGACCCTTTGCATTCTCCTTGAAGCGGATATCGGCACAGTTGTACAGGGCATTGCCAGTGTCACCAACCGTAACAACCTGGATACTAGCGATGTCTCCGTCCTTGGGCTTGACATCTGAGGGAAGCTCAAGCTTGTCGATGAAGAGAGTGCCCGAGTTTGTGGCGTTGAGGAACTCTGGAGTGAGAGAGATGTTGAAGTTGGTGGAGTTCTCGCCGAGGCCGAGGTTAACGAAGATGTAGGACCATTCGTGGTGAAGATCAAGGGTGAGAGCACCACCGTCGAGGGGCCAGTCAGTGAGATTCTTCTTGTTGAAGTCAACACGAGCACCTATTGTTTGTTAGCAGAGCATGCGATCGCAGGATATGAAATGACTTACAGGGTTGCTCCCACTGATTGTAGCGCTCCTCGCCCTCCTCACTGAGGGTGTCCGCACGCCAAGGAGGGAAGACAAGACCGAAGTGGGCAGAGACAGCCTGGACAGTAGCCAGGCCGAGAAGAGTCTTGAAGGCCAGCATCTTGATGGTTGAGATGGTAAGTGTGTTGCGGTGGAGGAGAGGGTGAGTAACAACAAACGGAAGCACAGCAGGCGCTTCAGCTGTCTTTATATGCACCAAGCACCTCAGTCATTCCAGGGTCCAGCTAATGTAACCGAGCTCTAGCTCTCTACATCTGGAAGCTGCTCTTGACCAAGCAATTATTGACTTAGCGTGAGTCAGTTTCGCAGGGTTGTGGCTGACTTCGCGTGATAGCCACTGCTGTGTCACTGGTAGCTTTACCGTTCAAGAAGCCGATGTCTCCCCCGGGCATTCGGGGTTGTGTGGGATTTTGAGGCTGCAGGTGGCCGGTTGACAACGGCCTTTGGCCGGAGCATGCTATATAGATGCATCTGCTGTGCGAATGTTGATCAATTCAGTCTGCTCGTGATGATACTACTATACAGCCTCGCGAACTCTCTTTTTCGGCCACAATAAGCTTAGAAACAAGGTTTCTTTAAGCATAAGATCCGGAGTCTGTACATGTTTCCCATCTGCCTGTCATTGCTTGTTGCCCCAATAAGGTCATGCTATGCGGGGGATGGCTGATAGAGAGCGAGTTTGAGATGATAATAAACTTGCTCAAATGGCCGCACCAACCCCTGTTAGGTAAGGCTGTTGTTTTTCTTTCTCAAGCTTAAACATGGATAATTAACTCAATTGACGCATTTGACGGCTCTTATTGGTGTGAATATTAGTGGTATGAATGATGTTATGTTGGTCTAGACTTTTGTGAACTTGTGTGCGGTGATGGGTTGTGTTGGTGATTGAGATTGAGGTTGTTCGAGGTGGCACAGGGTAAGTTGTTGCATGAGAGTGAAGTTGAGTATTACGACAGCGCGTGTTGACGAATATGGTATTCGGTTCAGAACGGACGAATATATAATGAAGAGAGGTAATTCCCGTAAAGCTATAGTAGGCTAGTAGTTGTCGATAGCTGTCAAGTTCTTGGTATCACTGAATCTAGTTTTGATACCTCTATCATCAATAGGAGTAGCTGAATTAGGATCAATAATGAAAAGTACTATAACTTACACGAAAAAATAATAAATAAACCGGCTCACAACAATATCCATAAGCTCATTTACATAACACCCATAAGGCTGAAAGTTGTTATTTTGTTTCAACTGTTGCTCGATGACTGATCACTACTTGCACTATATCTGGATAAGTCAAGTTTGATGGCTGGAATGATGGCGTCAAAAACCGTTGGTCCCCTAAAGGATAGGATTTAAAAATTCGACATAGGGCGATAAAATTACAAGTAAAGAGCAAACCTTACCTTCAAAGATCTACGTAGCACGAAATAACACGGCCATTACAGCTTCATGTAAGTGATATATTGTATTGCGTCACGTGCTCGCGCGCCTCAAGGCGTTCCTGCCGATAAGGATTTTCCAACCAAGGTATCCACTTTTCACCGATAAGATCGATGTTTCTCTGATGCTTCAACATTTGACTCGTCTCCCTTCCAAATCATCAGCAGCTACAATCATCAACCATGGATCCTGGACGAAAAGCCATGATCGCCGGACGACGGTCCCCTACCCGACGAGATGTGACATCCCCCAGACATGATCCTACCAACCGAATCACCAAATCCACTAAACCAAGTGGTTCCAAGATCAACTCCAAGTACTTGACTCAAGATGAGCAATCACGACAGTTTGTTGCCGATGAGGACAAGTTCGTACTGAAGCAGTCCAAGAAGAAGGCGGATATCCGAATTCGAGAAGGCCGTGCCAAGCCCATCGACTACCTGGCATTCAACCTAAGATATATCGATGCAGACCGCGATATCTTCGACGACGACGATGCTGATATCGAAATCGATGTTCCCGCACCCGGAGATGTTGTTGCCTCGCTTGATGCAGAGCAGATTGCCGAGCTGGAATCCGATATCGCCTCATACCACGTGCTTGAAACCAATGCGACCAACCGGGAATATTGGAGAGCGCTGCAGACCATCTGTAAAGATAGGAAGGCGAAATTAGATCCACATGGCCATGAGAGAAGGGTTGTAAGCAGTGTTTCAGACGACATCGACAAGATCCTTGCCCCCAAGACGCATGACCAACTGGAAGCCTTAGAAAAGCAGATCAAGGCGAAACTACAGTCCAACGAGGATATCGACACGGATTACTGGGAACAATTGCTGCGAAGCCTCCGAGTGTGGAAAGCTCGTGCCAAGCTGAACCAAGTATACGAAACAATCAAGGAGACTCGTCTGAGCCAACTCAAGGAGCGTGATCCAACCAAGGTCAAGGCATCGGGCCAGCCGACCTCTGCCCCCAAGGTGACATTTGGTTCGCAGCCAGTCGCATCAGCTTCAGAAGAAAAGGCGTCTCCTGCACCCGTTTCATCCTCAAGGCATGTGGGCACATCAGCCCCTCCAGGAACTGAGCGCTTTTCTCAGGTTGACAACGTGGACTTCTCACAGGCAACTAAGGCATTGTATGATCGAGAGGTTGCTAGAGGTGTCGACGAGAACGAGGAGATCTTCACCAGCGAAGAGGCTGTTACCACTACTAAGCCACAATGGGCAGACAAATATAGACCCCGGAAGCCACGCTATTTCAACCGTGTCCAGATGGGTTACGACTGGAATAAATATAATCAGACTCATTACGACCACGATAATCCGCCACCCAAGGTTGTTCAAGGTTACAAGTTTAACATATTCTATCCTGAGCTCATCGACAAGACAAAGGCGCCAACGTTCAAGATCATTCGAGAACATGGCCGCAGACGCGGAGAATCATTTGCTGCTGCTGGTGAGGAGGACACGTGCCTGATAAGGTTCATGGCAGGGCCTCCATACGAGGATATTGCATTCCGCATTGTTGATCGAGAGTGGGATTATAGCGCCAAGAAGGATCGAGGCTTCAAGAGCTCATTCGACAAGGTATGTTCATCTGGATCCCTCCACTTCACTTCACGTGGTAGGGCCGAGTCTTTGCCTCTGCATTAGCCGCCCTGAGTTCGTATTGCGACGATGGCTTGGCCGTTGGATGAACTGCACTTTATGCAGCCCAGACCAGTCTGCGTTGGTGACAGCCTACTTGACCCATGCTATTAGACGCCATCGCCACTCCATTACATGCTCATGAACCCACAAAGCTAACCGTGCATACTCAACAGGGTATCTTGCAGCTGCATTTTCAGTTCAAAAAGGTATGACTCCGAAACCATATTTGTTGGTCCACCCTGTTCGATTAGGCTAACACGTTTCTCCAGATCTACTACCGGAAGTAGTCCCGGGATCGATCACCCACTATCGATTGAAGTTATGTTGGTCCTCGCCTAGTAAAAGCCGAACTGGGCTATCACCTAATGAGAAGGGGAGGAAAGCCCGTTTCTGAATCTCCCGTTCCGTTGAGTTTGAGTATCGGAGAGGACAAAAATGCACGTTTTCAAGCGGGAGGGCGGACCAATCCGCCCTGCCTGATAAGGCTTGCATTATGATTGTTGTTAATAGCTTTCGACATGTCTACGCTACCCGGGTCATGTCCATTGATACATCTGTACTACCTATTTGAGGGTTTCTAATTCGGGATTCAGAGCGGGGATTGGTAGAGAACTAGAGTGGGCAAAGGTTGAGTCGATGCTGGAGTAGTGTCCTGCTACCTAAGATCTATTCGACCATCGACCCGACCTGACCGCCCAGTTCAAGGACCTGCGCAGACCAGGCATGAAATTACATCTTATGTCCCTATTCCACACCTTCCTAACAGGCAGACCTTCAAGCCAGCAAAGATTGCTGCAGCCATGAACCAATTGATTGTCACAAGAATAGCGATGAGTCTGGCACGCAAACTCGGGTCATCAGGCCTACTGCATCAGAAGGCTTCTAGAAAGCTGTCACTTGCGAGCGTCCACGGACCGGGGCGAACAGACAGCGCCAAACCGCTCGGGCATCTTTACGTTTATGTTTTGAGTGAAATCCACGCGGAGCTGGGGCAATCGAGATGTGACAAGAGGGTTGGTTGCAGCAAACATCAGTCAGAACAGCTGCGTCAAGCCTGATGATGCCTTGAGTCCTGATTTCTAGTCGGATACCCGTCGATGAAGCTTCGAAAGATTGTTCTATGCATATTCTTTGACGCAGCGGACCGCAGAGTAGTGGTGATTTTATGCTTCAGAAAGCTTCTGACGGCTTCTCCGGCAGCTTCCATACTGATTCACAACAGCAACAGATGGATAACGGGGATCCAAACGGGACGGGCACCCACCGATGCTTTGATTGGCGGTCTGATTGGTATACAGATTGGTGTCCCGATTCGTATCGTCTGAAATGCAAGGTGCCGTCTGAGACGCAGACTACCCGCGATAGCCCCGTTGATGAGAGTACAAGCCGGTTGAGTTACCGTCAAGTGACTTGATGCCCGTTGGTAGCGTGTCCCTTGCAAGGTGTGATGCTTCTCGATCCCGATACATACCAGGTCTGCCTGATGAGACCAGGAGGGATGTTTCGACAGAAGAGAAGGAAGATTTGACGATACGCAAAGGGGCATGCAACACAAGGCTTGCAGGCTGATCCAACGAATATCGGCACAGTTATTGCTAGGAGCACTCGTTCTAAGGTTGCACGTCCTGTTCGGGACCTTGGATCAGGGCCCTTGGACCATCTCATTCTTGATGCAATCACCCATTGCATGTAGCTCACTCACCCTTTCCTGGTTGTGCTTCTCATGCAAGTACTGAGCCTATATAGTGCAATACCTGAACGCAGTTTCAAGGACCAGGGCATCTGAGTGCATGCACCTGTGGCGTATGAGATGACAGATATTGCCTGTTGGACATGGTACTCTTCTTACAGGCCGGCAGGGCTCATAGACGTCACTGGAATCGAAGCAAGGAGAAGACAAAGGTGGCAGAGGCAGAAAGCAGAGTGGAGACTCATTTGCGCGTCCAACATCTTCTAGACTTTGGTGATGGCCACACACAAGACACAGCCAGCAAAACACAAGCACAGGCGCACATTTACAACACAAAAGCATGTTGGGAGGGAGGCTTGCCGTCGGTGATCAGCTACCCCCTTGGGGTGGCTTACAGATGGCGTCCCTGTCCGTTTTCCTTGTCTGCCACGGACCACTATGGCTTGCTAGGCGCTTGTTGGTCGGCCCTCGCCCTTTCACTTGGCACACGCCCCCCGAGCGACCTTGACTACGATCTTGAGGTCCTTGCCCATAAGCTTTTACGGATGAAGGTGGATGGGAGATCTAAAAGCCAAGATTGCTGAATCTGTCAACGGGCATTTGTTTATCAACGGATCGACGTCTAAACGAAGCCGTTGTCTAAAAGCTAGCCCTGCAACTCCACGCCCTACCCCAAACGAGCGGGAGGAGGCACAAGCATCCTTCGCTTCGGCATCAAATATCGCCATATTTCCTCGCCCCCGTCCTTGTCCTTGTCCTATTGTGTCTATTGTAACGTTCTGCTATTCCTCCGTTCTCTCCCTCCATTCTCCAACTTGCTCATCAACACCTCTCTTTCACCTCGCTTCCCATTGCTTGGTACCTGAGTAAAGAAATCTCCTTGTTCCGAGAACACCATCAAACCACCCACGAGACTCATTGTACTTCCTCCCAAACCAGTGTCCTTGACTTCAACAGAGGTCGCAATGGATACACCGTTTTCTGGTGACGAGCAAGCTTCTAGCTACACCAATATTATCACGGGTCACGGTCAACAATCAGCTTGCGTGTCAGAGCTCACCGGTATGGAGCCATACTATGCCCTCTCCTCGGGTCCTCAGGATCAACCATCTCATCTACCATCAACTGGTCCGCTGTCTCTAGATTCAACCCTGTCACAGCACCAAGAGAACCAACAGCAGACGGCACATCCGACTCACGATGCGACTGTGTATGCTTCCATGACCTCAGGTTTTCCATATGCGCCTCGAAGTCATCACCCAGTCTGGCCTTCACCTCCACCAGGACCTGACGATTATGACAACTACTCTTACCAAAGTTCCCCAAGCAGTGGCAGTGCCCCAATGAGCTGCTACAACCCATCACCCATTTCACCAAGGACGTGGTCCTCTCCAGACTTCCCTCTGCCTCAACCTTCAGATTCTCTCCAACAGAACTCTTTCAAGAACCTCCGCATTTGCACACCGACATCAAGCGAAGGATACCCCGTCAGAGGCCCCCGGGGCCTGACGCCTTTCTCAGGTGGCGGCATGAATCAGATTTTCGATAATGAGATTGACGGCCTGCCCCAAAACTACTCACCAGTGACAATTCCCAGTTCATCAGCTGGAGCACTATCATGCAGCGGCTCCCCACAAGAACCTCTTCTCGGGACCCCCGTGCTCATGAAAGCTAGACATGAATCACCCGCCGGTGTACCGGAGTACCTCGCGAGCTCAGAAGTGGTTCAAGAAGGCAAGGACCTTCAGGCCACAGCTGCTGGTGGCGCCAAGACAGATGAACCATACGCCAAGCTGCTCTACCGAGCTCTGATGAGCGTTCCGGATCATGCTATGACCCTTCAAGAGATTTACCAGTGGTTTCGTGAGAACACTGATAAGGACATCAAGAAGGACAAGTCGGAGAAGAGACCGGGCAAAAATGCCGAAGGCTGGCAGAACAGCATCCGACATAACCTCAGTATGAATGATGTAAGTTAAGACTCCAGACTTTCCTGTCTCAGATCTCGTTTCCATAACCCCGCTGCTATTACCGGGTATAGCTTGCGGCATAAGCTGCATATGTACATGGACCAACGCTTGTTGGGTTTTTGGACGAATCATTCATGCTACGAGACTTCGTTGAAAGCTAACAGTGGATCTTGATGGTAGGCTTTTGTCAAACGAGAACACACGCTGGGGTCAGACTCAACGTCGAGAGCGACGGAGCAGGGTTCAGGCTCGACTAAAACTGGTGAAGCTAAAAAGGCGACCGAGTGGGTGTTGGAGGATTGGGCCGTCCTGAATGGAGTTGAAAGCACAACAAAATACCGCAAGAACACATCGCGTCGAGGAATGGGGCGCAAGTACCATCACCACCCATATGATGACAGATTTTCACAGCGACACAGCCCAATCGCCGCCAAGGGAAGCGCAATTGTTAAGGGCGAGTTCCTGACGAACGACATGAGGATGCGCGAGCGTCAATACACTCATGAAGTGAAAATGGCACCGAGGTCCCACCATATCAACCTCATGGCACCCCCTCATCCTCATCCCATGCACCGGGCGACTACGATGCCGAGCATGTATCAGTCACCACAGCCGCAGCACCGAGGATACGAGGAGCTGATGATGCCACGGGTCGACAGAATGCCCCAACCAGCCATGAAGCAGGAGTATTCTCCAATGACACCCGACTCGAGTGGGTTTGGCTTCGTGCTTCCAGAGCCGAGCCTGATACACGCGCATGCAGTCAACTCTAGCGCCAGTAACAGCAACGGCACTACCGCGTATACGCTGCCTAGTGGCACCCAAAGCATGTACGTTGGTTCATCTCCGTGCGAATATCCGTATGGGATGGTAGACGTCACAGGTATCTATCAAGGCAGCGGTCACAATAGCCCTGCTGGCGCTGGTGTCAGTGCTAGTGCTAGTGCTAGCGACGGAGTCAACGAACGCCTCATAGGGATCGGCCCCAACGACGTCTACAGCTGGAACGGCCAGGCACTCTGAATATGGAAATCTTCCGTCCTAAACACCCCGAGGCAAGTGTCAGCCACCAATGTCACTTGTTTTCAGTTCTGTTGGCGGCCGACGAGGGCCGTAGTGATTGATGCGACCAACAAAGGGTTTACCGGCAGGGGGATGAAGAGGATGAGAACATACACAAGAGAAGCCCGAAGATGAAGAAGAAGAAGAAGAAGAAGAAATTAACAAAAAAAAAAAGACAACAAAAACAAGAAAGAATGAATTGGTGTTCCTCCAGAGATATCGACCAACTTAGCCTGCTTATCTGCACCTTTGCGCCACCGCGGGAACCGCGAAAAAGAGGGGTGAAGTTTAGTGAGGGAGGGAGGGAGTGAGTGGTTCTGGAAAAAAAGCAAATAAGCTTCTATTCTTTTCATCGACTCGACGCCCTAAGATGGAAGAGAGATGGTGGCAGTTTCAAGCAACAGGGGACGACGTTGTTGTGAGCTAGACAGGAGAACCACCAGCAGCACCAGCAGCACCACCAACACAACTTTACCTCAGTTTACCTCGACTCACCTTACCCCATTCATCCTATCACTCAACTCTGCTCTCCAACTCACTAGGCTGGACCCCACACAGACCCTGGCGGTCATGGGCGGATCACCTTCCACCCGAACACATAGACTCGCGGTCATGGGCTGAGCGCGAGACGCCGAGACTTTTGGGGCTGACCGATATGGCATTGTCACTCTTGTCTTGTCTTGACTGATCAAGAACAAGGTCAGGGCATGTTTACATTGAGACAAGTCATCGCCATGGTAGCTCGTTCGTCGCCTTGGGCTTGGCATCATCATCTCGAAGCGGGGGTTACAGCAGAACAGAAACGCCCGCACGATGGCACTCGGTGAACAATGTCGCATTGTGCTTTTGTCGTCTCTGCTACTACAAGGAGTATTCTTACTGCGACTTTTAGGTCGCAGCGGCGCATAAAAAAGGGTACTCAAAATAGAAGGAGATTTGGACTCGGTTCTGATTTCGTTTATTAGGCATTGCTTCCTTTCCTTTCTTCCTTGTTCTTTTTTGGGTGGCTTATCCGTTATGATTAGACGATGCGCTCCATCTTTTGGTCCCCGAGGACCGACAAAGATGCATCATTTCCCTTGTTATTTTGGCTGCTTGCTTGCTTGGCTGGGCGGGCGATCACTGGGGTTGACGAGCGAAACGTCTTCTCCCAAAGCGTGTTAATGTCTTTATTATTATTTATTCATTATCATAATTAGCTAGTTATCCCCCCCATCTTGTATGTATCAACCATGCTACTTACAAGCGCCTATTTTCCATGCCGCTTCCGGCACCAATACCAAGAGCATCCCTTGCAACCGCCTTTGTTGCTACGTGCCAACCTGAATGCCAGCCAAGTCTTTGACTTGTATTGTCATCAAATCCTTTATTCATTCAGTCTTCTCTTTGTCAAAGAACATGGCTGGCACGAATGCCTTACAATGAAGGCAGAGAGATGGAATTTGGAGGTGTGTTGCGTACTACCCATACCGACATTGGCATCTGTAGATCTGCGAAAATGACAATACAAAACAATACAACTCTAAACTCAGCAGATGTTTTGGTGTGATCTCCACTGTAAATGTTGTCAAGACTTGGCCCTGCGGCTTGTACCATTCACGTTTACCATCTTGGACGATGAAGCTGGTCGGGCAGTGGTGTTGGCATCTGCCTGGGCAGCAGCAAATCGAATTCACTGCTAGTAGCAGAAGTAGAAGAAGTTGTGCCCGTCTCCCCGCTCGACCCTGTTTTTCATTCCCCTGGCCTGGCTTCAGCTTTCTCCTAGTGGGAGTGGGGAATAAGCAAGGTTCATAAGGTCCCCATTGTCGAGCTCGGCAGAAGAATTATAATTGGTTACCGACTGTCTGGTAACGAAGCTGGGCCAACAGGAAATGATCCGGCTGCCCCTCCGTCTTCGTTTCTCTTCATCCTAGTTCCCTGTCAAATCGTGTCGTCTCATTCGCACTTGAGTTGCACTGTTCTCATCATGGAGGAAGGGCCGGGGGGCTGTCGGCTACGTTGTAAGGGTTGTCATGATCGCCAGGAGCTCAGACGCCAGCATCATCTTAGGAAGTTCAACTAACGAGTGTGTGAGCAGCTGCGCGGGGTGTGCGTATCCCTGAAGAGGGAACAATTAGAGAGCGACGGAGATTGAGAGGGAATAATCTCAATCCTAGTAGGCTCATCGCACAAGCGCCTCCGATCTGAGAGCGAGTGGGATAACGAGATGTCGAATCTCCACTTCACTCCTGGTCTGGGATAAGCATGCATCATGCTGCGATCCCAAGATTCAGTTCACACCGTAGAGACCAACTGAACTGAACACAAAACCAAGTGCTTATCGGTGTCCGGGCCGGTAAGCATCTTTGTCAGAACCGCCCTGCGCGGGCCGTTGCTCTGCGCTCCCCGCTGCCATTCACACTCCCTTCACAATGCTTCAAACACGGCAAAGAAACATTGTAGAAAACAAGTGCAACGTCTGCCGAGTATTATTAGATCTGGGCTGGGTTGGACTGCACATCAACCTCAGCCACACTCTCAACAGCCAAGCGTTTAGCACCAAGACGTTGATTCGGGGTCTGTAACAATAGACGAGAGAGCGACCCCAAATCTTTCTCTATCTTGCCAAGCCTCATCTTGTGTCTCACATGATCGCCCTCTCTTGCTTCGGGCTTTTCTTTTCTCCTCAACATCCTTGTAGTCGCCTCAGGGTCCCCTTGCCGGCTCCTATTCTTTACCAGTAGAACCAGTTTCATAGCCAGTTCTTCAGCTGAATTTAGCCATGGAAGAATGGATGGGTGGATGAGTAGCTGGCTGGTGGTGTGGGGTCTTAGATTTTAAACCCAAGCAACATGGCGATGAGACTTTTTGTCGATTGCGGGCTCATATCTCAGGCGTTGAGAACCAACACGGTCCAAAAGCCTGACCAGTAACTAAGGATGGGATGCAACCTGCCATTGCACAGTACTGCCTGCTGTGCTGTGCTGTACTCTACTGTACCGTACTGTATATGGTATAGTAAGAATGAATGGGAAAGTCTCGTTGGTATGGGAATAAGAAACTTCATCGCGAGGCGAGGTTCAAAAAACCCCCCATTACTGCAATAGACATCAAGAACCCACGGCCTCTCGTCTTTTCTCGGCCTTTGCATTAAGCTTGACGATAGCGGCCGCTGGCATTGCATCACTCATCACGTATGGGCGTTTCGCCAACTCTGACAGCTCAGCTGCGCCAACCACCAACCAGGAACGGGCCGGGCATGGTCGTCATTGGTGAGAGAGAGCTGGTATTTCTGGCCAAGCCCGTGCTGTCGTCGTCGTCTTCATCAACTAGACCCTTCGGAAGCCCTGGCTTGCTTCCACCCGTAGCCTCGTATCAAAACTCGAATAGGTAAGAAAAAGCAAAACGCCCCTGCGCTTCTTACGTATGCCGATATGCTTTAACGTTTATAGAGAGGGCGCTAATCACAAGTTAGCTTTGGAGCCAGAAATGACAATAGGAACATGGCGTTCTGCACCAACTATGGCTGGCGATGAAAGGACTAGCGGGGCTGGACATACACGCTCTAGTGTCATGGTGTCTTCTGCAGCTTCACTAGTGCTTCAATAGAAGAGAGGAAAATCACCGCCGTGACATTTCCCTGACCTTCCTCACAGACCCCAGCCGATGCAATGCAGGTTGAGACAAGGAGATCCCGAGTGGGGGAGAATTGTCCTCTAAACTTAGTATGCGTGTGTGCACTTTTGCTGGCCGTGAAGCCTCGTCCATTATATTTAAGCTTGTTATTGTCAAGCCATGGCTTGGTTCGTCCTTATAGCCAAAAGCGGTATCAGGCCTGTACTGTACTGTACTGTACGTAGTCATATTTGAATTGGCTGAGCCCGTTCACACTATACTCCAACAGCTCACAGCGGACTTGAAAGTTCGAGCAGGACCCTGTCAGAGTTTGCGATCTGCTGGCACACAACACCACATCTCTGTGGTGCAGTCGGCGAGGAGCGGTTGCGCCCACACCTACTTAGACTTCTTGGGATGTTTTGCAAGCTCTCAGGCTGAGCATGAGATAGATATTCAATCCTCATAATCATCGGCAACGCACCTTGATCCCCTGAGACGATCTTGTTCCAAAAGAGAGCAAAGCGTGGTCGTTTGCGGCCTGAAAAGCCACCAACGATGCATACCGGCAGTATCTCGAGTTAAAGACGGTGGTCGCATAACTCTGCAGTCCTAATTAGTCCAGAAAGCTAATGTCACCAACGTCGACTATGCCAACTGCTCAAAGTTCAATTTGTTTGACCTGCAATTTTTCAGTTTTGGACTTAATTACGCTGTGCACGAACTGCTCTCAAGTCCCTAACAAGAGAAGAGCAGCGAATTGCAGGCCTCGAATGACACTGAGTTGGCTATTGTTTGAAGGCAGCAAAGACCAAAAATACAAGTGTCGCAGTGGAACGATGGGCAAAATCGGTGCAAACGACCCAGACACCAAGAGTGTGCTGTGACTTGCTTCACACCAATGTGACTGGGGAACCTGGTTCGTCAAGGATATGATCCTAGCTGGCTAATCGTCGATCTTGGTTCCGTTGTGCCATGCTCCAGTCTGCAGATACCATCCTGTTTGATCGAGTCACATCAATTGGCGGTCGGACGCGTTTTCCCCAACCCGGTACCTGGTACGATACATTAAGCATTTGCAGCCACCTGATCCACTATCGAGATAATTTCGATCTGGGGAGATTTACTTTCCAGATCGCGACAACTATTCGAGCTGAGCCAACACCTTCGACTCATGTGCCCTATCAAGCCCTCGGGTGATGATTTGATCGCAGGAAATAGGCGTGGAGCCCACTTTCGAAGCCAAAGGGAACAATTGTAGAGTCAAGGGATCGTTGGAGAATCATCCATTCTGACTCGAGACTCTCTGTTTGTTATGGTTATCTCTCTGAGCCGGAAGTATTCCGAGTAAACCTGCCCTTAAGTGTAGCTATCGCGATTGCAACGGCAGCTAGGGTAGTAATGGCTTATCCTGAAGGCACGATCTGCTCGCAGAAGTGTCAGTGACCTGTCATCTGATCAGCCCTGCTGATATTATAGCTAGCTTGTCACAGCTTATCCATCATTGAGACCATCATAGCTGTCCTTTCCTCCTTTCACTTTCTTCGTAATATCAAGTAACACTTGATGCAAGGACCAGCATTTGATCTGTTGGCTTCAATGATCGGGGTGTGCATTGCTGATCCTTGTAAAAAGACCCTTGCTATAATGAATTTCGTAATGCCACACTGGCATGGTCTACGGAGCTCTCCACGTTCAGTATGTGTTCTGGTTGGTTGCGCCTAGACACACTCCTAGAGGCGTTTCTTGGCTGCTGCGCTAGTCCATGAGCCTGAGTAGGAATCCACTACCTCATCCACGAGCACCTCAAAGTGAGTGCCACAATCTCGTCTGTTTGATGCATTACCGTTATGTGCGACTACCGCGTGACAGATGGCGTATGAGTTCCATATTACATCCGATGGTTTAGCGGAAGGATGCTGGAGATGACACCCCAGCCGCAACACAATGTATTGATATCTCTCCAATGAGTTAGAGCCAACTCAACACGACTGAACGTGGCAGTTTTTCAAGTGTGGTGTGCTGGAAGTTGAAGGGGTGTCTTCAGCGCCTTCCAGCCGTATACCATAGAGCGCCTCTTCAAGCCTCAATCATACGATTCTTGTGACTTTTCATGTTGGCAATCGCTGCCTTGCAAGTGACCACGGCCTCGTGCTTTCATATCAAGATTAACGATCTGGAAATAACCAGACTCAGTCAATCTTTCGTTGGATAAAAAACTCCAGATACTTGTGACATCAATGAATGCCAGATGAGTAGCAATGGCATGTGTGTAGATGGGGAAACAGCCGGGATAATCGATATAGAGACGATAGATAAGAGTGTGTATCATGGCTTCTCTTGGTTCCACTGAATCGGTCTCCCTCAGTGTTCACAGCATGAACTTGTGAGGTTGCATTGATGGCGTCCTGTGCGGCCGGATAGGCGCAGTGCATGCTCATGTTATACATGATTGGCAAGTGAAGGTTTTCAAACATGCATCTGCTGATTACCGATCAATATTGAATTGCACAAGATGTAGAACCTTGAACCAGATGCGTGAAGTGGTCTCCGGCGTCTGATGATGACACCTCCCCAGAAAGAACCAGTATATAAAGGCACATGTCTTGCTATGTAGTACTTATCGCCCAGCGGTTAAGGCTGCAGCTTCGAGAATAGGAAATACGTGATCAAAATCTTCGTTTCTTCTTAGCAGGACCGGCAGCAGCTTTCTTTTCAAGTTCCTTTTTTAGTTCCTCTCGCCTTCGGTCCGCTCGTTCCTGTGAGGTCTCCCTGGGCCTGGACTCTGTTGTAACCTCCTTGGTAGTGGTTCGACTCCTTCGATTGTCTTCGTTCGTCGTCTTCGTTACCTCATTTATGTTGTCCTTGTTTTCCCCGATGGCACCTAACTTCTTGGAATGGCGATGAGAAACTTCTGTCGTGCTAGGCTCGCCCACCTCCGCACCATGGATTACTGACTGTTCTTCAACTAGACGCTTTGTCTTGTTGCCTCCTATACGTCCAAGACCGGTTCTATTTGCCGCTGGCCGTGCTGGTGGTAAAATTGACGGAGCTGATTTCTCAACTTCAGCAGTAGCTGGTTTATCATCACCCTCTGACTCGGATGCCGTCTCCGAATCATCGTGTTGTTGATTCGAAGACTTTTTCCGAGCCTGAAACTGTACCGGATTGGGGGAAAGAGGTGGAGTGGACTGCTTCTTTCCACTAAGTGCTCCTATTTTACGGACCGGTTTGTTCGATTTTCGTGTACCAGGATCTGGTGATACGCTACCTGCCGAAGCTATGGATTCACCCTCTGTAGACGCATCATCAGCGAAGGGTGTTTTCGTAGCATGCGTTGATTTACCCTGGGGCAGAAGGTGTGGAGGTGTAGACTGAACTTGGAAGTCATCATCGTCTTGCTCAATTTGTGCTTCTTCGGAGGCTTGAGGAGTCGGAGATTTGTCCTTCGCAACAGCCGCTTTGTACTGAGGTGGATGTGCGACGGAGGATGCGCCCTTGAAGTCTTGCCACCACTGGTCTAACCGAGGGGACCCAACGCTATTAATGATAGGCTCGAATTGTAGCCCTCCTTCCTCGAATACGCGTTGTACTAAGGACTCAGCGTCGTTCGGGCAGTCCTCTTCGTACGCAAGACCAGACTTCCAGCGCCGATGGTCGAAAGGAGCAAGACCAGGCACTTTCTCTGCAGCCGCAGCTCTAGAGATCTTCTTCTTCCCAGACAAAGCATTAAAGACATGCTCCATACCTGTACCCACGGCTTCTAACTTATCCAGGAGCTTGTTGAGAACTGCGTCTTTGTTCCCCAGAGATCGAGTCAGAAAGTCGATTTCAACATCCTTTGCGTGGTGTGCCTGGATTAAAGGCAGCACAAGTTGCGTTGCGATGCTGGAGGGCGGCAGCTTCTTCAAATACATAGGCCACTTGAGCGGCTGTAATCCAGGTATTTCATAGGTGATGTTCAAGACGAGGCCATCATCACCCGCATCAGACCGGGAATCGCGATCTAGACGAATGCTTGCCTCATTATGTCCTGGTTGAGAAGCATCCAGAGCGGTATTGAGGCAGACCAAGAGTTTGGCCATGTTATCAGGCGTATCACTAGGGTCGATACTAGTGTTCTCGTTCCAGCCTCTCATAAAGATCGCCTTACGATCAAGTGATTCAGACCACATATTGGCCATATCAGTTACGTGAATATCATAGGCCGATGTGTCTGTATGGAAAGACACCAATATTACCGGGAAGTCGGTGGAAGGACCAAGAGGAAGGGTCCGCCATGAACTGGTCTGTATCATGATTGATGACGAAAACGACTTCAACGTCGACCTGGTAATCCCTAGCCACTAGTAGAAACAGTCGACAAGGATAACAGGAAAGTGCCTCAAGCAATTTCAAAGCCGTAACCTTCCCGTGAGGGGTGACAAATAAATTCGAAAGTCTGCCAGGGGGCTTCTGACCAACGTGGTAGATCTTGATGCTTCTAGGACAGTCTAAGTGAGACAAAGCGGTGCTACACGACTTCGATCCACGGGACTGAGGCGAATGTTCGAGGACAAGGTGCTCGGGGATTTGCCACACAGGAACCAGGCCCGATGAGAAGTCACAACTTCTTTCGACTGACCGAGCTCGATAATAGTGTCTGGATGTGAGGTGATACAAGCTCATATGAGCGGGTAGAGAGTCAGGAGAGGGGTCAGCTTAGGGAGTATGATGGTACCACAATCCACTGCCTTATGCGAAAGAAGCGATCGTTCCCCGTTACCTGATTGAATGGTGGATTATGAGAGAACTTGTAAATCTTTTTGAGCGTCGTGACATTGATGTTGTGGTGTTGATAAGGTTAAGGTCAAGCGCGGTGACGAGTAAACGCGTGAGGTGTTACGCGCACAGGCATCCGTCGCCTACCGCTCCTGCCTGTAAGAGGAGGTAATCAGCCAATCACAACCTAACTTCAAGAGTGCAGAAAACGAAGGCAGGTGCAACATCACAGTCCTGATGGGGACTGGTTGTTGACTTCCTCCTGTCAATCAACATTGACGGTAAAGGTTACCTCTGACGAGTATTTGGGTCTGAAATAGGTGAATTCGAAACCCAACGTCAAGCACAATTTACCGGATTGAAGCCTGGACTGTAGCCAATCACAATACATAAAACCCACTTCACAGAGCAGTATTCGCAAACATCGTATCAACACCCAAATCACTAAATAGAGTACAGCCAGGAAGACAATAAAACGCTATGCATTATCAACACCGCCAAAGAAGCACGGGCTTGAGAATGCTTCAGTCACCAGCAGCCAATCAAGGATCCGAAACATTCTCTAAACATCCGAGATCTATGGAGTATGAATCTCAGATCTGCTTGGTGTAAGCTTCGATCGCCAGGGACCATATGACGTACTTCAAATCTAGGCTCCATGCTTTTTAACAGCCACAATAGCACTGCCGCGGCAGCAAAACAATGGCGAGTTTTAATTAAATTAATTTAAGGGAGGCCCGAAGTTTCCTCTTTTTTTAATCCATGGGCAAACGGGACCGGATCTGTCAGTTTTTGTTGCCTTCCATATGTCACTTTTGAGACTTTGCCTTCATGCATCACCACTAAGAGCCTTGCGATATTCTTTCATACGAAACCGCGTTCAACTTACGAGAAGCACGACGATATTTCACCCTGCAAGATTCACCACAATGCCTCCTAAGAGAACCAAACGCGAGTCTTTATCGCCTCCGGCCAAAAAGGCAAAGAAGTCCAAAACAAACGGTTCCAGCTCTTCAGATGCTTTGCGCCAACCTCATCACAAGGCTGGAGAAGCCGAAGAGAACGGGATTGCAATCCGGAAATTCTACCCTCCAGAAATGAGCAATGCGAGAGCTCGCGCCTACAACGACAATGAACTTCCGCGGCCAATCGAGGTACTCGTCAGTGCCCTAGAGGATACAGCACAGGAGCGGAAAAGCACCGACGTAAAGAAAGCCATCGTCCATTGGTTCAAAATGGACTTGCGGCTATCCGACAATAGAGCTTTGGCTCTGGCCAGTGACAAGGCAAAAGAAGCAGGACTTCCTTTGATTGCGATGTATATCATCAGCCCCCAAGACTATGAAGCTCACCTGAGATCACCAGTGCGCGTCGATTTCATGCTGCGAACTTTGGAAGTCATCAAACATGATCTTGCAAAGCTCGATATCCCTTTGTACGTGGAGACAGTTGAAAAGAGGAAGCGTGTTCCCGACCGGATCTTGGAGCTCATGGACGAATGGGGTGCCAGCCATTTGTACGCCAATATGGAATATGAAGTTGACGAATTGAGGCGCGAGGCCTCGATGATCAGAGACTTTGCAGAGAATGGCAAGACATTCGAAGTCGTCCATGATACCTGCGTCGTGCCTCCAGGAGAACTCCACACCGGCACTGGGAAGCAGTATGCAGTTTACACTCCATGGTATCGGTCATGGGTTGCTCACATTCATGAGAATCTTGATCTTTTGGAGTTGTATGACCCACCTCAGAAGAACCCTGGCAGTGCACGAAAGGACTTTGCGAAGCTCTTCGATGTTGAAATTCCGGACGCCCCCAAAAGCAAACGGCTTGATGGCGAAGAAAAGGAGCGATTGCGCTCACTTTGGCCATGCGGAGAGCACGAGGCGAAGAAGCGTCTGGACAAATTCTGTGAAGAGATGATCGGCAACTACCAGAAGAAGAGGAATATTCCAGCTGAGGCTGGGACTTCTTCCTTATCGGTACATCTGGCGTCTGGCACGATCAGCGCGAGAACATGTGTACGGACCGCACGTGATAGAAACAAGACGAAGAAGTTGAACGGCGGTAACGAAGGTATCCAAACCTGGATCAGTGAGGTTGCTTGGCGAGACTTTTATAAGCATGTTTTGGTCCATTGGCCCTACGTCTGGTAAGTGAAGTATATGCAAGCATCTGGTAAAATTGACTAACTGGAGCAGCATGAACAAGCCTTTCAAGCCCGAATACTCTAACATCTCATGGTCATATGACAATGAACATTTTGCCGCTTGGTGTGAGGGAAGAACAGGCTTTCCCATCGTCGATGCGGCGATGCGACAGCTGAACCATTTGGGATACATGCACAACCGTTGTCGCATGATTGTCGCATGTTTTCTGGCAAAGGATCTCTTGCTAGACTGGTAAGCTACCCAAATTAAAGCATCAATGTTTGAGTTGCCTCTCTAACTTCTTCGCAGGCGAAAGGGCGAAAGGTATTTCATGGAACATCTTGTCGATGGTGACTTTGCTTCAAACAATGGTGGGTGGGGATTCAGCGCCAGTGTTGGTGTTGACCCTCAACCTTACTTCCGCATCTTCAACCCCTTGTTACAGAGCGAGAAGTTTGACCCCGATGGCGATTACATCCGCAAATGGGTTCCCGAGCTAAGGGATCTTGACAGCAAGGCTATCCACGATCCATACAATCGAGGCGCTGGACCCAAAGCCAAAAAGAACGGCTATCCTGCGCCAATTGTCACGCATAAGGAATGTCGGGATCGAGCGTTGGCAGCATACAAGGAGGGCCTTGCGAGTGGCGAGTGATGTAGTGTGTACACTCAAACACTCGACTAATAGTAATCGCCGGGTCATTTGGAAATGCATAAATTTACTCATTAGTCGTTGTATGACATAGATGTTATAACACCCTAGGGGTCTGGTTTGTTTTCAAGAATTTCTAATGCCTACTATGGGCATCTAGTTCTGATATCATCGTAAAAGTCATTGACGCTTAATTCAGTCAAATCCTGGTGATGTTTGAGTTCATATGCCTAATACTCCACTTCCATGTTTTCTTAAACTGAACCACCCGCCAGGAGATGAGCTTCAACGAAAGAGAAGAGCTTAGATCAGCTCGTTCTCTCGCACTCGGGCTCGAAAATATCAGATTTAACATACGAGCATCTTGATAGTCCCACTTTGGCTTGGAGGGACTGATGTGGCATCTACATATCGAGCCCAAGCCTTGTGTGTGGGGGACAGAGGTTAGAGGACAGCACTCGGTCTACAGTCACACATAGGGCTAGGACAGTCACAAGTTGAAAAGTTCATGTTAGACCCGTATCTGTACCATAGCAAACGACTTGAGCGCTACGGCTTTTTCAAGGCCTAGTAAATCAATCTGCGGCACGGAGGCTATCAAAGTAGCCCCAGAATCCTCGGAGTGGTTTGACCTGAGAAGTCTGTCCGAGGAGACTTCGCCAGCCGTATGTCGGAGCATAACCAGTTCATCACATCTTCAAACACATATTCGGGATATCGTAATGTTGTCTCAAAATCGAGCCGAACGCCTCGAAGTGGATTTGCTAGATGCAGCCAACCCTAGTTTCTTTCACCCATTGCCTTCGTGCCCGGACCCAAAACCCTGTAGTCCATTCGTATCAGACTCCCATGTCGAGGAATCTCAGGACCAGTTGTCGAGTAACTTTTTTCCCACAGATTGAAATCCTTTATCGCTGTCCGCTCCAGACGCTCTTGAGGAGACCGTCGCGCTGGGCCAGTCGGTTGAGGGAGTCGTCGCTCTCGCCCATGGCTCGGACGAAACCGCAGAGGGCGTAGACGTGGTTCTCGCCCTGGATGGCACGGCCGTTCTCGTCAACCTTGGCGATGGAGATCTGAACAGAGCCGTGATCCTTGGCCTTGATGATGCGGTTGGTGGCGCTGCATTTGCGGGGGACGTAACTGGTGATGCCGTATCAGTATCATGAATTGTTCCTTCGAGCGGCCATATCGAAATGTCCTAATGGAAGTCTTACAGGTCCACAATCTCGCCGCGGTCGTTCTCCATTTTGGCTGGTTTGAAGAAGGTGGTTTTGGGTGATCTTGAGAGGTTGAGTCGACGAGAGGTAAGAAGGAAGATGAGTAGAGTAATTTCTCAATAATCTGTGATTGTGGGTGTGGAGCAAATCCCGGCCCTACCTTCCTTGAGTGGGGTGGGTCCCAATCACTCACGTGGACCCTCATGTGACAGCGCGTACCAGATCGCGAGGCAGGGATTAGCGTCGACTCGGATTTTGGCGAACCCCTTGCGCCTGAAGGCGAACCACTTCTATGACTCGGACACCAAGATTAGGCGTTCTCAGATCATGACCCCGCCGTTGCTTATTTTCAACGTCTTTCAACCTCGACACCATTTTGCTACAAATATCGGGCCTGAGATGCGCTCTGCGCTCTCGGTCCATAAACTTTGGTTTGAGTGTCATGGTATCCTCTGATGTATTTGGGACTTCGCCACTAGGAGACACGAGACGTCAACCATTGCACGCTAATTCTTCATCCCCTGACCTCCCATCGCTTCGGGACGTTTTAACGACGAAAGCCACATCCCAACCTTCGGCACACAATGGAAGCGGAGCAGAAGCACTTTCGAAGGATGGACCATCTGGTTTCGTTTCTGCTCGCCGCCTCTATCCAGCAACAGAATCGGCGCTAAACGCTGTTTTGACACCATCGACGAGATTGCCTTGGGCATTGTCCCATCCTGGTGGAGCCACAGGGCTCGCAGAAGATGCATCTGGAAACTGTGGATTTATTGCTGGGGACAATGAGCCACCAAAAGAACGAGAGGAACAAATAGAGGTGATCAAAATCACGGGCAAGTCGACCAGAAAGCCTCGCCAACAGAAGGTGTCAAAACAAGCTGCACCTAAACGGGCTGCCAAGCCAAAACCAACGACAAAGAAGCAATCGAGCAAAGCAGCTAGCAAAGCCCATAGCCCCCCAGAGGATAATGATGATGACAAACAAAAGAAAGTCAATGCTGCGAAGCCAAGGAAGAAAACCGGTACTATGAGTAACCACTTTCCACCACCAGAGGAGCCCAAGGACTTGGAAACGGCGAACCAGATTGATGTGAATGAACCCCTTCATCTGGAACAAGCACCTGCACGGAGACTGGACTGGACCCCTCCAGCTCAAAAGACTATTGTCGATATCGATTCAGATTCATCTATTTTCAAAAAGTTAGGGTCCTCCGAGGTGGACCAGCAGCCTGTCTTCAAGCACCTTGTCGAGGGTTATTCTTGCATGGAGGGGCCTAACGAACCGACATCTAACAGCATAACGAATGCTCCGGACGAAGACTCCAGTTTCCTTAAGAAACGGAAGCGCATCGAACTTTTAGCGACAAAGGGGACCGATCCACCAGCTATGGCATCTGACAAGTCTCCAACGAAGAAGGCCCCCAAAAAGAAGAAGCCGAGGACCATTACGGAACTTGCAACGGCTGCATACAGAGTGCCTAGTCAGCCAGATACTGAGCCGCCAAATGCCTCTATCCTTAACCATTTCCCCACTACCAAGGAGGCTGGATCTCTGGCTGATGAGCAACCAAAGAATGCTAAGGGCAAAAGCACATCACGGCGGAAGCCATCAAAAGCCCCTAAAAGGAAAGTGCCCCCCAAGCCCGTGCTGTTGTCCCCCAGTGCGGCTTTGGCCCAGGTTGCCAATCAGGACTTTGTCTTCGGCACCTCAAGCCAGCTTGCCAGAGAAGAATCTCCTACTGTCCTCAGGGACCTTCAAGTAGCCTTGAGACAGTCGAATCAGCACCACGACATAGGTTTCGCCATACCTCTGAATAGTGATGCGATTGAATCACCGCAACAACGAAGTAACCTTTGGGATGCAGCTGCTCGTGATGCCGAAGGGGATCTTTTCGATGTCGAAGTAATCAATCTTGCAGACGACACAGGACTCTCAGAGGCTGGTCATGTTTCAAACCCATTTGGATATCAATTGGGTGCAGACGATTCTGTTATTTGTGTCGAAAGCCGTGTCCGTGATGATAATTTTACACCTGCCAAGCCTTGCAACGATAAACCATCGCCTGATGAGAAGGGCCTGGTTGACTCCGGGGCTGGCTCCCCGTACTTTTCCGACAGTGAACTGTCAATAAGCACTGATATCCACCGCCCTCCGCTCGCACAAACAGAAGTTACCCAGGCAAATCAAATGACGACGGCAGAGGCACCTGAGAGCTTGCCCGAGCTCCCAGTACAACCACCTCGACCCAATTACGAAGCGTTCACAGACATTCGCCTGGCAAGAGAATTAAAAAGGTTTGGATTCAAGCCCATCAAGCGCAGAAGTGCTATGATTGCACTACTCGACCAATGTTGGCAGAGTAAGACTCGCATGGGTCAAGCCAGCCTCCATACCAGCACCAAGCTATCTTCACCCACCAAACCGACCAGGGCGACATCGCCGGCTACTACTAGTACTCCAAAGAAACCTAGAGGCAGGCCACGGAAGAACAGTATTAATGCCCCTGAGCCCCAAGAGCCGCCTCCGTCTGCTCAACCGCCTGAAACACCCAAGAGGCCTCGTGGCAGGCCGAGGAAAGACAGTTTGAGTTCGGTACCAGGCGCTGCCTCTCCAAGCAAGCCTAAATCAACGGCGAAACCAAAGCGGGTTGCGTCATCACCTCGCCGCAAGAAGGCTACTGCTAAATCTGTCATTGAGGTCCCTGACTCTGAAGATAACGAGAGCGACTTTGCTTCTTCGCCCGATACCAACGTTGAACATTTGTTTTCTTCCCCACCACCATTGGATATGTCTCTTACAACTAACGATGGCACGCCACTCACATCCACCCAAAGCGATCAAGAGGCGCTCTTGTTTGATCACATCACCAATGCTGTTACATCTGCCCCACGTACTACTGACCCGCAAGAGCCATCCTGGCATGAAAAGATACTGATATACGATCCAATTGTTTTGGAAGATCTCGCAGCATGGCTCAATACGGGCGAGCTTAGTCGCGTGGGCTATGATGGAGAAGTCAATCCAAATGATGTCAAGAAATGGTGTGAATCGAAAAGCATATGCTGTCTGTGGCGGATCAGCCTGCGCGGCAAAGAACGGAAGCGATTTTGATACCATCGGATAGCGAGCATGGCGTTATTCTTCGACTTTTTCTGAACAACCGGCGTTGTTATCAGCATAGATTTGCATTTACTGGCATGGGTATTTTCAATACTTCACAGAGGGTTTGATACCGTTGTCTGGAGTTGTCGTGAAGAGGTGGGGTAGAAACCTGGATGAGACAGTGCTCACTATTTGACTAGACAAGAACGAGCTCAATGTTTATACGGCAACAATGATAAATACAATTTACCATAACGACGGGGCTGCCTTTCCAGGGCGCCTGTTCACATTTATACACTCTGATCCATTCGTCGCCAAGTGCGCCTGCGCGGGTATCAATTTCAATTCCTTCGAGATTCCCTTTGTTCATTTCTTGTTGCTTTGTGCCCCCTGCGTTCCCTGCCCTGCCCAGACGTCAGGCAATTCCTTCGGGCCGTTCAGGTAGATTTCCATGGCCCTGCTCCTGTTAGCCTTCGAATGTCAAGCAGATCGGCGCCCCTTACACAGATTCAGACATGATGTCACTTGGTAATAAGGAAGGGCTTCTCAAGGATGGTAAAGCTTATTGAGTACTGTCAGGCCTTATGTATCGAGTTGCAAGCCCATGGAGTCGACTATGTTATTGAGAGAATAATTCTAGGATCTTGGGATCGGTGGTGGCTAATTTATATTTCGAACTAGTGGCTTTGATCACGGCGGATTATCTTCTTTCGCTGCGACACAACATCTCCAGGATCCAGCATCGATAGTTCGATCATCAGCTATGCTACGGGACACCAATGATATCACACCACATCAGTTTTGCGGCTCTGCTGTACCCAGCTGCTCCAGTTGCTGCTGCGAGAGCACACCATCACAGAAGAAACTGTTGTGTCATATGTATGCGACCGCGATAGCGTGCAGCTTCTTCCTTCATCGGTCTATCCACAAGGCATTGGGTGGTGTAGATGGCGCGCCAATGACGGACCTCGGTCCTCTCTTGCGGCGTTGGATAGCCCAATCTGGGGCAGATGAGTCGGTTACGTGGTTGGCGCATCTCGGCCAGGATCCTTATCGGGGAGAAGGACGCGGTGTGTCTCCCGTGACCTCGGGTTGGTAATGGTTGCCGATATTCTGGCAATGTTGACCTTTTCTAGCAGATCATGACAGCTCATCCAACATCTCGAATACTGCAGCTAAAGCTCCGGTATCTGTGTCCTGTCGTGGAGCACAATGGAACCAGTGAAACCTGGGCAACAGATCTATCCTTGTGGCTTCATTCGCCAGATTGGGGTCTCCATTGCATGGTCTGGGGAAGTTGTGCTCACAATCGAAAGACTCGCTTGCATTTCGCCATCTGCATCCAAAGTCATGCCTCAAAGTTACTCCAGGCTTTTGGCGCTCAAACCCCGCCCACGGCCCGGCTTGCCATATTGGAACCCTGAAACTTACATGCATCGAGCCATCCCACACAACCATCCCTCTTTAAGCCAGCGAATCAACCATCAAGAATCCTTGGCATCACCACGACCTGGCGGCACGGATTGGCCTTTCTTGCGGGCATATTTGATCACATTTTCATAGCTGTGGCAAGTTGAGGCTCTGCGTCGATTATCTTTCGAGATTGGCGCCGCGATCTCACCGAATTCAGCATCTCGAACCGTCATCCACCATGCGCGTTATACAACTGTTACATGTTCGTCCCTCACTGGTGGAATGTAGAGTGAAGTGGGATGCTTGGACTACGATCCTATACGGAATCGGACCTCCGTGCTGCACCATTGAAGTGAGAATCGCGCCTGCGCAAGGGAAAGTGGTATTACGCCGGAGCTCATGGTAGCTGAAGGTGTGAGGTCCCTGCGACTGAGCTCACACCAAAGGTTGCGTGGGTGCGTTAGCTTGAAGAGCTAAAGCGACCTGATGGCGACCATGATCTGAGCCAATATTATAGTGACAACACAGGGAGTATCAAACAAAGGAGCCACAATCCTTTTATCGTAACGTCGCCGGCTCCGATGCGGCCCCTTTGGCCTTTGAGGATACCCGGCTGTGATTCGCCTCCCGCACCGGAGCTAGTGGGGCCGGACCGTAACGGTGCCTGGTTATTTCATGATTATAACGAGCTCCGATATCAATTGCAGAGTTTGTCAAATTATGAAAGAAATATTGCACCAAAGCTGCAATTGATCGCACTGTGATGGTCATTACGGGAGATCCAAGTGACAACACGTCGATGGGGATCCCACCATCAAAGAGATCAGCTGCCAGTGAAGTCGCAGCCTACCTCAGCGAGATAAGGTCCTCTGGGCAGACAATACTGTTATCGCACGTTGGATAAGTTTTGATGTGTTTAATTCCGCTGTCAGGAATCAGTCGCATATTGACGGCCTACGAGATCTGCCAATCGCAGCTCTCAATTGGCGTCACATCACGTCTAATCGGATGCGTCAAGTGATACCAACTATCTGGGTTGCCTTAAACCTTCGATCCCACTATCATGACGTGCGGGAGGCGATCCCACGTTGTGAAAGGCGATGAATGCAAGGCAGCCGAGTTGTGATGTATCAGAAAATGTCATCCTTCCAAGAACCCCTTGTGCAAAAGGAGTTGAAGAGAGGACATGCCGGGTCCGTAGGGCTTGTGGTACACAAATGCCGAGGATCTCCTGGTAACTACTGATAAGCTTGATTTATGAGTGGGTGTTTACTAATAATTCTTGGCCTGGTTTGGGGATTTGGGAGCATCTTGGCTTGTGAGAGTTGCGATGAGACGTCATTCCCGTCAGATGCCTGTTGCATGTGAAGACCAACGGTCCTCGGATATCCTTAGCTTTACTGAGTTTACTCGAATTAAGTTGAGAATGATAATTAGTCCAGCTCGCTAATCGTGCCAGTCGACAGCGGATTCTAGGATGTTACCCTCACGGAGAGTCCGTCAATTCAACACAAGCTCGGTGGTAGTCGGTCTCCGTCTTCCATGATTGCTACCAATGGGCATACGCATTGACTCATCACTCTCCTAGACTACCACTCACGATATGGCTACCTATTGCTCACTGCACTGTGGCCAACAAGCGAGCCCCTCTCCGGTCGGGTCAACGGACAGCCGTGTTGACAGTTGAGGGCAAATGACCTCGTGGAACGGAAGGTTCGGAGTCGCGAAATTGCGAAATGATTCCATAAGTTAACGTTTACATCGAATTATATCCACCAGCGGAATTAACCATAAGTTGACAGTTTATGGTTATTCAACTCTTGAGAGACAAAAGTGCAGCGACTTATATCAAGTGAAAACGTGCGTGATTCTTTGATGACGACACGGTCGACTCTGAGCTCTGATGCTACTACCTAACGCGGAATTAGTGCTGACTTTCTCGACGATGAATGAATAATCATGGAATGAAACTGTCAAATAAGAGTCTAGAATCTCCCCAAGCCCAAGCCAGACGTTAGTGTCCCTCTCTGTCCGCCACGGAGCCGAGTGAGGTGTTAACCCCGTCTGTCTCCGCCGCCCGCACTATCGCCCTACCTACCTACCTAAATCGAAGAATCACAAGGACGTGCATCCCCGGGATTTTAGGGGCGTCTAGGGCGTCTGGGCGCTGTCAGCTCGGATCGTTTTCTCAGTAGTGCTGGCGTTGGTGCCAAGGCAGGCATCACTCTAGTTGGTTTTTAAGGGATCATCAATACGACAAACAACTAGCAGACCTCCACTACCTCCACTGGCCTGCCCTGCCCGCCCTGCCCGCCCTGATCAGAAGTGCCCTGGAACTCTGAACCCCCCACCCTCCAATTAGTCGAGTCCATCCACCTCATCTTCCTCTCCAACTCAATCACAGACCAAACGTTCTGCGTCTTTTCTCACCTTATGTTTCACAAAACCAGCCTTCTCAGCCTCTTCTTGGCTTTTTGAGGGCTTCACGACAGGTTCTCTGTCTACAGCTGCATGACTTGACGTTACGCATTTCCTCACCTTGCATTGCAGTCGAGGTTTGGTCAGCCTGCCTTACCGCACCCGCATCCGTATCGCATCCAACGTTGATGGCCTCGTCCGCATTCCGTTCATCCCTTGTCCGAGCCCGAGTCCGCGGATTCTCCGTACATCATTTGCCTGGCCAATTCCACGTTTTTCGAACATCGTAAACAATCTATCGTTGTCGCCATCTTTGACTTGATCTTACCTTCAAGACGATACAACGATGTCGGGCTACCTCGAGGGCATGGCCCTCGGATTCGGCTACAATGTATCTGAGGGGCTTGATTCTGCGCAACAGTCCACAGCATCGCCTTCATCCAATACCCAGCAAGATGCTTCGTCCCACACCCAACCAAATTCTTTTCAAGGCAACGTTACTGTCTATCAGACAACAGGGCCTGACGCCCATACAAGCCCAATCCACCTGCCCGGAAGCAATACGCCCGCCCTGAATCCGCGATCATGCGTAACCTGCCGCCGTCGGAAAGTTCGATGCGACAAGCAGATGCCGTGTTCCAACTGTCGCCGAGCACAGATTCCCTGCGTCTTCCCCGCCCCCGGAAGAGCGCCGCGACAGCCGCGCCGAAAAGACCCAAACGCGCCCGCCAAGAACTCCAGTCAGCGCGAGATAGAATTGATGAAGAGGCTTAGGAAGTTGGAGGGCATTGTGGAAGAGCTAAGCGGTCAGATTGAGGTTGAGTCTGGCGGTAAAGGCCCCTCGTCAACCAATTCACCTGAGGCGCATGCAGGTCAAAGCACATCGTTTGATGCCTCGGCGCATAACACTCAAAGACAATCGTCGAATGCAGGGTCTCACGCAGGCAACATTGGAAGGACTGATGACAGCCCAAGGGGGAGTGATGCTACAAGCGAACAGAGCGAGACTGCTCGCAAGAATATGCATAAGAAGTTTGGACGACTGGTTTTGAGCGACACTGGAGGAAGCCAAAGATACGTTAGTCATGGTTTTTGGTCGAAACTCAATGACGAGGTTGGTCAGTCCCTAGTATTGTTTCGAATGTTTGACTGACTATGTCTACCAGCTCGATTCAATACGTGAAGAGACTCAGAAGCTTACTGATGAAGATTTGGATGAGTCTGAGGAGGATGAAACTCCAGATACCTCACCCGCATCCGCACTCTCGGGAAATCACAACGCCTGGATATTCGGTTATCGCTCTGCGGACGTGGATCTCGATAAATACTGGCCCCTGCCTTCCCATATACCATTCCTATGGTCTGTCTATCAGGAGAATGTGGAACCGTTGCTCAAGGTCCTGCACATTCCAACCATGGAGCCCATCTTTCGAGATGCGCGAAAAGATCACAAACAACTGTCTCCTGCAAACGAGGCGCTCGTCTGGTCAATATACTACGCTGCACTTACATCACTAGAACCTGACGAGGTAAGAAGACTCCCTTAACTCAAAAACGGAGAATACTAACTTACGGACTCAGGTGCGAGCTAATCTTGGCCTCAACAAGGAGGATGTTGTTGTGCAGTACCGTTTTGCAGTCGAACAAGCCCTCGCGAAAGCCAACTTCCTGAACTCATTGGAGACTCCAATCATGCAAGCGTTGATCATCTTTATTCTCGTGGTCAAAGGCCAAGATGGAAGTCGTTTCTGTTGGTCTTTAACCGGGTTGGTAGCGCACCTCGCTCAAGGCATGGGCCTCCATCGCGATGGGTCGCACTTCGACCTAAGTCCCTTTGAAACTGAGATGCGAAGGCGTCTCTGGTGGGCGTTACTTCTATTGGATCTTAGATCAGCCGATGAGCTGGGTACTGATCTTATCATCCAAGACTTTAATTATGATACACAGATGCCGAGCAATATCAATGATACTGATATCAAGCCCGACTCAACTGAGGCCCCAGAGCCCAGAGAAGGTCACTCTGACTGTTCGCTCGCACTTGTTCGTTTCGAAATTGCTGGCTTTGGAAGGCGTCTGGTTCGACTTTCATCCGCCTCGATGTCATTCTGCCCCCAAGGAATGCCTTACAGGGACACCAGCCTCGCGGAGCGAGAACGCATGCTCATCGAGGTTTACAATAGAGTTGAGGAAAAGTTTTTGAAACACCACACTGGTGATTCTGATCCGTTGCATTGGATGGCTGCTTCAATTGCGCGCATCATTATGGCCAAGATGACGTTAGTGATTTACCAGCCGGTCCTCTTCCCAGGCTCCGAGGGTGAAGGTACACTTTCGGAAGAGGCAAAAGAACGTGCTTACGTTGCAGCGATTGAGATTGCGGAATACAATCACATCCTGAATAACGACTCGAGGTCTAAGCAGTTTAGGTGGCTGTTCAAAACCTACACCAACTGGTCGGCTATGGCCTACTTCCTCATCGCCAGTTGCCGTCGGCGGTGGACTCCTCTTGTGGAACGCGGGTGGGAAGCTGTCAGTGGATACGAGGGTGGACCAGGACAACTGGTGCGATCTGCCGAATACGCAACTGTCGTGATGCCTATCAGGAAACTCTACATGAGAGCCCAAAGGCACCGCGCAGCAGAAATTACTCGACTTCGCGGAAATCCTGAAGAAGCGCGTCGGCTGGAATTCGAAGAGAGGACGAACCCCAGATATCAGGCTAGATTTGGGCAAGATGCGGACGGTGCAGCAAACAAGATGGAGGAAATCAGAGAGAAATGGAAGGCTCTGGTGCGATCTGACGGCAGCAACGTACCAATCTCGACGCCAGCTGAGCTGAGCCCTGTCATGCCACCGTCGATGCTCCAGCCAAAACAAGAACAAACACCATCCCGCCCTCGGACACCATCAGCCTACGACGTTCCTGGAACGCTCGATCTCTCTGATACGACCATGGGCTACATGAATGACCTAATGGCAGACACCACACCCTTCCCCATGGTGAATTTCTGGCCACTGCAGGACGTCGGCTCTGTTCAAATCAAGGCAATGGGTACGGGAATGACGCCAATGCAAAACACGTCTCAGTTACCGCAAGATGCGACACAACCAGGAGATACTGGCCAACATTTCTCACCACAGACCGTGCAATTCACCAAGGACGACAACCCACCGCCTTACCTATGGGGCGGGCAGTTCCCGTCGATAAACTCAAACTTTGATAATACAGGCTTGGACGATGTTGATATGCTCGGAGATGACTTCAACTGGCATACCTGGAGCCAGAATGTTCGCGGTTTGTAGATAGGATCGTACTGAGATACACGGTCACTGACAGACTGTGTTGCCAGATAGTCGATATTGATTGATCATCGGGAGTGTATTGGGAGTAACTAACTACCTTGCCTGTCTATTATGTATGATACCCGGCGAAATAAGCATGAGGTGGACGTCATTAATTCTAGACCATCTTCAATAAGGACCCATCCCTGACAGGGGATGATCGTGCTGTACGTGGCCTGTTGCTTGTAGAAATGTCCTCATGTGGCGGTCCGGGCTCTCCCACCCGCCACGCGTATGTTCAAGAAAAAATCTTGCCAGGTAATGGTTGTTCACGTAGGGAACAACGTCTCTCGCCACTAGCAATTCCTGATTGTTGTGCCCGAAGCAACTGGCCTCAGCCTTCGAATGATGAAATCGATCAAACTCATAAAGTCCATAAACCGCAGGGCATATGCCCGCTCTGAGGAGGAGGGTAGTCAGCAACAAACGGTACATCCGCCCGTTTCCGTCTAGAAAGGGGCGGATCAGGATAAAGCGCTGGCAGAATCGGCTGGCATCGCAGATCCAATTATAGACAGCCTCCTTTGTGAGCTGTTGCATATGTGCAGGGTCCATTTCCACCACGAGGTCGTTGATCATGCTGGGCATAGCAGTAGCGATATCGGCTGAGTTCAAGAAACGCATGTCGTTGGGCGGGTTCCATTCGCGATATTTCCCGCTGTAGGCCGTCCAAGGTATTTGCGGGTCGATATCGATCTTGTAGGTAAGAATGTGGTGTGCCTCCTTCAAGGTGGCCTCATCAAAGTCTTGTCCATCGAGGACGGTCTTTTGAATCAGGTACTTTGCAGCCTGGGCGAGCTGCAGTGTTTCCCGGTAACTTTGCAGGATACGTCCAGGCGACGCGGGGATGTTCCTGAATTCCAAGTGCTGTTTGATTTCTTCGTACTCATAATCGTTCTGAGTGATCTCTTCTGGGATCTGAAGCCTTTCCTCAAAGACTGCACAACAAAGTCTGTAGGTTGTTGGGAGACTTCCGCCTGTGTGCGCGATCATGTTTGATCCGTAGAGCATGCGACTGAGAACCTCCATTAAGTTATAGGGCTCTTTGTTCATGTGTCGGCTGAGGGCCATAACGAACCGAAAAGGTTCGATACTTTGCATTGCCATGCCGGCGGAAGGGTCAGGCTCCATCTTGAAAGCTGCCACGATAACGGAAGGGTTTAGTATATAGACTGTGGTTTGGAGAATGGAATATGCTGATGATATTTACCTAAGAGTTGAGAGAAAAAGCGTCGGTTTGAGAGAAAGAAAAGATTTGGGGGAGAGGGATGGAAAGGGAATGCATTTATAGGCACCTGAGGTAGGCCTGGGGAAGGGATTACTTGACTACAGACAAAGAAGGAGGAGAGCTCCCGGAATGGAAGTTTATGGTCTGAACTGGAAGTTTAGGTACCTACCCAGGAAGTCTTGGCTATGAAGTGAATGTAACTTGCCTAAAGCTTCCTGAATATGAGTGGTTGAGGATGGTTCTCGGAACTATGAGACGAAGTTTATGTCGAAGTTTAGAATAGGTACCTAAGCTTCCTAAATTATAATAGGTCAGGATAACTCTCTATTCTATAGAACGCGATCTTCCATCGATGATAGGGTATCTACGAAACTCAGAGTCTCGTGATGATGTATGGTGTTTCTCTTGCCTTGTTATTTACTGGCTCATTTACTTGCGTACGTGGATCAACCGTGAATGCAAATCTCATCCTCGATCTCATTCGACGGTTTCTATGTCTACGAAAACTCAGAGCTTCTCGCTATCAGCTTTAACCTTTCTCTCCTCTTCCAGGGCATCTTCTCTTCGCCTCACTTCAACATTGGTCGGTCCTCCTTTGCCAAAGTTCACAAGTACCACATGTTCCCAATCGCCACCTCTCTCGGAGCCCCGGAGTTCTGGTCCTGGTTTGTCCAATCCGAGAACTATTCTCTTGTCCTGTTTCCTAATGAAAAGATTATGAGGACTCATGACTTTCTCGCTCCATGGAATCATGGCTGTTTTGTGTGCTTGGCCCTTTTCTGTCTCTGCTGTCGGCACTCGGATCAGAAAGGACAGTAAGTTTTCTCTCTGTGCTGCGATTTGAAGAGATCTTTGTCCGTCTGATGATACTCTTGAGTTTTGGAAGACTTTGGCGACTAAACTTAGGAGGAAGTACTGCGGTGGGAATAGGATGATGCTATTTGTGGCGGCACGGGCGAGAAATGATTCCGCAGGTGCAAAGAGGGCTGCTGTGTGTTCGATGCCATTATCTGGCGTTGGTATGAGCATCTCGGATGGCATGTCACTTTGTGACTGAGGTAGCATGTAGAGATACATCTGCGTAGTGAAGCGCTTTGTGTTGGTGGCGGGTGTGATCCAGCGAGTAAAAGGGATGAGGCCATCTGTTCTCGATCAATAATCACTTAACAATAGTCTATGTCAATTCATTCTTACCCAAGTCTGGCTCAGCGCCTACTGACTTTAGCCACTCTAGGAACTTGACTTGGTTCCCATGTATCATTTTCCTTGCAGTGTCTCTATCCTCAACTGTCAAGTTTACCAGCTCGTTGTCCTTCTTGGCCAATAAGATACCAGTTTCTTCGAAAGTCTCTCTGATAGCACCAATTCTGTACGCGAGCCCATCGTGGTGTCTCTCTGGCGATTCTTCAGCCGGTATGATACCATCATGATAAGGGTCTAGATTTCCGCCGGGGAAGACATGCGCCGAGGCGAATGATGTAGAGGTGTGTACGCGGTGAAGTAGTAGGACCTCATTGACAGGCGAGACTAGGAGAACTGAAGAACTTGGGCGTGGCTCTGAAGGCGGATGTTTATTTCCCGAGGATGATTGGCTCCGTGAAGTCATAATAGGCAGATATATCCGGGGTATGAAGTTGAAGTTTTGTCTATGAGCGGTCAAGTTTGTGTCACGGAAGAGTTGACGCGACAGGGACCGTCGAGTAACATAAAATAACAAAGACATGAGGAGTAAATGGGTGTATAGATTCACATATGGCCAATCGATTTGTAGTATGACTATAAGTCAGTACTTGTAGGGGGCATGTGAGGTCTGAAGCGCGGTTCGAGTGACGTCGAGCCGAGGTCCCGCTTCGTGATGGCTTTGGATCGGCTCCGAATGACCGGCCGGCCACAGACCCCGCTTCGCCGGAGACAGATTCCCCTGACTCAAGAATGAGTAGAATATCTTGTTGATTTATTACTGAAGTCATGTTGGACTTTTAAAGACTACATATTAATGTCGTCAAGAATGGAGAGGGATGATGGTGGCGTTGCCAGTGTTTATAATATTATTGTAAAAACTACTGACTCTGACTTACACGAGACATAACCAAGCTTAGGTTTATACCAGCCAGTTTAAACTGTTAAGCAATTAAATGTTTCTTTAAGGCCAATTCTAGTCAGAGGTTAATGTCACATACATCTTAAACAGTTAGAAATTAAAGCCATACCAGCTATGTCAATTTAACTGCTTAATATAATACTTATTCCAGGGTAGGCTGGTATAAACTAAAGCCCTTAACACACAGATAGCTATTTAAAACTCCTATTATTGCCATACATAAATAGGCAACTAACACAAATGAGTTGAGAATTAAAATACAAGGACGAACTTGTCAAGTTCATGTCAACACACACAATCCTCAAAAACTGCAAAAAAGAAAGCACATCTCAATCATGAATATGTATTTATAGGAACAGCCCGATGCGGGGGTCGAACCCGCAACCTTGAGATTGTGAACTCTTAAGAGTCTCACGCTCTACCGATTGAGCTAACCGGGCGTGCTTCGCCGGGGATCAAGCCGGATTGATGGCAGCAGGAAGAGAAAGTTTATACTATATTGGCTGAGCCAAGATGTGTGTGTGATTGAGTTGCCTTGGTTGTGGTGTGGGTTCTACGAGTACTGCCAAGTGAGGGGCAGTGTTTGATTGGCTGACCCATTCTGCAGGTGCACTCCAGTCACGTGAACTGATCGCACCTTCCTCGTCTAGGGTTTGTCCCCCACGAAAAATCAAAATTGCCCTGAAAACTGAAGCTACTGTCAGTTTGTTCATCTCGAGACCCGAACCCGACCACGACCTCTTTCACGAAGTAACGCCACACTAACCCTTCAGACAAAATGGCCAAGATCTCGTAAGTAGCTCTCGAATACCCTCAGCAGCTTTCGCTTCGCTCTAGGTCTCTCGTCTCGCTTCTCGCCATCTCGAATTTTGTCTGTCTGTCTCCTCCGTCATGGCTTTGCTCCGATGCGCAAAACAGAGTTGGAAATTATTTCGAGTGCTGGTTTTGGCGGGGGAATCAGGGCGACCCAGTTTGTGCCTGCGCACACAACAAAAATAAACGGCATTATCATGAGAAATACGGCATCGCTGGGTTGACTGGTGACTACGAGATTCATTGCTCTTCTGCCTTGTATTTTTTCAATTCGATTTCGACGACAATCACTCGACAAACAAACGCTGTCCAAGCCTTGAAACCACCGACGGGCAGACTTTGGCAGAAAATTCGACATGACGAGAACGAGAACAAGAGACACATAGACGAAATGTCAAAGACATCAAAAACAAAGTACTGACTTGCTCTCACAGCCGTGGTGCCCCTGGTGGCAAGCTCAAGATGACCCTCGGTCTCCCTGTGTACGAAACCTCCCAGTACCGTACCCCCCGAACCAGCAAACTAACTCCCTCTCCAGCGGTGCCGTCATGAACTGCGCCGACAACTCGGGTGCCCGAAACCTCTACATCATCGCCGTCAAGGGTATCGGTGCCCGCCTGAACCGATTGCCCGCCGGTGGTGTCGGTGACATGGTCATGGCCACCGTCAAGAAGGGAAAGCCTGAGCTCCGAAAGAAGGTTCACCCCGCCGTCATCGTCCGACAGTCCAAGCCCTGGAAGCGATTCGACGGTGTCTTCCTGTACTTTGAGGACAACGCTGGTGTTGTATGTACAACCTTTGCACACGAGACGAGACAAATGGAGACTAACATGCATGTGTAGATCGTCAACCCCAAGGGTGAGATGAAGGGCTCTGCCATCACTGGCCCTGTCGGTAAGGAGGCTGCTGAGCTGTGGCCCGTAAGTTCTTCCCCCAACTTTCGACTCACATTCACTGTACTAACACCCCTCCCAGCGTATTGCCAGCAACTCCGGTGTCGTCATGTAAAGTGCTTGCTTGCGAAAGAGAATCAAGGAAAGACAAAAGGGCGTGCGGTGCGTGGTGGTTGGGTTTCTGTCCCGAATGCGATCAGATAGAGCGCGGTAAAGAAACATCTGTTCCCCCCCTCCCCCCAAAGAACCTCTTTTATTTATTTCCCCCTCTTCCAACAAGAATTGGCAAAGGGGCGAAAGACCGGGGTGAGGGTTGTTTTTTATCAAAATCGGGGCAATGTTCTTTTTATCTACTACTTTTAAAGTCGCTGGATTTGGCACAAGGCTCTTGCATTTCGGTTTGCGGCGTGTAAGGATGATTCACATACCAGGCATTCACATCAAGGACAAAACAAAAGTCACTTCAATCCATCTTCCCCTGGGCGTTGTGTTCTTTTTGGGTTAAACTATGTGCAATTCTTCTCGCCGTGAACCTGTGAAGTCATGAATTGTGATGTGCATGAACCTCTGTAGTCTAGACTGTCAAGTTGTACAATTCAATATGCCAACAGATCCGTAATCTATCGATGAAATATGCTGCAAATCCTGCCCACAAGTCTTGATTGGTCCAGAAGAGCTGGTTATGCATACTCTTGCTGTCCATGTTGCGCAGTATCTACCCTATAGAAATAACTGGTTTATTATTTACACCCTTTTCTTGCAATTGAGAGAGGTGTAGTGATAAAGACAATCTATCTATAGACAAAGTGGTCTATAATATTATCTGACATCACCACACCTGCTGTGGTGCCCTTTTTACTCTATTGTCGTTCAGATATTGCTGACTTCACTTCTCGTTTGTCATTGCGGTAGCAGACATCCCTTACGAGTCGTTTAATATTCGATCCATGTACAACACATTCACAACCACACCCAAACAGACACTAGATGTATATAACTTGACATTAAAATTCGTCTTTTAGGCGCTTGCTAATAAGCTCGCCACACCTTTTCTCACGCTATAAAACCTCCCAACTTGGACGAGTTGCCCATTTGATGCATGCCGAAACGATTATGCAAAGACCTCCCTCATTCCATCGCATGCATATATCCATGTATGATGAATGAACATGAAGAAAGAATAAAACAAAACTAAAAACAAGACAAGAAACGAACGATGGTTCTTCGCATCTAGTGTACAAGAGAAAAAATGTGCATCGGAATCTGCATCCAAAAAAACCTCTCTTGTTTGTTCCGTAGTATACAGAGTGGTTGTATGTATGTATATACCAGATGAGACTGCATGCCTCGTGGTGGGTCGTGAGAGTTACATTGAGCTACTGGGCTGAAGGGCCGGAAGCTCGAGACGTTATTGGTTTTTTTTCAATTCATATTCTTTTTTGGTTCTGTGTTTGTAGAAGTGTCGTCATTTGATGGCCAGTCTGGAGACCAGTCTCGTGCTCTCGTATCCTCTAGTAGGGGTACCCCATACCAGGCATTCCGTGGCTATGGCCGTGGCCGTGGTGCTGAGGGTGACCATGCATGAAAGGAGGAGGCGGGTTTCCAGCTTGATGAGGAGGTGGAGGGGGAGGGGGAAGATGTTGAGGGTGACCTGGATGCATTGGGGGTTGTTGCTGAAGATGCATCGGGTGAGGCGGGTGCTGACGTTGATGCTGGTGAGGGTGATACTGGTGAGGAGGAAGCTCATGCTGATGAGGGTGCATCGGCGGCGGTTGATGCAGCATGGGCGGTTGCTGTGGTGGCATCTGTGGTTGATCAGGCTGCATCTGCATCTTGAGAGAGGAAGACTCCCTCTTGATGGTGGCTTTGCCTTTAGGCTTATTGGGAGCGGCGACACCTGTTCTTTGCTCGGCTGCCGCTTGAGCAGCCTTCTTAGCCGCCAGGGTCGCCTTGCGTTTCTCAACGGCTCCAGCCATATTTCCATTGGCCCAACGATCTGCGATTGTGTTAGCATGTGAATAGAAAAGAGAAACAAGCTGGGGAACCTACTCTTCATCGATGCAGACATCTTCTCTGACTTGGTCATGGACTTATAATCTTTGGGTGTATCATCTCCATCGTCCCCTGCGACAGATGGGGGAGCGGAGGGAGGTCCTGTAGCAGGAACAGCAGCAGCAGGAGGAAGCGCGTGAGGTGCGGGTGTCCCTCCGTTCTTAGCATCCTGGCCAGACCTGACCACTTTGATCTTTTGAATCTTGCGGCTGTTTGGCACTTGTGCTGGTTCGACAGAGGGAGCTGGTGTAGAAGCACTAGATGGAACCTCAGTGGTGGTGGTACCTCCGCTGGTTCGCTTGCCCTTCTTCTTGGGCGGTGCCTGAGCCAACTCTTCAGCTTCGTTAGGATCGTCGCGGAAGCGCTTCTGTCGCTTGGGTCGGAACGAATATGATGACTCAACAGTGTGTCCAGATGCTTCAGAGGAGGCGGTGGTAGGGCGAGAGTCGCCATTGTCGGTGATCTCGTTTTCAGGCGTGACATCGGTATAGTAAGCCCTGGGAAGCTTGAGAGTAACAATGGCACGGCGGACAGGCGCCTTCTCTTCCTTCTCCTGCACTTCTTCTTCCTCTTGGGGTTCGTCATCGACAAACTCATTGGGATCAGCCTCTTCGTACTTGACGGCAGGTCTGGCCCGGCCACGACGAGTAGTCTTTGCGGGCGATTCTTGGACTGGTTCCTCGGCGTCTGGTGTAGGGGCAGGTTCTTCGGCAACAGCAGCATTCTTGCCACGACCACGCTTACGTCTAGTCTTGGGACCCGAAGCCTCATTGTCCGAGGCAGCCTCAGTGTTGAAGCTGACTGAAAGGTTGGTCTGAGGCTCATCCTCAGCGTTGGCGTTCTTGCGTCGACGACCACCACGAGTGGGAGGCACAGGTGTTGAGCTCCGACTGACATCCTGTGTTGCGGGATCGAAGAGCTGGACAGGCTTGCGCTGACGTTTGCCGACAACCTCATCCGTCTCAGTGGCCTTTGCGGTCTGTCGGGGCTGGTTTCGCAGAGATCGTCCACGCGTCATGATTCCGACCTGCTGTGTTTCGGGATTTTGCTTGCCAATCTTTGAAGGATGAGGATCGTATTCAAAGCCGTAGGCAGCTGCCATAATACGATCTTGTCCTTGAAGATAACGGGTCTCATTGAGACCTTCCTTGTCGCGAGACTTGTAGCCCTTGACAGCAAATTCAGGTTCTTCATAGTTAAGGCCATGCTGGTTGAGGTTGCGAGTGCGGGCTTCGTACTTGGCATCGGCAGCTCGTCGACGGAGCGAGTTCTCGTAATCGTCAACGACAGCGCCCAGGTCATTCCACTCATCCTGCCACTGAACCATGGAGACATTTACGGCCTCGAGGAGTTCGTACAGGTCTTCAGTTGACATGTCCTCGTAGTTCTCGAGGATGGAGATGTACTCCTCAGGGTCTCTGAGCTTTCTATATTTGTAATAACGTGTACGTCCTGGCACTTCCTGAGATTCAGAGACGTCAGCGTCATCACCATCATCTCCACCTGGAGCAGGTGAATTGAAAGCTGTAGGATCTGTGGAGTCGGCCACTGGAGAACCGCGTGTAGGAGTGTTCAGTGCGGGTGTAGGTGCTTCGAGGCCCGCCCCATCGACGATATCATACTGATCGTCCACCATGGGCTCCATGTCAGTGTCCTTTCCTTCAGGTGTTGTGTCATCATTGGCACCGTCTTCATCAGAGCGACCCTTCTTCTCTGGGTATAGCGTAAACTCCCCATCGACATAAGGCCTAAGATGTGACCAGCGGCCGGCGGGGGTAGGCTGTGGCATTGACTCCAGGGCAATTCGGGGAGCCACAGGCTTCTGGGGACTTGCTTTCGTGTCTGAGGGAGCAGAAGAAGCGGGGGTTTCGATGGTCTCAGTAGGAGGTGGAGTAGGAGCTTTCAATTCGGTAGGGCTCGAAATGGTGGTAGGCTCCTCTTGAGTGAGAGGAATCTCAGGTGAGTCTGGGATTGGAAGTTCGTCGGCAGTGGCCGGCACTTGTGCGGACTCTTTGTCTTTATTGTTTTCAACAGTCTCATTGTTCACCTTCTCATCCTTTGTCGAGTCGCCATTCACCTCCAAAGACGTGGGAACATCGTTGGAGGTGGCATTTTGGGGAGATGCGACGTTCTCAACAGACTGTCGAAGCTCTTCAGTCTCTCGAGCAGGTGATGGTGATGGTGGTTTTGAGGGTGACTTTGGCGGTGATGTAGAGCGAGCCCTTGAAGCAGAACGCGACGACGCAGCTGCGGGTAAAGCTGCTGTCGTGGACTTCTGTGCAGGTTCTTGTTCGGGCAATTGTGAAAGTTGTTCAGGTTCTTGTGTGAGCTCTGTGGGCTCTTGTGCAGACTTGCTTACATGCTCCTGCACAGGCTCCTGCACAGACTCCTGTACAAGCTCTTGTGTATCAAGAGGCGCGGCATCAGTCATTTCAACATCCTGAGTAGGATGCTCGTCCTGAGCAGAATCGATCTCCATGTTGTCCATTGCGTTCATCTTGTCGTCTTGCTGAAGGTCGATTAGCTTGTCCGTTGTAGGAAATTGATAGATGTTTGTGACGTGATGAGATGATTCTTGTTTGATGTTGGTATCTGTATCGGTGTTGATTGTGTTGGTGAGAGAGAGAGTAGGCTCAGAAGAATCTTGAGGAAGAGGTTCGGTAGTGGGGACTTCAGCAACTCCATTGACAGGCATAGGCACTGGCTCAGATGCGGGAACAATAGTTGAGTGAACAGATTCACTCTTATTGTTCTCGTCGGCTGTAATTGGCAGAGGTGCTATTGTCGGTGCTGGCACTGGCTCTGACACTGGCGCTGCCACTGCCTCTGTTATTACCTCTGGTTCCACTTCAACTGGACGAGAATCTGGCACTGCCGTGGCAGCTGGTTCAGATTGTGCATCTGCCACTGCCACTGCCACTGCTGGCAGCTTTACTTCATTAACATCTTCAGCAGCCGGTGACTTATGCGTTGTACTCAGTGATTCCGGCTCGGGTTCCACTTTGGGAAGTTTTTCGGCCTGCGGCTCTGTAGGTTGAGATACAGGTTCCTCGATAGAGGTTCGTGTAGGTTCCACAACAGAAGAAACTGTGTCTGAGGAGATTTGCTCAACCTGGGGAACGGGCAAGGTTTCTTTTGTTTCAAGCTGGTGTTGATTCTCATCAACTTGAGGAGCGGCAAATGCATCCTTGGTGGACTCATTATGGGGGGACTTTTTAGGTGAGTCCTTTGATGGCATCTTATTCTGGGGGGATGAGTTATTTGAAGCGGCGTCTCTCAGCTCAGAGTCATCGACATCTGAGTAATAGGCGCCGACTTCAATTGTGTCTTGGACGTCGTTATCATCATCTTGCAAGGCAGCTTGATGATATGCCTTGAGGTCACTGGATTTTCGAGTCGGATTCCTCCGGCGATTGGACGGGGTGTCAGCACCCATGGAGGCGCCTCGCCTCTTAGAGTCATTGCTGTAAAAGTCATCTGTGTCAAAGTTGACTTCAGACCTTCTCTTTTTGCCGCGTGCTGAAGAGGTGGAATTGGGGACGATGACATCGTCGTCGATGTGCTCAAACGTGTAATCCACGCGAGCACGCTTACGAAGACTGTGGCCGCCCTTTTTGGGCCCATGCTCACCCTCATCAGGAATTGGATAGTTATCCATAGTAGTAGAACGCTTCTTGGCATTCGAATTGCGACTACTGCTTGGAGAAGAGAAAGTGAAGGCGTGTTGGAGAGGTTTGGCTGAGCGGCGGCCACCAACGCCTACACCTTGAGGCGTTGTGGTGGTATTAGTGTGAGAAACAACAGGACTCGTGAGTGGATTCAGTTCAAAGGAAGCCTCTGAAGTAGAAGTAGGAGAAGCAGAAGCTCCTAACGGACGGCGACGTTGAGGCATCCGGCGCGAGCGATCCATTGTACAGCCAGGACAGGCTTGTAAGTTCTGTCTGGCCCGAGAGAGATTTTGAATGGTTGGATGGGATGAGGCTGGGATCCAAGTTTACAGCAAGGACGTGTAGTTAGTGGCCAGCCGGGCCCGCGAGAGGCGTCATGCGAGTGAATCCACGGGACGGGTAACTTAGTACGAGCGCAATGCCAAATATCAGGGAATACGTGCGAGCGAGCCTGAAAATTTATAACCAGACAGGCGCAGCCTCGAAAGAGGATGAGGCTCAAAGTGCGTGGATATGAATGAATGAATGGGATGAGCGTGTCGGATGGAGTAAGAGAAACAAGCCAGGGCAGAGAAAGAATTTTGAAGTACAGGACAGGGAATTGGCGGCAACTTGCAAAAAAGGACAAGACACGACAGACGGGCCCGAGTAAAAGTAAAACGCAAGACAAAGGCTAAGAAGACGCCCTTAACAATGGGAAGTGACCTGATACGCACGCCTTGATACTGGAGGCGACGGTTTAACCAAGAGTGCAGTGCAATATATGACAAGAGGCGTGTGTGATGAAGACGGGACGAGACAGTCTCCTTTTGGCTCTGATGTTGGTCTCCCGTCGATTTTCTCAAGGTGTCGTGGTCTGGTCCATCCGAATAAGCCAGCCAAGGCTAGACCCGCCTGGGGCCTCTTCTGTTAGTGGTATCCCGGCCACTGAGAGACCCAATCTCTCACAAGGCTCAGGGACCTGGCAAACCCGTCAGTACGTACCCGCCCCAGCGACCCCTTCTCCGGGGTTCCTCCAGGCCAATCAGGCAATTCTATTTCCACGGAACTACACGGCGCTAGTACAAGTCAGGTATGAGCATGACCGTGTCGTCTGCTGCAAATCACTGGGTGCTAGTGGTTGCTTTTACTGTTGTAAGTCGCCGGTCAGCCAATTACAATACTTGACGAGTACTCCGGCTGAGCTGTTGGTGAGGCTTGATGCCCACACAATTAGGTGTCATTGGTGAGTAGCCGACAAGTAGATGATGTTTCAGTAACATCAGCAATTACATCTGACAATCTGAAAGAAAAGTAATCCAGGAATGCGATGATATCATTAACTATGGCATGAGATCTCACTTACACGAAACATTTATCTACATCTGTGTATGCTGTTGTCCTAGCTCCTCACTATAGTGATGTAACCGCCATCACCCATTCGGAAACAGCACGTGTTAGACGTTCCTGCCTTCCCGGTACTCCTGGACCCTTGCAGCTGTCGGTGTCGTACCTACCTCTCCAGAGCTCCAACCATCTCCCTTAGGAGTCCTCTCTTTTGCGCCAAACAACCTTCTTTCAACCCCCCGCCTTTACCAAGTCATCAGCACGACAACTTTCGACACTTGACGCGAAGTCAATTCCACATCAATACACTCTTTCTAGGTCGCAGCTGTAGCAGGTCTCTGCAATTATGGCGTCGAAAAAGACAAAGCCCACCGCCGCTGGTGACGACGTCGACATTGACGAGCTGTTGTCTGGCCTTGACCGCGATAAGAAGCCCAAGAAGACAACAAAGTCTAAGCCGACCTCTGCCGCATCCAAGGCACTTGCCGACCAGGATATTCTCGCCGACCTTGAATCGGAACTGGCAGAGCAGCCTTCACGACCCCATACTCCCCGCCTCAAGGATGCTACCCGTCGTTCCACAGCAACACCCCCCGCTGGCGACCCTCGCAAGTCTACCGATAGTGCACGCAGCCTGAAAGCAACATTCACACCAAGCGCTACGAGCTCAGAACTTTACGAGAACGAGAAGAAGCCGACATCTGAGCCTGTTCAGCAAGAAACTGCCCCTCAAGCCTCTGGTGGAGGATGGTGGGGTGGCATTTTATCCACGGCCAGTGCTGCTATGAAGCAGGCCGAAGCCGCTGTCTCACAGATCCAACAGAATGAAGAGGCCAAGAAGTGGGCAGACCAGGTCAAGGGAATCAGGGGACTTGATGTCAACACTCTTCGAACCTATGGTATGTTCGAAATGACACTGAATTATGAATCTCTAGCTAATTAAGGGTTTTAGGTGATGAACTCCGACACCGTGCTCTACCTACCTTCACCAACATCCTCCACACGCTTGCGCCACCTATCAGTTCCCATGAACGACTTCTCATTCATATCACCCACGATCTTGTCGGCTACCCGTCACTCGACCCCCTGATTCATAACGTCTTTGGCCATGTGATGGCACAGGTTGAAGGCGGTGACCTTCTTGTCATTCAGCGTGGCCAGGAGAGCCACTCTCGACGTAGCACGGAAAGTATTACTGGATGGCACGATGGCCCTTGGTGGAGACAAACTGATACGCCCCGTGAGCTGGGATTGATCAAGGGTTTGCCTGAAGGAACCAAGCTTTGCCGCGCCAACGCCGAATCGCATGCGAACGAATACTTCTCTGCCAATGGTGGTGTCGAAGCAGCCAAGCACAAGGCTACCGAAGATGTGAGCGAGACCAACCCTGTTAGAACCTCGGATCTGTTCCTGGCTGTCCAGGCAATCTCAGTGGATGAGGACAAGAACCTGTTCGCTCGCACTGCTTCTGCGGAGAAGGAGAAGGACTCTTCTGGTGTTGAGGATCAAGATGAGAATGAGGAACTCATTTGTTTCGCTGTTTTCATCCTGGATCCTGTTCATGACATTGAATTTTATACCGTCAGCCAGTCTGTTCCTGCTCGATGGGTTCAGTGGCTCGATACACCCGCCCCTCTCACGCCCCGATCTGGCGAGGATGGTGATGTGGCCGACGCCAATATTCCCGAAGAGATCAGGGATATCATTGAGAGCGGTGGCGTTGACCCTCGAGAATGGGTCGCCGAGTGGCTTGAGGAGCTTCTCAACCTTTCTATCGGTACTGTTGCTCAGCGATATGTGGCGCGTCGCATGGGTGTTGGTGAGGGTGGGCTGGGCAGGGGCAAGAGAAGGATGGAAGATCTCGTGCAGGACAATGCTGGTGAGGCTGCACGTGCTGGCGTCATCTAAACAGCGTGCAGGATAAACATTAAAGTATGTTGTATGACAAGGTAGGTTGGGCGTTGGAGTTTGCGACCGGCAAATGTAACCTTCGGAAGCTTAAGTGGGCTTGGAAATATTTGAATACTGGGTTCTCTTTTTATCACGCAGGGCTAGGATCGCTTTGGAATCTTCACTGTCATTAATATCAAGCTGGACTTTGAATGTCGACTAACTCGACTATACTATACCCGCATCTAAAGCCTGAACGTAGAATTCTATCCATATTCTAAAGCAAAGTCTATGTATGGCCAACTCGATGGACTGTTCCAGCTTTCTTGAGCTCACCTCTAGCCTCTCTGGTGGCGCCTTCCAGGTCAACCTTCTTCAACGGCCGGTAGACGGGATCCCACATCTGCTCTCTGATCCACTCCTCCAAATCTTCTTCCTTTTCAGGGATGCCATCCTGTGTAGCCTCGCCATCCTTGACAGCTGCTTGTATCACATTGCGGGCAATGCGGACACTGACATCTCGCACTGAATCCACGTCTGGGAGAAGAGGAGCCGTTGAATCTTTGAGAACAGGGCTCAGTGAGGAAACTCCTTCCACAGCGGCTACAAGCATGCGATCTGTCAAGTGCTTGGCTCGGGAGAGCACGCAGCCGAGACCGATGCCTGGGAAGACAACTGAGTTGTTGCATTCGCCGACATTGATGGTGATTTCAGAACCGTCTTTGCCCCAAGGACCTTTGACGGGCGGGAAGGGTGAGCCTGTGGCTACAAGAGCTTTTCCATTTGTCCATCTGAGAATATCTTCGGGTTTGGCCTCATGTAGGCGAGTAGGGTTGGAGAGAGGAAGAACAATAGGGCGCTCGTGGTGCTCAGCCATGGCACGGATGATATCTTCGGTGAAGGCACCGGGCTTGGTAGACGTGCCAACAAGCACGTTAGGTCGAACCTCTTTGATCACGGAGAGGAGATCAGCGTCCTTGTCTTTCCACTCTGAAGCGTCCTTGGTAAAGATCTTTTGAGAATCACTGACACCTTCGGTTTCCGACGTAAGGAGACCAGGCTTGTCAATCAGCCTAGAAAGTCAGTAGTGTTGTGTCTGGTGGATGTACGCCTTACCAGATCTGCTTCGCTGCCTCCTCATGGCTCATATTTCCTTCCGTAGCAATGGCATCTCGAACTTGATCTGCGATACCAAGTCCAGCACTACCAGCTCCAAAGACGACCATTCGAAGATCTTTGAGCTTTTGCTTGCTGACGTGAAGACCTGACAAGATAGCTGCGAGAGTTACACAGCCTGTTCCTTGAACATCATCATTGAAGCAAGCAAAGTCTGGACGATACCGATCAAGAATCTTCCTCGCTGTTAAAACATCAATGTCAGGAAATGCCACCAAACTGCAAGGAAGGGTGCGTACCATTGGTTAAACCAAAGTCCTCAAAGTGGATGTAGGCCTTGGGATAGAGCTTCCTGGCAGATTGCACAAATGTGTCGACAAACTTGGCGTACTCCTCACCACGAACACGCTTCTCTTTGAGACCGAGATATAGCTCATCATCGAGAAGTTCCTTGTTGTCTGTGCCGCAGTCGAGGACAACTGGAAGGGTTCTATTGGGATGGACGCCTGCACAGAGAGTGGTGAGGACTAACTTGGCGACGGAGATGAGAATACCGCCAACGCCTTGGTCACCGATGCCAAGGATCTCTTCACCGTCTGGACATCGCGTTAGTAGCTAATAATATGAAGGAGAGAAGAATAAACAGACCAGATACGACAATGTAGTCAATATCTTCAGGGTTTCCCCATTGAGCGAGGTTGTGATGCACATGATCTGGGTCTCGAATGTTGAGATAGCAACCTTCGGGACGTCTAAAGAGTCGAGAGTAATTCTGGATAGCATCGCCTTCAGTCGGTGTATAGACTATGCTCATCATCTCATCGAGATGAAGTTGCAGAAGCTTTACACAAGAATTAGCATTACGGTCATATCGGAACAATGCACGAGTGGTACCTTGAAGTACAGAACCTCATTTTGATCCTTTAGTGAGGTGAGAAAAGTATTCTTGGCTAAGTCGTCGGGCCTTGACGAATATTGCTCATAAGCACGTTTGCATTGCTGCTCAAGCGTCTGAACACCTTGCGGTAGCAAGCCTGTGAGGTTAAACTCTCGACGCTCATCAGGAGGAAAAGCAGAGCCCTTGTTGAGATATGGCGTGTTCAAGAGCGATGTACCGCTGAGCGCGCAGTTAATAGGCCCGGTGGTGCTCAGTGGTAGATCACCAAACTTGGACCTCTTGGAGTGATCAGCCTTTGTGGCATAGTTGTTGGTGAGATTCAGGTATCGCATAGTGGACGGATATAAACGGAAGCGATGGACAGGGGATGATCTGGATATTTTGAACATGATAATCTACTTGGCAGTCTTGGCCTTTTGATATGTGGTATTAATAGTAGAGTAGCATAGCATAGCATAGATAGATAGATAGATAGATAGGCAGATACGGCAGTTGAGATAGAACATCAAGTTCTGGACCTGAAATCACAAAGATGACGTCGTTGAGCTCTCACTGGCCCAAATCCACTCTGACGAAAGAATACGAAACCTTGATTGCATCTGCACGTGCTAAGGTAAAGGTCGAAAAACAATAGGGTCTTTGATATCATGAACTTGGATAATATTCCAGATACTGTAATCACATGATAGTGACACATGTGCTATGTATTCCAATAAGAGAAAGAAAAAAAAGAATGTCGGTGCTCCTGGAGCCTCGCCCGTGTAGAAATTGAGACAATGTTATCCACCAAAAGGTGACCAACAAAGACGAGACGGACGCGGACTATGATGGCCCTTGTTGTTCTAGCAACTACGACAAGAAAAAGAAGCACACAATGAATTGCGCGTCCCTTTTTTTAGTCGTTAAATCATCCTTCAGACTACTTCGTGCGGATAGTACAAAACGCACCGTCCGTAGAAGACCCTCCGTGAGGAAGACTCGTGGGAAGATTGAGTGACTGAAGGACAAACGCTGCGGATAGAAAATAGAAATGTGTAGGTACCTACCTTGCAACAAGACGCATAATGAGATCTTGAGATCGCGTCTTGTTGTGTTGTGTTGCTCTGAGGGAGAGAGACTTGGAGTGATAGTGAGAGAAGGGGAAGAATATGGTCAAGGAAAATTTGACGCGGTTTTGGTGGTGGAGTTGAAATGTACGTACCCACTCACTCACTCACTATTTGGTTGGCGGGCCACAGAAGTTAGAAACCTACCTCAGCCACCAAAAGATGCCGCATTCCAACTTGAATCCTCATTGGCTCATCAACTTACACCAGAACAATCACTGCTCGATATCATGTCTCACAGCATAAACCTTGGTGGCTTGCCAAGACCTGTATTATCTGCATCTATATACACAGGAATCCCTAATGCACACCAGTACATTGCTTTGTCCCACGTACTCACTTGGCTATCTCCGCTCCTAAGCGTTCTCGTGGTGAGATGGCCTCGTCTCAATCTCTCCATCCTCCACCAACGCCTTCTCAGCCTTCAAAGCGTCAACCTCAAGCTCAATTCCAAGACCAACATCTCGGCGCGCCTCATCCAGCATCTTTGCATCCTCTTCGCCAGTGTGGCTTCCGAACACTCGATCCATATCTTCGAGAGTAGCACCCTTCGTTTCTGGAAGGCAAAAGTACAGCCAGACCATACTGCATGCCAGGAAAACGGCAAAGAAGATGTAAGTGCCCCATTCGAGAGTCTCAAACATAGGAGGCACGTAAAAAGCAACGGCAAAGTTGTTGAGCTGGAGTCACCGTCAGTTACACTTGGATCATAAGCGAGATGGGACTACTTACCCAGTTACTAGAAGCACCAATCGAAGAACCCTTGGATCGGATGGAGAGAGGGAAAATCTCGGCAACAAGGGTCCAAGACACAGGACCCCATGTAGCGCCAAAAGCCCCGACGTAGAGCCAGATGAAGGCCACGGCAACCCAACCAGCAGCACTATGCGTCTCCCAGTCGTGTTGGAACTTGGCGACAATAATACCAGCGAGAACCATAGAGATAAGCATGACGACCGATCCGACATAAAGCATTGGCTTTCGTCCAACTTTGTCAATGATAGCCATGGCAGGTAAAGTGAAGACGAAGAACACAACACCCGTAACTCCCGTCGCCAGTAGAGCCTGCGTTCCTCCCGTAAGACCTAGACTTTCAAAGACTTGGCTGGCATAGTAAATGATAGCGTCGATTCCGGACCATTGTTGCCAAAACATGACGAGCCAAGCTGTAGCAACACGCTTGAAGTTATCCTTGGTACGGAAGATCTGATAATACTGAGCAAATTGGGCCATCCAGACACTGCCCTGCTCTTTAGCAGCCAGGTTGGGGAAGTTCTTGGCGAAAGCACGTTGTTCAAAGAGAGCCTCGGCCTTGATCTCCTTGTATTCCACCTGAATGAGTTCGTGCTCAATGGGTAGGTTGCGAAGGTAGGATAGTGTTTTGAGGGCCTCCTCATCACGGCCCTGCTTGACGAGCCAACGCGGGGAAAATGGCAACCACCAGATTCCAAGCGCGAGAAGAACGGCGGGAATTCCTTGGATGATGGATGGGAGCATCCATGCGAGGTTGCTTTGGCCTTCTCCTGTGCCGCCGATGTAGTTGCTGCCGTATCCGATCCAGAATGAGAGCATGATGCCGAGGATGGTGCAGAATTGGTAGAAGGAGACGAGGAAGCCACGGAGTTCGGGAGAGGATAGCTCGGCGTTGTAGAGAGGACTAAAGAGACATCAGTCAGATACAATTGTTAATATTAGGTCATAGTTAGAACTGACCCAACACCACTGAAAGTGCCAACTCCGATGCCAGTGAAGAAGCGACCAGCGTAGAGCATAGACGCATTATCTTTTGTTCCTCCGATATACAAATAGCTACCAAGAATTACCCAGCAGCAGGCCATGAACATGGTGTACTTCCGTGAGTAGACTTCACCAAAGACACCAGCGGACAAGGAGCCCAAAATGCCACCGAGTTGAAGGATCGAGGTGAGCCAGCCAGTGGCTGAGGACGAATTGACGATAGAGGGGAAGTTGTCCTTGAAGCGATGCATCACTAGGGACTGGCCCAGGACACCTTGTTGGTAGCCATACTCAAAGCCACCGAAGCTGAGATTATTAGTAACAGATTGTATATGAGGGTGAAGGAGACTAACGAGGCGAAGAGGGCGATGACGATGAGCTTGGGGTTCTTGGCGAGAGTCCTCCATCGGTTTTGGTAGGCGAGCTTCGTCCGCTCGTCAACTGTCGACTCCATGATGAAAGGATATTCAATAAAATATATTCACCACCGTTTAACGAGAATTGAAGCAGTTCTCCCAAGCCACGAGGCAAGTATGAGCGTGACAGAACCAAGATCAACATCGGGAGAGCAATGGCCTTATATAACGAACCACAATATTTGCATCATCGACAATTTCATTGCCATTTCGAGCCATCAATTGCATGGATCTCAATGTTAAAGGCTCCCCGCAACTAACACCTCATGCCAATCCGGGGACCCCAGATGCAACATAGAAAAAGATACAAATGACGATGTATCTTTATGGAGTAGCACTGCTAGGGTCGGTGAGACTCCGGCGATGGGGGACGGGGGATGGGGGTGCTTGGGATGTCCATATTGGGAAAGACTTCTGTATATGGCAATATCAAGCACTTTGGAATAATAGCCTCATCTTGCCTGATGAGCGAGGATATCATGAGCACGATCTTTATGATGATTGATTCATTCATTACTAGAGTTACAAGCTACTTTTAGGTCGAGTATCGATACAATCAGCAAGTCAGGCAATCATGCAACTCGAGAGATATTACCATATAAGAATCCACAAAATAAGAAATAATCGTATTGCAATCCATACAAGATCCGTTTTCTTCCTTGAGATGTTACATTGCAAAAGGCAATACCACATCAACCTGTCGGAGTACCCCGACTTACGCGGATGTTTTAGTGGGCAAGAGTTGGCCGAGTATTAAAGAAATCACGCGCTGTTACCAAGTTTTCTGACCCAGCAATGAATAGCAAACATACACTCTATTTAAACGCTCGGGATCATGAAACACATTTCTTCCCCACATGTTTCCCAGTGTCAGTTCTGGTCCCGGTGTCGGCCCTTACTCTGGCGATCCCGCTCGTCTTCTCCAACACCTCATATATCCTCCCTCAGTGTGTGTTCCTCCTGTGACAGTTTATCCAAGTTAGATAAGTCGACTTAACACCGGCTGTCCTTGGCACCGGCAGATGAACCTTGTGTCTTATGAGGCTCAACTGGGAATATTGATCAGCAAGTACATGGATGCTGGTGCTAGGCAGAAGGATTTCCTGGATCAACACTGGATAGAAACGGGGGCCAAGCAATTGAAAGGGCTTGTGATTTACATAACTCTATGGAACGTTTCGAATAAACCTTGCCCTTTTACAAGATAAAGATGCAAGAAAATGGATTCATCGGAAAATTAAATAGAAAAATATTCATCACATCTAGTTGCTCAAGGAAATCCGATATGAGAAGCCTACAGCCACGTCTGTTCGCTAGCTCACCTATGCTACCCTACACATTTGATGGCGACCTCAGTGAATAAGAAAACCTAGAGCTTCTATCACAAGGATTGAAAAGTTTTTAGGAAACTTAGCGCAGACTTGAGAGACATTCAGATTAGTTTGTTTTATGAAATATAATAAAGCTCCGGTGTGATACGCGCTCCTCTCCCACTTTCGTCTTACACCCCCAGATTTCGCTAAAAGTGTCTGAAGAGCCTGTCTAGGGGAGGAAAGAAAACTCAGAACCTTGATTCTAGGTGACAAAATGATCTAGGCAATGTAGCCAAAGCTTAGGATGACCTTTGCTGAGTTTATTTTGATACCCTATATTTAGAGTCTGGTGTTTTCTTGCCCCAAGGCCTGTAGCGTTTAAATGTGCCTCTTTGAGTTGGACTATAATCCTCCGGGAATAAACATCCGTCGGGCATCACAGTCAAGGATAATATAGGGTGCTAAAATAAACTCATTAAAAGGTATCCCAAAGATATCCTAAACTTATACTAAATTACCCCAGCCTTTTCATCATTTAGGATGGATACCCTAAGTTTTGTCGCCTCTTCTAACCTGAGCATACTATCACAGGCATGTTGTAATGTGAAAAACGCGAGCTGCTTCATACTCTGTGCCACGGCAATTCGCAAATATTCTCGTCGATCTCTGTCGTCCTGCCCAATGCTGACGATTGGTCCGCCGCCGTACTTGATGAGGAGAGTGTTAAGAATAAGACGGCACATCCTGCCGTTGCCGTCTCCAAACGGATGGATGTTAACGAACTTGTGGCAGTACTTACTTGCAAGCGCTACCGGGTCGATTTGTCCTTTGTCTGTAGCCTTTTCTATGTCAGACTCTAGTTCTTCTATCATGTCGCGTATCGCGATGCGGACTTTGCTGTGGTCCATGAAGACGTGGGAACCACACTGGACATTCCATAATCGATACTGTCCACTGTATTCGTTCCAGGGTATACGCTTGCTGATTTCGATTTTGTATGTCAGGTCACCATGCGCTTGCGTGATAATATACTCAGATAAGTTCTTGTCGTTGATGCAGACTTGCTCGATCATGAACCTGGCAGCCTTGGCATGTTGAACGATTTCTCGGTAACTTTGAAGGATATTGGCATGTTTGCAAGGTAGGTCCTTATTGTAGAGATAGAGATCGAGTTGTTCGTAATCTGGGTCTTGTTCGCTAATCTCTTCGGGTGGTTCTTTGCCTCCTCGAAAGACTTCTTTGCAGAGCTTCAGTGTGATGTCGAGACCTCCGCCCACATTCTCGATCATATTGGACCCATAAACCATGCGAGCGAGTTCATCTATAATATGTTCGTCAATAGCAGCCATATATTCAGACTGTGCTAGCCCATCATTGACATAAGTCATGTGCCTGCGCAGTTCCTGTTGAAGCTCTTTAGGGCTCTTTTGCAGGATGTCATAGTCGTAAGCGTCGTCGTCGTCCACGTAAATAGGAAGGCTCGATTTGCGAAGTACCATCATGCGCCGAATAGATCGTCCAAGATGATTATCCACATCCACGTCCACAACGTCAACATTTGGGTCATTGGGGGCCTCGAACCTTTGTTGCTTAGGGGCGGGTATCTTTGCGGTATGATTGCCTTCAAAAGGGCCCTGGGACAGGCCTTTTCGTTTATGACAGGGCATCTTGGTATCGTGGAAAGGAGAGTTTGGCGTGTATAAAGAAGAAGAAAAAGGTTGGATCAAAGTGGGGAAAAGGGGTCCCCTTTATACCTGAAGTGAGTTTGAAGTCATAAAAGTTTACCTAAACCTTTAATACTTTACTGGATATCAGCCAAGTCTACCCTGAGATCATATAACTTTGTCGAAAATTGGTTTTGTGTTTAAGCCTTGAAAGAAGGATACCAGGGCTGCCCGAAACCCAGGAGAGGATCAAAGAAACAATCTCACCGTAAATCAAAGCGGCAAAAAAGACATATCTTAAGGTATAACAAATCTATACTTGTGTTGGCATTCACTACATCATTTAGAGTATAATTAGAAGGTAGACTAGTACAGTAATTACAGTGGCCATAGAAGTGACATTATCATAGCCTTCGGACAAGTCTTGCAATTTCAAAAGCTTAGCTTTTATGGCCATATCAAGCTATTTCCCAGGCCTCAGGGCATTATGAGGAGAAGTTACATATTTCGTTTACGACCACCGAGGCCCCAAGATCTCGCGATATGTACAGTTGTATATTCAGATGGCCTATGAACAGCAACTTTCGAATCAAAGAGTGTCCCTAAATTCCTCCAGTATCTGCCTTTAAAATCTTGCAGTCATTCTTAAACTTGTATATACTCATCGTTCCCAACATTCATCCACTGGCTGGATCAGGATCTCATAACAGACATCCATTTGCTCTTTTTGTGATGTTAAAGCGCTTACTGGGCGCTGTTACCGTTGTTACCGATCAGGTTGGGGGAGCTGCGGAGGTTGCCAGAGATCTTGCCAGAAGTAGCAGTACTGGTGAGCCAGTTGGTGACACCAGAGACGCCAGAGACACCGTTGACAGAGATACCGTAGAGGACAAGACCAGCAATGTGGGGGGTAGCCATGGAGGTACCGCTGATGCTGTTGGTGGCGCTGTTGCTAGTGTACCAGGCAGAGAGAACGCCAGAACCGGGAGCAAAGATGTCAAGGACAGTGCCGTAGTTGGAGTAAGAGGCAATGGTCCAGCTGCTGTCGATAGCACCGACAGTGATAGCGCTGGTAGCAGAGGCAGGAGATGTGTTGGCGGCGTTGGCACCATCGTTTCCAGCAGCAATGGCAGAGATGATACCAGATGAGGAAGCAGAGTTGACAGCATTGTTGAAAGAGGCAGAGTAACCACCACCAAGAGACATGTTCACGACAGAGCGAGCAGTTCGGCCCTTGGAGATGATATCGTTGGCAGCCCAGTTGAAACCAGCGAGAATGATAGAGGTGCTAGAAGAGCTGCCCTGGAAGACCTTAACAGCCTGGATGGTGGCCTTCTTGGAGACACCGTAGGTCTTGCCGGCAATGGTGCCAGAGACGTGAGTACCGTGGCCAACAGAATCGGCGTTGTCGCCACTGAAGGCAGTGTAGACGGCCTGAGCACGGCCCTCAAATTCATTGTGGGTGGTTCGAACACCAGTGTCGACGACGTAGGCATAGGTGTTGGTACCAGCGTTAGTATCGTAGATGTAGCTGGTAGATCCACTGGAACGGTGAGAGACCGTACCGAGTCCCCAGGTGGCGCCGCTCTGGGTAGTCAAGGCACGCTTTGCGAGAGTCTCTGCCTTTTCTTCCTCCTCCTCAACCCAGTTGATGACCCACTCGCGGTCCTCTTCGACGATAGCAACCTGGACTGGATATCAGCATTGGATAGCTCATGGATATTCAATGTCACTCACATCAGGGTTCTTCTTAATCTCCTCGACGGTGCTCTTGTCGAAAGAGCCAGCATAGCCCTGGAAGCCATACTTGCCCTTGTAGGTGCGCTCAACACCCTTCTCGGCGCGCTTGTTCAGCCCACGCTTGTGGACATCCTCAACCCAGCTGAGATGGCTGTCGACATCGGCAGCAGCGATATCAGACTTGAGGGTGATGATGTACTTGCCAGGAATGATCTTGTTGGAGTCAACCTTGGCAGTAGTAGGGGCGGCGTTGACGAGCCCGAAGAGGGTAGTCGCGGCGAAAGCGAGGTTCTTGAAGTTCACCATTGTGAAGATGCAAAGGAGCAGAGGCAGAACAAGAGACGATTGGGGATGCTTGTGTGTGGATGAGACTGAGAGTGATGAGGATGAGGAGGTAAGTTGTTTTGAGGAGGAGGACAACACGCCTTATATAGATGCGATCTATGTTGCTGGGCGACTGCTTCGATAACAACATGGATGGGCAGATACGGGGTTCGTATGTTGAGTTCATGAAGTCACCTCTGCCAGCCATCCGCAGCCATGATACATGGTAACGTTAGCTATTACTGTGGTGGCAGAAGTATATCGAACGGTCTGTGGAGAGAGACTTTGCTCTCTGGTGTCCCCTCTGAAGTCAAAAGCCTAGGAGACGGAGATTCCCAACCCCTACTGACAGAATGCAGGGTTTGTAAGGTGCAAATCTGCAAGTGTCTTGCATCTATTCCCAGACATGATATCCCATCAAGACACAATCGAAGGGATCATTTTCATCAGCTTCCTCTTGCGGCGACAGCCGACAGATTTACGTAGCGTCTCGCCATCGCCTTCATCAACGCCAGACAAAAATAGGAAGGCGAGATGTGATGCATCGAGGCGGCAGAAGTTCTGAGAGGCGATTCAGGATAACGAGAGTGCAAAAGTTCTCGAGAATGCAAGAAGCAGGTCGGTGGGCCTAGTATGAAGGCCAAGAAGGATGCATGGGACTTTCATCGTAACGGATACCTTGATGATAGAGCACCAGGATATCGTAATGGGTCTCAGTGGACGTCCAGAGCGCCAACCTGTCTCATAAATTATGAACAACAATACAGAGTACGTTGACGGAATTCGATTGCATGTGATGAGACAGGGCGTGAAGGATAAGTAGGTTACCATCAATAACCTTGGCTATAGTTGGGTGTATTCAGGATCTGTTTAGTAGAACTCCCTGCCGTCAATCATGATCGACATGGTACCAAGAAAACAACCCTCCAGAAGGTGACTCTTAAAGATCATCCATATAGTCTCGGTCTAGCCTCATATCTCGATCTTGGCAGTGACTGCCGGTATCCAGAACTACTGGAGTCGACAATGGGGAGCGGCCCGAGGTGGGGAGGCAAATGCCTTCTAGTCTCTAAAGGGAGGCCGGAAACAGGAACATAGCCAGTCGGAATCATGGATCGGCCCGTAGAAGATGCATAAATCCTAATTCGAGGTGTTTATCGTCAGAGGCTTGGTGAATTGATTCTTGATACATAGAAGTTGAGCGGGAAGTTAGTGAACTGCCTGTTAAAGCAACTATGCTTCTCCGCAACTCCAGCATAGCCAAAGCAGGCTAGACATTGCCCCTTGGTGACCTAGCCCTACCGATGGCAACAGCCGTGCGGAAAGGGTCTCACACCAAGAGCTAGTTATGCTGCAACTTGAATAGAAGTTCCAGTCATTAATGAGCATCAAATCAACTTCCTCTTTGGGACACTATGCCCGAGTAGGTGCGTATTGTTGTTGCCGCTGGCCTCGCAAGACAAGACATTGGTTCGAGTGCTCCTTTTCGCTGGAGGCTGATACAGTGAGGCTACGTTGTAGGAAAAGCACCCTTGCTTAGCCTCATGATTCTATGTCTCCCACGGGAGGATGAGAAGGAGGGCAGCGTGATTTGAAAGCGAGGGGTTGGAGTGCACTCCTTGCGCAAGTCTTCGATGATCTATATCGATTGTCTCAAAGATTGTAGTGAAGACATCGAAGCCTGGGATTCGGTATCCCTGTTGATATGATATGTCGTAGTCCGCATCCCATCAAGTTTGCGTCGGCGAATAAAGAGTATCCTGAGCAGTTGTAAAGTTGAGGTTTCCCACTATGAGGACTTGGTGGGGTTGATACCTTAGAGGTAATAGAGGGGCCGGAGATGCCACGGGCAAGAGCCAAGCTTGAGTGGGGAGGGAGATCAACCAATGAGAAGTAGCGGAAGGAGCAAACGGGCTGCTGGTTCTTTCCTGTCTCACCTGTCTGCAGAGATAAAGATTTGTGGCTTGGACCTAGCAGGCGCATTGGCGCACCCCAGAAGTCTAACTTACAACAACAATAACAACATCATCACCATTATCATCAGGGCTTCACAATCACTAACTTCCATTGTTCAAGGGTGAGGCCAAGGCACTTTAACCCCTGGAGAGACACGGAGATTTCGCTCCCCGTTAGCGCCTTCCTTCCCGTCACAGTTTAATTCTAACCATAATTTTATTCTATTTCGTTCTACCTATCGAAGCCTGATTTAGGGTGCTAATCTCGAGTCCCTTTTAGGTATCTGCCCAACCTTGGTCGAGGCCAACCTCAGTACCTTGACGAAGGGACCCCGCTCTATCTTTGCATCTCATGACCCTTGCTGATGCAGCCGACTAATCAATCAATTGACCCTTATCAGCACCGCATGATGCTATCAGGACAAAAGTACCTGTCATGTTCTTGGATAGTACCTATTCTAATATGTTGCATTAGACTATCGGTCCGCCAAGACCTACGTATCATTCTCGTTCAATACCGAACAAAACTCCGAATCCAAGCAACCCAACCCATTCGTGGAAACTACCCGACAACACTCGCACGCCATCCTTTACAGCACTCGCTTATGGCCAAGGAACTTTTTCACTGGTCTAACGATGTTTTGAGTCAGGAGACGCTGACAACCCTGGTCGCTCTCGATAGCTTAGGGAGACCAGCAATTGGCTGCCATCCATTACCCATGCCCTGCTTTGAGCCTTCTCAATAACTTAGTACCCAAGGCATACTCGATCCTACTGTTTAGCGTATCTGTTTATTCCTCCGTGACCATGCCGCACGATCGCCACGGCCCGCCGGAATCCTCTTAAACGAAAGGGTTACCATTATTGCGAGGCTTAGGATCCAAAGCAAGGGGTGAAATCGAGCTCACAACCAGCAAACGAAACTGGTTCTCGCAGCCATCCTGGAACTTGAAAGTAGGTCACGCCGCTTTGACATTTAAGCATCTATTAAACTTTACGCTTAGTATTGTCCTTTTGCCCTGAGCTAGTCTAAACTCAAGTCATTGCTCAACTTGATGCCACAAGGTAGCATCGGCCTTAACCCCAAGAGTCCATATGCTATATGGCACCTCTCTCACTTTGGATGAGATCATCGATACGACATGGTATGCCCGCTTCCTGTACCCCGAGGACCCTTGTCACCGTTGAATCGACGAGTGTCGCCACTACATGAGATCTTGCCGCTAGGAAGACTTACCACAAAAGTACTTACGACCTTGATTACTTGAGCTCCTTCCTAGCTGGTCACTATCATCTTCGAACCGAGAGCTATGTCGCGATAAGGATCCCATATTGCTCAACATCGTCAGCAGGGAAAGTCGCCTGTGAGGCACCTGGAAATCCATCCCACGCAGCTTCCAAGCGACAGACTCCAACAAAGGTTCCCACACCCAGGAAGAGATCAGGCTTCCGACCATAGATACGTGCCCCGGTTAGCCAGCTATATGTGCCTTAAGCCTTTGAGGCAACCCGAGCGGTAGCAGTGATATCCAATCACCCAAGGCACGAGGCTTCCAAGACTTCTAGACTACTCTCGCCTTTCTATGGATGGTGTTCTGCACACACCATATCGAGTTAAAGATCTTCGAAAACGTTCGTGCATCAGCTTCCATCAATACATGCTTCCAGCTCTTCGCTCTTCTTCGATTTATCACTTACGACCATTCACAACAAGAAGTTGCTTCTGCTACCTTCCTGTTCACGCCATAGTCGCCGAGATGCTGCATCAACAGGATACATCACGTCTATCATATGATGTCTTGTTTACGCTAGAATACAGTGACACTGACCTTGGGTCGATTTCTCTGAACACAAGCAAGCTCCAGAGAACCTCCCACAATTTCTACCGTGACCAAGCTCCCCTCACTCGGCTACAGACCTTGTTTACAACTTAAGAAGTGAAACAATCAGGGGCAGGCATTTTAAGCCCGTTTAAAGTATATGAACCTTTGAAATAGTAATCATTGGAGCCGCTACTGGCTCTCTTTGTCGTCCAGGTCCTCGTTAGGGTCACTCAATCTTAGATGTGCCATCAAGGGGCTTGAAAGAAGCCGCCGGCATGTTTTGATTGCCTCCGAAAGTTCAATCATGACCTACTATCTGTTTCTGGCAAGTGAATTTGATTCGGACTCTGTTTGGAAAGTGGAAGGCTGACCCCCGTGATCACTAAGGGGAGTAATCTTCTTAAATTATCTGACAGGAACCCAGGTTCAAGATTTCAACGCCAACTCCTGTAATAATTCTTGAAGAGCGCAGGTAATACTGATTTAGCATTGGAGGCCTTGTATCAGACTACGGTCTCCAGCTTCAGCATGGGATTTAGATATAGGAATGCAGTCCATCTCATTATCTTTCGAGACAGAGTACTTAGGTCATGCTCATAGTGCCCAATAATCGACGCAACTCTGATGATGGTCTTGCACGGATTTTGCATGAGGTAGTGAGTGATACGTTGTTATCTTGCCAACGCGGCGTGTAGTAGCCAGGGCAGTGTACAGTCGCATTGCTCCGCAAAATGCCAGCTGCACCTTGGGATATGCTGCTTCGTATGATCAGGGGCTCTTCACACACGAAGTATTCTTATCGATCATGTATTGTGTGTTACTGAGAAAACAACACTCGAGAATCGCCCGCACTCTCACCAGCACCCCCTATTGTCTCCCATGTTCTTCAGTCTGAAAATATCCCTTACAGACATCGGTACTCGTCCTGAATACTTCAGTTAGGGAATTTGGAGACAAGAGAACACAACTGTAATTGACTGTGTGGGTTCTATCGGCCTTCAGCGCCAGTGTCTCCTGAGATACATACAATGCACCAGTGCCTCCGGAAACACGATTCATGGCTCACCTCATCGCAGTGCTGGCTGATTATGTCTCTCTATATGTGAGCACCATCATTATTAACTGCCGGGCATACAACTACTGGATAGTAGTGCCGTTCTCTTGTGGTGTAAGAGTAGCAGCCCCTATTGGTTCCCATACAAGAGGAGCAGGCACCTCACATTGCAAAGGATATGCACTGTCAGCCCAGCATGTTGGTAGTCACACTGACACTGAAACATAGAGGCTTTGTCAGAGACAACCTTAATTCAACTACCTCAAGCTGACACAGACAAACAGATATTTAGCGACTCCATTTCCACCATGTCTCCTCAAGCGATCACATCGGACAGCCACTTGGCTCCTTATTCCCATCAGTCTGTCTCCCATCGACTTTACTGCCATAAACCTTTGTCGGGGCCCCTTCTGGCATAGGAATACCCGGAACATCCTTGAAAACCGCAAAACTTGATGGGGTCTCCTCCAATACCGGGAAGTGAAACCCGCACTGCGGACACTGTTCATGAAGAACAGCTTGCTCCTCAGCAAGATTGTACTTCTTATCCTGAGTATGATTACACACAGGACACACACGAAGCAGTCTTGTCCCAACGAGCTCGAAGTTAGTGATGATGTCCTCCATGATAGCCCCGTTAGCTGCCCACTCCTTGCAGTATTTATGGTAGGTATTCTTGTGCCAGTCGTACAGAGCACCACGACTTGTCCAGAAACTGCATTCGTTATACCAGCTTCTATCGTCAGGGTGTTCCCACCATGTTAGGTGCAGAAATCCCGGGAGTGTCATAAGGTGGCGACGTGTGTCGGCGAAGAGAACCTTAAACTTCTCGTAAGCGTCTGGGCTGGAGAAGCGGACTCTTTGCATGCTCAGATAGATAGGCATAGTGGTAGTATGATGCCTTGGGTATTGATAGGACGGTATAGGTTCGAGATACTTCAAAGCTTTGTGGTATAATTTCAATAAGGTCGAGCATTAAGTATGCAGTAGTTGGAAGTAGTTGACGAGAATTTGGATACATTGATACTGCCATCCTCTCACTTTATACCTTACACCAGCAGCTGGCTTCTTTTGTTATCTTACGTGTCGCACAGGACGTCTCAGGCAATTATTCCCATATCAAGAAAATAATCATGAAAGCATCTGCGACCATTGGCTTATCAAATATCCGGGGAAGCGGGGGTGATTAAGTTTCCTGATAAAGTTACGATAGCCGTTGTGCTTGTGTGGCAACCACAAGTTAGACGTTTTGTGTGGATGGTAGCCGTTGGCTGGCTCGTAGCTTGCAGCTTGTAAGTTAAGATCTTCTAGCTTAAGCCAATCGAAACTTGCTGTTCGTACAGCTGGAACACTTGAAGATCCAGTCAGAAAACGACATCTCCCAAAGGTTGAGTGTCGCAATTGACATCAATTCGCAACTTCACATCTCCGTAACATTAAACGCGCTCTGTCTCTCAATCGTGGACCTGCATCCCCAAGTACTGTGTCTTGAGGACAGTACCCCTCTTGGCGCCCGTAATACCAATCCTCACTACCTCACCCGGGACGACGTCAACTAGATTGTCTTCAAACTTGACCCCATCGTCTTCGCTCAAGACTGCTAGTCCCTTGATAGGCACCTCGGCGCTGATCTCAACGTACTTGCATCCTTCAGAAAGTTCAGTCTTGAGGTTCTTCGGCTTTTGGAAGTGTAGGTACTTCAGTGGCTCGGGCCAGTTGACATATCGTGCAATCTGTTTGCCGTCCTGATAGAAGTAAGCTGCAACAACAGTCTTCGCCTCAAGGTCAGCGTTGGGCTTCTCAACGGGGACATCCAGGATCTTGATTTCCGTCGAGCGGTTACTCTGGAGAACTAGATCAGAAACAACTGTCTGGGAGTATGTCTCCTTTCCGGTCTCAACGTCCCAGGCCTTGACAACACAGTCTACAGTGACGTCTTCCAATTTGAGGTTACTTCCCCAGATCTCAACCTTGACCTTTGTCTCAATATCAACCCTTGTGTATTTGTTCTTGGGGTGCTTGTGCTCTCTACGCGTCATGCCAATAGTGATAGGTGCCATCTCCCGTTTGATAGTGAAGTAGGAATGCTTGGGTCGAAGGTAGTAGTCACAGATGGCCCATGAAGTGACCGGCCAGCAGTCGTTGGTCTGCCAAACCAAGACACCACTACAATACTCCTTTTTCGGACCCTGCCACTGTCGCTTCCAGAGCCGATAGGCTGAGGCTAGGGCCTCGGCTTGTAGCAGTTGGCTATAGTAGACGTAGTCTTCCAAGGGCTCCAACGTGAAACGGAAATTTTCAGCCATGTACAGGCCCAGTCGACGCAACTGTCCATCTGCCTTGTTGTGAAAGTCAATCGTGGATGACGTAGAGAATCTCTCGGGGTCATCTTTGCCTTGAGGGAGGAAAGCATCGATGGTCCTGATATCTGGGAAGCCTTCCATACCAAACTCGGAAACGAATCTCCCAACGAGCTTATCGTAGTCTTGGTACTTTTGTTGAGAGCCGTGCCAAACATTCCATTGATGTATATCTCCAATAGTTGGGTCAGTGGTCACCTTGCCACCCCAAGGGCTGGCAATATGATAGACGGCATTTGGATGAAGATCATTGCAAGCGTCTGGAAGTAGCTTTTCGTAAATGTAGCGAGCAGGGAAGTCGGTCTTTAACCAGCTCTCTGGGTCATGGTCGTCGAAGTCGTACGTGAGATTCTCGGACTCGCGCAGCTGGTAGTCCTCGTTGTTGCCGGCCCACAGAACAATTGATGGATGGTGGCGAAGTCGCTTGATATTGGCTCGAGCTTCCCGGTCAATAGACTTGAGTAGGTCAGGCCAGGCAGGGTAGTTGCCACAGGCGAACATGAAATCTTGCCAAACAAGGATGCCGAATTCATCGCAGGCATCATAGAAGACATCTTCTTCGTAGATGCCACCTCCCCAAACTCGGAGCATAAACTGATTGCCATCAGCAACGAGCTTGACCCAGTCTCGGTATCTCTCTTTCGCAATTCGAGGAATGAAGTTGTCTGCTGGAATCCAGTTACTTCCACCGCAGAAGATCGGGATGTTATTGACTTGAAAAAAGAAGCTGGTGCCTGGCTGGCCATCTAACTCTCGTTCAACAAGTTCAAGTTTGCGAAGGCCGATCTTCTTGGAGATTGTATCTATCTCGTTATCGTCCTCGAGGAGGGTGGCCTTGATGGTATACAGGGGTTGTTTTCCATATCTGACTGGATACCAGAGAGCGGGATCTTGAATGCGGAACGTAGTGGTTGCGTCTCTGTCTTTTACATGTGCGGTTTCAGATGCAACCTTCTTTCCGTCTAAAGAGACTTCAAAGCGGACTCGTGAGGCTTTGCCTTCAACAGCCGCATGAATAACAACATCCGCCTTCTTAAGAGACTTCTCAACTTCTGACTCAGTGTAGAGATCTGCGATATGAGACTCGTAAATTTCAAGGTTGATGGGTCTCCAAGGACCGCATGTAAGCAAAGCAGGGCCCCAATCCCAGCCCTAAGAATTAGTTAGATACTATGAAACATCAAAGATGGAATGGCCTACCCAGTGGTACTGTGCCTTTCTGACAGGCAGTCTTGAGCCATCCCCATTCCAGACAACATACTTGTGGTCAGGGTGCTCTTCCACTAGCTTCCATCCTCTCAAATACGCCGCATCAAATGTGATGCGGAGCTCATTCTCGCCATCCTTTTTAAGATTCTTTGTGACGGCCACCCGTTCGGGAACAAACATGTTCTCGGTCTCAAGAATCTTTTCCCCATTCAACTCAACCTTGGCGAAGGTATCAAGACCATCAAAGGCCAAGACCGCCTTTGCACCATCATGAATCTCGGGGCTAGAAAAGGTCGTCTTGTACACCCAGAGAGCCTCTCCGACCCATTGAACTTTGACCTCGTTTTTTCCGATATAAGGGTCAGGAATCTTCTTATGGTGTAAGAGGTCAAGATGAACGTTTGTTGGAAATTGAGCGACTGGTAAATAAGAGGAGTCGTCTTCTTTCACCTGCTTGAATTGCCAGTTCTTGTCGATCGGGGTAACAGTGCGGGGAGCCATGACGAAAGAGCCCCAGTGAAGCTATGTTTGTGCAAGTTGCGAGGGAAATCAGCGGGGATTTATGAAAGAGTGAAGTCGAAGGATACAGAAAATGAATAGAAAGGAATGTTTTGATTGACGATCCGACCTTTTTGACGTGGAAGGAACCATGGCTTTAACCGGGCAATTTGCCAGGGCAGGTGCAAGTCATGATGACCCCGCAATGAAGGACAAATGCATCCAGGTACGAGCAATACCCTGTAAGACGTCCGATTCTTTTACCCAATCTCAGTGGTCAGTTTCTGAGCGACAACATGTTATTTCGACAATTACAATGCAGAAGAGCTTCCACAAGCGCTTCTGCGGCACGTCGATCCGTCACACCAATAAGCGCCAACTCCAGTTCTCCAAGCCAAGCTGAATTCCGTGGCGATGAATGGTGGAATTTCAGTGGTGGTGAGTAACTCGCTCAGCTTTACTTGTGAATTTGACGTCAATATTAGACCACCACTTACACCCAATCTTTAGTATAGATGGTGTTGACCTTCACTGCTTGCTTCTGAAGAATAGGGTAACTGATACTCAAATCAAACACTTATGTCGACGGGTAGTATCTTCTCAAAGTCTTCAAGAAAGGGTTGTCATTGCTAAGTACATTATTCGGACTCAAGTACAGCTCGCGAACTCGCTTAGTCGTGTGCAGTTCGCAGCTTCATATCGTCTATCCAAACGCCAAACACGCTGATGAACGAATGTCTTCCTAAACACTACCGGTGTAACCATGCAACCGGATATCTTCAAGCACTGCCTATCCATTACCGGGAGTTCCAAGCGGAAAAGAGGTAAAGCGTAACTTGAACAATCAACAACAACCGCCCCCTCTCCGCCGATTGCTCAGCGTAAACACCTCTTCCCACTCCCGTAGTCCCCAGTTCTGCGTCCTGTTCTTTTTCCTCCTCCTTCTCAATCCGCTATGCCCATCTTCCACAGTGGCGCCTGTCATAGAACTCTTGATACTGCCCCCGTCACTAGCTGTGTTCCATCCACCACTGTCGCCATACTGGATTCCACTCGCTGGGTCATCAGGGTCGATTTCGCCCAATTCAATCTTTGTGAGAATTATTCTTGCTAGTCTTTCGAAGATCTCGTCGACGCCCTCGCCGTTGAATGCGCTCGCTTCTGTCACCACTGATATTCCTGCTGTGCTGGCCCATCGACTGGATTCTGCTCGCGTAACTTCTCTGCCTTCTGGTGCGACTGTGGCCCTTTGTTGGCTTCCTGCGCTTATGGATGCCCCGCGATCTCTAGTCGTGGCTGTACTTGTATAAGAGCTGCCTCCAGCGCCGAGCATACCAGATGTCAGTGTTGAGTTGGATGTGACGCTCGTTGGTGTCGGGGGCGGAAGACTTGTGTCGACGAGTGTATCAGTAAGATCTAGTTTGTTGCCAACGAGCATAAGACTCAGGTTCGGTGATGCAAGCGCTCGAGCGTCATTTAGGAAAGGTTGTAGGTTTCGGAAGGATGCATGAGAGGTGAGGTCGTAGACAAGGATAGCGCCCGCGGCGCCTCGATAATAGGAGCGAGAGACTGATCGGAAACGCTCTGTTCCAGCTGTATCCCAAAGCTAAGTCCTGTTAACGGGCTTTCTTTGTCGCGCGATCGAGTGTAATGTACCTGGAGCTTTATCCGTTTCCGCCTTGACCCGGTACCAACTTTGATGATCTTCGTAGCAAACTCTACGCCGATAGTTTGCGACGATAAGACTCTCCATTCATTCTTGACAAAACGGTGTAGTAGGCAGGACCTATAAAGGCACAAAACAGTCAGTCAAAGACTCTGGTGTAGAAGCGCCGCTGTCGCGAAAGAAAGTGTGCGATGTCGCTTGCTAAATGTTTCGATAATGACGTACTTTCCAGTTCCGCTGGGCCCAAGCAATATAATCTTGGCCAGGTAGTCATACATGCTCCCTAGCTCCTTATCATGGTCAGCCGCTTGGTATCGCGTCGACGACGATGTTCTTCTCGCCTACCTGCTCCCGAGCCGTACCCGAGCTCTCCTCGCTCGCGCCGGAGTGCCGGCGAGGCCTGGTCATTGCGGGCAAATGACGAGATGGCGGAAAATAATGGCGGATATGTTTTAGGCGGTCGGACGGTATCGCATGTCTTGGCTCTGGGTTTGTTATCGCGGTAGGTATTTAGGAAGGCAAGTCGAGTATGTAGAGGGTTGCTGTCGGATGTAGGTAGAATATAGAGGAGAAGTAGAGCGTCCTTGTTCTTGTTTGTGTAGCCGTTAAAATTGGCAAGAAAAGACGATGCAATGCGATCGATCCCTGGACATGGATGGAATGGATGTTTACATGCCCTGTTCTGTCTGCTCGGTGAGAGCGAGGGTGGGTCGCCCTGTAAATAGCTGGCGTCCTCGCGCTGTAACGGGAGATAGCGTCATTAGGTGATGATAACGTGACGATGTATCCGTAAATGGGAGCCCGATAACACCGCCTGAGCTCGAGTGGAGCGTTGTCGCTGCTTGAATTCTTGGGATAAGATAATTGGCCACAGATAAATAGATTTGCCGATCGGTAGAGATGCAAAATCTGGGGTTCTCGGAACATGAAATCTCTGATTTTTCTACTGACATGCAGCCTGATTCACACTAAATGCGTCCCCGCCTGGGCCTTTGCTTGCGACTTGCGGTGCATCATGTCTGCATAATTGACAACGCGGCATTTGTCTCAGAGATCCAGTGTCTTTTCAACCCTGAAGTTACGAATTGAAACAGAAAATACAAGAATAGAACTGTGTCTTGCTATTCAGTTGACGTTTGCACTATTCCGGGTAAATAAGCTTATTACGTATGGAAGGACTAAGACAGTCACACACAATTTTTAGCTGTCTGACCTAGGTAAAAAACAGAAGCTGGTAACAGCCAACCGTCTCTTACAACTCCAAAATATTGTATACTGTAGGCCAGCCATAGAAAACCGATATACCATCTCCTCCAATGTTTACGCTGTACGTGGCATTGTTTGCCGTCGACGTAGGACCAAATGCAAGGCCTGAGAACCTTATTGACCCATTGGCTCTTCAAACGGATACATACGTATTAGCCACAGGCCGATCTGCGGCCAATCTTGAGTCACCAAGCATGGGTCTACATAAAAGCCCCCTCCCGCAATTTTCTCTCCCAGCAGAGTCAAGCAAAGTAGACAACATCAGCTAGCAACACGACACATAGATCGAACACAGCAAAACCTTGATGCTAAAGCAGACACAATGCAGTCCGCCAATAACCCCATCTCCCACCATACCAGCCACACCATGGGCCAAGGTGCCGCCAGTAGCAACGGCGGCGACAATAGCTGCGGAGCGAATTGCGTGGATAACCATGTTGTCCATGCAATTGGCGATGGAGATGGGGTTGTCCGAGTCTCGGGTGGAGAGACTGGTAAGACTCTACGTGATAGACAATGTTGGTTCCCAGCTAATGCTTCATAGGAAACGATGGAGGCCTCGTCATGGAAGCCTCCGTAACGGATGTTGGTGTCAGCGACTTGAACCAAACTACTACTACTACTACTACTACTACTACTACTACTACTACTACTACTACTACTACTACCTACGATGAATCAGACGATGAGAGCTCCCTTGCGGACAGCTCCGGCTCCATTAGCGATGGACCCAGCTTTGGAGGAACTTCGATCCGATCCCTGGGCAGCATGTCCAACTGGAGCATCATCGACACTACTCTGCGTGAGGGCGAGCAGTTCATCTATGGCGATTACGACACCGAGACCAAGCTCAAGATTGCTCGAGCGTTGGATGCCGTCGGTGTTGAATACGTGAGTTTGTTGAACAAGCAGACAATAGATCTCAACTAACACATATCCCAGATCGAAGTGACCTCGCCTGCTGCTTCTCCTCAGTCCAAGTTGGACTGCGCGGCTATCTGCAAGCTGGGTCTCAAGGCCAAGGTTCTTTGCCATATTCGATGCAACATGGACGATGCCAGAATTGCAGTTGAGACCGGTGTCGATGGAATGTAAGTCAATTCAGCATCTCATGTAATTCTCACATTCAACTAACATTTTCACCACAGCAACATGTGCATCGGTACTTCCACTCAGCTCATGACGCATTCCCACGGAAAGGATCTCGACTGGATCGCCGCCAAGGCGAAGGAGGTCATCGAATTCACCCAAGCCCACGGCATCGAAGTCCGATTCTCCGGCGAGGACTCTTTTCGCTCCGACTTCAGCGAGATTCTGAAGCTCTACTCGCTCATGGACCGTCTCGGCGCCCACCGCGTGGGAATTGCCGACACCGTTGGCGGCGCTACTCCTCGTGAGGTTTATGAAAAGATCTCCACGCTCAAGCAGATGGTCGGATGCGACATCGAGACTCACTTCCACAATGACACTGGATGTGCTGTCGCCAACGCCTACACTGCGATTGAGGCTGGGGCCACTCATATTGACACCACTGTCTTGGGCATTGGAGAGAGGAATGGAATTACTTCCCTTTCCAAGCTCTTTCAGTGCATGCTTCAGATGGGCCATGACTCTGTTCTGGCCAAGTACAAGCTTGAGAAGATTCCTGCTCTCGAACAGCTTGTCGCTGAAGCCGTCCGCATCGAGATCCCCTGGAACAACGCTTCACTTGCAGCATATCTCTGAATGTAACAAGTCGGAGATCGCCTCGCAAGGCTAGAGCTAGATGGCTCAACTTACCTTTCTACTGCTAAGCTTTTAGTGAAGAGTATCAAGTAGTACTCATATAGTGAATTGAAAAATCCGTTTAAGATAATGCTGCCGTCGTGTATTCAAGTTACCCTGCACCATCATGTTGCCAGAACAATTGGGTACAAACTAAAAATTGATGCCGAACCGTTCGGAACCTGCCATTATTTTGATTATGATGTCAAAAGTTCGATACGCTTCAATAGTCTCACTTGCACTGTAGGTAATCGCAAGCATATCATGACTTATGAGGACCCATCAAAGGTGACGAGTTGCCGAGGCATGTTCGGGTCAGCCACCCCCAGATTCCCCACGTGTGCTTAAATCGCCGAGAATGAATGACATCCCCAGGTTAATTTGATACAAGCTCATTCCCCGTTCTTTTCATACCTTTTTACATTTCGTACATTCGATAGCCATCATGAAGATTCAAGGCCGAACGTTTGTCATCTCCGGAGGGTAGGTAGAGTCACATCAAAACACCCTTTCACATGTCGCTGACTTGATGTAGGGCTTCTGGTCTGGGCCAGGCATGTGTTGAAGATATATGCGCCAATGGCGGTAATGTGGCCATTCTCGACATGAATGAAGAGAACGGTCAAGAATTAGTCAAGAAATTGGGTTCATCGGGCAAATTATTTGAATGCAATGTGCTGGAGACAGAGAGCGTGACCAAGGCTGTCCAAGGTGCTGCACAATGGGCCAACGAGACAGGGAAGCCTCTTGGAGGTGTGATTGCTGCTGCTGGTGTATCAACTCCTGCGACGGTAAGACTCTTCAAATTTGTGATTGGGTGTGTGAGACCGTAACTGACTGAATAACTAGATGCTCGACCGCAATGGTGCTGCCTTCAGCCTTGATGACTTTGACTTTGTTATCAATGTCAACCTCCGCGGCACAATCGACCTCGTACGTCAGACCCTTGAGCACCTTGCAAAGGTAGAGCCCGAGGGATCTGACGGCGAACGAGGTGTTGTCATCATGGTCGCTTCATCAGCAGCCTTCGATGGACAAAAGGGTCAAGTCTCTTATTCTGCCAGTAAAGGCGCCGTGACGGCCATGACACTTCCTATGGCACGAGATCTTGCTCGATACGGCATCCGAGTCGTGACTATTGCGCCCAGTCTGTTCGACAGCCGAATGACGAGCGTGATGCCCGAGAAGGTCAAGAAGAGTCTTGAGGGCGCGATGGAATTTCCCAAGAGAGCTGGTCAGCCCAAGGAGTTTGCGCAATTGGCGCGACAGGGAATTGAGAATGTCATGTTGAACGGTGTTGTTATTAGACTGGATGGTGCTATGAGAATGCCCAGCAAGATGTAAGATAGATTTTCATCTCGGATTATCGAGAGTCGTTGGATTTGTCAGATTTGAAGCATAATAATAGATTGGTAATTTGAATGATCATGTAATTCATTTTCTTCACTAGACACTGAAGCTTGGCCTTGCTCTGCCGAGAACAGCATCCGGGGGAGCTATTGCGAGATCGGATCGGCATCCGGCAGAGAACTTAGCCACCTCGCGACATTCGTAATCAACGTCACAACCTTCCGTTTAAAACTCTAGAATACCTTCACGAATAACATCTAGAAAGAGAATTAATAGCGGCTGCTCTAAAGAATTGACCCGATATCCCTTGCTCAGAAGCAACGGGCCTGGTACAGTGTCTATAATTCGACTACTTACACTGCTTACCTCTCCATTTAACTCATACGCCAACACAGCGACAGCTCTATCAATCACGAAATCTATTGCAGCTCCAACAATGGCTCCTACCAAAGTGGCAATTTTGGACGACTACCAAGGGGTTGCTGACCCCTTCTTCAAGAAACTCGACCCATCCAAGTATGAAGTCGTGTCTATCAAGGATACGTTGCTGCCTTACAACCACCAAGACAGCTCACAATCGAACAAGGATGCTCTAGTTGAGAGATTCAAGCCCTTCGATGTTATCTGTAAGTATCAAGTCTTGTTAGAAGGTCCGAGAATAAGCGGCTGATCGACCTAGGCACGATGAGGGAGCGCACACCCTTCCCTCGAGAGTTGATTGAGCAACTCCCTTCTCTGAAGCTTCTCCTCACCACAGCATTTCGCAACAGATCCCTGGACCTAGATGCCCTCAAAGAACGAGGGATCCCAGTTGCCGGAACAGTTGATAAGCCCCGTAGCGGCAAGCCAGTGCTCGCTGGCACGGGCAGCACCACTCAACACTGCGTTACTCTCATCCTCTCGCTCGCTCGAGGCATCGCCAGGGATGACGCCGCTGTCAAGGAGGGACTGTGGCAAACCGGTCTCGCGACTGATCTCTCAGGAAAAACTTTGGGTGTCCTCGGCCTCGGGAGATTGGGAAGCGCAGTCGCGAGGATTCTTAACGTCGCATTGGGTATGAAGATTATCGCGTGGAGTAGCAATCTCACACAGGAGGCGGCAGACGAGAAGGCCAGGGAAGCTGGTCTTCCTGTTGAGGATGGGGAGGGTGAGAAGACGTTCAAAGTGGTAAGCCGAGATGAGTTCTTCAGAACTGCCGACGTGGTGTCTGTCCACCTTGTCCTGTCTGATAGGACACGCGGCATAGTCAACAAAGAGGACTTGGCAAAGATGAAGCCAACAGCCTTGTTTGTCAATACCTCTCGCGGACCCCTCGTCGTGGAGAGAGATCTTCTTGATCATCTCAAGGCCGGCCGTATCAGGGGCGCAGCTGTCGATGTCTTTGAGCCGGAACCTCTCCCCGCCGACAGTGAGTGGCGCAACAAGAACTGGGGTCGTGATGGATCAAGTCAAGTTCTGGTCACCCCTCACATGGGCTATTGCGAGGAGGACACCATCAAGTCGTGGTATGAGCAACAGGTTGAGAACATTGAGCGATGGGCTGCCAACGAGCCGTTACACAACGTATTCACCTAGGTATGATCGGCGAAAGAGAAAAGACAAGGACAAGGCTTCTGGAAGATGCTTATGTGCAGAGCCGAGTTTCATCTCAACGGCAGAGGCAAAAGCAAATCTGAACAAACAAGCACGACTGCATACATCCATGACCTTGACAGTTCATCCTGATAGGCCCTATAGTCGAAACAATGGGAACGAATCCTTTGATATGCATGAGACTGCAGTTGATGATCGGCGCGTTTGGGACGGGCCTACCCGTTGTATCCCTGATGATACGACGGCCCCGGATATTTTGATATGCGTATGAAATGTCTCTTTCGTTGAATTCACACCGAATTGGAGCCTTGGACCCACGGTGATAGTCGTGGATCAAATGACTTACATGTCCATGGCTGTAGATCATGGCCCCATGAGTTCCCTCGTGGATTTACTCGACACATCCCCGTTCCTTCAGGCTGGAATGCATGTCTTGATTCATATACATGCAGAGGTGATGTGTTAGAGTATTATGTTCACAGGTGAGGATCTGCAATGTTTCGGACCTCGACTTCTGTATATCCAATGACGATTGGTATTGTTGTTGATATTTTGGGTCGAAACGACTATCACACAGTCCTAGCAACTATTTGCTCCGTGATATGATCAACGAATGATTGATAGTCTTTGCCGCCATGTTTAGGTTCAGCAGACCTCTTTCGCAGCCCTAATCTACATTCATCCTACAGCATCGCAAGGCGGTTCTCGACCATGCCTGATCAAATGCCGAATTTCCACAATGCACTCGACATTACCAGTTGAGGCAGAATAACCGCCAGATTACATATCTCACCGCTAAAGGCGCTGAGGAGGCGTGTCTTGTTAATATCAGCCTTAGGAGCTTCAGCTGGTATCGGGAACGGCGGCGCGTCCCTTTCTGGCTGCATTTGAGACATTGAAGCCTCGAAATCGAAAACGTGACCTTCTAAGCTTAGCTATTCTCGCTCTTATACGATTAAACTAAGCCTAGAAAAGGTGATCTCAGCATAAGACAGATGTGATTCAAGCCTCTTCAGGAACATGGCTTTTTTCGAGTCTTGGATTATTGATGTTAGTCGCCATGCTGGCCTCGTTTAATGGCGTGACGGTTCGGGGACGGCACGGAGCGATGGATTATATCGTTCGCTTCAGGGACTATCGTGGATCTAGTGGTAATAGTATCCCTTGGAGTTGCAGATTTGCACTAGGATTTTAGGGCAGGGATGCTGTTTCTGGAGTCTCGTGGCTATGGTGCTGGTGTTTTGGCCGCTTATGGTGGAGCAGACTCGGTTCATGGCTTGCTGAGGAGCAGCTGGAAAGACTGGATATGGATTGATACATGTCTCCTCTCCTCTCTTTGGTCTCTCTTCGATCTCTGTCAGATAACGGGGTCCGAGTATCCTATCCTATTGTTCCCCGCGCATACCCCCCTTGTCTCTAAACGGGACAGTTGCATCATGATCTCTACAAGGGTCAAGGGTCTAGGCTCTGTAAGCTCGTCTCGTTGGACTATTGAGCCCTTGTCTGATGGGGATTGTGATTGAATCCGCATGTCGCAAACAGAGGACTCTTTTGGAAACCCGATTCTCTGGACCCTTTTATTATTGTTATTGTCTCTAGCCTTTTTCGCTGAGTCGGCCTCTCTGAGTCGAGTCTCAAGGACATTTCATTCCGATGCAAGAAAGCGGAATAGACCCAGCCAATAGAGTTGATAAAAATAATTGCAGAGAGTGACGTCGCTTAGATGGTTCGAAGTTAATTTTGCAGAGACACAACTGAAGTTAGGCTACAAGCTCAAAGCCCTCAACGTCATGAAAGATGCTGCTCTAGCTTCAACGGACCATGGTGTCATAGACGCTACATCTCTTGAAGCAAAGCAGATGACCGTTGAAGAGAGCCAAAGCCAAACGGCACAAGAAGGGGAGCTTCGTCGATGACTCGATGGTACCTGGTAACTAGAGCACGCCCGCCCGTTGAATCTAAATGGTACTTGCCGCCGTTGACAGGCATGGATGATCCTGGTTCACTCATGCTCATACTCTTTCTCATACTGTGGTGACTGTGGATGCGGATGTGCATGTCTTCGGACTGCTCCTTTGGTTAATGAGATAGGTAGGTAATTTTCACATGCGGGGATAAGCGAGTGAGATCAACTGAAGCGAGCTGAAGAGACAGATGAAACTTTCCTCTCCCCCTCTGGAACTAGCCCTTCCAAGCTCTGCTTGCCCGAGACGGACCCGTCAGCGACATTCTCCCTCTGGTGCAAATGGTCCAACTTACACGAGAAAACTTGAACCTTCTCCACACGTCATGAGAGCTTTCAGCTTCAGTACCTTTGCGCTTTACCCTTAGTGATCTAGTTTTCGGATGTCTCGTCTCAATCTTCCATCGTCACGACTCACCAGCTGAGGGAGCGGCAATAGTCGCCTTTTTCTCTCTTTTCATGTATGCGGGTACGCCTTGAAAAAAAACAAAACGCCATCTCCGACTAAAGTCGATGTGCCTTGTGTGTGCTGACCTGTAAACATCATCACCCAGAGAACAGCAGTTGACTTGATACTGTGGTAAGCAAATAGTGTGCTTGGATGATCAACATGATGCTTATATGCTTGGTTTCTCAAAGCCACTGTAACTATATCCTATAGTAGACAGCATCATGTTGGGCAGACAGACATGAACAAAAGGCCCTCGTTCAGATAAACCCCCCAGGAACCTTGTCCGTGAAGGACAAGCAATCACAAAGAAAGGCTATCCCCGTAGCGTAACCCGAGTTACACCTCTCCTCTCCTCTCTCGGGAGTATCAATATCAGAGCCAGACTCCATTCCATGTCGTACCCTACCTTAGGTACCTACCCTGCCGATGTGATGCCCACCCCCGATGAGAGCTGAGATGCAGATGCGGCTACTACACTCAGGGACGACGCCACTTGCACCGTTTGGTCTGAGGTGTGGTTCGATTGAAGATATCATTGCTCGGGAGGTTATGCCCTTCCCTCCTGCTCTTTCTTGCTCTCCTCGATATAAAATCCCCGAGTACGCCATCGAAGACACTCTCTTTTGTCAGGTCCCTTAGTACCCAGTTGCCATCTTTTCTTACCTACCTCACCATTCCTGAGCGTCCTACTCCTCTCCCTTTCCTATCATACACGCACCGTCACAAACCACTAAAATCAAGTCACAATGGTTCAATTCACTCGTGCCGACACGGGGATGTCTGGCTTGCCTACTGAGGAAGCCGTAGCGGATCGCAGAGCAGGCAGTCCCATCCCCAACCGTGTAAGAAACGCCATCGTCATCGTCCTCGGCGAATTCTGCGGAACCTTCATGTTTCTTCTTCTCTCCTTCATCGGTGCCCAGACTGCCCTTGTTACCAACAACCCTACCAATTCTACTGCCCCCTTGGAGCCCTTTTCATTGATGTACATTGCTGCTTCTTTCGGTACTGCTCTCGCCGTCAATGTGTGGATCTTCTATCGTGTCAGCGGTGGCATGTTCAACCCGGCTGTAAGTGACACTCGCACCGACTTGTCTGATCGACTCACATGCTCATTCTTTTTTCTTCTCTAGGTGACCCTCGGTCTGGTCCTCGTCGGTGCTGTACCACCTCTTCATGCCCTTGCTATTATCCCTACACAACTCGTTGCCGCTATCGCCGCTGCGGGAGTCACCGACGGTCTCCTCCCCGGACCCCTCCTCGTCACAAATGCTCTCGGCAATGGTACAAGCATTGCTCAGGGTGTGTTCATGGAGATGTTCCTCACTGCCCAACTTGTCTTGACTGTTTACTTCCTTGCCGTTGAGAAGCACCGCAGCACACATCTGGCCCCCATCGGCATTGGTATCTCTGTCTTCATCGCTCACATCTGCCTGACAAACTGGACTGGCACATCCATCAACCCTGCTCGATCCTTTGGCCCTTCGGTTGTCGCTGGTTTCCATGGGTATGATTGGATCTACTACCTTGGTCCCTTCATGGGCTCTTTCCTGGCCTTCGGCTGCTACAAGATCTTTAAGGTGCTCGAGTATCAGACCGCCAACCCTGGTCAGGATGATGACGATTTGGAGAGGGGTAGCAAGCATCACTTCTTTGACCATCACGAGAAGGAGCCCATCGCTCACTCCCAGACCGACACTCTTGAGCCCAAGGACCATGGTGCTGCCCCACGAAATGATAGCGTCATTGATGGTCAGATGAGCCATGCCTAAGTTGTTCCCGGCGATCGGGGCTGCTCAAACCACATGTCCAGCACTGGCTGTATGACCGTGTGAGCAGTACAAGATTACGAGTTCCGTTACATTCTGTCATGGTACAGCGGGCTCTGACACAAGGCTGGATCTATGTGTTGAACCATTCACTACTACATCGTATCAGTGTATGTAGCACGACGATGAATTTCTAATGGGTGTTGTTGGGAAAGGAATGGAGGGGAAATTTGAGCATACGAGGAGGATGCATGATTGAACGAGGACTTTTTAGCATGGGTTTCGGAGTACATACAGTTTCAATAAGACATCTTGGCTTGCTAAATATAGTGCAGCTCAGTTGCCCCGATTATCTTGAAAGTCGTTCCACTGGTCGTCGTCGTCCTTGGCCGTCAATCCTATCGCCTCTTCCTCCTCGGGACTCCCAAGGTTCTTCACCCGCATACAAGCCTGGAAACCAACAAAAGCTGTCCAAAACGGCAGTGGGATAAAGGTTATAACACCCCCGATGTATACTATATAAACCACAAACCCAAGGTATGATTGTATGAATACGAGAGTTTTGTTGATGGGTCCGTAACCCGAACCAATGAGGTCTGTGAAGACCAGGCCGGCAACCATCAAAATGCCAAAGATCCAGAGGATACTCAAGACTGGAAGGACCATAGCCCAGTCTCTCGTTTCATAGAAGAACCGGTGGAAACGTTTGGTCCATGGGGCCAGAATAGGTATGCGAGAAGCTGTGGTGAAAAGGAGAAACAGCTCAAACGTGAAGGGGAGAAGCAGGAAAAGGAGACGGAAGGACAGTGAGTGCACGAGAAGCTGGTATGTTTCTGCGAACAAGAGGAAGCCAAATTGGTACGACCATAGGCCATAGACAACGGTCTTGAAGAGAGATCTTTCGGTCGACATTGTGATATTGCGATGAAGCTGAGATGAGATGTTGTTGGTTTTGAAGTTGACGCAGGGGCAAAGTAAAGTAAAGTGAGCGCTGATCACTGATCACTGTGCCCCGCTGTGCCGCTCGATGGATGATCCTTGTTGCAGATATGGAAATAGCACGGCAACAAGAGCCGTTGGTGACAATCATTCCATGTGAATCATTCTGATCTTTGCAGTTCAATATTGACATTATGCTACTAGTTTCGGCAATTTTAAACTATAGGTAAGTACACTGGGAGTTGGGAGAAAAGAGCTTGACCGTTGACAGCCTCTCAGCTACAAGAGACACATCAAGCGCATGCAAGTCCCACTTACACAAGCATCCAATAGATTACCAAGTCAAGACCAGAAGAGTCAGTTCTATGATGCACAGAGATTGTTCTCGAGTGCTTGGCTCAATGCTGTAAAATTTATCGATCAACTTATGGGATGTGACAGTTTCGCAAATGCATGCATCGATGCTCATGTAAAAGATCACATGCAGTGCTTGGCGACCAGGACATACACAGAGGTTGTGTTAGTGAGAGGCAACATATCGGCTGAGAAGAAGATGCAGGTGCAACAATAACTGCAGGTATGACAGTTAGAAGACGGGATAAAAAGGAGCAGTTGTCCCGTGTCTGGAGGGATATTGTAGTCGATGTAACAATATTGGACTGTGACATGAGAGAGTAATCAGGTGATATATATTCATCAGAGGGCGGGCACGGTTCTTTGTGACGTAACACCATGTTAGGCTCGAACTGACTCTATACTTTTGGAACCATCAGATCTGGTTGTAAGTAGAGCATCCACTGCACCGGGCATCGATGCTTCTCTTCGGCCGCAAAGTGGATATTATCGGGTCCGTTCGACCGAGGTTGACAATTATGGCCTGGAGAAAAGGATACTTGACGTAGATGAAGCAGCATTGAATGAGATGTTAATTGGTGATTGAAAAGGAATTTAATGTATAGGTAACGAGATAATCAACAAGGTATTGAGTGCTCCATATATACCGAGATAATATTTTATCAGATGCCGTAGCCAGTTCCTCGGTATCCGGGAATGGCTGCGGAGCTCCATATGTAAAGTGTTCCTGTTCCGGTTCCGGTTTCGCCTCGTATGTCATTTAGCTTGATGTACGAAAATGAAATCAAAAGCATATAATATATATATCTAAGAGAACTCGAGTTCCATTAGTAAATCTTGGCAATATAGTTGCGAATAAGAACAAATTCGTCCCAGAAACTGTCGATCTTCCAGGCTATGACGACTGAAGAGGCCCAAGTTACAGCACATCCAACGCTACCTATACTGTCCTATACCGTTGGCTGCGCCTTCTCTTGGAACAGCCATCCCAAAGAGCACATGACCCACGTGATCATCTTGTAGTTGGTCCTGAGGCTTCCAATGGGATATGCCTGATCAATCCTTGCCTTTTACATTTGACTGTCTACAGGACCATTCAATACAATTCAACACATCGCATCAATTGATTAGAGGACCTGACCTCTCTTACACAGAGTCTGGTCAGGCCTGACAGGCCTAGAACCCGCCCCCACTTGTCCCTCCGAGCTGGGGCCTCCCGACAGTCTTGCCCCGGCCCAACGCAGCATCGGCTCCGTGTATTTTACCTTTACTTTACCTTTGACTCGAAACAGTCACAAGGCGGAGAATTCTCGTCCTAGTCGGGCTTTTATCTACTGTGCCTTGTTTTTTTACCCCTAAAGGAGAAAACCACCTTCGCTGTCTTTATACTGTCCCTCGGCGTAGTAATCTACAGCTTCATTCATCGGACAGACCCGGCCCAAGTTCTAGGTGGGGTTTCAATGTCCAACGCGGGGCTCACTCTCTGCTTCTGACGACTCTTGCCGATTTAATTACAATACCGGCACTGACCTGGGCTGACCTGGACTGGACGAGAAACTCACCAGGCTTTGTGGCACATCATGTCGTCGGTCAAAGCCACGAAGAAGAGCGCTTTCTCTTGTGAGCCGTGCCGTAGACGCAAGGTCAACACAATCGCTATTTCGCCCATAAACCTGTACTGATGCCCTTTAGGTCAAATGTGGCGGCGAGCAACCGATTTGCAATCGCTGTGCTGCTAGAAGCGATGACTGTATTTACAAACTGTGGGACTCACCTCGGCCTCATTATTTTCTGAGCAATTGCTCACGTGTCATAGAAACCCGACTCTGTCTTACACCCAACGCCTCGAGGAGCGCATCAAAGAATTGGAAGACCAACTCGCTGCTATCAAATCTCCTCCCTCAGTGGCCGCCTCAAACCATTCGAGTCCTGGCGTCTGGAACGGCCATGACTCGAATCGCCATCCTGACGAGCATGCAATGACGAGGAGCTTCATGGGTCTCAAGATCGATGACAAGGGTGGCATTACTTACCATGGACCGACTAGTCTCTTCAATCTTCCCAGTGACCCTCACAAGCATAAGCCAGACTCGATATCATCCATTGATTCAGATGCTCATAGGAGAGAGCGATTGGTCAACAATGCATGGCATCAGCGAGCGATGGAAAACCTGTCTGATATCCCAGTAGGTTTTCATCTAATCCACAGTCTCATGAGTCTCGACTTACACCATAAAGGAACCCTTTCAATACCTTCTGAACGTGCATTGGTGCTGGATCCAGCCTCTTTTTAACTTCATCTACAGGCCTGCGTTCACTCGTATGCTTCACCTTGACATCATGTAAACAGTAACTAACACTCACAGGTGACATGCAATCTATGGGGCCGTACTATTCTCACACTCTTCTGAATGCTATGCTCTCACATTCCATCCGCTGGGGTAAAAGCGATCCCTCCACCAAACAGCTGCTGGATCAGTCTTATGATGGAGGAGCTGTCTTTGCAAAACACGCCCGAAGCATGCTTTTCGATGAACTGAGTAGAGGTGTTTGTACTATCCCAACTGTTCAGACACTCCTACTTCTTAGCGCAGGAGAATGTGGTCACGGCAACACGACACAGGCCTGGATTTATAGTGGCATAGCGTTCCGCCTCATTGATCATTTGGGCATTTGTGTTGATGGACAAAGGTATCCAGGATCTGTCCATTTGACTGATGAAGAGGTCGAGATTCGTCATCGACTTTACTGGAGTTGCTATTTCTGGGATAAGATTATCAGCCTATACCTCGGTCGTTCGCCTTCACTGCAACATACACAGGTGTCCCCGCCCCAAATTATCAGTAAGTCTAGCTGTGGAACTATTCAGAAAGCAAATTACTCATAGTTTCTAGTGGACGACTCAGCTGAGAATGAGCTCTGGGTCCCCTTCGACTCTCCTCACGGATCAGATTGGAAGTATCCTCCTGCGACAGCTCACTCAACCTCCTGTTTCATGAGTGCTTGCCGGTTATCGGTCATCTTCAATGAGATTCTCATTCACATGTATGATCCATTACTGGAGAATACTGAGGCAGAGATGCAAGAGTGTCTACAGACGCAAGACCCTGCCATGAGACTATGGTGGGAACAACTCCCTCCTCATCTCAAGATCGAGCTCTCCGCCATGCCTGAGCTGGCACCCCCGTCACACATTGTCACCATGAAGTGAGTCCCAGTTTCTTATTTCTAAAAAGCGCTAGCTAACCTGGCTAAGTGCCTTGTACCATACGTTCAGAATCCTCCTGTTCAGGCCGATGCTCACCTGGCAGGTATACCCAGAGGATGAAGGCCCTCATCCGATGCAAAACCATCTCGTGGAATGTGTCACATCTGCGACATCTATTATAGCCATTTTCGATCTTTTCTGCAGAACATTTACCATCAGCCACTGCGTTCTATCACTCTCATACAGCGTATATATCGCGGCCACAATTTTCCTTTTGCAGGTTCAAGCTACGCCGGAGGACCAACAAGCAGTTCGCAAGCTGAGCTTCTGCGTACGAGCCTTACATCAGGCCAAGACTGTCAACCCAGGTAAGTAGCTCAGGTCAATATCTGTGCAGGCTCTAACACACCGTACAGTCATCTCGAGTGCTTTGGATTTAATCACCCGAGAGATGGCGAATCTTGGACTCGATCCAGGATTTAGTACACCCCAACAACAGCCTCCTCCGCCTATGCCTCAACCTATGCAAGATGTTCCGATGCCTACAGATATACCGATTACCGAGACCGTTTACCCGGCTTCATTTGAGATACCTGCGCAGCAATCCCCTTATGAGCCGGAGCAGCTGTTCCAGACGCCGTGGGCTGACAATATGAATCCGAATGCGATGGCGGTTGACCGAGGAGTTTTCGAGGCTTTGTCTTCATTTGAACCACTGAGTGTACGGGTGGGCGCTATCTACGAGTCAGGAAACAATCCTCAGAATTTTGGATGATCAAGGGTGCTGTGGTAGCAGCACTCTGGAAAATACTAAAACTGGTTTGATCAACGTCAATGACAGCGGGATGTCTAAAAGCCAGGGAACTGATGCGAATTCGTTACCCGGAAACTCAAGTGGACAAGAAAATATCAACTTCCCGACCGGGTATCAAGCACTCAAGGAATCACGGATCTTGGTTCATCCAATAGCAAGAGCTCGTCGACAGAAGAAGCTTACCATGTATTGATGGTCTTGACTGTGAGCTCTTATACCGGGATATCGAAGCCGATTTACCGTTATATACCCGCATCTCCCGAGCCCTCAAGGTCCACGCGCCGAACACTGCTCGGCGCTTCCCGGAGAAGATATTACAGAAGTTACACTTTCACCCATAAACTTCATGCTGGAACATGGATTTGTGGCCTGATTGCCTTTGTAATCTCGTGGTCTGTGTAGAACGGCCCTTGGACTTGTGGTCATTTTAGAAATCGTTCTTCGTTTCAGGTATTGCAATGCAACGGCAGACTGATCGACAGATGAATAATAGGCAGATATGATATAAATACATAAAAGAAAATATTAACAAGTACACATGTCCGTTGCAGAAAGAACGAAATCAGCTTTGAACAGCATGGATGAGATTACCCCTTACCCAGCCATAATTGATTTTAATCACTGATCTGCCTTCCCCGATGGCCTCTGAACATCCCATAAATCTTCAGCATTTCCTCTAAACAGCCGCTCTTTGAGATGCTCATCATCGCTGCACCAGCTCAGCACCCTCTCCATCCAGGGCTTGACATCCAACCCCTCAAACCTTGTGTGAGGCCAGTCAGTTGCAAAAACAACACGAGTCTTTCCAGCGACTCGAATGACCTCCTTAGCGATGGGATCCAAATCGCTGTAGTCCGGGAGCGTGCTCATCCGGTACGCGGCCGACAGCTTGACATATGTCTGGCCGTTTTTGAGCAAGTTGATGAGGGATGAGAAGCCTGGTATGTCGTATGGGTCTGCGCCTGCGTATTTGTTCAGGGGTGGTTGTCCAAGATGGTCTATGCAGAACTTGACATTGAGCTTCGGAATGATGTGTTCAAGGAGAGTGACCATATCCATTGGAACATAGACCTGAACAACCCATCCCAAGGGTCTCACGGCATTGGCGTAAAGCATCAGTTGTCGCTCCAGCTCGGCCGCATCAATCGTAAGTTCATTCGAGAGGATATTGAGTCTCACTCCACGGACACCCAGTTCATGCCAAGAACGCAATTCCTCTTCCTTAACAACCTGAGGGTCAATGGCAACAACGCCTCGTCCACGGTCAGCACCAAGGGCACGCAGACCATCGAGCAGACACGAGTTGTCAAGGCCATAGATAGATGGCTGAACCAGGACTATGTTTCGAAGTCCAACGCTGGTTTCGAAGGCGAGAGCTTGGTCCAGACTATGAGATGTGGGACGGTATTTGGCTGAAGCATCAAGGGTGTAGTTCTCCACGTCGACAATGTGCATGTGTGAGTCCCAAGAGTCGGGAGGAATGCGTTGAGCAAAGTTTGAAGAAGTCATATCGAAGATATTGAGTGCGTTTAATTAATTGAATAGTTTATAGAGGGTTTTAGGGATGATATATAGTCAGTGTAAGTATAAACTATGCTATGTCCGACTGGGGAACCGAGGTCGGCCGAGTCGGCGGGGAAGACGAGACGAGAGTTTAAGCTCCGCAGTTCAACGGACGGTGACTTCCGAAAGTTAATTGACCGAATAGCATCTTTATCTTATCGTGTTTTTATTGCATTTGATATCCTAGGAATTGTTTATGTATGTACAAGCGTGGCATAATAACGGCAGTTATCCTTGTTAGCACGTGTGAAGGGGTTTTGCAGGCATTAGTTACATGCCACGTCCTGAGTGCATAGGGCGCATGTATCGAAGAATAGATACCTAACGGCAATAATGAAATCCACAAATATAGCCGAGATGGCCTCTCACTAACAACCACTGATTGATATCTGTAATTGAGCGTATAAGAAGCGTATGCACAGCCAGCATAGTCTAAGCCGGCAACTTACACATCAGCAGGCGTATAAGCAGAATTACCTATTTCAAATAGGTAGTTCACAGCCCTGCAGCTCACTCCCGTTGCAGTAAATCTGTTCAGGTAATCAAGCACTAAAACACAGCCTCAAGCGCTGATTCCACGGTCCATAACTCGCTAATGAAAATGGAATCGCGGGGCAGAAGAAAAGACCCTTGAACTAAACGGCACGCCACCTTCCCAAAAGAGGAAGCAGAGCTCTGCGAAATCCAATCGTCATCTGCGTCTTCGGTGACGCAGCTTCTATTCTCTAACCCCCGCCACATTTTGGGCTTGGGCTCCCCCCTTGTAAAGATTTGTCATTCACATTGACCGACAGCCCGAAAAAACATTCAAATATCAATGCGATTCCCTCGATAGCTTCACTTCACTCTACCTCCACAGAACAGACCAACACAATCGCATTCATCTCTATTAGCTGCAAAAATGTCCTACCTTCCTCCCTTCTTGGCGCGTCTCGCCCGCCCCTTCACACAATCTACACGTCTCTCAATCGCTCCCGATCAATCCGCTGCATCTGTCATCCCAGAGGGCGCCCAGCGCTGCACCGTCGCTGCGGGATGTTTCTGGGGAACAGAGCATCTGTATCGCAGACACTTTGCCGACAAGGGTCTCATTGATGCCAAGGTCGGATACATTGGTGGTGATCTTGAAAACCCCAGCTACCGCGCCGTCTGTGGTGGAAAGACAGGCCGTACGTCGCAGCCCACATGATTTTTGACTATAACTAACATACATAGACGCCGAGGCTGCGCAAATCATCTTTGACCCTACAAAGATCTCATACGCACAACTCCTAGAATTCTTCTACAAGACGCACGACCCTACGACGCTGAACCGCCAGGGTCCCGATACCGGCCCTCAGTACCGCTCTGCCATTTACTTCCACAACGAGGAGCAGGAGAAGATCGCGCGCGAGGTCACAGAGAAGGCCAACAAGCAATGGTGGAAGGGCGGCATCGTTACCGAGATTGCGCCCGCTGGAAAGTGGTGGACTGCTGAGGAGTATCACCAGCTCTACCTCCACAACAACCCCTCTGGCTATGAGTGCCCGAGCCACTTTATGAGGCCATTCCCACCTCTGGAGTAAAATAAATATTCGAGGATAATTGCATTTTGGCTTAGCAGACGGATGGAAATGGCACCAATGATATCAGGAAACTTAACTTGGAATGAGGCAATGAGAGGACAGAAATTCAACATATACCTAGTCACAATATTTAAACATTTGAAATCCACTCCACCATGATCATTTGAAGTTTTTTTTATTTCTTATTTTCTCATCCTAAAATTAAGAAATTGGAAAATCCTTCCACTTCTAGACCGGTTTCAACAAAAAACAGGAGAGGAGTTCACTAATCCTCCATCCGAGTAATAATCCTTTTGCTAAAATAATACAAAACGCCTATAGCGCTAGTTCTATGCAATGTCATCACCAATCGCTTACTTGCGTCGGTTTTGCTGCATCATCAGGATCTGAACCATGCGGATGAAGATGTTGAGGAAGTCAAGCTCAAGAGAGATACTCTCGTTGACGGGGTCACGGCGGATGACACCAGCCTGGGCGAGACGAGCGTGGTGGAGGACCTTCTGGACATCGTACAGAGTGAATCCACCAAAGACGGCAAGACCACCATACAGCCAGATGCTCTCAGTGAAGGCAAGGGTTCGGATAGCGGTAGCGGGGATAACGAGAGGGGCGAGGCCAGAAGCAGCGACGATGGCGGCACCAGCCAGCAGAGGACCACCGATGTAGAGGTACTTCTCCTGCTTAGCAGTGGCACCGACAACGGCAAGACCACCCATCATGGCGATGGTGTAGAGACCAGCACGTCCAAGAAGAGCGGGAGGAACGAAGGCGAGGAGAGGAGCGACAAAAGCAGCCTGGGTGGCGTTGAAAGCGGTCCAGAGGGCGTACTTGGGGATGTAGCTGGAAATTGTCAGCAAAATGCTTCAACCTTCGCATTGATTGGATTCAACAACTTACTTGTCAGGGCTGATAGATCGAGTTCCAATCATGGTGGCGAAGCTGAGAGCGAGACCACCAATTCCAACAACCCAAGGGTTAGTGACCATGATTCGGTAAACGAAGCCGGTCTGAACCATTTGTCGAGCCGTCAATCCAATGATACCAATTCCGAGACCAGTGTGCAAGAAAGTGTTGTTCAAGTATTCGCGCTCATAAACGGGCATGCCGCCATCCTCACGGGTCTCCCGGTTGAAGACAGCATTGATGGCAACAAGCGTACCACCAAAGATGGCACCTCCAACCAAGAGTCGTCGGCTCGTCGACTGAGGCGCTGTGGCAGCTCCCGCAGCTTGCTGATTGTAAGATCGACCGCCAGCGCGGCTCGTTCGCTGGAAAGCATTGCGGGTGGCTGCGGACGTGACGCGCGATGTGAAGAAGTTGGCCGTGGGCTTGGATTGGACGTGGAAGCTTCGGACGGATGCGGTGTTGCGGAAAGCAGTCTTTGAGAGCTCAGGAAGCCTCTGCGCAAGTCGCGCAGGGCCCTGGCGGACAGTCATTGTGAAGGACATCGTCGTTCTGGCGATGCAGGTGTTGGGAGGAGAGGAGAATGCGATATGCAGTCCTTTACAAAGGAAAAGGTTGAAGCGGGGACGGGGGATCGAGAGTGTTATAAGTCCCCGGTAAAAGAATGGAAAGCATGACGTTGGTTCCGGCTGTGGAGCCTACCTACCTAAAATCCGACATCACGTGGCGGTGCTGGTGGAATATTGTGGAAAGAACCGGCGCCTCTCAGTGACTCAGTTGGTCATCACTCTCGGCGGCTACGGGCTCTAAACTCCAGGCGCCGTCGGATTTACTGGTGTTAGGCTATGGGAATAGTTACATCACAGATACTGTGCCTTGGCGTTAGTTTCTTTCTAGCCTCTTCTATTTTCGGCTGCTTCTTTTCAATTCCAATATTATTATGAAGGATATCAATCAACACCTCCATCAAGGGTATCTACTAAGCATCCTTTCTCCCAGCATTCACCCCGTTACATCATGCTTTCTCTCTACCCCAATGTGCGTTACATCGCACGAGACTTGATATGTAGTAATGGCAAATGCTCCGCGACTTTGACGCCAATGCTGCGCAACGTAGATCCAATGCTTTCCATCCCAACTCAATTCCCAATCATTTCCTCAAAATGTCCCCCAAGACGCCGTCCTTTCTCTATCGTAAACTTCCAAATCCTTTCTCAATGACAAATCGCACGAGTCGTCGTGCTCTCTTGGCTCTGTACCCAAACGCAGATCGTGGCATAAAGTTCTGCGATGTGAGCATAGCAACGCTCATGGCCTTGGGTGCAGGACTATCATCTTCGGATTGTCCCTGTCCAGAGGTTTCGCTTGGCGTGGGTTCTGTAGAACGTTGACCAACGCGGTCATCAAAACCCCAATTCGAAACACCACCGGCTCGGATCCAGGACTCCAAGTTACGGCATTGACTGACATCCATCCAGTTTAGTCGCCCGCACCCGTTGAGGACATTTTCGACGCCTCGGCCAGTGACACGCACGCAGCCACGGACACTGAGGGCCTCCAAATCGTTCAAGTGGAGCGCCACGCTTTCCAAGCTTCCATCGCTAACCGCACTTCCGCAGAATGCCAATCGCAGCTCCCGCAACTTTGGCAGACGGAGAGCGACAACCTCTGTTGCCGTGTCAGAGAGTGCACAGCAGAACGATAGGTCCAGATGTGTCAGGTTCTTGGCTGAGTTGACCAGGGCAACCACCGCGTTGTCCGAGAGATATGTGCAATCAGCTAGGCACAGCCTAGACAGCTTTTCAAACCGGAATGGCGCCCAGGATTGAAACCCTGCATCTGTAATCGACGTGCAACGTGTGAGGGACAACGACTCGATACGGTTCGAAGCATGGGCTGCCAAATGTGCCATAGAACGATCTGTGATGTGCTTGCAATAGGAGAGGTTGAGGCGTTTGAGTTTCGGGCACCCAACTACTGTACCTGGGGGCAGAACATGCTGTGCGGCCTGCTTCTGTTGCTGCTGCTTGTTTCGCGATCGAGCTGCAGAACTTGAGATAACGACTGATTTCGAAGGTGGAGGATCGGGTACAACCCAGCCAACAACGCGGCCTAGAAGATTATCACCGACCTTGCGGCAGTTGCTCCAGTCAACTTCTTCTAATCCCTTTGCGTTCTCGCTCATCTCCAAAATCTGGTTCGCAGAGACATCCCAAACTGATTTCATCTTCCACTTCTTGACATTTTTGCCACAGCTGCGCCATAGAGCTCCGAATCCTTCATCCGTTATATGAAAGCAATTATTCAGGTCAATGGACAGAGCGCGAGTGCCAATGAAGGGGGCGAGCACCTTGATCAGGACTTCGTCAGTAACCTTGCGGTTGTAAATCGAGAGGTCGACATCTTGGCAAACTTTAGGGGATGTAGTCAAGAGCTTACGCCAGTGTGTGCTAACAAGACGTAGTCGAAACAGCTCTCCTATATCCACGTGCTTGAAGATGTAAATTAGGATCTCATCTGAGAGCACTGGTTTGCTCATAGTGATTGGTCGGGTGGGCAGAGTCGTCCGTACTCGCTTTGCCGGGACGTCGTCGTCGTCAGCTGAAGCATCAGAAAACGCAAATTTGATAGGCGTTACTTCTGAGAGGCGAGACCTGGTACCATTGGTCGTTGGAGTAGAGCTGTCTGTTGGAGGCACTGGCGGTGCCAACGAATGTCGTCTTCGATTTCGAATATTCTCCATATTCACGCTCAAGAACGGATCGGGGTCCTTGGGTGCTATGTTGCTTGTATCATCTTTCGCTGGAGACCCAGGTTTGGACGGGGTAGTAAAGGTGAGGTCAGGGAGGGATGCTCTTGTTGGTGTTGTAGGTGTGGGCGGGTCAGATTTGTTGGCCTTTTCCTTGACATCAACATCAACCATAACAACGTCGTCGCTTTGCTTCTGATATCGCAATCGCGCAGTTTCTTTGACCTGTGTCAGAATATCCGAAGGGCAGCGTCTCCAGAACTCGTCGAGGACATCGCCTGTAATCATGATACACTCCACAGAAGTGATAGATCTAACAGTGGCTGTTCGACCTCGCGACAGTCCAAGACTTGCAACTTCGCCAAAATATTGGCCTGCCTTCAATCGAGGTCGTTTTGGGATGGCCTTGGCCTTATTCTGAATGTTATCGTCGTAAACTGGCTCATCATGAATGACCTCCGCCTCGCCACGAACAATGAAGAAAATTTCGTTTCCTGGTAAGCCTTGGCGAACGATATCTGTAAACGGGGTATAAGATTTTGGTTGGACACTCAATCCCAGGAAATGCAGAATATCTGCGGGAAGTGTAGAGAAGAGCGGTAACTCCTTAAGTGTTGTTCGAATATTGATCTGACCGCTTCCAATCGCACTACCAGCAGCTGGGTCCTCCATGATTCCAGGGCTTGGGGACTTTCTTTTCTTGTTGTTGACGACCGCACCGTCCTTGATAACACCCCTTTCTCCAGTAGAGACCTCTCCAGGAGCAGCTTCTCGAGCGCTGAAGTCTCCCTGGGGAGATTTGATCAATCTGCCACTTTCTTGCCGCTTCTTTTTCAGAAGGTTCAAGCGTTCTTGTGCCTCTTCTCGAATCGCCTTCTCCATTTCTGGGAATTTGGGTATCACGGCATGTAAATCTTCCTTCTTCAGCACTAGCAACAGACACTTCGTGCGCGCTACAATGGTAGCTGTTCGAGGCATCTGCATCAAAACGCCAATTTCTCCAAAGAACGACCCGGGATTGAGCTCAGCATAGACCGCCTCACCATCACGCGAAGTGACAGCAACAACTCCTCGAACCAGCCAATACATTGCCTTGGCTTCGTCTCCTTCCGTCACGATATGGTCATTGGGGCTTTGGATTTGAGGCTTCAGGTGATTTCCTATAGCAACAAGAAACTCTTCCGGAGCTGACATAAAGAGGGGGAAGGATCTGATACGGTCAACCAGATCTAGCGGCATGTCTCGGATAAGCGATGCTGTGAGCGGCGAAGGCCGCACTGGCCGCGTTGGATTCGTTTCGACATTGAAAGACCGAATCAATGAAATAGAGTCTGAGGATGTCGCAGCAGCCGAGGCCTGCTGATGATGAGCCAAAGCCCTATAAGGCGATGGCGAGCTTGGGGAACGACCTCGCCTCATGGTTCCAGGTATGGCAAATAGCGGTGTTGCTAGAAGTCAGCGAAATCGCAACGACGAGGACAATTGCCTCCCCTCCAGCAAGCTCTCGAGCCGCCGCCGCAGCTGAGAGTAACAGTTTCGTGACCTTTGATCTTTGTTCCTGGCTTTGTGTCTCCAAGGTTATGACGCGGAAATGTCAAGTATAACTTGGAGAGTGGATCAAGGTACAGTCATGCTCCGGTGTGACGTTGAGAAGCAATCCTTGAGGAGAATAGGATGATCGCTTTCGTGCAATCGTTTTGCCGACTGTGGCTTGAGATATGGACGCACAAAAGGCTTGTGTTGAAGCCCAGGCTCGATCCGTAGGCCCCGTGATAGGTAGAGGGGCGTAAAAGCTGCAGTCACAGACTGAATATCAAGGTAGAAGTCGTACAGGGCTCCAAGGCGGCGGTTTGAATATCTTTTTTTCGTAACACGAGAACAAGGAGCGAGCTGTTGTGCAGGTGATGGCGTAGATGTTGAACGTCAAGAATGATCGCGTGGATAGATCGAAGGTGGCTTTCAAGGAGTGTGAGCGATGACGGATGGCAGACAAAGAATAGAGACTTGTGTTGGGACTTACCAAAGCTTAAGCGGAAGCCAAGAAACGAAGGTTATCTGATTCTCACGGATAGAGGTTAAAGAAGAAGAAAGCTGGTGGGGAGCTGTCAAGAAGCAACAAGGAAGCTATTGTAAGAGTGGCAATTGGCGAAGCTCGAAGTGGAAATCGGTTGAGGTCAAGCCAAAGGAGCATGCACAGTATGTAGGTAGGAGATAGATAGATCCGCATGGGAAAAGATGGATTCCAGTGCCAGTTCTGGCCGCCACATGAACGACGCCCACTCAAGACCACGACCACGACACAGAAGGCCCCTCTTGCATTCGACACGCCCACTCACACGCACAAGGAAAGCTTGGTGTGGGGTAGTTAGGCAAAGTACCTACAGTACAGCACTGTAGGTACTATCCTGACTTAGCTGGGCGGGCGGGCAGTGCCGTCACACACGGTGAAGGAGCGTGTAAGAAGCGAGCAAAAGAACAAGGGCCCCTGTGCAAGTGAAGCTTTGAGTGGAGAAGTATGAGCAAGCCAAAAGCAAGCAAGCAAGCATCGGTAATGCAAGCAATTCGACGGGAAAAGAACGGTTTCGAGAGTCAAACTTTGGTTAATCACCGAACGGCACAGAAATTGACTCTCGCAATGATGCGACTGTTGATAAACTGAGATGCCCTAGGCTGCTCGCGTGGTGGTGCCGGTACCTTGGCACAAGCGCATGTAGCTAAGATAGTCGCAGTACCAGCTACATTAGCAACCTATTGCCCTGTACCTAAAGTTAGTGGCGTCTTGGGGCAGTGGACATCCCATCACAAAGTGAAACGGAGCCAGCCCCGGAGCTGCTGTTGGGAAGAAACCTGAGGGTCAGTGCGTTGAGGCGCTTCGGTGGATGCTTCGATAAAGCTTCAGTGGGATGCGATGTGCTGTTTGCTGCTCGTCATGGACCTTGACCAAACCCTTTCAAGGACCCCGGTAATGGACTTCTCATCCTCACTAGCGAGCGGCACCAAGCGCAGATGACCGAGCGCGCACAGGGCGCTTAACGGTTCACTGGTACCTTTCTTTTGATGTTTGGCAGGGGGTAGAATAATCTGACCAAAAACAACCTGTATGAGAGCTGATGCTGCGGAAGCGACTCCGATAGCTTGCTTCTCCTGATTCCATACAGTAATCCATGCATGGCCAGTACATGCCTAATTAAAAATGTCCCATCAGTTTGACGAAGCCGTGGTTGACGGTGAGCCATGGTCTTTTAGGGTTAGCAGCGGTCGTCTTCTGCCGTCATCATTTCCCCCCCTCTGCTACGTATATGTCGATCCTGATCGTCGGATCCGTGCAGCCAGCCTCCAGCCTACCGGGAAAGGGGTCAGCCATGTTATGCCATCGGTCAGAAGACCATCATTCTAGTGATATATCCGATATGGTTGTCTTTTGCCTCGGCAAGCTGCGAGGAAAGATAGCCGTGGGAGTACTTTTTGAGAAGTTTGATATATGTCGTGATACCATCTTTCCTGTAGAGTACTATCAATCTGATGAGTGGTTTGTCAAGAGCTTCCCTCTTTGCATTGACCTCTTGCCATGCAGATGCTGCGACAGTTAGCGTTGGCTGTGGCTGAAAATAGATACATGGCTTGGTAATTTACAGCTTCATTCGGGCACGTTCGCATCGCCATGCCAATATCAATGCCAGATGCGGCAGCTTGTCGGAGGGAGATCCTTGCAATCTGTAATAGATAGAGAGTTCTGCGGAATCATTTCGTGAAACGTTTCGTCATGGTGTTTCATGTCTGCGGGCTGTGGGCGTCGGTATCCCCATCAGATCAGTCTGCAGAAAGCATGCAGCGATTGTCGTGGGAAAACTGCAGCCTTGTAAGGCGACCTGCATCAATTGCTTCTTCTGTCGTCTGAGGATTGCTGAATCACAAGCAAATAATGTATGTAATTCTTTTCAGCGTTGTTCGTCTGAGACAGGGTCCCTAAAGGTTTTGAGGCCACCCGCAGGGTTCTTAGCCGTGATCTTTCTAGAAGGTAGCACTGACCCAGGGACAGCGGTCAAGCAACGCAATGACCACCTTGCCCTGGTCATGGAAACTCGCTAGAAGAAGGAGAAGAAGGAATGAATTGTTGTAGGCCAGGTCGTATTTTCAGGTCATTAAACCAAATGCAGGTCCTACCTTAAATTTGCGCTGGAAAAAAGCAGCCTCTTGAGATCGTTTATGGCAGACCCTAACCTACCTAAGTAAGTTGATTCCATGGCACTTCTTCTTCAATTTCGATTAACAACACCTGTCCTAACTGTTTAGCAGATGTCTTGGGAACGTGATATGGAAGAGCCACAGTTTTAGGTAACCGGAACACCGAAGATATCCAGTCCGGCTATGGGGAGGAAAGAAAACTCAGGACCTTGATCCCAAGTGACAAAAAGGCTGAGGGAAGTTAGCATAAGCTTAGTATAAATTTAGCCTAAATTTATGATAACTTTGCTAAGTTTATTTTGACACCGTGTATCAAGGTTCGATATTTTCTTGCTCCTGGAGGTCCGGCTGTCTCAGATGCACCCAGCTGCTCCCAATCGGTCAGATTTACTCCAGAGACGATCCCGACAGTTGCAACACTAGCACCTTCTGCCATCATGCACGGAGACGACGAGTTTAGTACAAGTGACATAGACGAGGTCTCAGAGGATGAAGATGAGACGGAAGATTCGGACAGAGCTTCAAGGCACATCTATCTTAGATCAGAGTGCGGTCTTTGCAATCAACCAATGAGCGGAGACGAATGGGCTTTAGCATGTAAGAAGGAGCAGGTTGTCTCTCATATATCGTGCGAACAGAACTGACAATGGCCTGGAGTAATTGGCGATTCTACAGGGGCCAAGGCAGTGAGGTGCACTCGAAAGTTCCAATTCCCCAGAACTCGTCAAACTGTTCACCTTGAAGGAGAACCCGCATTATGCCAACGCTACGAGTGTAGGTGGTCAAGGTCCCCTCCTTCTGTAACAATACACGTCATTTGTTATCGCTTATTTATGAAGGAATATCGACAGGAGAGTGCAATGGAGCGCATATGGGTTGCATCATCTTGGAAGTTCCCATGGCTACATACTCCTGTTCAACTTACGCCTCGGCTCAGTCTCGTTGACACTACCAAGGCGTCAGTGAGGACTTCTATCGCAAGAGCCTTTGGGATACCAGAACTCGCAACTTTGCCGCTAGAGGTTCTGCAAATGGTCAGGTCTTATATCCCCGATAATCTCCTCTGGCGATATTCTCTCATCCAAAACATGGCTCAGGAAATGTCATGGCCCTTCCAAAATCCCTTCGAGCCTCAACGTGATGCTCCTCGCTTCGCTCTGGCAGCAGTGAAAGCTTGGAAACGTGAATTGAAAGGGGTGGATACTGTTTTCGATGAGAATGAATCAGAGTCGTTCATCACCAGACTTACTGTTGACTGTCTTGGCTTGAAGGAGATCCAAAGATTGCAAGATTGGCCAGAGTATAACCACATTCGGTCCAATACTTGCGCCTACGTTTTCTTTACACAAAAGCAAGCTGATAGCTCTTTTATTTCTTCAAAAGTTGGTTCTCTCTTGACTTCATGGGAAATTCTATTAATACGAAACAAGTTTGGCCGGGCATTTATCGAGAATCCTCATGACTCTCGAGACTTCCACTTCTGGGACACGCCTAGCCCTCCCTTGAAATGTTTGAAAATGTTTCCAAGGCCAGATCGTCCAGGCTCCATCAGATACCGCACTGTCGATGTCCTCAATGCCACAGGACTCACCTTCTTCTTTCTGAGAGGTTTCATAATGGCAGTTCACTCCCACACAGCGGACGCACCTGTTGCAGCACCAACTGTACAACATTTCTCTCGATATGAGCAAGGCCATATGATATGGACGTACATCCCTGTATCCAGTACTGATATCCTCCTCCGGATCGGCGTTGGGGATGCCTGGCAAAGACAGATAGAGGCAAGTTCGCGTATCATCTAATCTCTTTACAATATTTCTCACATCAGTAGATATGCACCAAACTCACAGGGACCTACCTCTTCGGTCCTTACCAATGTTATACTGACACCGCCGATGTATCGGGCAATGAGCCATCTGTGCTTGTTCATAACGTACCAACTAAGCGAGGAGGCGGTTCACTCGGCATAGTTACCGAGCATAACTTTGAGAGTGAGCCACTGTTGTCGTTTCTTCGCTACCATAACGATGACAAGGATCCCCTCGGTCTGGGCGGTATCAACACTCTAGCTCCAGCGAAAAATATCACTCGTGCTGATGTCTATTACGATCGCAGGAATGGATATTGTAAGGGATTGCTCCTGAAGTATGCAAACGGTGCGCAGCGGGCAGTAGGGCAATGCCGGATTGGTATTGACCCCTTCAAAGCTTACGAGGAGCCGTCTTGGTTCTGTTACCACGATAGCTATGATTCAGAAGCATTCGACGAAACCGGAGGTTGTGTAGTTGAGTGTACGACTGGCACGAATAACCACGAGCATGAACCATGCGACATTGGCGAGTGGGTGTGTATGCGCGCACGAGCAGGACTGTATCTTGAGTTCCTGTGCAACCATAAGACAGACACTTTTGGCATGTACATTCGACATGGTGAGGAAGAGGACGACGACTAAAAGATATCCATTTCCTTCTCGCTCACGATAAGAAGCATTTGTGATTCCTAACCTGCTGTCCTTAATCATGCTGTGTACATGTAGCATGGCCAGCCACGTCACAGCCTCACTCCATATGCCTTGCTTAACAATGTCTCTCCTGGTGCAATTGCATTGGATGGCATCCTTTTCATGTAATGGCACCCCAAAAGTGGGGTTGCCAACAAACAGCCTACCTACTATGTAAGATCGACCAAAACTCAGCTTCTCAATTATCGTTTTCCTTTCGTAAAACACAACCAAAGCATTGAAAACATCTGTTCCCGGCGGCTGCACTATCAATAACTATTTCTCTTTCGACGGCGCTTGGACTTCGATCCAAGGACTTGACCAGCATAGGTCTGTTCTTCTCTTGGGGGACTCATCACCGCCTTTCATTCTATTATTGAATACAAGGGGCATCTCTCCATCACCGATAAAGCGGCTCATTTGTGATCTGAAATGGATGCATATAGATTCGTCTGGGATGAAGACCCTCCACATTTTGATGAAGCGCATTTACATATCCGATCACAATGCGGCCTCTGTTGTCAGACCATTCACCCAAATGAATGGGCTATAGCACGTGAGTTTGATCAAACCTCCTGGACGATTTCAGTTTTATTGACATATCTGTTCTATCTCTGCAGTGCTAAATAGCCACCGTAAGATGTATGGAGTTCGGCCTGAGTACTGCACAAAGAGATTCCGGTTCCCTCGGACACCAGGAGCCATCACGCATACTGACTGGTACCCCTTATGTAACAGCGTGGGATGTCGAGACTGCATGTGGTCTCCTGAGTCTGTGACATTGCATGCAGATTGTCACTGTTTGTTCTTGCAGACATACCCCAAGAAGCCAGTATTGGAACGACTCTGGGTTGCAGCAGTCTGGAGGACTCCGTGGATTATGTCTTCTTTAAAACCAAAGATACAACTTGATGTTGTCGACAACGAACTGGTATCAATCAGTCTTCCCACCGCAGAAATCTTGGGCTTACCGCAGCTCACCGCTTTACCATCCGAGGTACTCCAGCTCATTAAAGCTTATTCACGTGGCAGTGTTATCTGGTCCTACCCGGCTATCAAAGCCAGAGCAGAGGAAATGGCAATGTTTGATGAGAGAATGTCTGAAAGTGACGATATGCAATACGAACTCAGTATTGTGAAAAAATGGCATCGAGGGCAAGATGCAGAACTCGATGAGAAGCCACCCCAGTCTGTTGTGTTCCGGTTCACCCTCGATTCCCATGGGCTACTCGACATAGAGAGACTACCTAACTGGCCCGAGTACGAAAGTTGTCGATACCGAACTCACAAATATTTCCTTCTTGGTTTCGCTGAAGCGCAGCGTACTTGGGTATATTTCAAAGTAAGTCCTAAATCTTGCATCACTTCCTGTCTTGTAGCGCCACTAACAACGGGGACACAGTTTGGACATGCGCGGATCATACCAAGTCCCTCATGGCCAAGACCTCTTCAGTTTTGGGACATACCAAGTCCGCCCACGAAAGGGCTTGAGTTTCTCCTCAGGCCGCGTCGTACAGATGCTACTTGCAATCGCACTCTCGATCTACGCAACATTACGGGCATTACGTTCTTTTACTACCGGGGCGCTTTGATGGGACTCCATTCTCACGCCCTCGGAGCCGTGACAGCGTTTCCTACTGTTAAGGACACTCTTTCAAAGTATGAGCCCTATTTAGTCTGGATATACATTCCTGTACCACACGGCGACCGTATTATGAGGTTCGGCCTGCGGACCTGGAGAAACGAGCACGAGGAACCGGCAACGCATCACACATCTTTATTGGTTAGTTCCGGTTTATGGCGTGGCTTCTTGTTACTAACCGGGTGCCTAGATGACCACGAAGCTTGGTGGTGACTTCTCTCTCGGCCCAAGTTTCGATATGGAAGATCAGAATTTCTTGTTTCAGGGAACGCCCACTGTTCTTGTTCACAATACGCCAATAAAAGGTGGGATTACACTGCTGGGCTTAGCAGGTGATGAACCTCAGGAGAGCTTGCCCGCCGCTAGATTTCCTATCATTTCCATCTCGTCTGATCAGTTGGCTTATGGAGGTAATGCTATTACGGTGGACATTTCACTGAAAGGCGCTGTGCGAATTGACATTTTCAGACATAGTTACACTGGACACCTGAGAGGCTTTCTTCTTGAGTATGAGAACGGCTCACAGAGGACTGCAGGGCAATGCCGAGTAGGGGTTGACCCGGTCACGGTTTGTCACAAACCTGTGTCATTCTGCTACCGCAAAATCCCTTGGGGAGAGCTTGATGAGCACCAAAACTATGAGCTTGTATGTTGTTCGGAGACAGGTGACCAACATTCTGGTCATAGATCTCCTCACGGGCCTTGGACTTGTTCAGATTTCGGAGTGTACGCTAAGGTTTGGTGCAACGATGCATCAACCGAACTGTATACATACACTCCAAACTCTCAGGAGTTTATAACGATAGATGATTCAACCTAAGACCGGTGGATTCCTTTAGCTATTACCAGGATCAATGAACTCTTTATCTTTTAATTCTTATCTTTGACCATAGTATCTCAGAGGCAATACTGCTCTTGAATAGAAATGTGAAAAATCGTCACATGGTACACCAGCCAAATATCATGTAGCTCAGGAATAATTCGGCCTACCAGGCGTAGGAGCTGTCAACTATCTAGCCTCATTGCTGGAAGTATTTAATCCGCAGCTGGCCAAGATGACTCGCAGTTCCACGCTTGACAAAGTCGAGTCTGAGACTAGAGGAGATGGGACATTTCAGAGCGTGTGCTGAGGTTTTGGCGTACTATGTAATGACCGAACTGTGTATATCCATTCTATAGTCTGAATAGTAGGGCCACGGTCACGAACTTATACGAGTTTACATACTCCGTACGGAGTATAGGAACGGTTATAGTCTGGTGGTATAGCCGGTTCAATAAGACAGGGTAAGGATTGAACACAGAACACAGCAGCCGAAAGTCCATATTACTACCACAAGATTAAGGCGCTTCTCGTCTTTGAACTAAATATCCAAAAAGCAATTCTCTATTCAATTAAATTGTGAGATGTGACATCCATGGATATAGTACGGCCACACCTCAGGAGGTTGACAGAACCCCTGTAATTTATTGACATTAATTACACGCCACGTTCTATTGTTATTGTTTACTGTCTAACCTTTTTCTTCATCTTCAGCCCCTTTCTAAGCATACAAATTTCATATTTGCTACGAAATATAACAATCCCTCTTCTTGTCCCTACCTTTCTTTGTGATAGATTCTTGAATCTCATAACAGTCGCGACATGTCTGATCACGGCTTACCAGATGCACCTCAGTCACCGCGTGATTTGAGCTATGACCCTGATAGATATGGGTGGGAGGAGATAATCGAAAACGGTCGGAATGACCCAGACAGGCACATCTGCCTACAGGACCAATGCGACCTTTGTCTTGTCGATATAGCACCAGATGATTTGGCCATTGCCGGTATGTGTCGTGAGAGATATGGGCTGCTATTGCTATGCTGATACAATCAACCACCTTATAGTAACATGCGAAACACATCTTCGCCCTTCATACTGCACCAAGTTATTCAGATTTCCCGCCGCCAAGGAGGAGTTTCAACCTGATGGAGAGGCGTGGATTCTATGCCGGGACGCTAAATGCAATCAGTCAACTGAAGCTGTGACGATGCATGCTTCCTGTTACCAACTCTTCTTTCAGCATTACACCCATGATAACCCCCTCAACGGTGTATGGGTTGCCACCGCATGGAGACATTACTTCAATCCACGACTTGGCTTCAAGTTGCAAGACAACAGCCTCGTATCAGTGAGCCCCTCGATTGCCGAGTCGTTGGGAATACCGCAGCTGGCTCAACTGCCCCCAAGCCTTGTCCAAGATATCAGGTCCATGTCTCCTGATAGTCAAGTTTGGGCTTACTTGGCTATCAAGGATCGTGCAGAGGGGATTTCATCTGCAGCTGGACGAGATGACCTGTCTTGTATGCTTGACAAAGTCGAGTCTTGGACTAGGGGCGGGGGTGCACCTGTGATGAGCGACAGCTTTGCTGGGGATTGGAGTTTTCGGGTCACGATAGATCGCCGCGGTATACGCAACATTGAAAGAATCGATGGTATCTCTTCCTACGCAGGTTGGCGGAGTGAAAGCCTTGCCTTCGCTCTGATACCCCCAGATCAAGCAATGAGAAGTTGTGTTGATTTCAGGGTTTGTGGCACAACCTCTTGTCATGGTTATTCAAAATGCTAACCGTTTATTTAGCTTGGAGCAGCTCGTCTTGATCTGTGGGGTGGCAGGTCAGTCCTGTGGGATACACCGAGTCCTCCTTCAGGGGGTAAAGTGTCATGGTTCACCGCGTCTGGTCCATCGCAATTAAGCAATGTGCGTCTGCGCACACTGGACTTGCGCAGCACCAGGGGTCTCACCTACCTCTACGTTGGGTCTTCTCTACGGGCTATTCATTCTCATACGTCTCGCTTCCCAACTGCGTTGACGACATATGCGCGTTTGCCCGAACACGATCGACAGCATGTGGTTTGGGCTCATGTCCCTATCTCACCTAGCGATCGAGTTATCGGATTAGGCATACGAACAAGTGGCACGAAAGGTGGATTCGCCTCACCCTCTGTTCTAGTAAGTCTCATCTTCGCGAGGTGTAGATCATAATAGCTGATCAAACAAGATTCGTACTGAGCTTGCTGGTGATATTGTCATCGGCCCTCAGCCCAAGCCTGTTCACCACGACTTGCCTCTCGTCCTCATTAAGGATTACAGCTGCGATATTATACCGGAGTTTTTCACATATGGTTTACCTGATATTGACGGTGAATATATGCTTCTCGCGGTGGCAGGAGGGTCATCTGAACCTAACGCAGAGTCCACACGTCGATTCCCTCCCAAAACATTATCAACGATAACCCACAGCTGCAGTTGTACTCTCCTCCAAACCCGGGTACCTCTCCAGGGGACCACCCGAATTGATGTATTCACTTGCAAAGCCACGGGTTATTGCAGAGGGATGATATTTGGGTACGACGACGGGGCTCAGAGGGCTGTTGGTCAATGCCGCATCGGAATTGACAATGTAACCACCTACATCAATCCCACGAGGATTTGTTACAGCGATACGATGCGGGCCCATTGCTGTGACGGTGATGATGATTGTTCCAACGAAGAACATGACTCGGGGGAGGAGATGGGATGCACAGCGCATCAAGGTTCCAGGGTTGAATGCTACAGCGGCACAGATGGCCATCATCACAACGACTGTGATGAGCATGTGGTCTGCGTACCCATTGAAGGGTACCTCGATTGCCACTGGGATGACCGATGGACTCGACTGGACATACAAGAACATGCCCCTGAAGCCGTTGCGGCAATAATGCAAGTGGATATGAACGGCAGAAATCCCCGCGTATTCACGGTATAATGCATTACAGCACATTCACAACCTCGGCAATACAGCTTCAAGCATATCAGCTCAGTTGCACTCTTCAGCCCATTTCTATATTGCATGTCCCATGCACATAATTCCAGTCTACATCGTTTCGTTCAAATTCGCTAAATCTGTGACCCAAACAACAACATCCGTCTTTTACAGAACTAAACATCACATTTTATGAACCCAACGCCGAATGTTACACGACCCAGATATGCATGCCTTCTCGCCAACTCGCTCTAAGTTCGCAGGAATGTCTTGAACACTTGCGAGTTGGTGCAGTCTTCATAGGGGTATCCGATCTTGCGCAAAAATGACTCCAGCTCAGGGACCTCGTCGTCAGGACACAAGATGCCAGTAACAATCTTGCCCACATCACCGCCGTAATTACGGTACTGGAACAGGCTGATGTTGAACTTGGGTCGAAGTGTCACGAGGAACTTCTCGAGAGCTCCAGGTCTCTCGGGGAATGTGAACATGTATAGTCGCTCGTTGGGAACACCGGATCGACCGCCGACGAGGTATCGAATGTGACTCTTTGCGAGTTCGTCTTGTGATAGATCGGTCACGTTCATGTTGTTGGATTGGATACGGTCCATAAGAGAGCGGAGTTCCTCCGATCGCTGGTGGGCGGGAGCGGTCAGAGATACACCGATGAGGATGTTGGCGACTTCGTCTGTCGAGTATCGGTAGGTGAACTCGGTAACGGCATGGGGCATGATATTGTTGATGAGCTCGGAGAATGCTCCAGGCTGTTCGGGAATCTGCACGGCAAGCAAAGCCTCCTTACCCTCACCCATGGTAGCACGCTCAGCGACGAATCTCAGACGGTCAAAGTTCATGTTGGCGCCTGATGTCACAGCAATGAGGTTGCGCTTCGAGTCGTTTGAGGGGTTCTGGGAGACGTATTTCTTGAGACCGGCGATGGAGAGTGCTCCAGCGGGCTCGAGACCGGATCGAGTGTCGTCATACATGTCCTTGATGGCGGCGCAGATCTCGTCGGTCGTCACTTCAACAACGTCGTCGATAACCTCCTTGCAGATGCGGAATGTCTCTTCTCCAGGGATCTTGACGGCAGCACCATCGGCGAACAGACCGACCTCCTCGAGCAATACCCGCTCTCCTGCCTTCAACGACTGCGCCATGGCGTTGGCGTCATGGGCCTCAACACCAATGATCTTGACGTGAGGAGCCATGCGCTTGACATACAGACCAATTCCGGCAATGAGACCACCACCGCCGACACCGCAAAAGATAGCCTCCACCTTGGCCATGTTGACCTGGCCAAACAATTCGTTTCCGATGGTTCCTTGACCAGCGATAACATACGGATCGTCAAAGGGTGGGATGTTGATAAGACCATCTTGCACCTCTCTTCTCGCGCACTCCTCCTTGGCCGCGTCGAAATCAGCGCCATGCAACACAACGTGGCCGCCCAAACGAGCAACGTTCAAGTGCTTGATACTAGGGGTCGCTTCGGGCATGACAATAGTCGCAGGGATCTTGAGCTTGCGTGCCGAAAAGGCGACACCCTGTGCGTGGTTACCGGCAGAACAGCACACAACACCCTTCCAGCTCTTCTTTGGGTCGAGATGGGCCATTTTGTTGTAGGCGCCGCGCAGCTTGAAGCTGAAGACGGGTTGCTCGTCTTCACGCTTGAGGAGGACATTGCATTCGAGTCGGTTGCTGAGGTTGATAGCGTGTGTGAGGGGAGTGACCTTGCAGGCCTCGTAGACTCGCGATGTGGCGCTGGCGATAAGACGAAGGTACTGAGACTGTCAGCTTCGCAATTGGTATTAGTTGAGGGAGTATTATACTCACATCTGGGTATCCTGTAGGAAGAAGATACTCGTCAGGCACAATCTCCTTAATGCGCGCCCGCTTCTCCTCCGACGGTGTAGACGGGTTGGCGCTGTACTCTGTCAACGCCATTCCGGTCATCGGCGTATGCGGCCGAGAGTGAGAGTCGCCATTTGTGCCATTGGTAGTGCCATTCACGGCGCCGTTCACGGGCACCGCAACAATGGGATCGTGAGCTGAAGGCATCGTGAGGGCATGTGTGAAGAGATTATGTGAAAAAGGGAAACAAAGGTTGGAGTGAGGAAAAGGTAAATACTATTTAGTCCTTCTTTCTCTAGTCACCGCCGAACGACCGGACCTGAATTTTTGTTGGACACCAGCTGTGAGTCAATTGGCACCGGGGTGACGTAGAATTGTGGGGTGACCACAGCGAGATAAGAAGTATACAGCGGGTGCGGATGTTGCTTGGGCGGACTCACCGAGTCCGTTGAAGGCCGATCTAACGCCGATTGTCGTGCCATGTTGTACAGTGAAATTGCTCAGAGTTGAGCAGGTAAAAAGAATAATGGCCTGACTTGTTGAGATTAGAGACATCAGATAGAAGAGTCACCTTTCAAGACCCTGAAATACTGCGTACAATTTAGTGAATGTTTATCCCCAATGGAGGGGCTAGAATACAGCCCGTGGGGTTCGACATCGGAGGTTGTACCTGTTCCACCACCAACCACAGCTCTTGTATTAGTGAAAGGCGTTTGGACAATGCGGTGGTCTTGTACTGTGAAACTCATTTATTTGGTTATCGTATTCTCAAATTCGGATATCGCTCTAATCAAATATTCATGTTCCAAGCCCAACTCCTAAAAGCATTATTCCCTCCCATAATTTTTACTTCCTCACTGCATCGTCGTATGCAGGCGGCGCATCCTTTTCAGCATGTTGTTGGTTCATGGGACCCAACTCGTAGCCACCATTATTAGGCTCCTCGTGAAAGTCCCTTGTTTCGTAAACATTCTGACTTGAGCTGCTGCCAATCATGCCAACCCTTTGTGCTCCTGACTGGACCATGGCAACACCCGCTTGTCGTCTCTCTTGTCGTCGGTAATCCCTCTCTGCTCGTTGTTCGGCTCGGAGTTGCATACGCTCAGCACGCTGCATCTTTTTCTGATATCGACGCTCCGCCTTGCGTTGGTAGCATGACGATCGACCAGTGTTCATGGCCATGTAATCAGGGTTGGGACCCATGAGTTGAGGTTGTTGGACGAGATAGGCTTGTTGCTGTTGACCTCCGTAGCAGCCATTTGAGCGAGGCTGTTTTGAGGTGTCTGTAGCGCTCATAATAGCGCTGATTGTAAGACCGATGAGACCCATGATGAGTGTAATTGGGTTGTTTCGTTTGTTTGTAGAGGATGTGATGTAGGGTAGTTGTTTTGAATGTATTAGATGTCTGTTTGATGATGAGAATATTCTTTCTCCTACGACGAACCATGGCTTCTTATAGCTTTCAAGATATTGCTCCCTCTCAATCGAAGCCATTCCCTAATTGTAGGTTTCATTCGACAATTCCACGGCGCAGCTTCTAATGCGAATGCGCAGCCACGCTGACGTACTAACATATCGAATGAATCTCCAAACAGGGCTTAGCGTCACTTTGGTGATGGTTGTCACAACCAACCTAGCGTCGCCTATCTCCTATGTGATATTCGCACTCGCTTTTGGGAAGCCGATTTGCCGTTTTCCTCAATCGGAATGCGACCATGTTAGCTTCATGTTTTTATCATTTGTTCATGTATCGTAACATAGGATGATCTTGATGGACGACATCTTGGATCGGCGAAGGGCACTAATCACTCATCGAGACGTCCTTCGAAGGTTACGAACGCAAATACGTTCAGATCGTCATCATTCTATCGCAGTCTATGCAGTCTACTCTATAAACGCATTTTATCAGTCATAAACATGAAATCGTCATCGTTCAAATGATCGGGAAAGCTCCCAATATGCTCTAAGCAGCGCAATTCCTCCAACTTGTGTCTCGACAGTCCGGCCACGGCCCCGTTCATTCGGGTCCTGTCCCTTCATCTTCACCTCTCGAGGTGAATGTCCTCTGCCCCGAGGTACAAGGTCTCCCCCAACACTGTCCATAACATGTTGATCAGACTTGGGCCCTGATGGTGACCAGTGTCCTGTACCTGGAGTCCATCGGTGAAGTCCACCCCAGGTCTCGTCATCAGGCGTTCCTTGGTTGCGGTAGTCAGTTGCGTTCTCTGCGGCGTGGTCGATACCGTCGGTATCCAGTGTTGGGAGAGCACCGTAGATGCTAGCTCCCCACCACATGCCAAAGAGGCCATCGTCGTTGCGAGTCTTCAGAGCTGCATGGGCGTTGTGCTTGACCCAGCCCAAGTATGACTGGCATGCATCTGCGTGAATGCCTTTCACACGTCGGTATCCACGGGGATCGATTGTTCTGTCCTGCTTGGCGACTAGAGGTTCAAGAGGGCTGCAGAATGCTGTGAAGTGATGGAAGAATATGCCCTTGAAAGTCTGGCCGTCCTGGGAGCAGGTGCTACTAGCATCGCACTGCTCTTCCAGGATGCCTCCTCGGCCAAGCCCATACCACGGAGGTAACTGACCAGGGCCCAAGTGTTTCAGGACATCGACGGGCTTATTCTCTTTCAGATTCCATCCTGTAGCTCTGATGACGGACTGGATCAGACGATGCCCGTCTTCCAGATACGAAGCGCTTCCACTGACAGACCAGAGACCTCGTTGGCCTGTGAGCAAGACACCTTGGTTGTACGTGTACACCATCTCGTCTCGAAGATCGCACTTCGTGTTACCGGGCTTGGTGCTATCGATGTGATATCCATCCACAAATAGACCCAGGGAGTTGGTCATGTTGACATCGATGAGCCACTTGTACCCTCGCATAGCGGCCTCCAGGTGTGCAGGGTCGTTACCCGGGAATGCAGCACTGTTCAGCCATGGTGCAGTGAAGTTGTCGCCAGGAAAGTGCTCGTACATGGAAATCGAGGCAGCCACCCAGAGTTCATTCGTAATGGCGTTTTTGTACGGATTCAAGCGAGGGTTCCAGACCATGCCTCCATTACAGAACTTGGTCTCCCATCCGTGAGTTGCCAGGTTCCAGAAGATGCGAGAGCGGTGCGCAAAGGATGAGAACCAGTTGTAGCCCTGCCATGGCATAGATTCGATGACTTCCCTCAGATTACTTCTCTCAGAAACCCCCTCGGATTTTATCTTGGGGTAGTGAAGATCAGCGTGAGTTCTCACGAATTTGATGGCCTCGATCCAGCCAAGAGCGACCCATAATATGTCGTCGTAAGCCTGCGTCAAATGTCAATAAGACAGAAGCTCCGTTCCTCATAGGAGTCGACTTACCTGGCCTCTGATTGACAGCACATCTTGTCCAAAGTACGAACCCACAAGCTGTGCATAGAAAGTTGCGATGATGTTCTCTTTCACCCTCCAATCGTCAATACCAGCAAGATCGACCGAATCGATAGCCTTGGACAAAGTGGTGAGCATTCCAGCCACGACTGTTCCTGCAACAGCAGCAGTCCAGTCTATAGCAGATGGCCATGTTGCGTAATCCGGTTCAAAGAAGTGGTCTTGAAGAGACGAAAGAGCACTGAGGGCGTCCTCGAGAATCTGAGTGTCTGCTGGTTTGGTATCAGAGGGCTTCGAAGAGAAAGTCAAAAATGTTTCAGGAAGAGGACGGCAGTTTGTTGGCGGCTCGCTATAGAGAACGGGGCAGTAGTCTTTGTGAGCGCTCTCACGGCTGGGTGCAGCTGATATGGGCTGGATGATGGTGAGCAAGCTGGCGATACCAGCGATGATTTTGAGCCAGGCCATGGCAGCTACAATAGGTGTTGCAAGCACCTAGAAGCAAGATTTTGAGTTTGTTTTCGGCGGTAGATGTGAAAAAATAATCCTCTGATGAAGCCTCGTAATGCTCATGAAATAGAGTTGCCCATCTCATAAATTGTGGCTAAGCGATCTCGGAGTATATCAAGGAATGAGATAAGCTAGGTAGGTAAGTATGTTCAGAAAGGCCAATCCAATCTCCCGAGGAGAAGGAAGAACCGGTTGAAATATGTGTAGGGAGAAAACAAAGAAGGAAAAAGAAGAAAAAAAGACGCAGGGACTCGAGGCGATGTCAAGTCAAGATCAAAATTATCTCTACATATCAGACAGAGACTGACACTGACACTGATACTAACAGTGCAACACAACGGACGATCTGCCCCACCACGAAACAAATCGAGCAGGTCACAAGATTCTAGAACGATTTTGAATGACTAGAGGCTGAAGAGACGGTGAGAAAGAAAAGATTGAGGCTAGTTGACAGGATATCACTCACATCTTGGCCCTGAGTTTGCTTGGCTTTGATCAGGATCAGTCAAGTCCTTGTTGGATGAATGAGTGTGTATCACTTCTATGATGCAAGATAAGAGTTTGATGCGCAATTAATTACTGCCACAAGATAATACTACTACAGTCAGTTGATATTCTCATCAACCTGAGATGCAGTATTCAGTCTCAAATGCCTAGATAGGTAGTCATGCCTCAGTAAGATCCAGTTGGTTTTAAAACTTTACAACACATATCAAACTCTAGGTTAACCTCATGCAAGAAAACGTCCTGTAACCTAAAACTTGACGCGCTGTGCACCTGCAGCATCGTTAACCCAAAACGGCCCCGCGATGGAAGACAGGGCTTTCGTTCGACAGTTGGGTTCATCCAATCACACCGCGCGCTGAAGGCCTTAGCGGCTCTAACAGCGTGAATCCCAACCTCGAGTGGCTGGTATCAGTTGCGGGAGTGGGTCTCTGAGAGCTTTGTTTACTTTCGCCCAAAAACAGTCAAGACCCCGGCGTCTTGTTTCCCGTCTCTAAACACAGACAGCTTCACAGGTACTTCTACTTCAGCAGGCCTCTCTTTCTCTCCACCAAAACATTGTCACTTTTCTATCCCTACATCTTCATATTGGGCATCTTCTCTTCTCCCACGTCGCGTTCTGCCTAACAGATGTATCCCCAATACCAGTCGACATAGCATTGACTTCTTCCCAAACCCCTGACCAAACGAACACGCCGTTTTTTCCATAACTATACGCGCCACGGATGCTATAGCATCCTCGCCTAACATCGTCTAATTTCCAAGCTCTTCACCAAATACAAATACACGCCCACAGCGCGTGAGAAGGAGCTATGGAGGTCGACGCCGCAAGCAGATATCGATCCCGCATCCTTAGAGAAATGAAAGCAAACCGCGACAACCCTTTCAACTCACCACCCTCATCAACTGGCTCACACGGCACCGTCAGCCCTACGCTATCTTCAGTCTTCTCCGACCCCGACGGCGAGTCCACAAGAAGACTTAACGAGGATATTGCCCGCGTCACTGCGCCTCGCAACCTGCCCGTCAACTGGGAGGCTGCCCATCGCAAGTGGCCCGAGTTCTTTGGCATGCCCAAGGCCCGCGAGGTGCCTGTCTACGACGATAACACTGACACTCGGCCTATGAGTGCTGAGTCCAAGGAGAACAAGCCCCCTGCCCCTGGAATCAAGTTCGCCATTGACGACATCACACAAGACACCTGGCAAGGTTCCGCTAGAACGCGTGCTGAGATGCAGCCTCGCGTCGATAATGAGTCCGACCTGTCTTCAATCCTCTCCAAGTCTCCTAACCGAGCCCTTTCTTACCACTCTTGGAACAAGAACGCACATAACCCTAGCCCATTATCCAAGGTCCACAACCGAACCTCATCCGAATCAATGGCCGCACAAAAACAACTGCGACGAGAGACGATCTCCGAGGCATTTGACCGCCTACGCAGCAGTGCAAAGAGCCCCGAGCCTCGAGATCAGAATCAGCAAAACAAGTCTTCACCACAAATGTCTTCAGCTAAGTCCAGCTTAACCGCTGTTCCTCCTTCGCCCGCCTCTATTGCGAGCCCTGCACACAACGAAAGCAACGCTCGCTCTTTCTTTATGCCCGATATCTCACATCTCGGTGACTTTGTCGATGGCACTCTTCGATTCAGTGGCTCCATGCGGAATGGTGTTCCCATTTTTGTCAAGAATGGCAGAGTTCATGACCGTTATGAGAAGCCATCGCTTTCGGCTCATGCCGAAGTTGATGAAGTTGAGGTGCCGGAAGATGAAGAGAAGATATTTGTTTCGATGGATATGATCCGCGAAGAAATCATCTCTCTCCAAGAGCACTATGACAAGGTTCAAGAGTATGCTGAGAACCTGCAACAACAGGTTGAGCAATTGGAGGCTCAACTCAAGTCACGAAAGTCGTATGACGATGACTACGATTCTACTCGGGCTAATGAGAAACTCATGGCTCAAAAGAACCGTAAGTCCCTGATCATTGTATTCTAAGCGCGCTACTGACTCATTTTAGGTCTGGAAGTTGAGGTTTCCACTCTCCAATCTGGCTTGGAGCAAGCCTCGCGCAAGATCAGCTTGAATGAGATTGAAAACGACTCTTTGGCTCAAGAACGAGACCGCGCAGTGAGGAAGCTGCAAGAGGCTTGTGAGGATATCAACAAGCTCACTCGCAAGCTTAGCACGAAACAGAAGGAACTGGAGACAACACACAAGCAGCTCGAGTCGACAGAGCAAATTCGTAATGAGAATGACACTCTCCGACGAGATCTGATGTCTCTGAAACACGGCCGTGACTCGTTGGACCTTGAGAACAAGTCCCTCTCTGCTGCCAATGATACTCTACGAAAGGAGCATGAGACTATGAAGGAGGAGATTGAGTCTCTGCGATCCGACAACAATACCGTCAGACGTGAAAACCAGTCCTTGATTGGCGAGAACCGTTCACTGCGAACTACAAACAAGACTCTCACGGATGAGAACGAGGAGCTCCGCGAAAACCTTGACGGACTTCAGCATGAGCTTGACGCAGCGAGGGAAGAGGTTGAAGCTCTTCAACAAGAACTCCAGAACGTGTCTCAGGAGAAGTCTACGCTTGGCGAGGATAACGCGAGTCTGGTGCGACACAACGAAAAGTACTTTGAAGAGAACAAGGTTCTTCGACGCGAGAATTCGGGCTTTGAGCGAAGCATTCATGATCTTCACGACGAGAACGTGAAACTCAAAGATGAGGTTGACTTCCTCAAGCAGCAGTTGGAGTCTTTCCGCCCAGTTCCCAAGGAGGACTTTTCTGCGCGTCTCGATGATGAGACAGAGGAGAACATGACCTCAGCCTTCTTCATTCCTGATATCACCATCAACAGCAACACTGGCGACGTTGATACTGCCGAGAACGCCCAAGCTACTGAGACCAAGGAGATTACTGAGCCAATCGAGGATAGCGGCAGATTGCCAACAATCCCTGATCTCACCGAAGAGGAGACTCGTACACATACTAAGCGTGACATCACGTCCCAAAGCGAGACCAGGCATTCTCAGAGCAAGAGCAAGACCTCCAAATCTGGCAATCAACAGAAGGTTGCTTTCTCAATCCCTGGCAAGTCTTCTAAGAAGAGCAGCTCCAATGTCGCAAACCAGGGCAGCAAGCGCCGAACCACTTCCGACTCCAAGAGACGCTCCTCTATGAAGGGCATTGCAACATATGACATGGACACCTTGGAGGACAACGATGAGACTACTGGTCTACAATCAGTTGAGAATGCTACACAGGACAACTCGACCCAGCTGAGCGTCGTGCCCAAGACACGTAAGGAGGCCAAAGGCACCGGACAGAAGCAGTCGAACACTCAGAATACTACAGTCCAGAGTGAGAGGTCACAACACAGTCGATCTCACTCCCGATCTTTACGCAAGCAGATCACGACCGACATCACCTCTGCTAGTATCAAGAGCGTTGACAAGGATACGTGCCCCGTCCTCTCCAGCGATGCCAAGAGAGTTCTTGATGACCTTTGCGAGCATGAATGCCGTAACTGCACTGTCTGTAGCCGAATCACATCCCACCGTAACATCTTCACTTCCGCCGATATTGCCGCCGGCAAGAAGCGTGTTACTGTTCCCCGACCAGTCCCTGTCACTGATCGTGATTTGTCAGTAGAGGACCCTACCATGCGGCCTACTCAGCACCCAGGACATGCTCTTGCTGTGGTTATCAAGGGCTTGGAGGATGAGTCTCATCATCTCCAGCTTGAGCTCACCCGCATTCAGGCGCAGTACAATGGTCGCGATAAAGCCTTGGGTCGCCGCGAGCGTCTCAACCTTGCTGAGACCATTCGCACACTTCTCAAGCGGCTTGAGGCTAAGAACGATCAGATCTACAGCCTCTACGATGTCCTTGAGGGTCAGAAGGCCGCCGGCCAGGCTATGTCAGAGGAGGAGATTGAAATGACTGTTCTAAACATCACAGGCATGACCGTCCGCGATGTCACTAGTAACAGTGAGCTCACCTGGGAGGGTGTTCCTGAGTTATAAACAATTGTTGGCATGATATGAAGCGTTTTGACGTTGCAGAATTTGAGATCAATCATGGAAAAAGGCGTTTTTGGCCACACAAAGGACTTTGGGATCAGGGGTATCGACCATCGCGGGTTAGATGGCATTGCTCGAGGAGTTTGGAATTATCAGGGCCTTCCGATCAGTGTATTGTGTTTTTTGTACAAATACGTATGACTCGCTAGTTTTTGGCGAGAATGACTATCAAAGCATTTTTGAGTTGAATCGCGTATATCCCATTGCACAGTCAAGTCTTTGATAAATCTTTTCACAGTCATAGTGAAGTTGAACAGAAAAGGTAGGTATCCTTGATTCAGGTCTTTAACAAGTAAGAAATTACATCCGTTTTTGCACACCATCCCAGAAAAAAAATAAGTACCTATATCTACTCTTCATCATCCTCTTCGTCGTCGCTACCAGCATCACCGTTCTCACCGTCCATCTCCTCGTCTTCATCTTCATCCTCATCACCTTCACTGTCATCCTCCACTTGATCTTCCAGATCAGCCTTCTCGTCCTGTCGTCTCTTGCGATCGTCCTCTCTCCTGGCCTCTTCAAGCAACTTGACACGCTCAGCACGAGTCTTTCTCTGTCCCACGACATAGGCACCAAGAGGGGTCTTGCCGAGGTCAAAGTCACGCAAGAAAGCCTCAACCTGAGTGCGGTCCCTTGGGGCGAAGTCGACCTTTGCACGCTTCTCCTCAATGAACTTGCCGTTGGCCTCAAGCTTCTGCACCAGGAGAATGATTTGGCTCGCGAGCTTGACGTTCTTGTTGCCCGTGTTCTTATTGCGGGCCTGCTTGAGCCAGCGCTTGAGCTGGATGACGACGGGGAGAGCGAGCTCGGGGAAGGCGATGCTTGTGGCCCACAGGAAGAAGTACTCTCCAAGAAGCTCAACGAGTTGCTCACCGACGCCGTCTTGGAAGACACGGGTTCGGAGGTATGACTTGGGAGCCTTGTAAGATGTGGCGAAATCGAAGGGCTTGAGGGAGGCGGCCTTGGGGGCCTTCTTCATCTCAGCGGAAGTAAGGACCTCGAGAAGGGGAGAGGCGAGAGGGATATAAGTTCCAGTGGCGCGGGAGAGTCGGAGCAGGGAGCGGATTAGGTGGAAGCGGAAGGGGAAGTAGATGGCGGTAGGGATGAGGCGCATGGCTCCGAGTGTGACTTGGACAAGGGGATAGATAAGAAGCTTCAGTTGGCTCTCCTTTCCAGCCTCTGCCTCCTTCAGGGGACTGCAGTGCTCGGCGAGAACGCAGGACCAGAAGTCGAGGGAGTGTGTGTACTGCCAGTTGTAGACGATTCGGAATGCATCATTCTTGTTGTGAACAATACTGTTTCGCAGGTGAATAGCGAGTTGTCGGATGAAGGAGAAAGCAGTTGTGTAGCCAACAGACTGGTCGATACCCCAGAGTTCAGCAGCAGAGTTCTTCATGAGGTTAATGCCCTGAAGAGTGTTGGCATTTGTGACACGGCAGCCCTGGATAAGACCTTGGTAAACGGCCTTGAGAACTGTCTCTCGAATACCCTTGTCACCAATAACAACCAGACGTCGCAGGACGAGGAATGCTGTGAGCTTTGTCGTCTCAGAACTGGCAGGCTGAGCCCAGAAGTTGACGACGGATTTGGCGAGGGCCTTGACGAGCTTCTTGAAGGAGAGGAGGTAAGGGAGAATGGGGGTGATGGATGAGAGGGTGAGCTTGAGGGTCTTGTCGTCGGAGAGAGTGCTCAAGAGGTGCATGATAGACGAGGTGTATGTCTTGAGCAGCAGAGACAATGTGTGGAACTTTCTTGACTCGGTTTGGACGTGGACCTTGCCAGAGGCTGACTCCTTGACGGGGAGATGGTGGTTCATAACCGTGGGGATCTCCTTGAGGGCGAGGAGAAGAATGTCGTTGAAGACCTCGGGACTGTTGATAGCATATCGCTGCTGAGTCTCCCCATCATCATCCTCGTTCAAGTGCGCAGCGCATCGGAAAGCCAGAACAACCTGTCGGGCTGCCCGTAGAGAGTTCTTCTCGGCCATGGCCTTCCTCCACGAAGCGACAAGCTCACGGGTCAACTCGTTCCCTTGCGCGACGGCCTCGGCCTTGGCCTCCTTCTCCTTCTTCCGCTTCTTCTTGGGCTGCTCCTCTTCTTGTTCTGACTCGTCGTCGCCACTGAGCGCATCCACCTCTGCGAGGTCGGCGTTGTCGTCAAAGTCGAGGGCCTCGGGGTCGTTCTCCTTGAGAAACTTGTAGAATTCGGGATCATTCTCGGCGAGCTTCTCCATGGTCTCCTTGCTCATGCCAACATCGTCCTCGGCGTCGTCGCCGTCATTGTCGTCGCTGTCGGCCGCGATGGGCTGCGCGCCAATTGAGTCGTCAGAGTCGCTGGCATCGTTATCCTCGGCGGCGGCACCGTTCCTCTTTCGCTTTCCAAGCTTGCCGGCCTTCTTATCCTTGCTGTCGATGATATCGTCGAAACCGCCCGAGAAGAACTCATCGACACTCATATCGTTGACCTTCTTGCCCTTGGCACTGGGCTTCTTGACCTCTCCGTCTTGTCCATCCTTGGAGCCCTTGAGAAACTCTGCATCTTTTGACTTTCTAGCCTTCTTCTTATCCTGCATCTGATAGCGTTGCTTGATTTTGGCGCCTGCTTTCCGCTTGTCGAGAACACCTGTGAGATGTCTCTTCTCAAACTTTTTGGTCGCCTTGAGGTTCTTCTTGCCTGGCGCCATCTTGAAAATCTGCGAAGCGCCTCGGCTGGTGAAGAATTCAAGTTTGGGGATTGGGTGGTTTTTGTTTGTAGATTTTAGATGGGTCTTGTAGAGGCTCTCGCAACCAGACCAAAAACCAAAAATTTTGCTGCACACTTATCGATAAGAGATAGTCGACATAAACGACAGGCGGTGTGGGGGTTCTGCCGCTCACCTACGTAACATGTAGGCATCCCACCTGGAGCTCTCTCGTATTGCGCCGTGAGATACTATTTCATTGTAGGCATTGATCAAGCTAATGCCTCTTTCACAATGATTCCAAGACAAGGCTATGCGCCAACTCCTCATAGCTATGTACCCAATACAAGTCTTTCAGCAAGCATAAACCTCGACGAGGTATACTTCACCTTACATTCCGTTGTGTATAACCGTCACTAACCGCCAAGTGTAGGAGGTCAAGCTCACCAACACCCGTGCCGAGCGCGACCTCCAAGAATCCCTCGCCGAACTCTTCAGCATCATCATAACACTTGATGAACTCGAAAAGGCCTTTTTGAAAGATGCTGTCCCTGAAGCAGAGTATACCGAGATATGCGAGCGATCGCTGAGGCAGTATAAGGCGCTGCTTGCTGATGAGACGATTGCGAGGGAGTTTGGAGATCTTGAAGATTTCAAGGCCAAGTGGGATGTATGGCGCTCTAAAACATCCCAACAGCACCTATAAACCCATGACTGACAATCGTATAGCTCGAAGCTCCTCGCGCAACCGAGCGCATTCGTGTAGGAATGCCCTCAACGACCATCGATCGAGCCCCCTCGGCACAAACTCCCGCCCCCACCGCAGCCAACAACACAAGCGGCGTTCTCATTCTCGAAGCCACCCAAGAATTCATCACCTTTCTCGATGCCGTTAAGCTCGGTCTCCTTTCCAAGGATCAACTACACCCCCTTCTTTCCGACGTTATCCAATCGGTGAACCGTGTCACAGACAAAGACTTTGAGAACCGGGGCAAGATCGTGCAGTGGCTTATCACCCTTAACCAGATGAGAGCGACGGATGAGTTGAGTGAGAGCCAGGCGCGCGAGCTGGAGCTGGATATTCAGCAGGCGTATCAGGGATTCCGAAGGACGTTGACATGATAAGCTGTGACATGATGATTTTGTATATATTCTTGTTTTGAGCGAAGATGCCTGCGCCAATGCCTGCGCCAATGCCTGTCCGCATGGTTATTAGAAGTGGTGTGCTTTCTCTATATACCCACAGCGATCATCTTTCATGATCCATGGTCCATTATACCAGGAACGTCCAGAAGCTGGGATAGACGAACTCCGACTCGAAAATCCTTCTGACCTGTTCTAGCACGAACCTCTCGACTTTGCCCACGTTCTTCAAGCTCTGCTTTCCGCCAACCCGTTCTCCAATTTCGCTCTCCACGCGAATTTCTTGTAGAAGTCCTCCAAATCGTGGTTTGTGATGGTCATTATTGGCATCTGCTGTAGAGGTGCTCGAGCCCCCTTCTTCTTTAGTATCGTCGGGACCGACAGCTGCGAGCGCATCATCTGGGCCGAGGAAGCAAAAATGTACTCGCTTGCGAATATGCGCCAATACTCCCACGCCATCAAATGTCAAGCCTGTAATGTTGAGTTTTAGAGGTATACCCACAAAACTTGGCATGGGATAGTCGAGCAAGATCTCCGCAGTGAGGTTCAAGCGTATATCGCCGTTGTAGCGTATCCTAAAGACGGCTTGCACGTCCTCAACACGAGGTTCTCTTGGCCGCCGTCCTGCCTCTTCTTCTTCTTCTCCCTCCTCTTCATCGTCGTCTACAATCGCCGAGCCGCCAAGATGTGTATCCCTCGTTGGCGGTCGCGACGCCTCCACTGACGTAGGCGCCAGCGTAGAAACGCTTCCTTTCTCACGCAGGCTCTGCAGCGGGTCAAGGCTGGACTTGAAGTTATCAACAGAAGTCAGGCTGCTCTGTGATGGGTTCCGTGTGTGACTTGGGGCTCCCCATTCGCGTGCTGGTGTTCCCGGTACGCTCATCCAGTTAGTATGATGCGCACTCGCAACAGCGGCCAAAGGTGTATGTGTTCCTGTTCCAAGATGACTCTGGAAATAACCTAATCCTGATCCCCCTAGAATTCCTGGCGTTGAAGTTCCTAGGAACGGACTTCCTAGATCATGACCCATCATCTCATTCCTCAATACCTCGCTCCTCAATCCACCACCTCTCCTCGTTGAACCTCCCCACGGTGTAGGTCCAGGCCTCATCCTTGTTGGCTCTGGGGGCGGAGGAGGTGATGGCTCTTCTTCGCTATCCTCTTCATCATCGTCCAAATCCTCCTCGTAGAAATCAGGTAGAGGATCTGTAATGTCCTTGAGCTCAAGCTGTGGAGGGATGGTCCCAAAGTCGAAACCGTGGACGTTTACTGAGCGAATGAATTTTGGTAACGGAACTGTCTGGAATTTCTCGTGGACGAATTCCCGTATGCGCTCAGCGAGGGCGTCGCCATCGGGGCCGCTAGTGAGCGTCTCCCAATTCAGGTCAATCGACATGATCTTATGTCTCAGTTGTTGTTGATGTCAAAATTGAGTGCACTTTGGAATAGGATGTGGATGAGATGACGGCGGATGGAGCTGAGCTCCTAGGGCCTGATATGACAGGTCTCAGTGGCTTACAGGTGCTACCTATCGGCCTGAAATGACGCCCTGAACCTACCTACACTGTGGGGGCCTAAGCCGACATTAAGGTACCACTCGAGCTGTCGACTAAGGTAGACAGTCCATCACGATACAGCCATTCAACTCAGCATTTCTCAAGGGGCATACAACAGTAGCCATACTCTATTGATTTATGCATGTCTTGTATCCACATCATGCAAAGCCTCCTGGGTTGTAAGCAAGACCATCCTTTCCCTGTCCCCTTGAATGAATGCTCTGGTAAATGATCCCAATAACGATGCTGACGCTTGCTTGCTTGTACATATAACAAAAATACACTTCTTTTACGTTTATACCGGCCGTTGCGAAACATGCGTCTTTTTCTTCGTTATCTCATTCGCATCACACATAACAAACAACTCATACGCTCAGCGGAGCAACTCGGGCTCTTCGAACCTAGCGCGCCCATAGTAATGCGGATACTGAGGGTTGTTGAATAGATGCCAGCAGTTGGGCGCTTGCAAGATGTACCTGATCGCAAGTTAGTATACGAATACCTATCTCAGTCCCGTCTTGTACATACCTGGCCATTGCCTCTCGGAAACGGGACTTGTATTCCTTGGGACTGGTCACGGTAGGTCGATTGCGGCCACCACCTGCGAATCCACGGTCCTTGATCCAACTCTCGAGCTTCTTGTCCCAAGTGTAGGTCCGGATACAATCAATGATACCAACCACGAGTTCCTTGCGAGCTTCGTCGACGGCAATCATGAGTGAATAGTCCATCACATTCTGTCTTGCCAAGAACAACGTATCGTTCCAGACCGAAGCGCGTAAGAGCTTCTTGGAATGCTCTCGTGCAAAGAGGGGTGACTCGTAAATGTACTCAACCATATTTTCGTCAAGGAGAACCTCATTTTGCTCTCCTGTCGACTGGATCTTACGGTTTCGCATGGAACCTTTGAGGTCAAAAATTCTTGTTGCTGACCGGTCGTAGAAGAGGTTCTCAGTAATAAGGAGATCCAACTTGATGTCAGTTCCTGTTGCAGGGTTCTTGATGAACACCTGGAAGAAGCCTAGCATCTTTGCGATGACAGACGGGAGATCATGAAACAGTGCCTCAGCCATGATGTTGAAGTATCCAGGCGCAAATCGCAGGAAGGCCGAAGTCTCGATAGGGGAGAGTGACTGGGGATTGTTAGTCAATCTTGACTCGAAGCGAGAATCTACACAAACTTACCTTGAGAACGAGGCGATCATCCAGCGTCTTCAAGAAAACGGACTTAGTCTTGCCTCCCTTCGAATCCCACTTCAGGCATCGTGAAAGAGACTCGACAATACGTTCTGCAACACCACACTTTCTCCTGAGTGCATCAAATTGCTCTGCATAGAAGATCTTGCAGGTCATGGTAGCAGAGCCTTCTCGGAATTGGTACTTAAGATGGGTCCCTGTGACGCGAAGAAGACTCTTTTCCATGTCCGTTTCCGACACCATCCAGTCGGTACCATCTGAAGGCAGTGACTTGGGCTCGGCATATCCGCCACCCTCCACTTCGCGCTGCATAACCTCCTGTGCTTCTCGTCGAATGTTTGCCAGCTTGCCCTTGTAATCGTCGCTGTTGAGAGCGAGTGCAATGACTGAGCTTGGCTCATCCTCTCGCACGATGATGTCTGAATCAACAAAGATATGGTCGCTGGGATTGACCGGATATTCGAGTTGGTGCCAGCCGCTTGCGCCTCGTTCAGCCCAGAAGTTGGTGAGATACTTCATCAAGCTTGTCTTTTGATGCTTGGGCAATTCCAGTGGAATGTCGCTTGCATCAACGGAATCAGCAATCTCTTTGATGTCGTGCAAGTACTCATCTGGTACCGAGTGTTCGAGATCAGTGGTGCGTTCTTCGTCATCTGAGAACGTCTGACTGGTATTTGCAATGGTGTGGTCGTCATTCTCTTCCTTTTCTTCCTTCTCCGTTATTTCTTCTCCTTCTCCGTGGTCTGTCTTGTCTCCGCGCAGTTGACATGGCTCTTCACCCCCAATTTGTTGGCTTGGGTTCCCGTGCTGTTGTTCCTCTATACTCGCGGGTGGCTCAGCTGGAGTCAATGGCTCAGTAACTGACTCTGGCTTATGATGCGAATCCGACCTTCGTGAAGCAATGCTGCCGGCACGTTTGCTGGCTTCGCGTTCAGCAATACTCTCCGATGGGGGGCTTGGTTCGTCAAAGGCGTCGTTCACATCATCGTATACCTCAACAATTGCCTTTGTGGTTGTTCTCGGAAGCATGGCTCGAGGTTGGCGCATGCTCGCAGCACGCTTCTTGCGGTCTCGGATACGCTCTTTCTCAAATTCTCGACTGAGCTGCTCAAAGTGTCTCGCCAGTGTTGAAACCTTGGACTCTCTCTTCTTATGCACGAATCGCGGAATTCCTGAAGCGGTCGCTTTTCCTCTATCCTTCAGATTTCTCAACCCCAGGCGATCTGAGAGCTTCTTATCCACTCTGATCGACCCCTCGGTTGTTGACTCGGACCCCGTGCTGTCAGGAGGATTCGTCTTAGTTTCTTTAATTCCAAGACCCTTGCCAATTCCTGACTGAGTCCTAGAAAGTGTACGAACGGGGTGGGAGGTTGCTCTAACCATGGGAGGCGAGACCGCTTGCCCAGACTTACGAGAGGATCCGCGCTCGTTTGTGGGAGTTGGGATTGCAGATGGACCTGCTTGATAGCCCTGTTCTCGCCTCACCTGGTCAATTTTATCTGATAGTGTTGGAGCGGGCGAAGGGAGCGCTTCAAGAGGAGACGGCAGTGGCTCGGTGGGCTCGGTGGGCTCGGTAGACTCATCACCAGGCTCAGCGAGCTCAGTTGGCTCATTTGCTTCAGTGGTCTTAGTAGGTTCAAGGGGGACCAAGTCAAAAGCCCCGCCCGATGCCTTTGGTGTTTGTTCGGGATCGGCAATGGGGGTCTCTTGATCGTCTTGATCATGGGCTTCTTGAGCTTCTGGTGCCTCGTCGCCTTGGGAAAGCTCAGTCGGAGGATGAGTTGGTGTTGAGGGCGTGCGCGCTAGATCTAATGGTTCGACCCTTTCAATGGCCCCTTCTGCAGGGATCTCAACTTTACCATCTTCATCGGGAACGTCCTTATCATCGACAGGCTTTGATGAAGCGACACTAGCCTCCATACTGGTGTTGTCGGTGTAGTCCGTTGGTTGGGTGCTCTTCCCTTCTTCCTCCGTGAAAGTTTGAGACGGCCGCTCTTCGCTATCAACCGTTGAAGGCGTGCCTTCGTTAGAAACTAGCGACTCCTTTGACTCATTGTCTGTAAACATCTTCTTCAACTGCATGATGGTTAACTGGCGCATATCCTTGTCGCTGAGGAAATCAGCTTCAAATTTCGTAAACGCCTGATCCCATTCCCCGGCTTTCTCGAGCATCTCTCGGACGATACTGTTAAAAGGAACCACTTCGTAGTACTTGGAGTTGACGTAAATATCTTGCAATCTCTTGACGATGGTTGGGAGATCCTCTTTAGCTTTAGCAGTCAAACGATCAACTTCAGATTTGCACAGGTCCGCCTTGTCGGGCAAGACACTGTCAATTCTGATACACATTAGTCTCGATCTGACCGAGGCCATGAACTTGGCCCATCTCTCTTCCATTCTGACGAAGATCTCATTCTTGAGCTTCAAATCATTGGTTACTTTCCAGGTGATTCTTGCTCGAGGCACAACGATCTCCAATAGATCGATGGGATCCCAATGAATGCGGATTCTTGCGTCTTGAAGACTGAAGTACCGAACGTGGTCCCGGTGGTGGTCATGGGGGCATTCATGCATGCCTTTCATCTTCAGTCCCCGGCCCCAAAAGAGGAGTTCCAAGTATTTTCCAAATGAGTATTTGTAGGTGGCTTCCGACATAGGCCTCTCTTCCGTATCTTTCTTACAAATCTTGCAGTATGTCCACATTGTGATGCCATCATAGTCTGCCAAAGCAGAGTTGTTTGGCAAATTCTCGACAAAAACTGTGATTCGAAACTGGTCATGCACATAGGTCCTATGGTGTTCCAGCATCCTGCGTTCACAGCCGTTCGAAGTGCAGACTTGGTTCATGGTATAGGCAAGATCTTCAACGTATTGACCCAAGGTGCAATCAGGGTCCATACCTGTGTCAATGTGCTGCTCATCGTAAAAGTTGATGGCAACCAAAGAGGGCTCAGTACATGGAATCTTGGTCTCTGTACAGACAACTGAGTAGAGGACGACAATGTTCTGATGAGAATACGGATCGAAGAGATCGAGGTTGCCTTGGATATAGGTTTCCCACTGACGAGTTTGGGTTTGATAATTGTATAGAGCCTTGTCGTACTCTGCATCGTGAACAGCTCGAAGAATCTCCATAATCTGTCGTGGTGCCTTTTGGCCAATCGCCTCGACCATTTCGGGTTTGATGAGTTGGAATTTTTGAGGTTCGAATTTTTCTGAGTCTGTTTCTTCATAGTAATCGTGATTGCGCAATCTGCGCAAGTAGAGCAATCTTCTCTCCTGCTCTCGCGTCTTCATTAAAAGGTAGGGTTGTGTGAACTTGACATAAGGCGAAGCAGAGAGGATCTTGGTTTCGTACTTGGCTACCATGTCACTATAGTAAGTTGGCATAGGGACATCGTCTGGAACTTGACTGGCTTGATCCTCGGCAACAGGATCGGACTGCTCTTGAAGAGACATGAGACGTGTGCGTTCTTGGGTCAACTGGCCTGACTGGTTCAATGAGCCTGTGTCGTCGGTTTCAGTAATACTAGCGCTGTCCGCAGTTGTTTGAGAGGGCGGTTCACTATCTCCTGGCGGGTGGTTAACCACAACAGCTGGGCCGTCTCTCGAGTTGTCAACGCTATTGACACTCATAGATCTCGCACTATCGCCCTGGAGCTGCATAGAGTTTGTCATGGAATCTCCAGCTTCTGGAAGTTCGATCGACTCATCCCTCAAAAGGCTTGACTCGAGCTTCAGATTGTAGACAACATAAACCATAAACTCCATAATATGCTTCACCTTCGAGAGCACTGTGCTGTTGGCACCCCTCAACGCAATCGTGCAGCCAAGCTCAGGAGTACAACCGGACAGGAAGATATATGACTTTTTACGACCCGGGTAGTCATTATTCACAAATGTCCTAACCTCGAAGCTAGCACATCGTCCAATTTGGACGGGCAACGCCAACATGTCAAGAGACGATATAATGTCGGTTTCAGCACATCGTGCAACTGCTTCAATAACCGTGTGCTTAACATTGTAGGCCACTGAAATGTTTGCGTCGGAAAGATACTGCAACGCCACACCGGAGATGCTCTTTTCAGCAAGAAGCACTTGAGGGCGGAGATTCGTGATTCTCTGGACCACAACCCGTAGAAATTCTTTTTCTTGCTCGATGACAGGTTGCAAGCTCATAAAGTGCTGTTGATGCCGTTGGTACTCAATGGGAAAAGTCACAAGCATTACTCGTGGATTGGTAATCCTGCGAGGCATACTCTTGAGGGCCAGGTTCTTGGTGAAAACTACACCAGAGATGTAGGCTGTGTCACCAGGCTTGCCTCCTGGAATTCTCTTCAACTTGACATAATGTCGAATATCCATATCTTCTCCCTTAGCGACGTCTGGGTCAACGTCATCTGTTGCTCGCAACAGGATGGGAACAAGAGCCTTTTGCCACGCTGGGGGATTTGTAATCTCTGCATCGTCTAGTAGCTGGTGTAGCAACTTATCAACGTGTCTCAAACTGGATGAGTTGAGCTCAACTTTAGGGGCCTTCTTTTGTTGCAGCGAGTCACTCCTAGTGATCTGATTTGCACTTTGGTGAGGTGTATCCAATGAGAAGAGCAGTTCTGAGGACTGAGAAGGACCCTTGAACACGGCGGACTTTGGGCGCGGTGATGGCAAGTGATGCATACTGCCACTGACATTGCTAGTGTTCCGTCGCCTTGGTGGCCGACGATATCCGCCCAGGCTTCCAGGCAACTCATCGAGACCACCTCTACTCACGAAACTCATACCGCTGATGCTTTTTTCGCCTGCCCTATGGCGATATTTTCTATTAGCATTTACGTATGGTGTAAGTTCTGACTTGTCGTCACCAAGGCTTCCGGGTTGCAAGTCGCCTGTCATTGTGGTAAATAGGCTCATTTGCTCATCTTCACTTGACTCATCGGACATGTAGTCGGCCAGCTCCGGATCGATGATATTATCGTCGTGGAAGGCAGGGAACTTTGGCTTCTTAGCGCTCTCGTCATCAATGCCACGTCTGAAAGGTGCTCTCTCTTCTGGTGCAGGCTTGAAACGGTTCAGGAAGCCAGCATGTTTGGAGTGATGTCGTTTGTGGCCTGCAGAAGAATGTGGCCTTGCACTCAATGATTTGAGAGATCGTGAAGAGCCTGGCCTGCTCAATTGTGGCGCATCGATCTCCAGAATGGCTGCAGTACGGGATTCTCCAAGGCGGCGAGTTGCAGGTATAGCCATCATTGGTGTCGTCACAGGTCTTGATACAGGTCTCGAGTCTTCTGATCCTTCGGAAGCAACCCCAGATTCGTTATCTCTCGGCTTAGGCTGGCTCACGTTGCTGGGACTTTTCGCATGATTTGCGCCGAAGAATCTTGGCATGAACGATTGTTCATCGCCAGAGTCCTCTGAACCACTCCCATCGAAACGTCTGGTGATGACTTCGAGACATCGCTTACAAACGCGCAGCGAACCTTGCACACCGAACTTCTCGCCTGAGATCACAGTGGTGCATTTTGAATCGAAGATGCAGCCGCAGGTTCTGCAATGATGTTTTCTCCTGAATGCGCTGAACGGCGTCTGACAGAGGAAACACTCCTTGACAGTATCGTCTTTCATCCAGAATTCCTTGCTCAAAACCTGCTTGCGCATGCGAGTGAGCTGTGCATTCACCTGTTCAGAGGCTTCTTCACTACTCGTAACAGTGCCAGGTATTCTGAAATCGCCCGAAGCCATCTTTTGTGGTTTTGGGTTATTAGAGAAGGAATCGTGGCAAACAGAATCATGAGCAGATGTGCTGACGTGGCTAGGCTCAGCGGTTCCCCTGTCCAATGAGGAATCTCTCGAGTTTTGGCCTCCAGGGGATCTCGACCGGCTGATTCGATCGATAACGGCAGGCTTCCTTCTTACACTGTCGGGTGATAGTAAAGACGAGGTGACTGAAGGGCTACGGAGATTTCGGGTCTGTAGTGAAGGTGTACGATGGTGTGTACTTCTGGGACTCGTCGGACTTTTGATACTTTCGTCGATACTTGAGGTGTCCTCACGCTTAGACCTGGGCGGAAGCTTACCATCTTTCATGTCGTACAGACTGCTCGATGATTCAGCCGTCGTTAGGTGCGCTTGCAAATCTGCTCGGCTGCTGATACTCTTTCGGCTCGATCCGACGCCACCACTGTCCTCAGTACGGATGGTGGTATGACTAGGATCTCTGTGTACCGTCACAGGGGCGATCGTAGGGTCAGCGGCGATAGAGCTGGGTGCCTTTTTGGAAAAGCTTTGACGGTTCGTAGGGTTGGACTTCTGGTTAGACATCAGGCTGATACTCGATGGCTTAGATGGCTGAGCTTGCGGTCGAGGTTCAATAGTGCCGCCACTTTGACTTGTAGATGCCCCATCATTAGGTATGACCTGAGACGAGGAAGTGGATAGTGAGGTGCCGGTGTCGACTCGACTAAGCGAGCCGATAGAGGCCTTCGAGCCATGATTGGCAACAATCGAGGTTCTTTTGGAGGAAGGCTCTGACCTTTCTCCCGGTGTTTGTTCCTGGGGTGATTTGGGTGTGCCTCCGCCACCTACAGCTTCCCTTAAACGACTATAGAGCCCACTGAAGCCTTGTTGGACTAGATCGCCTGCTATTCCTTTGTTTTCTGATGTTGGTGCTGCTACGGGAGGCGGTGCGAAGTCGTTAAAGGTGGTTAGGGAGTCACACTGGCTAGCGGATGTGTGTATCTTGTCAAGGGCATGGGCAAGTTGCCCTGTAGAAATCGAGTTGATAGAATCGCGGCGGTTACGAATGGGAGTGCTTGTCGATGCCACGGAGCCGGATCTGGGCCGCGACATGTTGAGAGCGTGGTTGTTCTGAGAATGGGCTGGCAGATCCAGCGTATAAAAACTCCACAGCGGCTTGAGTGATGAAGTTGGAGGTTGGTATGCGGACGCAGGGCGATCGTCAACGGAAAGGCCTTGGAAGTCTAAGACTCAATGCATGTGACGTTTGTCCGCTTTGAGTTGCTCAAGCAAACGCAACAGCCACAGTTCGAGTACAAGATATTAACAGCATGGTGATCCGACGAACTTTAAAAGAATGGGTAAGCACGTCGTGGACGGATGGAGAATGCAGAATGGAAGCGGCGAGCGGTGCGGAGAAGTCGAGGTCGATCTCCAGGGTTTCGCTGATCGGTGAAGCTGTTGTGGATAGACGGGACTGCAAGAAAGGTTGGGGTCTCTCTCGTCTTGGAAAAGACGGAATGGAGCGGGCTAAGGTTAAGGTAGTTCAGACAGACTCTAATCGCGGACAAGGCAAGAGACAGAAAGCAAAATGACGAAAGAGCATCAGCTGGATGCTGCGGCGCAGAAGGAATATGCTGTCCCGCACAGCTAATCACTGCTGTACGTGGTGAAGATCCAAGGTCGAGAACAACCTTGGGCATCTGAGATGGGCGTTTGAATGCGTGATGGCGTCAGACCCTTGCAAGGCAGCTGGAGCCTGAAGCCTGGTGTTGGGGAGCAAGAAAACATTGGACCTCGATATGGGGTACCAAAATAAACTCAGCAAAAGGTAACCTAAACTCATGCTAAATCATCTAAGTCTTTTTATCACTTAGGATCAAGGTCCTGAGTTTTCTTTCCTCCCCTAGCTTGGACTGTTAACGACATGGGGGTCACCGGAACATGCAGGTCTCGGTTGGGGTACCTTTTTGCTGTTGTGGAATAGTCACCGTTGGCATGAGTTGATTGTGTCTTGATAACCATTTTAATGCAATATGCTGCTTTCTCTCAGCAGGCCATGTTGCTAGAGGCTCGCTTAACATCTCCTATAACATCAAAGTAATCTGGCCGTCTCCATCTTGAGTATTTCCAGTTGACGTCTATCGAGAAGACCAACTTGAGCCTCTGCACACAAAGTGAACTAAAAATTTCAAGTACCGACGACTTGGCGCTGATCAAGCACGAGCCACCCGCCTCACAAACTGGACCCCGCAGCTGCTGCAAGCACGGCCCAAAATTACCCGTCGCGTCGCGCTGAATTTCGTTTCGATTCGATGGTTAGACCTCGAGTTCTGGAGAAGGCATTTCATTTCACTCAAGCTTCACTCTAAGAGGTCCATTGTTATCTCGCACAAAACTTTCTATCTGCAGAAGGAAACCCGCCATTCATCTATCGCATATGTCGCACGTCTCGAAAATCCTATCCTTGCCGCACACCTTCTTTCGATCTCTTCGCCCCGTCGCACAGATTCTTCATCGAAGCCTCCCATGTAACATCCAAACATCGCGACAGGTTGTGGGCAATCTTTCGCATCCCAATGTCTCCCAAATCCTCTCCTGATCGGGACGTCACGGAGCTTTTCAACCGGCATCGCGTAACAAACATTCCCTCCGATCAGAGAGCACTCCTCGAAAGGCCGGACTCGTGGGCAGTCGAGCTAGAGAATACGCCCCACGGCCTTTCGCATCTTCCAGGACACGTTCTTGAGACCGTGAAAGCAACATATATTGCTAAAAAGCACGCGATTCAAGAGCATACTCCGATCTCAAAAAAGCGCATTGGCAGTCCTATAACATCAACACCCAATAAACGGCAGCGTAATGGTATAACGTGCACACCTAGATCCGACCATGCCAAGCCACCACAATCATCCCCCGAGCGTGCTGTGTCGTGGTCTCCAACGCCGGAGCCCATTCCCTCAAAAGATACAGATTGTATAGCGGTGGCTATAGTTGACCATAACACTCAGTCATCCATTGTTCACGAAACACCAAAACCAGGACCAGGCTTCGGACGCCCACAGCGGCCGAATGCAAAGCCAATCCTTGAGAACCCACCTTCTTCTGCGGAGACTGAAGACGACTTGGAAACACGGATTCCTGATGCTCAGCCTCTTCACAATGGCTCCGTTAACAAAACAGCAGTGCGGTCTGAACCAACTGCACCATCTCCGCTTTCCACCAACAGGACCATGGCTACACCGCCATGCGCTCAACCGAGCAACACAGCTCAAACGGTGGTGCCAAATACAGAAGATATTCGGGGGGTTGAGAGCCCCCAGATTCGTCGATTAAGATTCAGGCCAATCGTTTTTGGTGTTCGGGAACGGAATAGGAAGAAAGGTTGCAACGAAAAAGATCGTCTGCCACCGACTATAATGCCCCCAAAAGTTGTCGACGATTCAATGCCAACGTCGTCCGATTCTATTATTCCATACACGGGCATACCCATCACACAAGAGTCCGTCAGGGATGTTAGAGAGTCAATCGAGATGAAGGAAGATGAAACGATGGGCAATGTAGAGGAAGTTGTTCCCTCAACGAACTTCCATCAATCAACTACGGATCGCCCGATGGTCGACGGTACTGACGAGAAGCCAACTGCCGAGAGCAAGCCCATACAACAGCCGACCACGTCTTCGCAGATAGGCTCAACAAAGACGACAGCAGCAACGAATTCTCAGCCACAGTTAAATGACCAAATGGTGAAAGAAGAGTCACCTGCTCCCACGCCACTTATAGCGCCAGGCGCTCCTCTGGAACCCTACGAAGCATTCGTGCAGCAATATCCAGACTACCCCGGTGAAAACGGGGGTGACAAGTTGCCCGGGACCAAGTCCAACTTCATTTATGCATGTGTATACCTCAACTATCTACGTCCAAGGAAGCAGCTTCGAGACTGCCTCTATGACGAATTCATCCGAGCTTACCCGTGCTCCTATGGGGAGTACGTCAAACGCTCCCGCATGGAACCTATGGTTGCCATCAAGTGGTTCAATCAGCAAACAGGCCCCTTGGTATATAATAAATATCTTGTGAACAGGGGCAACTTGAGCCATATCCTCAGATCATACCCGGAGGAGTTCGCACGCGCGAATGAGCTGGTATCCAAGAAAAGCGAAGATGATGCTGGCGGGGATGATCTAATGATATATACGAGCTCAGAAGACGAAGGTGACTTTGATGAGGACGACAGCCAGCGTTCGGTTTCCCCATCATCTCAACGTTCTTCAGAGAGGGAAAGCGTCGAGTCACCACAGCCAATTGCAACTATCGAGAATGATATGGAAATCGACCTCCCTGAGATCCCGTCTGCGCCTCCTTCAACTTCCAGCAAAGGAAGACCATCATTGGCATCGACGAATGATTTGGAAATAGTCTCGAGGCCTGTGCCAACAGCGAAGCCCATTACTTCAGCACAGTCGACAATCAGGCGACGGAACCCAGCTTCAGAGAAAAGACCACTCCAGTCCTCACGAGCTCAAGAGATCTTGACTCAACCTCCTCCACCCACCTCGCCTCAAATGCCACAAACCTCCATGTTACCACCATCTACTATAGGAGGCTCAGCCATCAAGTCAACGGCTCCTCGACATTCACAGTATTTCAAAAGAATATCCGAGGACCTCCGGAAGGCAACACCGAAGCAGCGCTCGGCAAAGGATCTTGAAAAGCTTCGAGAGCATTTCAGAAGATCGAAAGGGACAGGGGCGCAAGATCGTCGAAGCAGCAGTGGCCGGTTTGAATAGAATCGCGGATCGGGAAAGGCGCTAGGATCAAGATTACGATTAAGTGATAGTCATGTTGACGATCGAGGCTTTTGGGGAGGCTAAAGCGTTTGTTTTTTATTATATCTGATACCCAAAATCGTTGTTGAATCTGCAGAAATGCCGTCAGCAACATCCTTATGACTGTACAGTATTATATCAAGTATCACAGGCCATGAAAGGTCCATAGACTCAATTGCATGAAGAGATTGATTCGATGGCGGAAAGAACAGTCTATTGTGCGTGGGCAACATGTCTATGGTAAGCTAGGTAGCTGGTTCGACTGAGAACCTGGCTTGATTAATGAACTGACAGCATGGCGATGATGCAGAAGATGGGAGAAGTATTAGAAAGAAATAGAGTCCTTGGTGTCCAGTTGCCTTTCCTCGTCAAGATACTCAACTTCATTCCTCCCGTCGTTCCGTGTAACAAGAACAAGATTTTATCTTCGCCCCTACTGCCAGTCGTCGTCTCATTTCCACGAAGGGGGGTATCATACAATCTTGTTTCAATTTTTTGGGTCCCAATCAATTTTGTTTGCGTCTTCACTCCGTGGCACGAACTACTCTCGCTGCCCATCCCTTTTCGACGTTGGTCTTTTTCGCCTTTGTTCCTTTTTTTTCTGCTAATCCCAAATTGGTGATGTTTTTGGTTTTGCTGAGGGGAAGGGTAAAAAAAAAGAAATCCCGGTGTTGTTAAGCCTTGAAGTCGTCATTCTGTCATTAGCGGTCATTATGATTTTGATTTTCTTTTCGTGTCTTTTTTTAGCTGGTGAGGAGAGTGGCGTTTTCACTCTTCCTCAGCTTCAGCTCGGGCGGCACGGGCAGCGGCTTCATCCTCCTTCTTCTTCCTTTGGCGGGCTTCTTCCTCGGGAGTCATGGTGCGCAGCTGGAGAGCGTGGATGCCGTTCTCCTGGGCCATCTCGTCGCGGAGAAGGGCGTAGACCATGCGGTGACGGGCAGGCTGCATCTTGGAGTTGAATGCGTCGGAGGTGATGACCACGCTGTCACGTGTTAGTATGCATTGCATCTTGATTGTGAAGTTGGGTTGACCGGGGTATGTGCAGAAGAACGGTGTGGGTGAGTGAGGAAGGGTGTGAGTGAGTATGGGGTACAAGAGACTGCATTGCATGACAAGAGTGTCACGCGGGATGAGATGAGATGAGATGAGATGAGGCGACATGATATGATTCCAAATTGAGATGAGATGAGAAAAGGAGGTTGCACAGAAGTCGGCCGAAGGTGACAAAGAGCGCAATTCTTACCGAAAGTGTGTCTCGCTGGAGGTAGTGTGTTCCATGGCCTTGTGGTGGGAGTGAAGATGAGAGTCATTGTAGATCTCGAGAGTTTGGGGATTGAAAGCTGCGGTGATCTAAGGGGAATAGTCAGTGGGTGGTTTCGTCGAATATGCGCATTGAGATCTCACCTTGGCTCGAATAAGATCCTCAACAGGAGTATTGGAGTTGCTCATGGTTGAGAGCTGTCGCTGGACGCTCGAAAAGCCGAGCGCGTATCGTCGAAACATTAGGTATGGCGGTCTGCAGATAGAGGAACGTAGCGACGTCCAGGTACAGTTTGCGCAATGTCGACTGGAACTAGATAGAGTCGACAAACGCGATACAGATGCGACTATTTAAAAAACGAATTGAGTCGATGCCAACTCGGAATTCGCGGGCGATATAAGAAGAATAGAATCTTTCCTGTCGGGATCCCAAGTGGAGCGGTAATGGATCGACAGGGCAGGACGAAAGGCTCTGGTTGGCCTTTGGCTGGTGGGAGGGAGGTGAAGTAGGTTTTTTTAATGAGGTTCCCGAGTTGTCGGTTTGTCCGCCTCTTTAAGCTTTAGGTTATCGGTCTAGCTCTGGCTATTGCTGCCCCCAAAAATAAACCACACTGTGACTGTGACTGTGACTGTAACGTGACGTGACAACTGAAAGCAGGAACAGGAAGTCAAAAGCGAGAAAATAGCAAACAAGAGACTTTGCAGGCGAGACGAGGCGAGGCGAGACGGAAAGTGAAAGGTTGGAAAGGCAAGGTGGAAGAGGCGGGACAGGACAAACTGATATACGTCTCAAGATATGGACGGGATGGGATCTAGAGGAAGCTTGGACTAGAGGTAGGCATGTATGTACAGTACATTCTATGGATCAGTACCCAAGGTATCTAAAAGTGGCGGAACACGTTCACTCTTTCGTGAAAAAACAAAAACGCATACGATGATTGTGATTTGTGAAATTGACAACTCAGGGAGCCGTTATCCCGTTTCGGTGTGAAGTCGGTGTAGGAAACAACAAGCAAAAAGGAACAAACAAGCAGAAGCAAAGACAAAAAAGCCACCAAGTCAGTCACATAGACATGTACAGCACAGCACAGTACAGTACCTATTGTAACCCAAGGTAAGGTACAGGCCCCTTCTAAACATGTTCGTTATTCCTTCTACTGTACCGTGAAAAGCGCGGGGCATCTGCGTACTGTACATTTTTACCGTCTTTCCATGAGCCAAAGTGGCGGACAAGTTTTTCGATCCATCACATCGCATCACATCCCTACAGTGCTACACCCCTGAAAGCCTCTTTTTAGCAAATGATCAGCCGCCAATCTGCGTGTCCGTCCAGACGGTTGGGTCGGGCGTCGGCTGGCCCTGACCGCCTGGCTTCTAGAGCGGTGAAGCCAGGAACAAGGGTTACGAACTACGAACCCCTGTTCTCTCTCTCTTCTCTCTCTCTCTGTCTGTCTCTGTGACTCTCTCTTTTCTGTCTGACCAGTCTGATCGTTGCAAATAGTAGAATGCCACGACAAAGCAAGAGACTCAACCTTTTACTCATGATAGACTACCAACTTACCTACCAGACTAGAACCGCTACTATACATCCCAATGACATATACCACACACCCCGGCTGCAGACTTGACAGCATACACAGTGGATCTTGTCATTGGAGCTGTGGGAGCTTTGCTGTAGGTACGGGCCCAAACAGGCGGGATCTGGTGCGATGCGATAGCGGTCTCGTGGATTGGCCCCATAGCTAAGTAAGGTAGTCAAAGTTAGGTAGCGTTAAAAGTTAAGTAAGGTCCGGGGTTTGTTTAGAGACAGGAAAAAAGAAGAAAAGACGTCAAATATGCAATCCACTCATTCACGTATTCGTCTTGGACCTGTGAGTTGTTGATGAGGCCAGCGTTCAACCATAACAGCCCAGCACAACAAACCAGTCACTATCTTCCCTGTCTCCCACTCGACTCAGGTCTCAGGACAGGAAGAAGGATCATGTATGTGTGTATGCATGTACCTACAATACTGTGCTGTACTTTCATCTCAACTGTTGGGCCTGGACGGATACCTACGTCCGTACGTACGCACATGTACAACGCTTGTGTTGCATTGCAGTCGAACGGTTCCTTAAGCCTCCCAGCTAAAAGCACACGCGGACGCATCTCTAGCTGCCGATACTCGTCCGTAAACAAAAGAGGCGCTGCTTATTGGCTTCACCTTTGAATCCTTTTCGCTCTCTGCCTCGGAAGATGTGCACCTTTACTTTCTGTTAGCTCCTCAACTGTTCGGCGCAGCTTCTAAAGGGTACGTACCTCCGGGGAAGACGTCCGTCCGTCCGGGACCGTGGGCCGAAGACTTGACCCCATTTACGTCAAAGAGCCAACCCACTTTAGCACAGGGAACGTTGGAGCTTTTGCTTCACAGCGCACGCAACTCCATTTCTAAATTCAGCTGTCGCTTTCAATTAACTCATGCTCATGCTTCAGCGGGATCGTCAATCCCTAAATCCTATCCCCTCCCCAGTGCATGCCCTGCCTCGGCAAATGCGCCGTTGAACCACACCTCAACGTAACATTCAGAGCCCAAGTCTGCACAGCAGAGACTCCGGATTGGCCTCTTCTAATTCTTGAATCCTTGTCGCCAAACCCCGGCGCTTCGGGGCCTTGAATTATTGTTCGTCATGTCGCTCCTCCGACATCTCGTCACCTCCGCCGTCCGGCGCCCGTCTGCTGCTACCTCCGCTTCCTTCATTACCCTCCGTCCCGCTGCTAGAATGCTCTCGACCTTACCACGCTTACCGCTCTTCGAAGCTGTTGCACAACATGATCCAGATTCCAAAGCTGTTATCCACTCTCTTTCCGGTCGGACCTTCAAGTATGGGGAGCTTCTAGGTGATGTTAGTCGCGCACGGGACAGGCTGGCCGAAGCTGCTGGTCGTGAGGACCTCAATGGCGAGCGCATTGCGTTCCTAGTTGAGAATAGCTATGACTACGTAGGTGAGCTCATGATGTGATCCTCGTGATATCGCATTGCGACAGCCATTGACATGCGCTTGTATAGTAACTCTCTTGGCCGCAATGGCTGCGCGATCTATCGCCGTGCCTCTATCGCCTGCATTCCCTGCGCCAGAACTACAATACATTCTCAACCAGAGTGAAGCTTCATTACTAGTCTCCTCGCCAAAGTTCGCATCCAAGGCCAAGGAAGTTCTTGCGACTGAGCTCACAACCCAACCTGCGCATGTAGAACTTCAGAAGCATCAAGGTGGGGGCAGTCATGACAAGGTGCAACTGAGTAATGCCGATTCTGGTGAAGCTGGTATGATGCTGTATACTTCGGGAACGACCAATAAACCCGTAAGTCTGCTCATGATGCTTCAATGGCTCTGTATGCTAAAGTCTCGGCTTAGAAAGGAGTACTGCTCCCCCAGTCCGTCTTGACAGCGCAATCTCGCTCCCTCGTTGAGGCCTGGAACTACTCACCCTCAGACCATCTCCTCCACGTCCTCCCGCTTCATCATATCCACGGAACTGTAAATGCCATCCTCACACCGCTCCTCGCCGGCTCAACAATCGAGTTCATGTTCCCATTCAACGCTGATGCTGTATGGAAGCGTTTCTCGGCGCCCTTTCTCGGCAATGCGTCCTCTACCGCTAAAGAGAAAATCACATTCTTCACAGTCGTACCCACGGTGTATAGCAGGCTACTCACCTCACACAAGAGTCTCCCTCGAGAGACTCAAGAAGCCGCCCGCAAAGCCATCTCGCCAGAGAACATGCGCCTCTCCATTTCTGGTTCCGCTGCACTTCCAACGCCTATCAAGACCGACTGGAAAGATCTCAGCCATGGAAATGTCCTCCTTGAGCGGTACGGTATGACCGAGGTCGGTATGGCGCTGAGCTGCGGTCTGGACTTTTCAGATCGTGTAGATGCCAGTGTTGGCTGGCCATTGCCGTCCGTTGAAGCTCGTCTAGTCGATGTGGACAACGGTAAGATTATCAAGGAAGGAGAAGAGATCGATGCTCAAGGCCGCGAGCGCTCTGGTGAGATCCAGTTAAGGGGCCCAACCATCTTCCGCGAGTACTGGCGCAATCCAACCGCAACAGCAACCGAATTCGTTGAAGATTCAGACGGAAAGGGAAAATGGTTCAAGACAGGCGACGTAGCTGTCCGCCGTCCAGTCCCTTCCGCTACTGCTTCCCAGTCATGGACACATGGCCCCCTTTACTTCATCCAAGGACGCAAGTCTGCTGATATCATCAAGACAGGGGGCGAAAAGGTAAGCGCTCTAGAAGTCGAGCGAGAGCTACTATCCCTCCCCGAGGTCGCCGAAGCAGCTGTCGTGGCTGTGCCTAGTGGGCAATGGGGTCATAAGGTCGGTGCTGTCCTGGTTCTAGATAATGACGTTGTCAAGAAGTGGTCGGCCCTCGATATGCGCAGAGCCCTCAAGGGACGATTGGCAAGTTATAAGATTCCCCAGGTCATGCGGCTTGTGGACCAAATACCCCGAAATGCTATGGGCAAGATCAACAAGAAGCAGTTGGTCAAGAGCATCTTCCCCGATGATATCAGCGGGGATGAGAGTTGATATGATCGGCTTCCATTGCGAAATTAAAAAAGTGTAAGATATGAAACTTAGAATCACCCTCATCACTCTAAGAAGCCACACTTCACCAAATCTGCGAGCATTGTTTCAGCAAGTTGGTAGCAATTGAGTATGCCTGGCAAGTATTCATATGAAGCAACTGATTACAGTTGTTTGAAAGTACAAAAATCTATTTTCCCTTCCCCTCCTTGGGTGTCCCTTTTCATACTTCGTGGATGCCACTTGGGAAACAGCCCTCCAAGCAACGCCAATAGAACATTGAGCTAAATGAAATTAAGGATAAATCGTACCCAGGCTGAATGAGCGGTTTACATATCCGGGTTCAAGCCAGTCGCCACTCAATCCTTGCTGTCCCGCTTCTGCTTCAACAACTCGTCGACCTCTCGTGAATCGCCAGATGAACGGCGTCAGGTTCAGAAACGTGAAATGGTCATTATCGGATATCGTGCTAAATCAACGTCGTGCCTCTGCGTAATCCTCGCACGTTTAAACAACGTGCTTAGCCTTGGCTCGTGTGCTGCCCGAGTGGGCACTGTCGGTGTGTCCAGAGAACTCAACCTGCTCTGACGCGGGCAGCTCGAGAACCTCCTTGAACCTGCGGCCGATAGACAGGAGAATGTCCCTACCCTTCTCACCACTGCGGCCCTTACCACCAGCGACATCGCCTTCACCTCGACCGGGGATGCTCTTTCCGATGGTACGAGTCCAGACACCAATTCGGAAGAAGGCCTTTCGAACGTTGACAACTACACCCATGACCTCGCCATCGTCCTCGTCCTCGAGGGTCTCGCCAATAGCGGCCATCATGACCTGGAGCCAGAGACGGTCTACATCGATGTTTCGCTTGTCCTTGTACTGGTAAGACCACTTGCCGCCATGCTTGTTCTGGGGGTCCTCCCACTCGGGGCGAACGCCGGCCTTGAAGAGGTGGTAGTCGGACTTGAGGGAAAGCTCGGAAACGGGTGCGACATTATTCTAAAAAATTAGCACGAGAAAGATCTGAGGTCAGGGTGATGACTCACGTAAACGCCCCAAAATTCCTCAACGGAGTCGAAGGTGATAACTTCCTTGAGGAGATCGTTCCAGTTGTCGCCCTATCACAAGTATTAGTATCCGAGTTCGGCGGTAAAAGTCTGTCGTTTCTCACCTTGCCGCTCGGAGGCTTTGTGAACCAGAGAGTCCACTTGTTCTGAAGAGGGTGCTTCACGTTGAAGTTGTCCTTGTCGTGGAAAACGGTGACGGGCTTGTCATCGTCCTTGACATCGGAAGAATCCTCCTTGCCAGCAGGGTCGACAGGGATGGTGGTGAGGTCGACCTGCTCGTCCATCTTGGGGGTGTCAGCTACAGCGGCGGCCATTTTGTTGGGCCTGTGTTTGCAGAGTCGTGGTGGAAGTTGAAGGGTTTCGTGGATGGAAGATCGCGGGGCAGAGTCGATAGAGTAGAGGCAAAAGAAGTGGAAGCAAGAGATTCAGAAGTGGGGCCAGAAGCAATGAAAATGAATGTTCAAATTTCAAAGCAATTCCTTCCTTTCGTGGAGAGTTTGTCTGCAACTTTGCACCAGGCAAGAGTCGCGAATAGCGGTAGAGTGAGAAGGAGTAGTAGTCGAATTTGACGTTGTTGGAAGGTACGAAATGCGCCTGTTGAAGTTTGGTTTGTGTCGCGAGGCGCAAGCAAAAATTCTTGGGTGCTGACCTAAAACTGCTTCACTTTGAGTTTGGCAACCGCACTGAGGTGGCTACAGGCGGTACCTGACTTCTGCCTAAAATGTTAGGCCGCATTTCTTTGCCTCTGGCTTGCTTCACCCTCTAACGTTTCAAAAGTCAAACGAACCTCATATTTCTCATTCAACTCCTTAATAGCCAGGTATTCGCATTAATTTGCAAGGGACAATGCCAGGGCTACAATGAAGCTGCAGGTATCATTGACCCTTCTCTTGTTTCAACATGGGCCTCACGTGCCAAGCAAGAGCCCTTTTTGTCCTAACTTTGTGTCTATATCCGATCCATGCTCCAGGAGCTAATGATTTGCTTCCAAGGTCCTAGTAAGTTTATCAACGATGGGAAGCTAATAACTCTAGGATATCTTTGTGCCAAGGCCAAGAAGAGGAACTGAAATCGCACAGGGTATTTCTGAGGAGAAAATATTCTCTCCTGGTTAGTGTTTCAATAATACTTGCAATGGCATTCAAGCAACATATCCACAAATCGAGCTGGTATGAACTTGACTGTCAACTAGCGTCTATCGGGCCTCGAGAGTTTAATGCAACTCAACTGCATATGACGCAGTGTTTTCAGTCACGCGCATATTCAATGTGGAAAGTGGTGTACAAATTTGCCCTTGAAAGTGAGCCGCCTATGAGCTTTTAAAGGCTCATAAGAGCCATGCTGATATGCCATTGGCTTGTCGAATTACAATGTGCTGTCATACTTGGTGTGATCTCCTGGCATGGATGAATTCGGGTTAACAGTTCAACTTCATGACCCCATTTATGCCTCCGTCTCAAACGGTCAACCACAAACCTCTGTACGATTTTGAGCCGTTCAGTCCTCGCACCATTTCTCATGTAGGCTGGGATCTAGACATTTCTCTAACCCTGGTCAAAGTGTGCCAACAGCCGCATTCGAATAAGACATATGGGGCTAAAACATCAAGGACAAAGGAACAACACAGTCAGATATAAACGGCAAAGGCGGTTTCACACAATTGTATTCATCCAGTCAGAGGCTCTGCTCTGGCCAACTTGTACCAACTTTGACATTGCTGCGTCACTTCTCCCTTGCAGCGAGGCGTTCGAGGCGCCAACGATCATCCAGAGCTACAATTAAGCCTCAATAGTCACCCACCTTGAACCACGTTCACCATTCACAGACGATCTTGGGCTGATGGAGCGGGATTTCCCTTTGACGTTTCCCAATTTCATTGGCTTTATGAATATTCCTCGTCCCACAAAGGGATTGACAACTGGTGTGCACCCGCTCCATTACGTACTATACACCATGATCTTGTCCCAAATGATCACCAGAGACACGCTAGGTGGTCCTGCAGGAGTGCAGGTACTGGCTATGCCACTCTGGAATGTGAACGCGCCTCACAACCTCGATTTCATCCCACCATCGCGACCCCACGGGTCCCTTGGTGTGTCTGCGAGCCCCTCATGCTCATGAGCCATCATCCGAGACCTGTGCTATCAACCTTGGGCTGACCAGGGTTGGCATGCCGGGCCTTTTCGTTCATAGTCGACCTGATGTCCATATATAGAAGCACCAACTTATAACAAGTCCGTCTTTCCCATCGAAGACAAAGGAGTTCCCCTCACCAACACACCCTCTCAACCCAACTCTTTGTGCCTCATATTTTACTGTGTCCAAACCTCAATCACACAATCTACTACCAACTTAAATTACCATCATGGAGCCAGAGACAGTAGCCATTTCCTTTGAGAAAGATGCTTGCAAGACAAAGGACAATGCTCCCAAAGGCAAGACTCGAAGTAGTTCTCTTTTAACAATCAGCTCGGGCTTCACCTTTCTTGCTGCCCTTCCTGGAGGATCAAGCTCCTCGTCGTCTTTCAGATCATCATCTTTTCGATAAATACCCAACATCAACTCTTGTCTTATTCGATCTGTCCTTCGTTTGCACACTCTTTTGTTTAATTGTTCGATATCGCTTACACTCTGCTGGGTCAGCTGCTTCTTTCTACATTCCTTCTCAACGTTTTAACTCAACCCGTTTCTGTTCTTTGTTATACTACATACATGATGCGGGAGCTCAGGTCGTTTAATCCTGTACGCCGCAGTCTTGACTTTGCGCCATTTTGTTCAGACATGGAATTACCAAGTAATTTTTACGAATACCACTTCAGTCGTCTTGGCGCTGAGATCTGTACTATTGTGTTATCAGCATTCTCCCCCAAAGAGGAACATCAGGCTCCTCGAACATCCCCGTGGCTAAGAGACTATCCGGGAGAATTCATCAGATATGTTGAGCTGGTAGCTCATATGGACGCACGTGGAGGGAAATGGGAGAGACTCCTTCGTGATAGGGGTGAGAGAACGAATCTCCTTGAAGCTATCATTTTCAAGGCTCTCGACAATCGAGTCTTTTCACGGCTGCTGTTTGGCGCCAGCTCCAAGCATGATGAGACATTGCATAATTCCGATGTTGCACTCATCACTGCAGAAGGTATGTGATACAACACAAGATAGGAGCAGCGCCACTAACGTTCTTGGAGGTTTCCAACGTAGTAAACTCCGAGCCCATACCAACAGAATTTGGCTTAAAAAGAGCAGAGGGGAGCCCGACTTATTTTGGAGAGAGGTCGACAAGCTAACCACCGAAGTTTACCTTCTGCTGCTCCACGTCTACGAGTTCACGGCCAGTTTTGATGGTTATGAACCCATTTCCAGAACGGAGTTGTATCAGCTACTGCACGGCGTGATTTCATACGCAGGTTGGCTCAGCGTGGGACTTCGCATGTCATCAGCCATCGTCTCGATCAACTGGCTCATGCCTGGTGAGCTGTACGCACTGAACCAAGTGAGCACCTGTCAACCGGCGTACCAGGCTTCAAAGGAGGCAGCTCAGCAGCATGATATGCGGTTACAGGAGCAGAGACCTGAAAGAAAGCAAATGAGCTCCATGGCCAGAGTCAAAATATCCGTCATTCCAGGGATCATTCAATACCGGCCATATCCCAAGGACGCGAATGTCGAGGGTATTGATTCCTACAGAATAATGGAGCCGCATGCGGTGCATTACGAAGGGTTTCTAGAAGAACACGATGAGAACAGGGCCTTCATTAGCTTGCCAGACTATATTAAGAAGCTACGGGATAGAAATTGCGCACCACGTAACGCTGCCCTGGTCATAATGGTCACTGTGTTGATCTGTTTGTGGGTTCTTTATACCACCTCGGGACAACAAACCTGGCAGAAAGCCAGGGGATGGGTGATTCCGGAACCTGAGCCTGAACCCAAGAAACCATGGTATAGACTATGGTAGTGTATCTACCTAGTATTTGTGGCCGTAACGAGGTGGGGGTCGTCGTCTTTGTTGTTGCACTTGGATTTTGGAGTTTATAAAGGTTACATCGGAATATCACAATGCAAGACTGTTAAATTCTCTATTGGCTCTTCTCAGAGAAGGACCCCTCCTCACAACTGAACTGGAAAAGTTTTCGTGACAATCATCGTCCCATGGACATTATAGTGTTTGACGTTTTACTGCAGGGTAGTTCTGGGCGAAAGCCAACAGGTTCTAGGTGCTCATTTCGCTCCCGCATCACACCAGCGGATCACATCCGCAACAGCTGATCGGCTTCCGTAGCTCAGTTGGTTAGAGCGTCGTACTAATACTTCATTCCGAGTATCCGGTAATGCGAAGGTCTCAGGTTCAAGCCCTGGCGGGAGCAGTGTCTCTCAGTGCCCATCAGCTGATTTTTTGTGTATTTTTGCCGATTTTCCTTTACTGTTGGAATCTATATCCGTCCTGATACAGTCTTTCATGGTGTTGAGTGGGATCTGGTGTGGTGTGGGCGGAAGTCGCCGTCAGAGTAGGAGCGACCTACCGGGTGGATCTGATCTTGATGATCAGATAAGATAAGGAGAAACACGATCAAATCATTACACCATTCAGATGCAATCCCTTGCCTGTGACCCCCAAATTGTGTGATGAACCCCTCACTGTTGGTGATGGAGTCTGCATTGGTTCCTCTCATCCATCGTATGGTCCACTAGATCTGCAGAACTACGACCACCGAGAGCAGTCCTAAGTTTAGAAAGCCTTAGGATAAGTTACTCTAAAGAGCCTAAAGCTTAGGATTGCCTCGCCCTAAGCATATCCTAAGACACCCCAGATGCTGTTCAGGCTTTTGACGTAGTGAAATATCGCTTTAATCCGAGTCCATTAGGTATGCTGCAGTTGTGGCTTCGATGATATTTCTTTTCGAAATGGTACTTCGGAGATTGTGGTCCTGATCATCAAGTTGCAATGCATTAGGTAGTGTTTCGGGCCTCATTCTGCACACTTGTTCCCGAGTCTAAGGTAGGTATGGGACGTTACTTGGATATCTGACTCGTGTCGAATTGGCACCCGGCTAAAGCATGCAGACAATCGAGGATCTCTTTCGATAGAACACCTCTAGTGAAAGACCGCAATTGACCTCGTTCCTTCAAATACACGACACGTCGCACCTAGACAGGCTGGGTGAGCTTTTCTGTACTAGAACTGCCGCCCGCCATCTCAGTCTTTCCACTGGAAGAACTTCGCCTTAGGCCCTTCAAGTTTCGTCCACGTTTCTGTTACAGACGATCCTCTGTCGTCTGGACGATGATTTCTGATTGGGAATAATATTGATTTTACGACGAACTCAATTGATGTCAAGTAAGTGGGAGCAATTGATCAGCTCTCATCACATCCATCAGCCAGCAACTAAAATTGTCACCCATACTATTAAGGTTACACCTCGGCTTTGCAAAGGTTCAGCACAGTATGCTCATTTTCCTAGGTACCGATGTGGACTCCATTGCAAGCTGATATGAACACGGAAGTGAGTGTATCAGGCAGAGCAAAGTTCCCAACCACCAACTGGGCTAGGGTGCTTAAGCTCACGATGAAACATGGAAACCAAGAGATTGAAGAATACGAGAAGTCCACGAGGGACCCTGCAGGGACAATAGAGAGTCTATCAATCACTCGTAACGGGTAACGACATGCAGTAACTGCCGTGAGACTTTGATCGAGGGAGGCTGGGCAACGTGTATCCGTAAGCCCAAGGCTTTGTGTAGCCTCCCAGCGGCCGATATTGAGTTTACGACATTAATTGCCAAGCAACTAGATCGGTCATTGTCTGACAGTTGTAGATTGGATCCAGATCGAAGGTTTCCAGCGTATTTCCTCAGTTATGACCACCTGCTCTGTACTATGTTTGATTCTGAGGACTTCTCTTAGCATTTTCTCCCAGTTTAGTTGAAGATGAGACAAAGTTTATTCGGGCCATCCCGCCCTTAGGTTCCGCGCGCCAACGGCCTGAAGTACATACCAATGTTCGGGAGCAGCCGTTTTAGCTGTATGACTTCATCAACTTGACAAGTGAAGTCAATTGAAGAAAGAGTGTTTTATTTTGACTTTATTGACCACCACCAAACGTGCAACCGTCAACGATACCAATTGCTCTCGGAAACCCAATTATCCCGTTCTCACATTCTCAATGGCTATCTTGTCCGGGCCCGTCCCGTGTCTCCGATGCCAGCCACCCGCTTTTTTGGGTCTTCGGAAGAGCTCCAAGGGTGAGACACGGTGACACCCCGCCCCCAGCCATCCCCAGCCTCGACCTGACGAGGAAGACGAGATATATCAAGTTTTGGATCCTTGCTAGTAGCTTCAGCTACCCATTTACGGATTTTCTGATGTGACTATGCTCGGCGCAAAGTGTGTTCTGGGGAGATATCAACGCCCAAACTTACCTCAACAAGACCAACGATCACATTCGAGGCTGGGAAACATGATGAGCATGGGGAAGCTTCCAGGGTATAGACAGCTCTTGGATGGATTTAGATAGCTCCAGGGACGTGTGATCCCTGCACCGCCGCGGCATCTTGGGCTCCAAGGTAGAGAGCAGAACAGGGCAGTTCCCGGCTCTGCTATCGTCCGTATCGACCCAGGAAAGCCTCGAATTCTCATCTCTCTTTCCTCCTCAGCCATCTTAACTTTTTCTCTTGGTCCCTGCAGACTGCAGGAAAATTCTTTTTTTTGCTTTCCCTCAGCTAAACAACACCAATTCTGCAAAGCATTGTCTAGTCCGGCAGCTCGCATGAGCCCTAGACTAGACTCAGCGCCCCGCTACAGCTCCATTTACGCGGGCCTTCCACTGAATTGCTAGCGCCTGAACAGCCCAAAAATCAAAGCTTCGCTACGTTCGCTTCAGCCTCTCATCTTTTACCCGCCTCCCGCTCCAACGTACAGTAACGCGCGATTCAACGCCTGACATCCATCTTTTCGGTCTCTTTTTTTCGCCTCTAACGCGCTTGTCCAATCACACCGCCCCGAGGATCAACTGTCAGCCTCAGATGTCGACGCCATACTGGGGCCAGTTACCTGGGCCCAAGGTCGCCCAGACTGGCCATGCGGGCCATACCCGCCGCAGGTCTGAGTCGGACGACTACGCCTATAATGCTGACCGTAGATCTTCGCTCGACGCTGCCCCAGTTCGCAGATCGAATCGTGGTTCTTTACAAACTCAGGTCACCGAGGCTCCTACTGAATCTACCTTTAGTCCCTATGATTCTCCAACCACTTCTAATTTCGCCCCCCAAGGTCTAGCTCCAAGACCATCTTCTTACAGACGAGACGTACCTGCTGCTGAGGCTTCTAGACTACCCCAACAGAGCCGACAGCGAGAAGAGTACGACAACGACGAGCCAGTGTCGCCTCCTCCGCCTGCTCCAGAAGTTCCTCGCGGTCCTCCTGTGAGCTATCGCCATCCATACGGTAACGGCGGTCTTCCTTACACCTACACCGCCTTAGACACAGCCGCACCTCGCGATCCTAACCAACAAGACGGCGATATGGAAGACGATCAATACCAAAGGTCTTCTGAGAGGACCGGTGGTCAGAGACCTGACCAAGGCCAAGAAGATTTCTCAAGACGAGGCTCAGGCGCCAGCGCATTCGATCCATTGTCGAGGAGACAAACAACAGGCGGGTCCTCAGACCGTCGCAAAGCGTTCGCAAACGACCGATCACCCCTCCAAAGGCTTGAGCTGACGCTCGATAGCATGACCAAGGAGGAAAAACGCGCCCGAGTTGAAGCCGCTGAACGACGCGCAAGAGAACGACAGGCATTGAAAGCTGGAAAGCAGCCTGCAGGCCAGCAAGTGCGGTCTCATGAACGGAAACCCTCCATCACCCATGGTGAGAGACGTCCGTCGGGCAATACAGCTTTCTTTTCCGGTGCGCAACCTTCAGCGCAAAGAGATGTGCCCCGAGACGTTTCCCGGGATGTGTCACGAGAATACCCCAGAGATACCCAGAGAGACGCACCTCGCGATGTCCCACAAGACACCTACCGAGATATCCCACAGAATGCGCAAAACGATGCACCAACGGATGTTTATCAAGAATTGCCCCCACAAGTTACGGTGAAGAGAGGAGGCTCACATCGTCGCCGCGTGTCAGTAGCGCATCCCCAAGAAGCAGAGAAGTACTACGCCTCAGGCGCAATGATGGAACCAGACGATATGGAGCCTATGCCTCGGCGCATGGATCCTCAATCTGCCATTCCCAGACATGTTGAGCCATCATCTGGCATCCCTCAGCGCAACTTGAGCTTCCGTGAGAGAGCAGCTCGAGATAACGTACAGCTTCCTGAACAGACTATGACGAGGGAAACTGCTCAGCCAGCATCTCAGACTGGGGGATTCTCCTTGACGAGAAGTGGCAGCAACAAGCTCAAGAAGCCCCCGCCAGTCGACTATCAGTATGCTCCTCGCCGTGTGGTATCGGAGAGGCGTCCTGCACCTATGGCTTCGGCGATGAAACCCCGGCAACAACAGTTTGATGACGATGACTACTACTATGATGATCAAGATGACCTACTTCCTCCTCGACAGAATACCCAACAAAACACTCAACAAAACACTCAACAAAACACTCAACAAAACACTCGGCAGATTACCCAAGAACTTAATGATCGCTTTACCCGCGATAAAGAGCTACCCCCGGACCCTCCACTAACAGACGATGCACGAAGACCATCAGTCGACTTTGTTCCTGGGCGTCAACAAATACCTATGCCTGGTGATAACCAGGGTATTAGGAGGCGTGTTACTGAGCCTGTCCCTAGGGTTCAGTATGCTGACGAGGATGAATTCATTCCTCCTCCTCCTACTCGTGGTAAATCCATTGGCACTAGACTCCTTGGTAGAAAGGAAGCCGATGATGGATCTCGTGCTCAGAACCAGGCCGCTGTTCGCAGAAAGGCTGAGAGAGCAGATAGCTTTTCTTCTGCTAGTTCTGACTCTCATCATATTTCAAACATGGTCTTCAAGCGCCCGGAGGATATGGTTCCTGGTGATGGCCTGTATCAACCACCTCAATGGCTTGACGAGTGGAAGAAGGGAACCGTCGGCAGCTTATCCGGAAACTTCTTGGATCTCCAGGATGGTCACTTTCCTGAACCAGACACACACCAGGCTTGGTGGGAGCAAGATAAGAGCAAGGGCTACGCGGCACGACCACGAAAGGCTGAGGCCTTTGATGGCGAATACAATGAGCAGTGTAAGTTAAGTGTTATTTTATCGTCGATCCGAGATCAACTGACACGACTCTTTAGCCCCTACTCGCTTTAAGCCTGCACTCTTCATGAAATGTGGCCCGCTGTTGAGATACTGCGGGATCAAGCGCGAGAAGGTCCCCAGCAGAACAGATAGAACTGGTGCTCTGGTGGAACGAGAGATGTGGCGTGGCAGCATCATGATTGTCACTCAAGATTCTGACTCTTCATATGATATTGCACCCACACTTCGCCTTTTCGTCCAAGGCCTTGAGCTGCTGCCTCCCCCTCCTCATCGTGTCAAGGGTGACTTGTCGCCTGAGTACGTTGATCCTATCGCGGGTCACCCCAAGGTGGGACGTAGAGGAGAAACCCTTTACGTGCGCCCTGTGGATCATATAGATGAGGCCAAGGATCTCTCGCGTGACGAGACTGATGCTGGGCTGTTCGAGCAGACTCGCAGCGCTCTTCATCAATCAGGCCCTGACGGCCCAACTGATCTGCCTGGATCTTTTGCCAGCCGTCGAAAGCGTGTCGGCATCGATGGTGAGAAGGTCCAGAAGTACAAAGATGTGAGAGGCTCCAGGCTTCACACTGAGCGTGGATGCACTTTCTGGCGCTTCAACATTGAAGTAGAGCTCCGTGAGAAGCAGCAGCGCATTGCGTATCGCATCAACCGCGGACCGGCCACAGGCTTCTGGGTCCCTGCTCAAGGCGACACTATGAACATGATGTTCCATAGCTGCAACGGTTTCAGCATGAGCGTCAAGCCTGATGAGCTCAGTGGCCCTGATCCCATGTGGCGCGATGTGTTGAACAACCACCAAACACGACCTTTCCATCTCATGATTGGTGGCGGTGACCAAATCTACAACGATTGTGTGTCGGAAGAATGCAGCCTTTTCAAGGAGTGGCTTCGGATGCGCAACCCTGTCCATAAGCACACTGCTGCTCTGACTCCTGAGATGCAAGATGAGCTGGAGACCTTTTACCTAGAGAGGTACTGCATGTGGTTCTCACAAGGTCTGTTTGGCCTTGCTAACTCCCAGATTCCCATGGTCAATATGTGGGATGACCATGACATCTTTGACGGATATGGATCGTATCCTCATCATGACATGAAGTCGCCTGTTTTCAGTGGCCTGGGTGCAATTGCGTACAAGTACTATATGCTGTTCCAGCACCAGTCCATTGCCACTGAGACAGAGACTACCGAGTCAAGCTGGATTCTTGGCTCAGAGCCTGGTCCATACATTGGAGAAGTTGGCCGCAGTCTGTTCATGTCTGTTGGTTCCAGAGTTGGACTTCTTGCAGTCGACTGCCGTACTGAGAGGACAGAGCATGATGTTGTTTCTGACAAGACATGGGAGAAGATCATGAACCGACTGTACGCGGAGGTCCGCCGCGGACAGGTCGAACATCTTCTGGTGCTCCTGGGTATTCCTATTGCGTACCCCAGGTTGGTCTGGTTGGAGAATATGTGAGTGACTTGCTGAGTGATTTCCAAAAACTCAATACTGACGTGATAATAGCTTGACATCCAGACTGATGGATCCTGTCAAGGCACTCGGCAGGACCGGTGTCTTTGGTAAGGCTCTCAACAATATTGATGGCGGTGTTGAGGTCTTGGATGATCTGAACGACCACTGGACTGCTAAGAATCACAAACAGGAGCGAGCCGTCGTGGTTGAAGACTTGCAGGATCTGGCTATTGACAAGTCTTTGCGAGTCACTATCCTCAGTGGTGACGTCCATCTTGCGGCTGTTGGACAGTTCTACTCCAACCCCAAGTTGGGACTTGCCAAACACAAGGACCCGCGATACATGCCCAACATCATCTCATCAGCCATTGCCAACACACCACCTCCTGATCTGATGGCTGATGTGCTGAACAAGAGAAACAAGGTGCACCACTTCGACAAGCAGACTGACGAGGACATGATTCCCCTCTTTCAGCAAGGAGTTGATGGCAAGCCGCGAAACAACAAGCATCTTCTTCCGCACCGAAATTGGTGTGCGATTCGCGAGTGGCAACCTGGAACCACGCCTCCACCAACACCTCCTGGATCTTCTGATGGAAGAAGCCCAAGCCCTCCCCCTAAGCCTCAAGGCGGTGGCCTTCTCCGAAGATTGTCCCTTTCTAGAAGCAAGTCGACATCTTCGGACAATCGCCCCGACCTAAGCAGAGACACCGTTCGTGGCCCTCGACCTCCTGTCACCAGAGGAGGAGGTGGCGGTCTATTCCGCAGCCTGTCGCGACGAAATTCGGCAGATGGGGGTCGGCCTCCCCCGGCCAAGCTTCAGCGATCCATGTCTGTTGACCAGGCTCCCGATGCCAAGAAGGCCGGATTCTTCAGCTTCATTCGACGACCTAGTCAGCGTCGCGCTGCTGATGATGACGGTGGCATCAACGGTACCTGGGGAGACGAAGACCAATATGATGATGAGGAGTACTGGGATGAGCCCCAATCTCCTCGACGAGGAGGCGCTCGTCCTTTGGGTATTCGAGGTGGAGCTGCCTACGACGAATATACTGAAGGCGACGACTCCTACTTTATGTCCCAGCCTCGTAGATCCCAAACCGTGGGATCGCGAGCCATGTCACACTCGCGTGAGGCTGTGGGCTACATACCTCCTGCGCCTCGTCCTGGAAACTTTTACAGGACACCTACGGGTCTTTCAACCAAGCAGAAGAAGCAGGCAGACAAGTATGCCGTTGATCTAGAGGGTGGACTCGACATCACCCTGAACGTCGAGATCAATCCCAAGGACCCCACGGGTATCACCAAGCCTTACAGGCTGCTCGTACCGAAGCTGTTCTATGACTACGACGCTGATAATGAGGCACAGAACGTGCCAGAACCGGAGTCGGGCGCAGCTCATGCTGCAGGTGCTGAGCCTGCGGAGCCGAGTGGGTTTAAGAGACTGCTCAGCTTCCGCAGCAAGAAGCCCAAGAATCGAGCTCCTCCGGAGGATGACGATTATAGTGAAGACGACGATGACGACATTGATGTTTACCGCGTGAGATAGGTCTGATATGGACTATCTGTGTGTTTAATATTTCAGCATATGGTTCTGTATCTTGACATAGCCTCTTTATATGCTCTCGGCATTCGGACGGAGTTTTTTTTTTTTTTTGGGATATGTGTTACTATGGGAAAATTAGCAGTGTAGATACAGCCATATAAAAGGCGTGTATATTTTGATTCAAGCTATAAATGAAAAACGAGCGTTGATCTATTTCTAATCTTCTCTTCCTTTTGTTACCTGATGCTTTCATTCAATCCATCGACCGATAGTCCGGGCCGACTTGAGTCTTGCCCCTGAGACAGTTAAAGGGACACTTGCAGTTCATCAGCCGCTAAAACCCCTGAATAGCGGGGATCCGAGCGCTAAGCAAGCCCCAACCAGGCCCCGGAATTTCCTCATGCAGACCGGAAGAAAGAAAGTTGGCGAATCATGTCGAGGCACGCATGAGGAAGGTCGAGCTACGTGCTAACCTATTTGTCCTTATGAGGAGACCAACTTCAACACGCGATCTTTCTTTCTAGACTCTTGAACTATTCACTCCTTTCACAATTTGTACGACATTGGACACGAAAAGACGGTGAATTGCTGCGACACGGCACCGAAATTAGAAAGAGCACGAAAACGAGACGTTAAATTGTTTGACTGAAACATCGACATTCGCATCAAGGGGCCTCCTTGTTCCCTGAAGCGTCGATCAACAAAGGCTACTCCGTACTTCGACGACAAATTCCCCATTGTGAACGAACCACGATACGACGACACTTTTTGCGTGGAGAGCCTAACTGCGAGGCTTTGGATCGTGGGAGCAAGGGCATGGCGCCATCATGTCGCGCCAATACCAGTATCACACCAACTGCAAGGTCCCGAGGAACATCCAGTCAATAGGCCATGTTCTATCGGTCAACGCACAGCAGACGGCGCATCAGCTGAGGCTGTGGGCTATTGGGCCGGGAAAGCGTCTAGCTGCGTCGATGGGTGAGCGAATTGCGCGGAGATTACGGCGGAATCTTACTTCAAGACGGTTGTTGAGCTTTCCACATCTGGTGGTATTGTTCTGGATGGTAGTGTTGTTATATGGCGAGCGATGGGTGTTTAACAGCAAGGTTGCGAGCTGCGATTGGGATCATTGGGAGAAATGGGTATGTTTGGCTTCTCTCAGTGCAGGATGCGACTTGGAAGAGACATGACTGACGATGTGTAGCCGAAAGATGCGAAACCTCACCACCTCGTCTTCGTCGCCGACCCCCAAATAATCGATCCTCATTCCTACCCAGGTCGTCCCTGGCCTATCAACCCTCTCACAGTTCTCATTACCGACAACTACCTACGACGAGGCTACCGAGCCATGCAGCGACGATTACATCCCGACAGTCTGTTCTTTCTCGGCGATCTTTTCGACGGTGGCCGGGAGTGGAAGACCCGCGAGGGCAAGTTCGTCGATCCGAAATGGGGACGTGGCCGGTCAAAGGAGGAGAAGGAGTTGGTTCAGACGTGGCACGACAAGTACGGCGAAGATTTCTGGCTACACGAGTATGAGAGATTTGGGGATATCTTCTTCGAGCACTACAATGACGGTGGAGAAGCACCCGGGGCTTGGCAGCGCGGGCGGAAGCTGGTGACGAGTTTACCGGGAAACCATGACTTGGGTTTTGGTGCGCAAGTCCAGGTTTCAGTGCGGGATCGATTCAGCGCATTCTTTGGGGATGTGAATCGTGTTGATGTCGTTGGAAACCACACGATTGTGTCTGTTGATTCGGTCTCTTTGAGCGCGGATACTTCAGAGTGGAAGAACCAGCATGATCTGCAACCTATCTATGGCCCCGTCAATGAGTTTTTGGATGGCGTCAAGACACTGAAGAGAAAAGCAGCTGAGGAAGAGTTGCGCCATTATTACGATCTCCAGGGAGGTCTGCGATATCCTCACCATGTCGAGGAGCTGGAAAGGTCCAAGCCAACATGGGGGAACAACCCTGAAGCAGAAAAGGCTGACGGACCCGACTTTCCTACGATTCTCCTGACTCACGTTCCGCTCTATCGAGCCCCTGGAACACCTTGCGGACCTCAGCGAGAACATTGGCCACCTGCCAAACCTCCCAAGGGGCAGAAAGAGCCAGTATTCCCTGATCATCGAAACGCTCTCAGCGTCGTTGGTGGATATCAGTACCAGAACGTGCTCAACGAAGAGGACTCAGTCAAGCTGGTTAAAAAGGTGGGCAACATCAAGCATGTATTCTCAGGCGATGATCACGACTACTGCGAGGTTGTGCATTCTGATGCGAAGGAGAATGTTCGGGAAATTACCGTCAAGAGTATGAGCATGGCCATGGGTGTTCCTACACCGGGTTTCCTCATGGCGAGCATGTACAACCCTGTTGATGCACAGGGCAAGCCACTGCCTGGAGCACCAGAGCAGACGATCCAGACTCATCTGTGTCTTTTGCCGAACCAGATCCATACATATATGGAGTATATCGTCTTCATCGTCGCAACGCTTGTGCTTCTCGTCGTTCGCGCTGCACTTGTACCTGCGTTCTCACTCGCACCTTTCGCTCTCGAGCCCGAGAAGTCATCGCCTTCAGCTGCCCTGCCTATGTATAAGGACAAGATGGACCCCCCTGAGGCATCCTCATACCGCAACACCACATCTTCAGGTACTTCAGCGCATCACTTACCCTCACGTCTATCAGCCGCAGCCCCCCGTAATGGACGAAGCGCGTCCCCTGTTCAGACCTCAGGTCGATGGCAGGCTCGACGTGGAGGCCGTAGCGATAAGCGCTGGGGCTGGGGGTCTGCAGGCGGACCACGAATCCATCTCGACGATAATCTCTTTAGCACAAGCGTTCAGGATCAGCGTATCGGTGGTAAGAAGGCTCTTGGCGTTATCGGTCGAGAACTATGGACAACGACATGGCGTGTTGCTTGGATGACAGTCTCATTTTTCGCATATCTTGCATGGAGAGGATAATCAAACGCCCATTGGGAGGAGTATTGGTTTTGGCCAGAACAGCTTCAAGCGCTCTGTATATAATAATTCACATTGGGTTAGGAGAACATATTGATGTTCTTGGAAAACAGGCTTTGCTTAATAGCCGATATAGCGCTCTCGCAGAGCTGTTTTGTATGTATAAACAAGACGATAAAAGTAATAGGAATGAACAGATATTTTTCATCATACAAAACGGTCAACTAAGAACCATGAGCCGCTTTATCAAACCCAGACCCAAACCCATCATAGGCATAACTCGTAAAACCAGTCCTTCCTCTCATCTCCTCCTCGAAACACCGATTCTCTCCTCCCTGACCCTCCTGACATCATCATCCCTCTCCCTCTCCTGCAGCGCCTGATGGACGCCCTCCATATCAGCCTGACTCTGCTGAGCAGCCGCCACAGCAGCGGCTCTTCGTGCTTGCTGTGCTGCGACGAGGGCTTCACGCGCACGACGGTCCTCGTAAGAAGCGACGTCCTCTGAAGTAATGTGTAGAGTTGTTGCAGGTCGTCTGAGCATTGTGATTTCTTTGTGGTTGGCGGTGGAAGAGTTGTTTCTGGCTTTGAAAAGCTACTGATGAAAACAAAGGGCTTTGGTTGTTATGATGACTTTGTTAGGGTGACGTGAAAATAAAGGGAGACGTCTTTGTATAGGTTTTTGTTTGGGAGACGGAAGGATAAGGATGTGGAAGAAATAGAAAAAGAACAGGGAACGTCTTTTGTTGCCTTTGTTCTGACACTTGAGTTGATGAGATGCTTTTGTAAGGGTCGCATGAGACCAGAGAAAAGTAAACACTGTGAGTTAGCTGAGAGTCTGGGGAATTGATTGGCTACCACAGCCACAGGCACTCACTCGTCGCTGTAATCTTACCCACCGTAAACACTAACTTTGATGATACAATCTTCACGCTATGACATCAAATATCAAATATCAACCATCAAACGTCAACTCTTTTATATCATCTATATAACGTGATACTTCGTATCGATATGTTGATCATCTATTATAAATGCTCTCAGCGCCTTCAATGCTTTGGTATATGGTAAAAGTGTCAAAATGAAATCTCATGCATGGGATGGATACATCAGCATCCCAGCCAAATGAACCGCGAATAACAAAGGAAAAAACAAAAATCACCCTCACGGTGATACACTAAACCCAGATGCATACACATTTTCCGCCTCCCACTTCAGGAAATCAGGCAGGTCATGGTCTAGGTTGTAACCCATCGGTACCGTATCCGGAATATCGGCTTCGCCAGCGCCCATATGAACCACGAGAGGCATCATTGGGCTCGGTGGTAGGCTGTCTTCCGAGCTGTGTGACGAAGGGCGTTTCGGTCGTCCTTCGCCAACCCATCGTTTTAGCCCTGTGCTGTTATAGAACTTAGCTTTGTTGAGAGTCTGGCCGGGCCCCGAGGCGTTCCAGAACCCGGAGGGGAACTCTGCACCCACCGGGATCGGCAGGTCAACTTCAGTGTCGATGGTTGAAGGCGTCGACGAGAGAGTGCTGTAAGCCGAAGACCTCATTGAAGGCGTATGCTCTGACACAGAAACAGCCACGGGTTCTGGTTCTGGCTCAGGCACGTCTCCGGGTATCAGCACCCCGTATGTCTCAAAGCCAAACGTATCGAACCACGATGTGATTTCTTCCACCTGCTTTGTGTCCTCCTCGCTCGACATGTCTTCGAGGAAATCCCCGGCTCCTCCCAAGATCGCCATCTGGAATGCTGTCCAGTCTAATGTGTCGTCCATGGTCTTGACTCCTTTGCCAACCTCGGCCTTGGCTAGGGTGATAGGTCCATGACGGAAAGATGGTTTTGTGAGAGTATAGGGTGTACTCTTGAGGTAGAAGAACTCATCGTTCTCTTCCATCTTCATATTAGTGATTTCGGTGGTCGGCAGGCTAGCTGGGCGCTCAATGCTTGCCTCGTCTTTCGCTGTCGCCGCCCCCATGGCTTCGGGGATCGATGGTAGCTGTGAAATCTCTGCACCGGATCGTGCAGGATTCTTGACCGGCAATTGGGGTGAGATCTCTGGCGATGCGTCACTTTTATCTTTGTTACTCCCAACTGACTCATCATCATCCTCCCCTGAGGCCCGTTTCGAAACGTCTCGGGAAACAAGATCCAGATCAGGAGTCCGGCCTGTGGCAGGAGGCGTTACTACCACCGGAAATGCCGGATTCTCCACAACCTGTCTCGCTCTGATTCGAGATGCTAATTCGTCAAGATGGAATGGCTCAATGTCTGTCTCGGAGTTATCTGATGCTGCACTGCGAACGGAGTCGATAGAATATCGTTCTCTAGTGGTAGCGCGCTCGTCGTCCAATTGTTGTGCAGCCTCTCGTTTCTTGCGCAGTGCTTCAATACGATCCGGTGTTAGCATCTCATCAGCTTCGATGCGTCTGAAACGCTGGCCTGTGAGAATGTCTGTCACATTCTCCGACAGAGTCCATCTTGGCGTGCGGATCGCCGCTTTTGAAAATGGGGTCCCTACAAGACTATGCTTCTTTCTCTGAGGTTTCTTCACCACCGAAGTCCTTCTATCCGGTGATGATCTTTGAGATGAAGTAGAGGGCGAATCCTCCCTTCTCCATCTCGAATGTTTTTGAAAGCCCGTGGGCAGCGGCATGGATTTGGAGTGTTTGTGAAAGGTTGGAATTCCTGGTGGTGAGGGTGGTGAAGGTAAAACGGATAGCTGTGATGCACGTTGGGTTTCTCTAAGTGCAGATCCAAGAGCTTTGAATGCCTCATCAGTCTCACGAAATAGACGGTCAACGCTGTCTGATGACGAGCCAAGGCTTTGACCGTCGTACATGGGTTGGGCAGGCTGCCAGGTGGTTGGCCCGGCCTCGTAACCATCAGCGCCATGGTCCGACAAAGAAAGAATCGACGCCTCTGGTGAGGTTCTTTCTAGGTGTGTGCTATTGTCGTTTACATGGACAGGGCCGAGAGGACCATTCCTAGACTGAGGGGGGCGCAGGTACCGAGATGATTGGGAGGAATGGGAGTGATGGTAGGAATGTGGGTGGGCTTGTCCGTGCTCACTTGGACAAAGAACAGGTGCAGGCCATCTGTTGGTGGGATCATTGCCTGTGAGAGCCTCAAGAGCAGCATTTCGCCCCTCACAGCGTGAAGAGCTGACAGACGGTGCTCGTAAACGTGGAGTTGGTAGAGGAGGAACTGCGTTCGCAATACGGTGTACGTCAGGTATTCTTTGAATAGTAACAGGCGTTGCACCTTTCCTTGGAACTGGAAGACGTGACTTGGCCTTGTTGGTCTTTCTTTGTGAAGACTTGGCGCAACAAGAACTCAAGTCCTCGCATGAATCAGTGAGATCTTCATGGCGATCGCGACCACGATCCCGATCTCTGATATTGTGTTGTGACCGTTGAGGAGTTATAAGTCGCCGTATCAAGCCAGGCATCTTGGCTTGCCCGACAAAGGCAGATGATGGAACGAAGAGAATCCAAAAACAAAACAAAACAAAAAACGGCTTCACATAGTCCTGAAGCAAAGGAAGAAGAAGAATGAAAGAAGTGCGTTGAAAAGAGAGTTTGTCGAGCAAATGCTGGTAAGTATATGCTCTAGATGAGTGGATGCGATCTCGTTCAGTGTCGCCGGATTCGAGGCTGCTTTAGATGGGTCTAAAGTTCAACGGACCCGAATGCGGAAACCAGATGCGATTTTGGCCTGCAAGCAATTCAACTGCCCAGATGTCGCAGGATTCATCAGTAGATATATACCTCAGGACGCATACGGTGCGATGCACTCAGAGAATGGACTCTTGGTGAACTCGTGTGATCCTTCCTCTGTCTGTAAGCCTATCCTCAATCATGGTGTTGTGGAGCAACAATGGCCCCCAGATGCATGCAAGCAAAGTCCTACCAATACAGGCAATCTGTATATGGTCTACTTCCGTGCTAATTGGCTGTTGGTTGATCGTGGCTGATGCTATTCAGGGCTGTTCGTTCAGGCCTGCGAGAAGCAGGAAACAAGATGTCTTGCTTCGAATGTCGAGACCCGGTCATCGTATCCAGCTTGTGCAACAACTCCCAACCACCCACTAATCGTCAGTGGTTCGTTCGAGTTCCGGATATCGAATAACCGGGCCCAAGGAAAGGGCCCGTACAACACATCAAAGTCGCTACCCGTCTGGATAAAGCATCTTGACGTCGGAGACAAGTTGTGAGCCCACGACGTCCTGTAACATCACAGCAGTGGGTATCAGGCGGAGCGGGATGATGCAGTAGTAGAAACGATCCTCCTGTCAGCCTGCGTATGCACTGTAACGCTTGGAATTCGGGAGCCTGCAGTGCTAACCTGAAGAGAGAGCCCTGATGTCGGCGGTAACTCGAAATGCCTTAGGAGCTTGTATCGAGTCGAATGATTGTCTTGGCAATGGACGGCTGATCTACCGGGCCCTGATGCTGATCTTAAGGTGGAGAACGGGAAAGGAAAGTTTCCCGCGTGCATTGACAGGCTACGGGCGAACGATTAGCGATGGGTACCTATCGCTAGTAGATCCGATAGTTTATTGTGTCTTCATTCCAATTCCGAGCGGTGAACCACCGACGGCTGCTTGCATTGGGAGAGTCATGGCATCGTATCAGGATGATTTGACTGCGTCAAGACAGCGGTGAAGATTAATTGACAAGAGCTTGAGGTCACAATGAGAGAAGAATTGATAGACAGTCGAAGCGTGGCGCAGTTGAAGTGATGTTGTATTTGGTGGGTTCTTCTTCCGCGGGAGGAATCGATCCTGCCCGTGAAGGATGGATAATAACCTTGTTCGTTCCTGGCGCACCTGCCTTTCTCGGACACGGCAGTTAAAAATCGCTTTCTGAGCCTCAATGATGCAGAACATTCCATGGGGGCCAATAGAAGAAGCTCATTAAAACAAGAAATACTCTATATTTGGATCCTTGATGCACATGCAATATATTTATGTTCCTGGTCTTTTGTTAACAATTTTCGGAGTTGCCCAGCGCTGGAAGCATTAGAAGACCATAGCCCCCAACAACACCAAGGTCAATCCCTGGGACAGTATCCGTTTATATTCTTCAACGGAACTCAGCTGAGTCTAATTTAATATGATCCATGTTGCGGTATATTCGTTTCCGTCCTCTCAACATCATGGTCAAGGCATATCCCAGGATGCTATTCCTCGCGGCTGGCACGAGCTCTCTGGGGAGTCGGCCACCCACCGATAGGAACACAGTCAAGTAATTCTCTCATACTCGTGCTGTTCCGAGCAAATCAGACATTGATGCAGGTGAGCCTCGACCACATGAAACAGAACTGGGCCCATCTTCTTGCCGGGGTTTCCATGCAATTGTCAAGACTGCCATCGCAAGAAGCTAAAGGCCAGGCCTCAGGGAGCAAGAAAACACCAGACCTTAATATAGGGTATCAAAATAAACTCAGTAAAAGATATCCTAAAATTAGTCAAGGTATCCTAAATTCATGCCACTTTACCTAAGTCTTTTTGACATTTTGGATTAACGTCTTGAGTTTTCTTTCCTCCTCGAGCCATCACAAGAAGCTACAGGCTAGGATTCAAAATTGCTGGACCCCAATCTATTCTCATGGACTTCCTACGGGTTGAGTTGTAACATCAGGAACAATGTTGTAGAAATGATATTCATGTATTTAAAATAAACTAAATATAGACCAAAGCCGTGCAATTTATTCAAACTCCTTTTATGTATTCCATAACCATAATTAATTTACAGCATCAGGTCCCGATAACCCATAACAATAAACCGACCTGCAGTACTCCCATAAGATCTTGTAATTCATAAAAATGTCTCTCGTTTCTCATATATAGCTTTTGTGTTTCCGTATCGTATATTGTGCTTCTGGACGGCTAAACCGAGCAATGGCTGAATGATGGCCGGTTGTTTTCGTCCATGTGTTTATCTTCAAGGCAGCCGGTTGTATCGTTTAATCGTTCGTGGTGTAGCAATGCGCATGATCTTGGATACTTCATAGGTAGGCCTAGGTGCTCTCTTCTCATCAAGCAAAGGCTCAAAGTCATCATGCAGCTCAACACATATAGGCTTCTTTCCAAATTTCGTCTTTGCCCATGACCTCAGAGGGCCAAAGAGGCAGCCATGACATGAAATCTTTCTGTTGTTCTTGGAGGAGGTGGTGGTGTTTGTGGTGCAGGGCTTGGAGGACATGATGATTTGGATCTCTTTATACTGGCTCATGGTGAAGAAATAAAGCGTCGTTCTGCTCAGCAGGTTTGACGGGTGATGGATTGAAGATAATGATGGAGTGGAAATATGAAATGTGCTGAAGAAGCTGAACAAACGGAAATAGGTGGGATGAGGCCCCTTTTTCAGCACAGCATCGCAGACACAGAGTCTGCGATGGATGTAATGATGCCAGAGGAGGCTGGATCCATCATTCCGGCCACGATAGCTTCGACGTAGGGCATGTTCCAGATTGCTTCATGCTGCATTCCATTGGTGGATCAAGGGAGACGAGGGATTTCCAAAAAGGTTTCATCACCAACCAGTAACAAGACAGAACGGTTAGCAGAAAAAAAGGTATGTGAGACATGAGTGGTTGGGTGAGACAATTTCTTCAAATTAACGTCCTTGTGTGAAGAACTTTTCCAGTCAATATATCTAGTCTGCTTCGCCAGCCTCCTCTACCTCATCGTCCTCATCATCATCCTCATCGTGCGAGATGAATGGAACGAACCGAAAGTCCAAAAAGCTTCGCTTACCACCTTCAATATCCACCATGAACTGCAGACTCAGCACCCCCTGACCATCCCCTCGTAAACTAACCTTGGTGGCAATCCGCATTGCTTCTGTTGAATTCTTGATAAAGTCGAACTTGTAGGCCTGAGACCATCGTTCCTGGATGTTGAAGGTTTCGAGAAGGTCTCTTCCACGGGCGAAGTCCACTCCCGAGCTTCCAAGATCCCCGACACCAGCGAGAGATAGAAATGGCGAGGTTTTAGTGGTTGCGATAGTTAGCTTTGTCGGTGCTGTTGGGGAAATCTCTGCCATAGAATCGAGTAGCGTTCGAGATTGCATAATGATTTTGAAGGACAGATCATTGCGGTCAAATGGAATATCATCAGGTATTTCTGGTAGATAGGTTGTCAATGACGCTGTTGTCTTAACGCCAGACTCCTCGATGGTGATCTTGAATGGATCCCCTTCTTGGCCATACTGCAGAGTACAAGTGCCAGAAATACCAAGAGTTTGGTTACTGAAAGCATCAGGCCGATAGTTCCGAAGATTGCTGCGATAAGGATCCTGGTCTGCTTTTTGAGCCCGTGTGGCCACGTCTACGGCTCCAAAAATCTGGAGTACTTCGAGAACAGAAGATAATGAAAGTTGAAAATTAGGAAGCTCAGGAGGACTATCGCCATGCTGAGCAGAGAGATTGGCTGTATATGACGAGAAGAGAGCTTTATCGAGAAATGCAACTCCTGATGCTTGTCAGTTGTTGTCTATCCCAAGGATAGCTGTCAAACTGACCTTGCATCACCCGTGCATGGTCAGCAGCGAAACGAACGCCATCCTCTGTAATTTGAACATGAACTCTGGGTGCAAAGTTGATGCATCTGAGAAGTTGATACAGTGGTCTGGTCGAAGTCGCAACTGCGCGAAAGATTGGCTGAGCGTCTGGTGCCATTTCGAGATTGTGACTGTGGTAGATTGAGGATAATGTGTGGATAAAAAGTACGATAACTGGCAGAAAAGCAATGGGCGCCTGTAGTAGCGTCTTCTCTTGATTGCTCCAACTATTTTACACGAAACCGATCGAAACGAGGACTTTTGGGTATCTTAGACGTAGACTCCGACCGCACAGAACATATAGACCACTCCGAAACTGTGGAAAGTAAGTAATTGAGAAGATAATGGACAGTCGATGGAGAACGTACGCAATGGCGATGGAGGCTGGAATGCCTAGTACGGGAACGTTGACGAGTGTGCGGTCTGAAACCAGTCAGTAGGCAGAAAGGCAGATGAGAGTCAAGACACTTACTCAGGGCAAAGACGCCGGTGAGAGAGAATCCGAGGAGGAGCAAGAAAAAGGCGACCCAGAACTGGCTTCCTTTGCTCACAGTAGGGAAGAAGGGACTGCCAGCAGCAGCTTGCCAGACCTCATGCAGCGAAGAATCCATAGGCTAAATTGGAAAGACGAATGGACTGTGTTTTGAGAGGGTGAGCAGTGGGGTTTCGCGAGAAATTGACGTGTCGCGGTAGAAAAGTTGAGGTGAATGCGTTGACTTGACAAACTGCTTTGTTAGGAGATGCTCTGGGGAAGCTTCATGAGCTTACGATGGCGCATCGTGTCCATAGACAAATAGGGTTTAGTGCGTGTCTACCCCTGTCAGCTCCTGCCTCAAGCTGGAGGGTCCACATTGAATGACATAAGCAGTGCACGGACATTCTCGACGCGCCTCACTCCGCTGTCATGATACTCCATTCTATCATAACTCACTTGCTCCCTAATTAACTTCACAGTTGAAGAACCCGACAGGATTCCTGTTGCGATTATGTCAGAAGAAAGTAAGTCTTATTAAATATGCGAACATAAAAACGATGGAATTACTCACAATGTCTCACTCAGACGGCAAGCGCAAAGCCGAGGAGGAGCCATCGTCTCCTACCCCATCGAAGCGCATCAAGCAAGATGACTCGGCTGAGCCTCCGGAGAAGAAGCCGGAGATCAAAAGGATTCCTTTCCCTGAAAAGGTGGGTTTGTTAACCAACCTCATACATATATCCTGTACTCACACGGTCGTTACAGCCCGCCGTCATTGAAGAGCGCAATGGCGAGATCGAATTCCGAGTAGTCAACAACGACAACGAGCGCGAATCACTCATTATCTTGACCGGACTCAAGTGTATCTTTCAAAAACAACTTCCCAAAATGCCTAAGGATTATATTGCGCGACTAGTTTACGACCGAACACACTTATCGATTGCCATCGTCAAGAAGCCCCTTGAAGTTGTTGGAGGGATCACATATCGCCCTTTCAAGGGTCGCCGTTTCGCCGAGATTGTCTTCTGTGCCATTAGTTCTGACCAGCAAGTCAAGGGATACGGCGCCCATCTCATGTCGCACTTGAAGGACTATGTCAAGGCGACAAGCGACGTGATGCATTTCCTCACTTATGCCGACAACTACGCTATTGGTTATTTCAAAAAGCAGGGTTTCACCAAGGAAATCACCCTTGACAAGAAGGTCTGGATGGGATACATCAAGGATTATGAAGGCGGTACGATTATGCAGTGCTCGATGCTGCCGCGGATTCGATATCTCGAAATGGGTCGCATGCTCCTTAAGCAGAAAGAATGCGTCCAAGCCAAGATCCGCGCTTACTCCAAATCACACAATATCCATGCTCCGCCGAAGGAGTGGAAGAACGGAATCACCGAGATCAACCCTCTAGATATTCCTGCCATTCGAGCATCAGGATGGTCTCCTGACATGGACGAGCTAGCCCGCCAACCTCGCCATGGGCCCAACTACAACCAACTGCTCCACTTACTCAACGATCTACAGAACCACAACTCGGCCTGGCCATTCCTTGTGCCTGTCAACCGCGACGATGTGGCCGACTACTACGAAGTTATCAAGGAGCCCATGGATCTTAGTACGATGGAGAGCAAACTTGAGGCCGACCAGTACCTCACGCCTGAAGATTTCATCAAGGACGCCAAGCTTGTTTTCGACAACTGCAGGAAGTACAATAATGAGAGCACACCCTACGCGAAGTCGGCGAACAAGCTCGAAAAATACATGTGGCAGCAGATCAAGGCGATTCCTGAGTGGTCACATCTGGAGCCTGAGAGATAGAGCTCTCGTCCAGCTAGTAAACCAAAACAAAGGAATCGCATCCGCATCAAGCTTCGGACATCTTCGGGGCACACGACAGAGGAGTAGCTATTGGGGTGTATTTTATAATTTATCTGGGTGGGTAAAGGATCAGTATTAGCGAGGAGTTTCCGGATTCTGGTAGCAGTGTATGAATACCATGTTTTATGTTGCCGCCATCTTTAAAGGTTATAGTGCATTTAGTCTCGGTCGCATTATCAACGAGCCGAGCTGATAACACTTGATACTCTGTAAGCCGGAGGAAACAGAATGCAGCGAACAGTCTCAGAGTATCCTGTCGACCTTGATTCAACAAATCGTAGATCAACGCCAATTCGATAACATAATAAATCTTTGGGAATGTGAGGCACTGCATGACAGCTGTCAGCCAGGGTTGATACATTTCATGATTCTAGTAGCCCAAGTTGGTGCTGCACATCAATTACGGGAGGGCACATTGTAGGCTACGTAATGCCAATTCGAACTACTATCACTCAATGAATCTTCTCTCGCAATCTAATTATTTCATCGACTATCAACCAAGATCCGGTGTGTAATTCAACGAATCTCATGTCCTGCGTCAGTCAGCCTATCATTTATAATCAAGATTATGGGAGACCAGCATTAACAAATGACTAGGATCTAGTGTCCGGCCTGATGGTCTAGCGGTATGATTCTTGCTTCGGGAGTGACATCTCAGTTCTCATAAAAGGACTAAAGTTTGCGAGAGGTCCCGGGTTCAATCCCCGGTCAGGCCCTTCCTTTTGCTTGTGTCACTAATTGTAGGTAATTCTTTTTTTTTTCTTTTTCCTAGTTTAGAATTCTACATCGAGTTCGAGCTCGTGAGATCCCTAGGCAGCTGGTAACGAGTTGTCGGGTATGTCTGTGTAGACCTGGTAGAGTTAAGAATAGACCCAGCCCACCCTGTTACACGTCAAGTGGTTATTCTGGTGATACAATAGCAGTTGGCAAGCACCTCTGTAATACATCTGCTTCAACGTATGTATAGTCAGGATCCTTTATATACCTCTTGATCTCTTCACCTTGCAATGCCCCAGGGCTTGCAGCAAGATGTAATGGTCATCGTGAAAGCTTCTAGGTAAAACCTTATATTGAGGCAAAAAATACCGTGTTCTTATTTGTTACCTGTGTTTGCAGCCTAAAGGTTAACCTTATAGGTCGTATTCATCCCCATAGGTATAGTCAGGATTGGTTTTGAGAAGCCTGACTGTAGAATAACGTCGTCGTTTGACAATACATTTCCTCTGTAGGTTAAGCAGTCCTTTCAGACAGATCGAAGCTCGCAACCATACCATCCGTTTTTGCTCTTTACAGATCAAACTGATAATAACTACAGTGAGGACTCAGTTAACATAGAAAACCCTTTATAAACAGGTATAAGTCGCTGGCTATCTATCAACAAGCCCGTATGATTCAAATGTGACCAGCACAAGCACCAAGGCGAAGAGAACCAGATCGGGAAAGCCGTCTCTATCCTTGTCAATCGACTCGAATGCCAAGCAACAAACGTTTTATCAACCAGATCCATAACGTTCAATTCCCCTGAAAATCATACAGATATGCCCCGTTTACTGTTTCCCAATCGCCAGACACCATTATCCATAATGTGGATAGGCAAACAAAGAAAAAAGGAAAACAAAAAGTGATGGGTGTCTTGTGTGTGCGTGTACGTGTCTCATATGGTCGGTTGCTTGTTGTCTACCCTTGGATGCCTGAGCAGAGACAGGGATGAAACATTGGTCATGCTTGCATTTGAGGCTGCAGGCTCCGTGCCCCGATGGTGAGGCCGGGCGTGTGTGTGTCTGATCGCTGTGTTGGATAAAAAAAGGCTTCACCTGAAAAGTGACGAAGCCAAGAGGGTATAATTCGTGAGGAACATATGCTTTTCTTTGCTTTGTTTTTTGTCTTTTAACTTCATTTCATTTTCTTCTTCTTAGCATGATATTCAAGCATTGGAATTATCTGCGAGCCGTGAACTAGCATCGCCAACAGGCAGACGAAGATCTGAATAGGCGCTACGCCTCCATGAGGCACGCCACTGCTGGCCTTCAATGAGGCGGCGCCGTAGGGAGGATGTAGAGCGCAGGCTCGATGTCTGAGGTTGTGGTGGTGGTAGTGTCTGCATCTGTTGGGGACGATTGGGGTCCTCTGACTGTAGTGTGCGGCGGAGGATGCGGTGAAGGGATTCGGGAATCTCATGCCATTGGCCAGCTCGGGCAGTGCTGAGCAAGCCTGGAGGGAAGAGAGCTGCAGGGACAGTGTCGCTGTCGTGAAAGATGTGGTCGTTCAAGTAGTTGATTTCACCAGATTCAATGGCGTTCTTGAGCCACTGCTCCCATTCCTCGTCGAGAACAGCTGAAGTGTCTCCGGCGTCACGTCTCGCAACACCGTCCCTGAGGCGCTCGTTCAGTTCGACACCCACACTGTCCAGCTCGTCCTCGCTCTCGACCTCCATCATTTCGTTGTACAAATCGTCGATAGCAACGCCTTCCACCTCAGCGGACTGATCTCGGTTGGCGCGGGGCAAGTGTTCGATATCGGCCCAGTCTGGGAAACCGTCGGCGGTGGTGTCATGAATAACATACCCCTGCTCCTTCTCGTACTTCTCCTTGGCCCATTTTGTTCCCTCCCACTTGGTCAAGCCTGCGATCTCGGCTCCGGTAAGTTTGAGGCTGTCGAAGGCGCGGAAGAGTCGTCGGTGCCATTGCCAGCGAGAGAGACGGATGCGATGGGTGTGGTGAGTGTAGTCGAGGCCGGGGTACTTGGCTTCCTGGGTGTCGAGGTGGCCGTAGAAAGAGTGGGTTTCCTGCCGAACCTCTGGGATCAAGAGGCGTTGGAGTAGAGCCTGGAAGTTCTGGGGGTCGTTGCTCTTGGGACGAGGGAACATGCACTCGTAAACGAGCTCGTCAATGGGACAGCCTTTCATGGTGGTGGTGAGGTAAGGCCGATGCCGGACAGGTTGAGATGGGTATGAGTTTGTCGAAGAGGCTTTAATTTGCTGTATTGTATGACAGTAGTTGCTCGAAAAAGTTGGCAGTAGAAATATGGTCGTTCACGTAATCTCGGTTGTGTTGTGTTGTGTTGTCGATGGTCCTTTGTACGAGGCAGCAGTGTGACACGTATTGCTGAGGATCAGATCCTCAAGGCAAGGCAGGCAGGCAACCAGGAAGAATGAAAAGTTCAAGTGAGGATTTCAAAACCAGGCTGAGCAGTGGGATTTGTATGTTCGGGCGTTCTCGGCGAGGGTGGAATCAGGCAAGGAACGGCAAGGCCGAAGAGGCTTTTGCGACAGAGAGATCCGATGGATGAGTCGCTAGAGTCTAGAAGACTCTCTCGTAGAAACCTGAAAGTAAATTTGAGTGTAGATTGGACCGTGAGGAATAAAAGAGGAGAGAGTTTAGATGAGACCAGGGAGGGAAGTGACAAGTTAATATGGATGTAATGTAAAGGATGGCATGGCCTTGTATGGCATGCTCATGTATTGGCATGCATTTACCAGTATTAATGCGTCGGGAACAGACCCTCCATCATTTTTTTGTTCCAGGCGGCGGGTTCTTTTTTCTCTTGTCTGGCGCCCCTCCTTCCATCTTGGCTTGGTCCCAGCCTAAGGGCCTTAGTAGGTGTAGGCCAGGGCAGCCCCCAGCCCCAGGGACCAGAAACGGGCTTGAGTGGTGCCAATAGCATCCCCCATCGGGAGCCTACAGGACGTAGAAGGGTCACTTGATAGGCTGAGGATGCTTCTGAGGCCGGGACCTAATGCGCCTGGATTAAAGCTCAACTCTCAGGGTGTACAGTAGGCGGGGGTGTGTAGAGGATGGAGTGTAAGCGGTCTACGAGTCTGTCTCTGTCTGTCTGTGGTCACAAAGAGCCTGAACCTATTAGATTTGTGTAGCAGTCTGCTTGTTGTTTGTTTGTTTGTTTTCTGCTGCTGTTGGATCTCTTAATACTACATAGCCTATGCATGCTTGCAGTATTCTAGTCTGCCACTTGGTCAGTTGTTGGCCATTGATTCCCTTGTCCATGAACTGCGTGTAACCTGTTCGTTTCAACGCTTGGACGAATGATGTTGCAGGCATTAAACAGAAACGTCATCAGAAAATCTAGTATTTATCCATCGTGTTTACCATTTGAGGGATATATGTTCTTTGTATCTATCTACCTGACACAGAGAGGGTTTGTCACACAAGGTGCAGCAAACTCTCACTCGATGCACTTTTTATACACCCTACCAGCTGACCACATACAATTGCACATTTTGTAGACCCAAATGAAAATGACTTTCCAGCAAATACTCAAAACTCAAAAGCTCCTGTAAATCTGATCATCACCACTAACTAACTAACCAAATTCACTGTTCTCGTGGTTGGTCGTCACGAGATTGGCCCAACAAACCCAGAAAATCCGCGAGTCACGCGCAGAGAATGGTCCTTTTAGCTCCACTGCATCTCTTGATTATCCTCGTTATCTCCATCTCATGCGCCTCCGCTAACGTGATGTGATGTGATACCTATCGCATTTTATCCGCTCCCTCGGTTATCACTAATAAACCTTGCCTGTTCTTTTTTGTCATTCTCACGACCGGAACGAAGCCGGTGCGGGCCGGGCATGATAAACTTTGGTAACTAAGGTAGCATGGGAGTTTTGCATTACATGGATATGAGGGATGGTGTGCTGAAACTTGCATCTCAATTTAAGCAATTCTGACTGTTACAGAACTCGAACTTCAGGTGCAGGTTGGGGAGACTTGTCAAAGCTCTTCATGGGCTCAAGACCCCATCGCCCAAACATGGCGGCGTCCTCGTCCCAGCCATTGCACTCCGTTGTGAGCATCTTCTCGCCTGTAAAGATAGCATTTGCACCCGCCATGAAGCACAGTGCCTGCTTCTCCTCCGACATGGTCTTGCGACCCGCTGCGATGCGGATGATGGTCGAGGGCATGATGATACGCGCCGTGGCGATAGTTCGCAGCATGCTCGTGAACTCAACCATCGGTCGATCGCCCAGCGGCGTGCCCTTGATGGGGACCAGGGCGTTGACGGGGAAGCTCTCCGGGTGACTTGGGAGTGTCGACACGGTGTGAAGAAGACCAACGCGATCTTCGCTGGTCTCGCCGAGACCGAGAATTCCACCTGAGCACACCTTGATACCAGCGTCGCGCACGTGGCTCAGCGTCTGTAGTCGCTCGTCGTAGCTGCGTGTCGTGATGACAGACGGGTAGAACTCACGACTAGTGTCGACGTTGTGGTTGTACGCCGTGAGGCCCGCGGCCTTGAGCTCCTTTGCCTGCTCTGCATCGATCATGCCCAGCGTCACGCAGACCTCCATACCCATGCCCTTGACGCCCTCAACCATAGCCTTGATGTTCTTCAAGCTGTTCTTGCGACCGCGCATATCTCTCCATGCGGCGCCCATGCAGAATCGAGTGCTTCCCTTCTCTTTGGCCGTTCGCGCAGCTGCTAGTACGCTCTCGACACTCTCTACTCTCTTGGCGGGAACCTTTGTGCCTTCTTGGTAACGGGTCGATTGGGCGCAGTAGGAGCAGTCCTCAGTACAACCGCCTGTCTTAATGTTCATCAGAGTGCAGAGTTGCACTTCGGCGGGGTTGTGCCATCGACGGTGTACGGTGCTCTAAGAGTTTGTGTTAGCCATGGTGTTGCTCTGTGAGATATTTTCATCAATTGAGCTAATCATCGAACGACAACAGCAGTCACAATCGCGATCGAATGAGGAGAGATGCCCTTACAGCTTGGTATGCCAGCTCAAGGGCAGGCTGGTAGTAAATGGCCGCAATCTCCTCCTTGGTCCAGTCATGTCGAACCTGAGTCGCCGTGACAGCTTCCCTCAGAATCTGCTTCCTCTTCTCAGCCCTCTGCTTCTCAATTGCTTCATTAGCTCCAGCCGGAGGAGGAGGCGGCTGCGATGGTCGAGGATGGAAGTCAACAACTGTTGACATGGCCCGGGAATGTTGCCATCTCGCCGAAGCGGGGAGAGACAAACGGTTACTGGGTGTAACCTGTCGAAAGGCCCTAAGACGGAGAGATGTACCGGGCTTCATTGTGACGAAGGTAATGATGAAAAGGAATGAAAATAGAGAATGTGAGATGAAAGAAGTGAGTGAATTGGCCAAAGTCAATCGAGAGAGGGACAGCAGATTAGCTGTGAGTGAGCTGCAGCAGCATGAGGCACTAAGCCAAGACAAGATGCGTGCAGAGCTATGTACAACACCACGGACTAAGTCGAAAGAGCTCAAAACTCTAACATTATGAATGGACCAGCTCTTGTTGGTGAGCTCTAGACTATAGCTACGCCTCATTCATGCCCCCCCACGGCCGACCTCGGTCAGTCTCCGGTCCTAAACGCAGGCAATTACATACAAAATATCCATGCTACAACCCTCAACTCTTGGGGATATATGCCCCGGTAGTCTCGGCTTTCGGGAGCTTTTCTAGACTGTTGAATTACCATGGAATACCGTCCTAAACCGCGTCTACCGAGATCCACTAGAACCTGGCGATGATCATCTACGACGGGGGAAGGGATGCAGATGGAAATGGAACCATATGATGTAGCTCAACAGACCTGACTGTTGAACGTAGATCATAATGCCAGCTTATGCCTTACGATTTTATGTCTTTCGAGCGCTGTTGTAAAGCTGTAAAGTTGAGGCTCCGTCCCTCGGCCCGCTACCCGTGAACAACAGCATTCATTTTGTTGAAAAAAGGAATCTTGGCCTGCCACGAGACCCCTGATGGCAATTCGACATTTCTCGTTGGCTCGCCTAGCGAGGGGTTTTGGGATTTTGGTTGAGCTTGGTGAGGGGCCTTGTAGCTTATAACCCCGGGAGAAGCCCGCTCTGGACCGGCTTAGCTACCGTGATCGCGGCACTTTAATGGAGCCATGGCGTAACAGTGGGGTTGCTCAATGGAGGCTGTTTTGTTCCCAGCTGTTTTGGTCATGTTGAAGAGAAACAATGTTATAGTTGAAGCATTGAAGAAACTGTTGTTGTAGTATAAAACTCTTAAGCAAGATATCAAGAAGGTAAGAGAAAAGTAACTTGTGAAGAATAAATGCTTGTTGCTCCATGGAGTATATGTATTCATAGTCATTATCTCCCTCAGTCTATCCAGACGCCGTATTCTGCAAACCCTAGATCTCGTTATATCCAAGATAGATCCATACGAAATCCCAAAATGCTCAATATCGCTCTCAGTGCTCAACACTTGACATCTATGCACACCAATCTCGGTAGTAAATCCATACCCCCGATTAAGGGTACGCCGGCTCAGCATACCGTCTCCCAGAAACCCCAAGGGGACTGGTCCCACGCTCGTCAGGCGGCATGCGCTTCTCCCATCTCTTCCTCTCAGATCGCGGATCCCATCCGGGATAGTCGCGCCTTCGCTCGGCATCCGCATGGCTGCTAGTCCGTCTCTCCATGTCCGGTCGGCGCAGGTACCGATCACGTCTTTCTTCTTCTCTTTCCCGGTCAAGTTCCCGCTGTCGACCCCTTCGTTCTCGCTCACGGTCTCGTTCCCTTTCTCTATCTCGCTCTTCACGCATCCGCCTTGATCGCTTCAGATCTTCGTCGCTGGACTCTGCTTCTGAGGAAGCTCCCGATATGTCGGAGTAGCTTCTGCTGAGTCGAGATGGAGGAAGTCGGTCTCGGCTTCGGCGTCCGCGGGATGAGTCGGTGTTGTAGGATGGGGCTCTAGGTGGGTTTCTGGTGCGGTCTGGGTTGCTGCTGAGTCCGTTGGGGAGAATGTTTGAGACTTTCTCGGTCAGCTTTTCTCGTAGGCTGGGGCTATGTGTTGATCTTCGGCGGGTGGAATCGTCCGAAGCTCTCCCATCTACGCGATGAGGTCGGAATGTTGGGGGCGGGTTGCTAGCAACAGGAGGCGGGCGATCATTCGTTGGTGAATATCGGCGAGTCGTAGGCGAAGGCGGGCTTGCTTCAGGTCTTCTCTTTGCGCGAGGAGGGACCGGCTCATCATCACTAGAGTCTGAAGAGTAGTGCCTGGGCTGACTGTGTCGGCGAGGCGGTGCGGGCCGCTTCGCATGAGGGTCCAAATAAGATCCCGGGGGTGCATGCGGTGCATGTGGTGGTACATCTGGTGAAGGTTGCTGGTTATAATCGGAGAAGCTTCGTCTTCGGGCATGTTCGTCAGAGCGGCTGTTGTACCTCTCAGGTGAAGGTCTGGTTGGTCGCCCTCCTGCATGTCTGCCCGGCACATGATTGTACAACGGTCGCTCAGGCCTGGCTCGGGTTCCAGCAAAAGCACTTCCTCTCACGTGGGAGTAGGCGAACTTGGGCTCTGGCCCCTCAGGAGGTTCACCAGGCCCAGTCGGATCTCGTGCTTCTCTGTATGTCTCCCTCTCTCGAGCGTTTGCTTCTTTCCGTAACTTCTCAGCGCATGATTTGTGCCATCGATCCACCTCGGCGTCGGCTTGTGTTGGGAATACAGTTGGAGGTAGGTCGGCTGGAAAGTCTGCGCCAGTCTCGGGATGTTTTAGCTGCCAGTTCTTCACGGCGAACTGTAGGAATGGAACGTGTTCCTCGGGACCGAGAAGAATCTCGAGAGACTCCCATCGCGAGAAGCCTCGAGCGGTCAGGGCAGGTATTGAAGGGGGTGCGAAATCGTCGTCCGTTGGCTGTAGTGTGTGTTGACATCCAGTGACTTGCCAGATGTATGAGATGGACTCGTGTGGCATTTCAAATAGAGCTTTAAACGTTAGGTATATGTCGCACAAAGTCGCTATTATACTTACAGTCATAATCGCCTCCAACAGCCTTGTAGAAGGCGGCCAGCTTTTCCGGGGTAAGGTGACAAACGGTTTTATCGCCTATCTCGAGTATCTATTATGACGTAAGGTGGTTAGTATGCGATCTATCGAATATTGACAATTTTGGAACCAAGCGTTTAAAGAAAGGGAACGCGCATACAATATGACGACTAATAGCTCTTAATAGAGCATCTAGTAGCTTTGACGGACTTTTATCCTTCTCGTACATATACGAATACTCAATAGCCGGAGGCGGCGGGGTTGACGAAGTTGCGCCCGGCGGGGCTTCTGTCTTTGGAGGGGCCGCCATAGTTGAAGAGTAGGAGACGAATAGTGAGGTCAAAGATGAAGGTGAGAAGAGAGGTTGTCGAGAAAAAAGATCACGATGAAGGCGGTATCACATCCAGGGCAGATCGCGGGGAAACGTGGATGGCGGTCAGCGGATCGATATCGATATCCAAGATGGACAGTGCAAGTTGTAGTGATGCCGTAAACGAGGACGATGGTGCATTCGGCAAGACTCTTCAGAAACAACGGAGGGAAATCAAACAATAAAGACGACGATTAAAAGTCGCAAAAGTGCAGAGTAGCACAGACCCGATCAAGTCCCGTCAGGTTCGGGTTGGGATCCAATACCTTATATGAAATGGAGCCCAGCTGATGAATGAAATGACAATGACAACCTAAACTACCTGAGTCAAAAGGTAAGGCAGGGCAAGGCAAGGCAATGCCAGGCAGAGTTGACCGGGGTGGACTTGGCGAAGAAGTGGGCAGAAAGACGAGGATCTTTTTTATTCAGGTACTCAAGGGGAAGAGAGAGAGAGAGAGAAAAAGGCACGAGCACAGGAACAAGGCAACGGTAAACAAGGCACAAAGAGACAAGAATGGAAGACAGATAGAAAAAAGGACGCTTGCTGGTGCTGCTGCTTGTGAGAGTGAGAGGAAAAGACTTGGTTCCATGATTTGACTGGTCTCTTGCATGGATGTGCCTGGGAGACTGCGGGTGGCTGACAAAAGGTTGCTCCTAGCAGATACTCTGTACAGTATAGCACAATAAGCAGCTGACTCTTGTATCATCCGGAGCTACTCCTCTACGTCTACCTAAGTTATTTGCCATGTTGATCTTTTGTTTCTTCAATCTCTTTGTTACACTGCCTTTGTCTTGTTAATCCTCTCTACGGTGTTTATAACTATCCCGCCCGTCTCCCATCGGAATCTACAATAACAGCCTACTTCCGAGAAACAAACACAACGCATCATGAACTGACATATCAAAACGCAAACAGACATCATATCACATCGCAGCAGCCCTTCACTGCCGTCCCCTCGTGGCCTGACACGTGCATCACTGTTGTAGGCGCCCCGGGTGATCCCTCCCACGAGGACCAGGCAGTACAAAAGACCAAGTCGAAATAGAAGTGGATTCCGTCTTCTTCATTTTCGCAACGGTCTACGGCTGTGTAAGGTAATCTAAGCCCATAACACGAAAATAGCTGTTTTCAAACCTGGTTGGTTCCCTCTTGAGGCTGAGCTTACTGTACTTTTTTGCTGTGTCGCAGAAACGGTGTGCTGAGCTGAACCCCCACCAAGATCTGTGAGATGATTTGGCATGGGCTGAATAATCTCGAAGATTCTTACATGTTCCCTCAGCGTCATTTGAGGCTGATAGATCAGTTTATTCGGATATTTTCGTGAACGGGACGCGGGATGTACAACGTGAGAATGAACAAGCATCTTGTGAAACAACATGGCACTGATGTCATTGTTTACTCGAGGACAGGGGACCATTTTTAATTAACGGCCCAACCAAGCAAATCTGTTCCGAAAACCCGGAGCAGAGACCGTTGAGCCCGGAGATGTAGGGTAAGCCATTTTTCGTAGGGCAGAACCAGGGTTGACTCCACTAACTCCAATGAGGCAACGGTCATCTCCAATTTCATCTCGTACTGTTGGCCTCTTCTTCTGAAAGTTGAGACAAGCAATTCCGAGCTTTGTGACGTCTTTGTCCACTTCTTTCACACTCCTTCTGAAATACTTCTTTGTATAATCGCTGAGCTTTGATCCGCTTCTCTTCTACGCCTCTTCACCGTATTCTTGGTATCAGACCACCATGGACGCCCTCAAATCAGCCATCACCCCCATCACGCATAACCTCCCCGCGCCGATTCGCGACTTGGGCGTTTCCATCATCGGCGAGACCTGCTACAAATCTCTACTCCTCGACGTCAACATCGAGGATGCCGATTGCATCAAGTTCGCTGTCTCCAAGGCTCTTGGCATCGGTATCATCGCCGCTTCTTCCATCGTCAAGGTCCCCCAGATCCTGAAGCTCATCAACTCCAAGTCCGCCGAGGGTGTATCTTTCCTCTCATACCTTCTCGAGACGGCGTCGTACATCATCTCGCTCGCCTACAACTTCCGAAATGGCTTTCCTTTCAGCACCTATGGCGAGACTGCTTTGATCGTGGGACAGAATGTTATCATTTCCGTGCTTGTTCTGAACTATAGCGGCCGTGCTAGTCTGGCAGCTGTGTTTGTCGCTGCGCTTGCTGGAACTGTTGCTACGCTGTTTGCCGAGAATGTCGTGGATGCGCAAACCTTGAGCTACCTCCAGGCTGGTGCTGGTGTACTGAGCGTTGCCAGCAAGCTGCCTCAGATCCTCACCATCTTCCAGCAGGGCGGCACTGGTCAGCTTAGCGCTTTCGCTGTAAGTCAATCTTTTTTCTCCCCTCTTCGTTTGTACAATGACTAATGGTAATGCAGGTCTTCAACTACCTCGCTGGTTCTTTGTCCCGAATCTTCACAACCCTCCAGGAGGTCGACGACAAGCTCATTCTCTACGGATTCGTCTCCGGCTTCGTCCTCAACGCCATCCTTGCTCTCCAGATGATCTTCTACTGGAACGCCCCCTCTGAGAAGGCCAAGGGCAAGCAGCCTGTTGCCCCCATTGCGGCCAAGCCTGCTGTTCTGACACCCTCTTCCTCTACCACTGCTACTCCCAAGAAGAGCCCTACCACTCGCCGACGTGGTTAGATGGTCACACCCTTTTTGTGTGGTTGCGTTTGCTTTATAGACTCGATTTGGCATAATCATTTTTAATAAGATTTTACTGTTACGCGCTTTGCTTCATGTTGCTTTGCTGTGTGATTTTGACATGCATTTATCGTCAAATGTTACACGAAAACGTGTGGTGCTAACTACCTACATAAACGTGTTGCACAAAACCTACCTATGATGCTATCCGAAGCAGTGGTGCAAATGGTATCCCCCTTATATGCTGCCCGTTGAACGCCGTTGTAATAACCCAAAGTGTCGCTAATCCTTTTCCATTACCCAATTCCATACAATATCCAATCAAAACATTGATGCAGTGACTCTATTCCATGTCGCACGTGTAGGTCGATCGTTTCGACCTGCGCATTGGAGACAACGTCGCTGTTCGCCAAGGTTGCTCACAGAGCAGCTGAAGCAAACATGCTTGCCACAAGCACTGCACGAGTGATCCTCGTTGTTGATACCGTCGATGTCCATGCCATCATCGCCACTGTTGAGACTTGCACCGCAGTCGTCGCAGTTCGAGGGGGAGAGTTGTGTTTGGCCCAGGCTGGTTGTTGGGGCTGAAGGCGCCGAAGAGATGTTCCAGAACCGGTGGAGAGATTGTTGGTTTGATTCAGGTCGATCAGGTTCGAGTGGTGCTTGTATGTTCTCAGACGGAAGTTCAGTGTGTTGATGCTGGCTCTGCGCAGAGTAAAGCATGTTGAGAGTATGTTCTGAACTCAATTAGCGCATGTACAGTGCACGGTTACTTGTATAAGAACCTACCATGAATCATCTCTTCTGAAGGTCGATTATCGCGGAATCGCTTCATGGTTCGACTGTGAAGATGAATTGGAGTCGATGCCATGATCGCGAAAGGGTTGGTGATGGAGTTGCCGAGTCGAGGAGGAGAGTCGAAGGATGAGACGGATGAGGGAGAGGCGCAGAGCTCAGAGACGGATCGCTTGCGTTTGTGGGCCATTTTGGTTGTGGGAAGGACAGGTTTTTGAGAGTATAGAGGGGAGTCGAAACAATTAGGGTAATGTTACAATGGATGTAAATAGAGAGGATGAGGTGAGATGGATCAACTTCTCTACAGGAACTGAGACGAGACTGAGACTGTGGGGCTCGAGTTGGCTGCGCGACATGACGCGCTTAAGTGGTGACGTTGGACGCGTTAATAGCCCACGCCAATCATCGCGCTATATTTACCTACCTTACCTATCCTGGCTATCCTTCTATAATACACAAAACGTCCATCTTGGGACGGGTGGATGGGATGGATGTCTTTATATTGGCACTTGCCCTGCATGAGGTAATCTACCTTAGGTATAAGAGGACTTGAGCTGGGCGTGGAATTTCCTCTCCATGAGAAGTCTGCATGAACCACACATCTATCTCTCTATTATGAGCAATCTTTCTACAGAACAAATTGTGACTATCCTTAGTACAATCCCAGGTCTACTTGTATCATGTCTAAGTGCTTGGTTCGCATACCTTGCCCTTCAGCGCCGCCATGTAACATGCAGTCCCTGTACCAAGCTTCTACGGATACTGATATCTTATTTCCGAGCGAGAATCTGCTCCAGAAGCCACCTGCGGCCCACCGAAATATAAGTGGACGAGGGCACAGAGTTTGAGATTCTGCCACCAACAAGACTCGACAGGCAACACAACTTGTTGCACCGGACCCAGTTGCAGTGTGACATGATGGACATAAGCTGTCTGGATTCTGGGGTCAGTCTATGTCTGAACGTCTTTATGAATATAAATGTGCTAAGTCTAGTGCTTGCACAGAATAAGCAACTAGATGTATTTTGTTAACCATGTTAAATCCTCTGAAGTAACTAACAGCAGAGATGAGGCCTCCCCACGTTCATGACGGGAACTAAAGTAGTGGAGCCCACCTCAAGCTTGTTATTCCCGTCAATGCTATCCCAAGCGCTCATCGCAGTATAAGGCAATACTCGTTGCATGATTACGCTGCATGATAAGCAGCCTATCCGTCAGTATGCACACGAAGATGGCTTGGAGTTGTTTCCTCTGGTGATGAATGGACACGGCGAGAGAGACAATGGTCGACTGTGCGGGATACATGGCATGCTTTGACGCTCCTTGCATGTCCGACTCAGCCGCAATTTGCTTGTCCTTTGCTCCACCAATTGCCTCCCCCATTAGCATCATCATCCGCCGAAGCAGGTAGTTGATGGAGAGCACTACGCAGGGCATTACGGACTCAGAAGGTAAAGTATATGGGCCGTACTAAACCCGGAGATCGATACAACACCTTCTTGTCTTCTGCCTTCTCTCTTGGCACGGCTGGGAGCGAATCGTACCCCTGAGAGACTTGCCTCATCCATTCGCGCGGGCATGTAAGCGTTCTATACTGTTTAAGGGTCGCAGAGCAGGCAGCTCGCCACACTCCGATGAGGCAAGTCACAGGGGTAAGTTCAGCTCCACACCACACTAACCATCCCCCTTAGCCCCCATCCCGGGGCGTCATCTCAACTGAAAAGGTCCATATTGGATATATAAGGTTGTCGAAGCCAACTTAGTGATGACATGACAGCAACCACCGAAAAACACAAAGAAGCTTTTGATATTCTTCCGGTCCACAGACGCATTCTTTCAATATGGTTCAATTATCAACTGATGCTGTCATCACCCTCGTCAGCACAATTCCTGGACTCATTGTCTCTTGTCTAAGTGCCTGGTTCGCCTACCTAGCACTACACCGAAAACCCATCCCCCAGAGCGATGTCGAAACAGCCGCGATGCTCTTCATGATCCCAACGGCATTTTCTATTCCTCCTAGGTTCGCACTTACATGTCGCCGCCTTTTAATGAGTTGAGCCTGACTTGTTTGTCCTCCAGTGCCTTGTCCCACACCGATTCAGAGAGGACATTGACGAATGGCGATGCCCTTCAACTACCACCCGCAACGAGTCAACAATGCATTGGGTCGAGCCACTCTCGAGTGCTTGCACATGCTGAACGTGTATCATAATATCGTCATGAAAATAGGATACAAATTGAGAATGCGCTGCTTTTCAATGCCTCAACATGGGCCGCGGTGCATACGACACCACTGGTGTCCCCAAGCCACTGCCCCTCACCAAACGAGGCTTTCTCACTCGGCTCACATACACTACCCATCAACCAACCCGATACAGCTGTTCACTATGAGTTAGCTCTCAGTGGAAATGATTGCACCTTAATGGACTATTGCCAACCTGCAACGACACATGAGGAATCTCAGGAGAACGGATTCATCCACCTAAAAGCCTTCCTCGCACGAGGCCACTTCTTGGACTGATACAACTTGTACGCAAAGAACAGTCCAACGCACGACACAACCAAGCCAAGAGTGGAGTAGACGATGGTGACGATTACTTCGGTCGACATTGGAAGGGATCGAGCGGAGAAGTGTTGTAAAGGACAAAATGGGGGTGTAGCGGATGTAATAAATAGGGACCTAGGCCTCAGGACCCAATAGATTATATAGGCAGGTAGGTATGTATGAATACAGTAGGGCTATCCTACTCCATACCGTCGATTGACTTACAGGTGGTTTTTCTCTTTCTGTATCCTCCAAGCGTTCATCAGTGCCGTATTCTCTCCCTGGGGGCCCTTTGCCTCGAGGCTGTGCTGCAGTAGTAAGTGACACGAGTTGCACATTTGCCCTCCTTTATGGCTGCACAGAGTGAAACACGGGACACAAGTAGACTTTTAACTTCTATCCTAAGGAGTGAAGGGGGGACTTGAGTAAATCAGGTATTATGTAGGGACTTTAACATGATATAGGCACCTACCCAGTAATTCAGTAGAAGTTTAGACTGATAGGTTGCTCTATCCCCGATAATTATGGAAGATGAGGTACCGAGCCCTTAGACAATGACAGTGAGACTCCTTCCACTCTTCATTAAACATTGTATAGGTACATCCCCTACTAAAGTTGGTAACCCTTTTCGGCTTCTGCTTTCTTCATCTCCCTCTTCTTTTACATGAATTTGGATAACGATACATCATTGCTCGTACAAAATCGAAGCGCCAAAGGGCTCAGCATAACCTCTTTTATCACGCAAAAGACATCACAGACAATATGAGTCAAATCAAATATACCACCACTATACCCCAGATATACAATACAACCATCATCATTGGAGCTTGTAGAGTGGTTCCTCGCGATGAAGGCACTGACTTTGACATGGGCCAATGTTAGTGGAATGATGCCCTCATGGATCAGAAACGTCTCGCCCAACTCGGTCACCGTCAAACGTGGCTCAGTGCCCAGATTGCTGAGGGTTTTATCCAGATTGCCCCCAGCCAGATGATAGGCAGAATACTCCTGCACATACGAAACGCTTGTGATGAAGCAAAGATGACAAATTTGCCCACCGAGATCCTCGTTATCCTCTACGGCTTCGGAAACCCTGCAATCGGCTGTCATATGGATTGCACCAAAGACCTCCTTAAGCCTGGTGCAATGATCACTCCTACCAATATTCTCAACGCATTGCTCCCAGGCCGAGATGTAACTTTGGCCATGCGCGTGTTTACTACGAAACACTGGGTGCATGCTTACGGGCTGCACAGAATGAAGCTTGACGAAGTTAAGAAGGTTTATCCAGATGCCTACAAAAAAGCCAGCGAGGATGGAACATTGATCAAGCAAAATTTTACCGAAGAAGGCGCCTTTGAATACCGGAATCCAAATGAGGAGAAGATAATATCGGAAAAACGTCACTACGAGCTTGCGCTCTGGTTTCGAGAAGGCCTCGAAAAGGACACAGATGGTACCACGGTAGTCAAGGACAGAATATTAGAATTCATGGACCCGTATCCTCGGGAGACAAAGCTGAAATACTTGGTCAGGGTAGCCTCGTTGGCAACGGTAGTGAACTTCCGGCTGTCAATGGCATTCTTGACGGATAACATGGTTGCTCACTTCAAACTCAAACGCCCTATGCAGCAGACTTGCCTCGAGTGGGAGATGTGGAGGTGGCTCGAACGCCAAGCTAATCTCACACGCTCTAATGGATATTACGACTTGTTCAAAGATCAGATGGATATCGAGGACGGGGCCGAACTACCATGTAGTGGATATACCCGATTCTACCTTTATCTACGTGCAGCTCACCATGAAACATACTTAGCTGAAGAAGAAGAAGGGAGACATACAGTAGAACACATCGAAAGTGTCTTGGAGGATATGGAACTTGTCTTTGATTACGTACTAGACAAGGTCCAGGAGGAAATACTCGATCCCTGCGACGAGATCATTGAAAATACGAAAAAGCAGTACGGAAATGAGGCACAGTGGGATATAACTCAGCTACCAGACTTTTGGCCGGAGGGTGTGCAACGTGCTATGCGAGCATTAGTCGACTTGATTTATGATCAACGTCCAGTAGGCTACACCCAGGAGTAATAATGAGAGCAGAGATAAGGTAGGTAGGTAGGTTAGAAGGTATAACAAGCAATGCGATTGTCCATCATTCCCTCTTACATAGTAGAGACCTAATTTAAACATGTACTAAGTTATCTATACTATGGGAGCAAACACGGAACCTAAATAATATTGAAATAAAATCAGCAAAAGATATACTAAAGCCTTAGGCTAACTTACCTAAGTATTTGTGTTAATTAAGATCAAGATCTGGAGTTTTCTTCATTCCCTCGCCACGCAATTTATGGGCTTTGGATTAAAACTTTGAAAACTTGTTGAAGAGGCTGTGGCTGGTTTATAAGGTAGTTCTTAGCAGGTTAGAGTTAATGTTAAAATTGGGTGTTTTGTGTGCTTTGAGCCTGATCATCCTCACAGACGAGCAGCAGCCACTTATTTATACACCTTTAGAGTCAGTTATCAGGATATCTAGCTTTTCAGCTAAAAGCAAGATCCTAGGCAACAGTGAGGGCGACGAGTATTTCGCCTGTATGTGTTTTTTTGGTGTTCTTTACCTTTGTGGCCTTGAGGCTGAAGCCTCTTTTTAACCCCTCAGCCCTATCACAGTCTCCTTTGACCAGCTGATTCTATCTGTCTTGTCGTCATGGCCAAGCCAGAACGGACACTAGACATCCAAGGAGAATTTACTTCCCTATTCTGGAAGAAGCAAAGCTTCTCATTGGTTCTTGAAACTCACCCCAATCTTGTAGATTATCCCATTCGCTCTTTGTAACGATGCCATCTCTTATGAACTATAAGCTTTGGTATTTGGGGTCAGGAGACACTGCCAAGTTTACTCTGAAAGCATACACGTGGGTTTACCACTCGACGATTGGATTCACGATGATCTTGTGCTCAAGATCAAGCTTTACCACTCTGCACTGAGATGAAAAGGTTGTTTCAAGCCATTGGGACTTTCACTATAAGTAGGGTCTTATCTCCTCCCATCATATCTGTCCTGTTCTGTTCAGTTCTGTTCTGTCCCATCACTCACCACCACCTTTGGTCATCTCGGGCCCTTCTTTGCACACAACTCAACTCATACATCATATCGCCATGTCTTCATCTTCAAGTCAAACGACTCCTCCAGGCTCATCAGAGGCCCCCAGCGGAAGTAACTTTCTACCACCCTACGAGTCAGCTAAACTGTCTCACGAGCCTATCCCAGAGCCAGCGAAAGTCATCATCGCCGAGCCATTTGGAGTCATCATCGAGTCCGCAACGCCTATACTCGCAAGGCCTGTACTACTACAAAACTCAAGACATCGCCAACCTCATCACCCGCAGGAGGAAGAGACGTCCCGGGCAGGGTGCGCATCTCTTTTCTGGGGTCTTTTCATTCTCGTCGACCTCTTTATCGCTATCCTTCTCGTCTGTTTGCTCACGGGTAAACCCAAATCACCGTGATCATAAAACGGCACGAGGGTTGATTTTGTAAGTCTACCTTAGGGAGAGACTTCTGGGATGCTTCTGACATTTTGTGCAAGCATGTTCAAGTCAGGGATGTTTAAGTGGCGGGAGTCCGATCCAATCTTCCATCTGCTTACCCAGCGGTCATGGACACTTCACCTCAGAAGACGGGGTTGGTCACTGGAACTAGGTAGTCGACTTGTGATGCGGAATTTTAGGCCGTCTCTGGATAGTAGCCTGTGGAGGGATGGAGTTGCGTGAGCTTACATGCTCGACTGAGATCGTGTCAATGGGGGTCTTTTTTTCTTGAACACGCTTTTATAGTCAATGATTCAAGATTCTACTTCATACTCTAGTAGGGTCTTTCATCCCTTTCGGCTTCCTGCACTACTGCGTATAGATCTGATCGGAAACATGTCCCACGATCCCCAAGTAACAGATTTCGCCTTGACCAGTTGCATAAAAGACTCAGCAATCAACCTTTCGAGAACAGTGTTTGTCACGATATTGACTTAGAAGTACACTAGAGACTAAATGCCACACATAATCAATGGTTCAGTCTTCCCGCACTGCTCCCCACACCATAAAATCTGATATCCTCCCCCCTAAGGACGAACCACAAACTTTCCAATCCCCCCCTTACTCTTAAGAGTCTTCTCACATCCCCTCCTTACTTCTTCCAAATCATCCATGTCCACCGCCGTATTGACAGCCTTGACCATCCCCTTAGCAACCATATCCGCCACAACCTCCATGTCCTCTCGAAGCCCTGGATGTCCCGATATGAACTCATACTGAATCTTTGTACCGCGCAGCTTCCACGAGTACCAGATCTGCAAGAAGTCAAGGACCCAACCAAGCCATGCGGGGAACTTGGGGCCGAGCATTTCTGCCATGACTTCACTTTTGGGGATGCTGGCGATGCTCATGAGGATGCCGTCGGTTTTGAGAACGGAGATACTTTCGTTGAGGGTGGAGAATTGGGTGCTTATTGCAAAGTCAACGGTGCCGCGGCCGATGAGCTTGACGATGTCTTGGGTCTTGTAGTCGTAGAGCTGAGTGACCATTCCGGGAAGATACTCTTCAACCAAGCCCATCTTTGGCGTCGAGACAGTCGAAATGATCATCTCGGCACCAAAATAGTTCCGTGCGATCTGGATGGCCGTGTTGCCAGATGCACTGAGAGCAGCGGGTATGTAAACAGTCTGTCCTGCTAGGCTATCTCTTCCCTGAAGCTGCAGTCCACGCTTGATGCTCTGGTAGGCAGTTACTGCGAGAGCTGGCACAGCAGCGGCTTCTTCAAAAGACACATGATCCGGTTTTTTGTGAAGAAACTGTGGCTCTGTCAGGGCATATGTCGAGGCCCAAGCTGCCGGGGGTCTAGCGAGATGGGGTTTCTCAAACTCCATGCCGTAGACTGCATCTCCGACTTTGAACTCAGTAACTACAGAACCAATCTCTACAACTACGCCAGAGCCTTCGATTCCAAATGGGATTGGGAAGTTCCTGTATTATGTGAGCTTGTAGCATGCGTGAAGAGTGGTTGTCGACTTACGAGGCCTTGTAGAGCAAGTCGAACTGTCCAGATGCAAACCCTGTTTCACCAGTATTGATGGCCACAGCTTTCATGCGGAGAAGAAGCTGATTTGGCTTGGTGATTTTGGGTATAGGCTGTTCTATGACCGTGTACTCTGCTGGGAGACACTTCTTTGGTGCCACAAGAGTTCGAGTGGTGGATGGTAGTTTTGACATTGTGACGTTTAGATATGTCAGTCAAATAGAAGTGAAAGAATGAGTGCGTTTGGTTTCATCATATCAACAGCGGACGTCAGGTCTTTAATCAGTCCATTATCACGCGACGGCGGCGGAGGTCGGTGCCTCGGCGGTTTGTGGGGACATTTCGGGGAGGGCCCACCGAAACCGCCGAACTCCACCACCGGAGACCTTTCGGTCACTCGACTACCAATATGAGGAGCTCATATTGCGGACTTTGCTGTTGGTAAGATTACCCGGTGGAGATTTACATGACTTGAGACATGAAAGGCATATCCAGGAATAACATATCCTTGAACACTTTTACCAGGACATTATCCGCATTCATTTTGTCCTCGAACATGTCAATCCGAGACCAGATCCCTCGATCTACGAGTGCTCATTCAGAGCAGGACTATATGTGATCTCGATTTCATATACTACATACATTTCTGAGAGGTTCCGTTACCACAGAAATCCTCTGTCGCCAGATTGCCATCAACTACAGTGACTGCAACAAATCTAGGTGACCCTTGCTACCGTGAACGCCTTACAAATAAAGAGCAAAACTCCTACCATCATACTTTTCGACAAAGAAAAAAATGAACACGGCGTTGATCCTGTCGCATGCGAGAGCGAATAAACCGCTCGTTTCGCGTCTGTGCCGCACAACGACGGTCTTCACCACCCTCCATGCCAAGAACTGTTACCCTCCCAGTTCGGGTCTCGACGTCTGTTGTGAATTCCATACCATCGCGAATAGCTCGACTCATCTAAAACACAGTTAGTATCAGAACGGTACTCAGACACGAAAGTTTATGTACCTCTCTCACGACTGATGCCAAGCTGGTCCGCAACATTGACATACCCCTCCTGCACGGCGCCTTTATCCTTCTGAACCTTTGCTACAAGCTTCTCGTCACCCTTCCAGACACTGCGACACATGGGGCAAGTCACTTTCCCACCAGCCTTTGTCTGCGCCCACATCCTGAAACACTCCTCGTGAATGTTCTGACCACAGGCGGCAGCGCACCAAACGATAGACTCTTGGTTCTTCTCGTCAAGCTCACAGTAGCAGATGGGACAATCGCCATCGATGGGCTTCCGCTTGTCGGACTCTGCTTGTCCAGGGGCCGAAATGGGAGGCGCAGAGGCAAAGATTGATTGAAGTTCAGTGCTCAGAAGCGCGAGCTGGTAGACGAGATTAAAAGGCGCGTTGAGAACTTGCTTCATGACCTAAGTTTTGTCAATAACGCGATCGAATAGTCAGGTGCGATACTTACATAGAGAATATGCTTGCACTGATGGCCCTTCTCATGGTGAGGGCACGTACATCGCGGCTGTTTTCCAACATGAACAGTGTAGATGTTTCCAGTCGATCCTGTCATCTCAACATCTTCCTCAGGGCAGTCTTGGGTTCCTCCCCTGACGCGATTAAGCACGTAAAAGCGCTGAGAAAGAGCCCGGTCGTAGATCTCATGAAACGACTGAGGTGGCTTAGGTCTGAACCTGCGGAGTCGCTTTTCTTCATTTGCGACTTTCGGTTTCTTCACTTTCTTCTCCTTCTCGGCTTGATACGAGACTTCTTCTTCAGTGATTTCATGGGCTTTGCGCCTCATTGGTGCTGGTGGCAAAAGTGCATCATGCTGAACGCTTGTAGCTTTCTGGGATGACTGACCCGCTTTGACCGTGTTAATCAGATCTGGTGAGACTGGCTCTTGCGGTGTCTTGAGATTGTCACGAGCAGCAGAACGCAAAATTCTGGTTGATTTCACACTGGCAGACCCCATTTTGATGAGCCTTTTGTTTGTCCTGTGATAATTTGAGAGAGATTTGAGGGAGACGGAAAATGTGATTTCGTCGCGACTGCCTCCAGGGTATGGCAAGTTCCCTTAGCATTTTGGGCAGTGGCGTACAGTTACATGGTCACGTGCCACTCCTTCCTCATCAGCGTTTGGACTTTACACGTCAACGTCAAGGGCAACGTCATCTCAAAAACCCCTGTGAATCATCCAGCGTTTCAAAAAAGATAATTGAGTTCATTCAAGGATGTCGATTGAATTGTGAAAGAGATGATTGGTGTTTTCTTTAATGGAGTTATTGCATGCGACCTCAGTTACAGTGCATTGGAAAGCGATTCACAAACTTCACCATTTAACAAAGACATCAACTTAGAAAGGAACTGCTCTTTAGCATTGGTTTATCCTATCTTCTTCATCCACTGATCCATCTCTTTTGACTGGCTTCATACCGCTCATGATAGCCCAAAAAGAAACATAGCCAAACGCCCCGAAACAAGGGACTAAACCCGCCCCTGCTCTCCTGAGGGAACATAGATGCCCCGCCGTAATGCGCCTCCTATACATAGAAAAATAACAAAAGAAATCGAAAGGCAGGTTGATGTAGTAGGTACAGGCTGTGCCGCAAAGACGGCAGCCTCTTTGAAATGGTTCAACGCCGAGTCTATGCTATGGCTGTCAAAGGTGTATAGTATTAGACATGAAGGGAATAAGTGTGTGTGGCCGTAAGGTCATCGAAGTGATAGTATCATGGAGGTCGTATGGGTGAGGGCCGTGGTACTGTCATCGAGGTATCGGGTGTTCATCGTACTAAACCACGGGCGCGGGTATTATTGTGTTTGGCCCGGGTGTTGATTTGATATGGCTATGGTTGTCGTCAAGAAGCGTCAACGTTCACGCAGCTCTGACGCGATGCCTAGGAAAGTGTCGCAAGATATATGCGCGCGGCTTTCAAGGCAATGGGCGTCGGTGGCTGGGATCGCGAGGCTGCTGATATCGACCAGATTGTTGCTGCTGGGCAGTCAACCATTCTGTAGAGCCAGTCTGTCGACCAGGTTGCTCAGCAGGCAACTTGGTATCGCTTCCGCTTGCGCCAGTGTGGTTTGATCCGCCAGGGGATCCAGGAACCAAGTCAGTTACGGCCTGTGCAATTGAGGCCACAACGTAGCCTCGGAGTTCGTTGTCTTCCCGGCTGTCTTCCTTCTCCAGTCGGAATCGCTCGTCCTTGTTCATGTTGGATCGGCGCATGTTCTTGATCTCTTGCATAACATAGAGCAGAACCTCTTCAGGACATCGGTTACGCTCAGCAGCGTGCTGGTTCTTGCGCACGTATCGTCGAGTGACATCAGTAGCGCCATCAATGGAGAATGCAATGCAGTAGGACATCTTTTTGCCCCAGCCCTCAGCATATAGGCGAGGGTTATCCCATGCTTCCTCACAAGCATCCACATGGACCCATCGCTTTTGGTGGTCTGAATACACCTCAGTCCATACATGGTCCTCGGCGTTCCAGACCCAGCGAACACGGCCTCCAACAGCTCGGCAAAGCATGCTAAAGCAGTTGGCCCATTCGCCAACACGTCCTCGTCGAGTTTGTAATAACCGCCAGACATCACCGTAACGAGGGAAGCGCTCGAAAGCACCACAATGTTGAGCAGAGCATTGATACAATTCGACACGGAGGGCGCCGCAAGCACTCTCTTCAGGTGAAGGAGCAGTCATACCTCGGGCGATGGTGGGAGATAAGCAGACAGGGCAGGGTGGGTTATTGACCCAGCTAAAGAAGGATCGCTTAAACCATCTATCAACTGTGTTAGTCAATCCATCCAAACGAGATCGGATGGAAAATGACATACCTTAATAATGCCCGGATGACACAGTCTTGGTAACCCCATTCGGGTCGTCGTCCATCACCCATACTCTCAGCCTGAGCTTGCAAGACCTGAGTCTCTTCCTCGGCCTCGCCATAGATACGATCTAATGGGATGGTTTGCAATGCCTCGTCCAGCAGACCGGGGTTCTCGTATTTGGTTGGTGTTAACGATAAGCTGATGAGGAGGTTTCTGAATTTTTGAGAATCGCGATCACCAGCGGCGGGAGGTGTAGGGATCTTGGGGAGATGTCGTAGGGCGGAGTACGAGGGAAGACCAGGTCCTTGGGATGTCGAGGGTCGGCTATCGCTGGGGAATGGAGAGCTTCGCATACGGGGAGACTGCTCTCCCAAGCTCGGAGAGCCTTGTCGCGATGAGGCACGGAGATCATTCATGCGCTTGTCACGCAACAAGCCTTCGAATTGAACCCGAAGGTCTCGGGCCCATTCCTCGCCATACTCGCCCGCAGGCGTACGTTGGCCCGCCATAATTGTTAATATGTGGTTTTGTAAGTGTATAAGTTCGTGGATGAAGATGTTGAGGATAGATGTTTCAGTATATGTCGTTGCCCAGATACGTGGCCGGGCTAGGTAGTTGATGGCTCAATTGTTGCTATTTACGAGGCCTAAGAAACCTCGGAGTGAGATATGTCGTCGTAATATTGATCGTAAATTGTCGTCGTCAGCAACGAGAGGTGCGTGATGGTAGGCCTGATTGCCACGGTACACGCGTTGTCCAGATGAATCCTTTTGGTCCTCAGAATGACCAACTGACTGACTGTTGCCGCGGGAAGTGTCGCTTGCTCTGACCAGTTGATGACTAAGGTAGCCAGAATCGTTTGTTTTCTTTTTTCTCAATCGTCGTGAGTATCGTCGAATACTCCTTCGTCGTAGAAACAAGTTGAGTCGTTTCTTGTGTTCGTCGTCGCCGAGAGTGAAGGGTTAAAGGAGAGGAGTTGACGGCTCGCGAATGGCTGACCACTGCAGGCAGGTAAGAGAGACAGACAGCACAAAAGAGGAGAGGCAGGAGCAGGCGGCGATGAGAATCGAGGGTGGACCAGGGGAATAAAGGGAAAGGGACGGGGTGTCTCGGGAGGGTGTGCGTCTCGTTCGCTCTTGCCCACTCTGGGCCAGAGCCTACGATGGCAGTTTACGCGTCAGCAGTGAGCGCCAGGCCAATGAGGGAGCCGACTGTTGCTCGAGGTGGGGGCCGCTGGGCGCAGGGGCATGTACTGGTACAGCTGCCTCGTACTCTTGTTCAAGTGCTCTGGGAACTGAGAGAACGCCCACTGAGCCTTATAATGATGGCTGAAATGATTGGTCTGTGATGAGTTGGACGGATATTCAGTGCTTGCAGGCTCCGGTTGTTATTTAATATTAGGGCCTTTGAAGCCTACGAATATTGATGCGTGTCGCTATCGTGAACGATTAAATGAGCCTCCCGAATATGTAATACATTTTGACTCAAATTGAATGAGAACGGGTCAACTATTCTCAAGTCTACGCAACAGCTTCATCATCAAGAGGCGAACCTAGAGGGCCAATCTCAGCAGGCCAGGGCAAGTGTACGTAGTCTTTTTCCAGTGAGTGATACACTTTGAATTGCGTGCGTACGTACGTCGACCTAGGGAACACCGAAAAGCGAAGTGGCGCCTGGCCTAGATCCTCGTCATCAGCGAATTAGCAAGCGTCAGCATTTGCTTGTACTACATGTACTTTTTGATAAGGTCAGATGGAGAAAAGAACTACAAGAGGCGATACGATGTTTTAACAAATTATGGGAATCTGTATGAGAATAATGGGAAAGGAACGACAATCTGTATCCGTGCTGGCTGTGGCAATGTGAAGCCTCTAACTGAACCCAGCAGATGATAAGCGCGGGGAAACCGTCGACTCGCGTTAAAAACGATCGGCCGCTGTAAAGATGGAGTCAGTTCAATCGAGTCTTCAGAGCGAGCAGTCACTAATTCGACATGGGTTGTAATGTCCGCGTAGACTACGGTGTACGGAGTACTCTAAATTTTGAATAAAAATACCTAAACTTGGGATCAGGTTCAGTAAGCAGATGCTTCACTACCTATGTAATCACAGACTTGCCAAATGGAATATCAAATATTGAGTACTGTTTCATTTTTGTTCCTCTACGGCAATATGGCGCAAATTCTAGCACAGAAACCTCTCGAGGCTGCCAAAGACCGCTGCAGTTTTCTGCGAGTCACTCGACCCTGGGGCCCTGGACTAGCAAGTATCGGTACTTTACTGGGAACGTGCCCCTCGTCTTGGTGGGCGATGACGAGGCAGTGGTGAGGTCCTCTAAAAAGCCGCCCGAAGAAATAGTATCGTGGCACAGCCCATACTGAGCCACGCTGCCCGCAATCCTTTTTCGCAATACGTAGGACAAGGCATGCGCAGCAACATCTATCCAAGATAGTCGACGAGACATAGTAACTATCCGCGCTTATGGTTTCAATTGTAGGCCTCTGAGGCATTCTGTATTGGCCTCTGTATCTTGGATCTCACTAGCCACAGAGACATCTGTCCAGTGGCGGTGCTCGCTATTTCCAGTTCCACCAGATCCACTTTGACTCGCGGCCTCTTGTCCCTTGTAATTCCACTGCCTCCATCGACTTGCATCACAACCCACCAGAAAGTTTGGATCTGTTTCAATGATTTCCCTATGAGGACATGGATACCTACATATCAGATAAACACGAAGACGTTATTTTCCGAGATTCGATACCCAATATTCGCAAATTTTATGTGGTTCACAAGTGAAGCTATTCCACATGGCCGATGGGGATGACAATCTGTGCAGTACACACATATCGAAAGAAACAACACAGAACAAGATGCTCAGTAGCTTGGTACTGAGTACTCCACAACGATCTGCAACATGCTTCTTCATCTCTCTATGTATACCTGATACTCGTCGATCTTGGGTCAATGTATCTGCCTTACGCCTTGCTTGTATGGCACAGCTCTAGGCACCTCAATCAAACCACAACCACAAACATTACAGACAAACCATCTTGGCCATCTCGATAGAGCTCAGTGGGCGGGCTTGGAAAGAAGCTTAACTGGCTTTGGCGTCTGCATCGCGTGCGCCTGCCCCTGGAAAAGCGGCCTCGTCCAATCCCATCATCCCATTTGACAGGCGCTCACAGAGAGAGCACACACTCGAGGGACGACTATTTGCTTACCTGGCAACGTTACCACTGAACGGAATTAACCCTGCGTCTCTAGAGCTTCTTGGCAGCGGGAACGTTCTCTCAGCGTCGCGTCAAAACTCAGTCACAGGGGTCGAATCGGAGCCGAATTCGACTCTGTCCGTTTTCTCAATTACCTAACGTCGAGTTATGATCTACTCACCGTTTCCCACATCGAATTTTAGCAGTGTCACACTGTCGCCCGAAAAAGACACCCAATCGTCAATCGAGTTGCATCTTCAGGCTCAGTCATGTACAGCCAATCATTCTCAGTTGTGGTCCGCCGATCTTGTTGCGCTTACGACCGGGGGGTGTGGTCTAAGACACCGCCAAAGGCCGCGTCATCTTGACTTTGGCTTGCTTGCGTACATGCAAACACCAATATCTCAACTCTATCAGAGAGTCTACGCAACGCGATCTTCTTCAATTGCCACCTCCTGATTCAACAATTTCCCAGAGGCACTTTTGGTGTTTTGTGAATGTTTGATGTGCTTCTCATTTTGCAGATTGATTTACACGGTTTGTTTGATAAGCATTGCCAAGAGGACAAGAGACATATCAAGTGATGTGGCCAGAGTCAACGGCCGGATCAGATTACGAAGCTAAGAATTTCGCTTCCGGGAAGTCTGTGCTACGTACGCTCTCATAGAGACTTGAGATAGACGTCCGGATGACCTCAACTGTGGTCCAAGCTGGTCGCCAAATCGCTTCAACGTCTAGATGCCGTTCTTGATGTCAATCACTCATCGTTTGTTCGACCCTCTCATTGGCAACTCACTCGGATCTTCCCTGGGATCAACTCAGATTTGACGTGGTTTCCAAGTTCTTTCTCTTCTCGGTAACTCAACACTTAAGCATGACGAAGCCACGACTGGGGATTACCGGTTGCCGATACGTATCCCTTGAGAACTACCCATAATTACAATCAAGCAGCCAGTGATTCACCAGAAGTATGAGTCGTGTGGGTTTCTCATGAGTTGAGGATTCAGGGATCTTGGGCTATACTTCAGCATTGAAGCCTCCCGAACCATGTCACGAACGATCCTGTCATCTCATCTGTCTGCCACTTCACGGATGGATCCCTCCACCCACTTTGACACTCTTACACATGCCTTGAAAGGCTTGACATGGTCTCTCTTACATGAGGCTATTCCGGCAACAGGCTCGAATTGGTCAGGCTAACGTTCTTGGTCCTCCTGATGCCCAGGCCGCGCGTTCCATGGGCGAGTAATGGGGCCTCGTTAATAATATTTGGACGATTTCGGTAAGTTGTGCAACAGTCTAGTGTATAAACCCGCGGGCTCTTATTTCTTGATTCGGACCCTTGCTTCTGGTCGTGTAAGTCTAGAATTCTAGTTTGTAGGTCGAGAAGTCACTCTCATCTTGTAAGTGTTCTCGTGACATGATTCAGGTATGAGTTCGTCTGATCCATAACACTCCTCCTATATGCGAGACATGTTCAGCCTTTTGAAACAGGGACTGGACGAAGGGAGCAGGGACCTCAAACCCTATACACCACCCTCCAATGATATGGCAGCTCCCGAAGAGTGATGTCGTTGAGTGACAAAATCTCTTCGCGGTCACAACCCAGACATGGGTACACGTATGCAGTAGAAACCCGATATCCCAAAATTTTGATTCGATAGCCCGTATGCTAGTCTACATAGCCAGTTTAAACATCCAAATCTACGAACTAGGACCATGCTTTTTGAGTCCAGACCCTTTTGACAACCATCATCCTTGCAACTATGCTCAACACGGCTCTACGATCCATAAGCTTATCACCCACGACGTATATCTACATTTTTCGTACTCCATTACTTCCTCCACTGCTCAACGCTGAAGTAGCTCTCAGGCATGTCCACATCCCATGTTGGTCTCTCCACCAAGGCAATCTCGAGAGGCTGGCTTGCGGTGCTGAGAGGGACGACGCCGAAGATGGGTCTGTACTTGAAAGTCATCCACCAGCTCTTGCGTTCACCGCCAGTCTCGGCGGCTTCGAGATCTTTGCCCACTTCACGACGGTTCCGTAGCTGGGCGAGTTCACCTTCAGGCTGATCCGCTTCATCGTCGCTATTGGCGTCCTCGGGTCGGGGGGCATCCTCCATGTCGATGTCATCCCACTGACCAGCTGTATGTTTGCGAATTTGCGAGGGTGCGATGGCGCCTACCTCCATTCTGCCTCCTGCTCCGGTCGAGGGTCCTGTTCTCTTGCGCTTGAGGCTCTGCTTGCCTGGGGCAGTGGATTCACTAATCTCGCCATCGAGAGGCTTAGGAAGGTCTTGAGCCAAGTCGAGCATAAGGAGAAAAGAGACACCGTAGATCCAAGCACGAGAGCCTTGCCAGAAGACACCCTTGGCTAGATCGAGGAGATCCTGGACGGGAGCGGGCAGGTCCTTTCGGGCATGACGTCGAGACCAGGGGGTGAGAGAACCTTGGAGAGGGTGGAAGGTAAGCAGGTGCCACGATGAGGTAATGGCGAGAAGGGTGTAGTCGTCCACATGATCGGATGAGCCATTTATTCCATCAGGCGAAGCTCTGGGAGAGATCTTGGTCCGAGGAACATCGGCTGAGAAGGACAGAACCGTAGCTGCAGAATGAAGTTTGGGTAGTAGTTTAGCACTGGGGTTACGAACCCACTTCTCAACGCCCTGCGATGACTGCTCCTCTTCTTCGTCTGAAGAGTCACTCTCACTTGAAGAGGACGCGTCATCCTCTGGCTTGGTCTTCTCACCATCACTCAGAATCCAGGTGTCAATGTAGCCCGCGACGTCAGACGCAGCGAGCATCTTGGAGTCTGGAGAGAAAGCGACCTGTGTAATGGTCCTGTCGTAACTGCCAAGACCTCCATTGAGAATATAGTGTGGGATTCCTCGTCGTAAGCGTGTGAGTCTTTGTACACGCGGTGAGAAGATGAGAGATGTTCTGGGGCTGACGGGGTCGAGTGCGGCCATGACAACGCGAGAGCCTTCCTGAATCGCGCAGAGCCATTGTGCGTTAGGTGAGAGCTGAACCTTAATGGCACCCACACCTGCAAGCTTTGAAGGGAGCTCAGAAGAAGAGACCTTGACGTCTGAAGGCTTGATAGGATCTTGGTGTTCTAATCTGAAAGCCTTGACGTCGATAGCAGTAGCAACAATCAGAAGTGAACCCTCATCATCGATAGTTGCTGAAGTAATATTCGAATCACCCTTGACGACGATCGTCTTGATAAGTTTGCGGTTCTGGTTGATGTCGAAGTCATCGCCTGCGCTGTTGAACATGTCGTTGGCTGATTTTCGGAGAAGCCAGATGTGAATCTCCCTGTCCCACCAACTCACAACAAATCGAGCCTTGGGCGCACTCAACAAAGGAGCCTGTTGAGGCAAGCTGGGCATCATACGGTGGTTTTCACGTCCCATCTCCTTTAGGGGAACCACCACGGGGTTAGCATCAGGCCCTATACCGAGTTAGCGAGAGTTTAACGATAGGGACAGCTTGTCTAACCTCCTGAGACAATAACACTGATTCTACCACTCTCAAAAGATGCCATAGACTTGACATCGTGGTCGTGGTACCTTCGGCCCCAAGCTTTGGCCCACCGAGATCCAGCACCATTGTTCTGCTTGTACAGGATTGTTCGTCGGTCCATGCCTCCGCTAAGGATGGATGTGCCGTCGGCACTTATCGCGAGACTCAAGACATCTTGCTTGTGGCTCTGAATGCGCTGCGATTGTGTGTATGTCTTGCCATCCCAGATGCAAACCTGGCCAGTTGAATCGCCTGAGACAATATTGCCGTTTGGCAGACATTTGACAGACCAGACAATGATGTCTTTGGAGCCACCAACGAGATCGGAGCCCAGTGTCATCCTACGCAGCATGTGGCCCTTTGTGATATCGTACGCTCGAATTGTGCTATCGGAGCAGCCGACGATGGCGACCCTGCGCGACTGGAAGGTGATGCTGACCATCTGAGCCTTCTTGGTAGGCGATCGCACGAGAACTCGCTGGAATCGCAGATCATCGTCCTCGATGGAGTACATGACAAGCTCGCCATCGATTGTACCAGCGATAAGCTTGGTGGGATCTTGAGAATCGGCGCCGAGTGTACCTTTGTCGGATCCAGTAGGTTGAGCAGCCATGCACCAGATATCACCATGTTGACCGCTAGCGTGTCTCTTTGGCCTTCCTGTCTCAAGATCCCATTCGGTGACTGTGGAAGTATAACCTATGCTGAAAAGACGGGACTTCCCAGCGACAATGCGCCCTTCGCCAAGCTCCTGGTCAGGCTCGTTGACCCAGACGAGTCCATCAACACTTCGATCTTTACCGCCTGGAATGATGAGCTCCTGGTTCCAAGAGCCATCCGTAGGGTTCCAGATTTCAATGTCGCCGTTAGCTCGTCCAATAGCAAGTCGCGCAAGATTAGCCTGTACTGCTGAGCGCGTCTTGGGGTGTGAAAAGGCAATGGCGTTAATGGCTGAAGGTTTGTATGGAACGAATCGACATCGATGGATATCCATTGCAACGGCGGTTTCTGGGCTCTGAAAAGAGTCCTCGGTCGCGTGATAATTCGTAATTAGGTATTGAATCGCTCAGATACGAGAGTCGGCTGAAAGATGTTGCCCGAATAGAAATAGAGACGTTAACCTGACGCCGCGTAGCCAGGCGTAGAGAGGGATCCGGTTCAGGAAGAAAATTAAATGCTAGCCTCGCGAACTCGACCAAATTTTTTTCTTTGGAAAGAAAAATAAGGTGTGGTCATAGCGCACTTAGTGCCCCTCCATAATCCACTACGGCAGCCGCGACCAACCCCTCACCTTCCCTCAGAGCGTGCCCCTCTGCTTCCCTTCTTCTGTGGGTTCGTTCGTGCTGTTCTAGATCTCTTCTGAATGCGTCACATTTCCGTCGTTTAGACCTCTTCTCATGACTCAACGGAACCTCACGACTTCGCAAACGGCATAACCTACAGCGAACCGACAACACAACAGTCGTATATGGTCCTGTCTTTTCAGTATCGTTCTCATCCTTAATCCACGTTCTTCCGAGCCGCGTTACCCACGATTTCCTCGATTTGCTTCCGCATCTCCGAACTCTGGTCTCCAAACACTATAAGTCACCAGCTATAAATACCTAGGGAAGAATATCTCCGCCGAGTCCGACCTCGTCATAACAACACCCACAAACCCCGTCATGGATTTCAACAGCTCCTCGCCCTTCCCGGAGGGCGTCATCTCCTTCCTCGACACTGATCTATACAAGTTGACGATGCAATGTGCCGTCTTCAAGTTCTTCAAAGACGTGCCTGTGACATACGCCTATACCAACCGAACTCCCGACAAGAAGCTGTCGCGTACCGCCTTTAAGTGGCTCCAAGAGCAAATTCGAAGTATGAAACGCGGTCTTGGTGACCTTCTCTCCAAATCTCGAACTAACCTTGATGGACAGAGCTCGGAAACATTTCTCTCTCTACCGACGAATACCTTTTCCTCAAGAAGCACTGCGACTACCTCTCTGAAGACTACCTCAACTTCCTCAAGGAGTTCCGCCTTAGCCCCCGAGAACAAGTTGTCGCTACCTTCACTCCCGTCGGCGAGGATACTGGAGATGACTCCATTGTGGGCGACGTCGATATACAGATCAAGGGCACTTGGGTTGACACGATCCTCTACGAAATCCCTATGCTTGCTCTGACATCCGAGGCATACTTCAAGTTCATGGACACAGACTGGAACTACGAGGGCCAAGAAAAGCAGGCATTTGAGAAGGGACTCAAGCTGTTAGAAGCAGGATGCATCACATCCGAATTTGGCACACGAAGACGTCGCGACTACCACACCCAGGCCCTTGTGTTCCGAGGATTGGTGCAAGCTTCCAAGGAAGCTGAGAAGAAGGGATTCCCTGGCAAGCTCTCCGGAACCAGTAACGTCCATCTCGCCATGCGCTTCAACATCCCCCCCGTAGGAACTGTTGCTCACGAGTGGTTCATGGGTGTTGCCGCTATCATCGGTGACTACAGGTCCGCCACTGAGGTCGCACTGCGACATTGGGTAGCTTGTTTCGGCAACAAGCTCGGTATTGCTTTGACCGACACTTTCGGAACTCAAGAGTTTCTGCGAGCCTTCACTCAACCTGTGCAGCCTATTGAGGGTGGCTTCCCAGCAGAGACCTTTAAGAAGGCTGACGGAACCATGAAGACATATGCGGAAACCTTCGCTGGCATTCGTCAAGATTCTGGCGACCCCGCAGAGTACACCAAGTGGATGAGAGAGTTTTACGATAAGCAGGGCATCACCGACAAGAAGCTCATTGTCTTCTCTGACTCATTGAACATTGAGAGGTGTCTCGAATACAAGAAAATTGCTGAGGACCTTGGCTTCCAGCCAACGTTTGGTGTAGGAACGTACCTTACCAACGACTTTGTGCACCTCAAGACTGGCACCAAATCTGTTCCTCTGAACATTGTTATCAAGATCAGCTCGGCGGCAGGCCGCCCAGCTGTCAAGATCAGGTGAGTGCTCTGTGTCTAGGCTCGCAATAGCATCGACTAACTTGTTATAGTGACAACATTGGAAAGAACACAGGTGACAAGGAGACTGTCGAGAAGGTCAAGAAGGAACTTGGATATGTTGAGCGTGAGTGGAAGGAGGGCGACGAAACCTCGCGATGGGGTAAGGAATAAGGGGAAAATAGACTAAGATACCAGGCAAACATTGCCGATTTGATTAAGGAGGGGCCGTATAAGCACCAGAAAAGAGACGGGAAACAGCGCAAGCTTGGATTATCTGAGACCAGTCGGTTATGCTGTAATGCTGGTTTAGATCTGAACGCCGCTCAATCACAGAAAACGATGTTAAACTGAGTTGGATATCTGCGTAGCCTACAAACAAGCTGAATAAGTGGCGAGTCCAAAACCAAACCTCACGCCGCATAGTTCTACACATGCAAAATGCAGCCATGAATCATTGCTCCTCTGAAGTCTCAACGATGGGTGTCAGACCAACCTCTGTCCTCGCCCAAGTGATACACTCTCGCCACTCTGACATATTCATAACCTCAAACTCAGGATCAGGTTCCCACAACATCTCCGAGACTTCGTCCACCATCTTCTTACCAAACGTACCAACCCACCAAGCGATCTTGCCCAATGTGTCAAGCTGCACTCCCCAGAACACCATTAGAAGCAAAGCCACTGGATCTGAGCTCTTGAGCGCTAACCCAAAATCTCGTCCTGCAAGAGCTGGAAATCCTATGGCCATCCCTTTGAAGACATCTTTGGAATCTTGAACGAAGCATGTTTGTATGGCGGAGAAGCTGGTGCGGTAAGAGTTGATTCGGACGCTGGCTTCGGACTGGTCGTTGGCAGCTGAACCAGAAGGTGTTTCGCAGGCTTTGTTGATGATAGTGCTTAGACTCTCTAGAGCTTCTTCTGTTTCCTTGCTCAATGATGTGGGCGTCTCAGTCTGAAGTTGTGTTCTTAGCATCAAAGCCTCTGTAGATCGCGATAAAGCTCCTGATATCAAAGCGTCGAAGTGCTGGTTGGCGATAGAGGCATTTCCCATGAGGAGCTCCCACAATGTGACCATGCGTTCTAAAACACCCTCGTGAAGTTCTTCGAAAGCACTGCATTGGCCGAGAGCCATGTTTACAGCAACAGCAAGGAAGGAGAACATGAAGATCTTCTGGGCATTCTCAGAATTGACGTTCTCAAGCTGTGCTCTGAACGAACGACTTGCTTTATCGTAGTACTCCACGGCCAACTTGGCATAATAAGTGTCGTGGTCTTCTTCAACAACTACAGCACCCCCACAGAGCGCGACTTCGAGAGCTGAGAAGGCAAACATGCCTTGTAGGAGATACTCGTGCTTAAGAGCCCAGCGAGCCATGTCATCTTGAAGCCATTGGTTATCTTCCGGAATACTGGCTAGACTTTTGTAGCTTGATGACGTCCAACGGTGCATGAGTTCAAGTTCTATTCTGCGTCTGGTCTCTGTTGCTGGGAGCTGTGTAGGTGGCTCGGTGAGATATGAGCAGCCCTCTAGATTACGGGCTAGACAATTGGTACAGGGAGGACCGCCCTCGTCACACTGAAGGAATTAATGGAATATTCTGAGATTTGGTAAGGGTATGTACTTTAACATGGCGCTTTTTGCAGTTTCGACAGCCGTGTCGAGACTTGTTATGAGTCCTTCGTTTCATCATGATGGCGAGGAATGCCAGTTGAAGAGCGTAACAGCAGCTGTGTTGGAGAAGAACGGCAGTAAAAGATTATTATGAGATAAGTGAATTCGATTTAATGTGAAGTGGGGAGGATAGATGAGCTGGGTATAAGAGTTGATGTTGAAGCTGAAGCCTGGGATATAGTGAGGTGGCTGTGCTTATGGCTAGTCCCCTCATGGGTATAGGCGAAGCTGACGAATGAGGTTCAGGAGTGCTCTACTCGAACGAAACGAATAGTCCATGCCAAGAAATTCTATCTAATTAGCGAATATTGTTTTTTGAGATTATAGAACATGAATGCATGATTAGATGGATATGGTCTCGGCCTATTGAGACCTGGCTCGTGATGGCTGTAAGTCGGGTGTAATCTTCTTGATGGAATTCAATTGTTCATCTAATCATAAATCTTACTATCCAGGCCGGTTTTATCATACGTTACTCTTTTCATCAATGACTTGTGTGGCACCATCTTTTTGTGGTAGTAAATGTGCCTCCACACATCAGAGTCTCGAGCATCACGCCCAGCAACACACCGACAATAACACCAGCAGTCTCACCAGCACCCACCATCTGCAGGCTAAACTCCAAGTTGATTCCTGACTCGAAGGATTTGCCTTGTAGCACTCGGTCGAAAATAGTCATATACACTGCTCCTCCGCCAAGACCGGCACCGAAAGCCAGTAATCCAACAAGGACTTCTGTTGAGAAGACCAGAAAGATCGAGTTGGTGAGCAAGATGAATGTCGAAGCTCCAATGATTGCAAAAGCGGCCTTGGTACTAGTGGGTCGGAGGAGAAGCGTGTGTGTTCGGGAGATAAAGTTGCCAAGCTGAAAAGCAAGGCCGTAGGTGGTGAAGTAAGAGAAGAACGACGTATACGATGTAGGAAGAGGCAAGGCTCGAGCTATGCCTGGGTATGCCAAAGCCTGAATAGCAAATGCTCCAAACAAAGGTATCATGAATGGTTGAACCATGGCTTTAGTAAGGTTGAGTCGGTTTCTAGTGCTGAGCATACGTGAGAGCTGCTCAACTGGATTCTGGGCGAGCAGAGAAGCATCCTCGACATCAACCTTTGACGCTTCGTGTTGCGCGTGAGGATAGTTGACTGGCGCTCCCGGGAGGATGACAAAGAATGCCACAAGCATGGCACCTGTAAGTGCATAAATGCAGTCAATAAAGTCCCGTAAAAAGGACTCCAACCAAACAGTCAAGACAAATGGTAGGATTGCGCAAAACACAGCCCCGGCTCCAACGCCAGCGCCCCATCCTGCGAGTCCAACACGGCCGTAATACCGCAACATTCCCAGGAACGAGATTTCCATTGCAGCAGCAGATATCGATGCCAGAACTGATGTCAAGATTCGAAGTGGCGGTGCAATATTAGGCGGCGTGACGTTTGTGACGATAGCCACTATGATCCAGCCTGCTCCAATAGTGAGAGGACGCATCCAGTAGGGAACACGATGAAGAACATGGGGCATTAACAGCTTCGTCGCCAAAGCCGGAAGAGTCTCGATGAGAAGAACGATCCATCGCGGATACGGAATGATGAGATAATTTGCTGAATGCACGATGAATGGCACAATCGCATTCACGAGGCCTGAGAGTGAGAGGTCAGTTGAGGCTTCATGTGAAGACATCCGATGAGGTAGTCAAAATTACCGAGAATCGCAAAACCGAGGTACGTTAGCATCGTAACACTCAACCTCGACCTCTTCTGAGGATCCATGGTGAACTCCATCGCATCAAGTCCTCCATGAAAGAGTTAGAATAAAAAATAAAGTGAAGCAAGAAAAGAGGCTTTTCAACAGAGAACAGATCAGCCAATACTTTTCGCAGCCTGAAGTCAATAAATGCAATGTAAGCTTATTTATTTAACCCTCTGCTCTGGCCGAATACGGTTTACGGAGCCCAAAACACCGCGCGGATAAATACGAGAGGCCATGACTCTAATAGACGACCTTGCTTACCTTGATAGGAATTATAGAGCATCTTGTTACGAATCAATTCATCACCAGCGTAAAATGACGTACAGAGATTGGATGGAAGAGGAAGCTCATGTAGAACCTCTTGTTGGGCCACGTGGGGCTGTTTTCAAGGGCACGATGTCGAGTGATTGGCTGTAGCGTATTGTTTCAACGCTAAAGATCTGCGGTGAATAGTGGGTTCATGATGGATTACAGAGGCTAGAGTCATGATAGATAAACTACAGCATCATGAGGAGATGAAGGACAAGATGATGATCATGGATCACGGGGGTCTCTTAGTGTTTCATATCTACTCAATATGATTGTCGCACTCCCGTCAACATGATCAAGGTGATCTGCAATGACCTCGTCTTCAATATCGCATCGCTCGTCCTCCATGATGAGAAGAGCTCCCAATGCTGACCCTGAAGATGCATCATTTCCATCTGCCCAGTCAGCTCGACCTGTTCTGGCTCATTTGAAGCCATCATGGTTCATACCGCGATACCTAAAAAGCTTCAGGTGGATAGTCATCGCCCTCGCATTTACCCTTGTCTCATGGATAACTTATACAAGACTTGTAAGTAAGCCAAATTTCATCATCACCAACTCAACTAACAACATCAGCTTTCTCAACCCCTGAACCACATTCTTCCCGGTCATCATGGCTCATCCACTCTCACCGCCAAAGATCTCAAAGCTCTCGCAGTCCCTCAACGATCCTCCAAACCAAGCGCATCCTGTCGCATGCGTCTCTTCATGCCCGCCGACTCACCACATATCAATCTCTGCAAAACCATCATGTCCGCCGTCGCGATGGGTTATCCCATGCCCATTCTCCTGAACTGGAAGCGTGAATACAATCGACCTGCATGGCACTTTGCAGGTAGTCATATCGCCAAGCTCGAAAGTCTCCTCGCAGCTATCGAAACACTCCTTGAATCAAAAAGCAACGATGTGGGCGAGGACGATGTAGCGGTGTTGGTAGATGCGTATGATATGTGGTTTCAACTTCCACCTTCTGTTTTGCTAGAACGATATCATCGTCTTAACAGGGAAGCAGATGCAAGGATAAGCAAACAGTGGAAAGATCTTGGTATCGGCACTGACTTTCCTGTATCACCACCTCGACAAGACATAATCGTCACTACAGCAAAAGATTGTTTTCCCGATGCATATTCAGGATCGGATCCTCACTATGAGCACTGGCCTGAATCCCCCATGCCGAAGGACATGTATGGACAAGACACAGATAAAGTCCCATGGTCTTTTGATCCAGCGCGCAAATACAAAAATGTCCGACCACGATGTGTGAACAGCGGTCTTATCATGGGTTCTATGGGAGGATTGAGAGATGCTCTGAAGAGATCTAAAGAAAAGATCGATACAGTGGCTATGAAAGGTCGTCAGCTTTGGAGTGACCAGGCGCTTATTGGCGAGGTTATCGGAGACCAGGAAATTTGGCGCGAGTGGATGAGACATGTTGGATGTTCGTGGAATGGCTCTGCTGCTTTCAACGACAGAAGCTCGCTCGATCGTACAGTGGGTGGTATCGCAGATGCGGCCCTCCTTGGGAAACGATTCGAGTTTGGTATCGGTCTAGACTACAACTTCACCACGGCACCACCAACATGTTCCTCCGAAGAAGACGGCTACTTCGTGAATCTCTCAAACGAGACTGACATCCGCGAAGAATCTCAAAAAGCCGGTGTCCCAGGGGATATCCGCATTCACGGTATACCATCCGAGCTAAGCAACATTAAAGACAAACTACTCTCTTCGACAAACTGGGGGACAATCCCGCTCTACACAGACTTCTTCTTCGGCACGACACCAATAGCAATCCATCACAACGCCTACATAAACGGGCTTAAAGGCTTCAGACTCAAGAACTGGTGGCACAGGATGTGGTACTATCCTCACCTCCGCCATCTCATCACCCAACGTCTCCAACAAGCGCCTTCATCTCAAACTCTCGCAGAGATCGATCTTGGCGGAGATAAGATCGCGTATAAATCGCCGCAAGAAGATAAGTTGCGCAAACCCCGTGTGTTTTCTCCCAAGGAGCCAAACTTTACGCCTATAGACTGGGACGCCGTGTGTCAGAAGCCTGGTCACGCTGTGAAGTGGCACGATGAGCTTTTTGGTGACGACAAAGGACCCTTGGCTGTCTATTCGGTGAATTGGTCATAGTCCGTGATTTAGAGGAGAAGGAAGAAAAGTCTCCGACAATAAACACAAATACCTACTTCCTTGAGGCATGTGTCGCACACACAGCAAATCCCTAGATCTCTTGGCGTCGTCTCATGACACATGACAAATCACGGCAAGCCTCGGACCCGAGACGATGAAGTACTACCTTGACCTTTGTTTTTCGATCCGAGCTAAGATAGTAGTCGGTTATAGCTCCCCCTAGTAAGACTATTAGCCCCGGGAACCATCTGGCTCTACGATCTAAAACGCCATAGCTCAGCCTGAATAAACTCCCCCTTCAGATAAATCAGGGACCAGCGCCCGTACGGCGAACCTTAAAAATGTTAGAGTGGTTGTTCGAAAGCCTCATTATCCCCCAAGTTTGTTTCCTCGATAGTTTCAAGCCTCTTATCCCTTGGTCTGGGATGACGGTCTTGGCGAGCAGTATCCATGGACTCGGTGCAACGTTAGACGGGGGAATGGGTTTCTGGGAAAGTGTTGGTGGAAGGGCTGAAACAGTCAGACGTCACTTGGCTGACAATAGCAGAGGAGTACTAAGTAAGATTTGTAGTGTCATGTTTCAATTCAGAGTCGACGTGACTGCATTATCTCGAGTCCGTTGGTTCACAGGCCAAGGAAAAGTCCCAACCTGCCAATCAGGGTATACAACCATCAACACCATTCCCATATATGAACATAAAAAAAAGCTGCTGAAAAGAGCGCTTTGGGTCAATGCCCCGGAGGTTTGTGCTGCTTCAACGGCCAGGCTTCATGATGTCTCCTCCGATAGCCTGACGATCTCACATATACTCCTCACAAAAATCATATCAACCTCCTGTGGCGGCTCCGTGTCCATTAATCTCTCTTCTCCAGCACCTCCTTCAGAGATCATCCTGGCTGTAGCCACTAGCCTAGAGATACAGCGAAGAAGGCCTGATTCAATGTTTCGAGTCGCATTGTCTTGGGCAGTTGCTGTAGATGTTTCCTCCTTGCCGAATCCCATGACTGTCAGGGGAGCACTGAGCTTCTTGGCGAACCGACCAACACTAGGTGAGGGGTTGACCTGAGGTGTGCCTAGGCCTAGAAGCGATGCAGCCTTCTTGGGGATGTTCTCACCCTGCTGTTTCGAGTCGGAGGTCGACGCTCGCTGTCCTGATGGCTGGTTGCGGGGAACCCGTGAAACGTAGTTGTAGGCGACGATATGCGCATACAAGGCATCACAGATGTAATCTGAGCAGCCAGAAAACACATGTCGCAGCGAGGCCCACGGCACTGGAGATGCGGCGGCGCCCGAATGTGTGTTGCTATCATACGAGTGTAACCGCTGACGTCTGGTGCTAGCTGAGTCGCGACCATGTGAGACAACCTTCTTCCAGATTGACTTTCGCGGGTGCAGTGTCGATGAGTCGTTGGCTGGCTCAGACCAAGCGTCGACTGAAGGTTGCCGAACTTTCTTTGAGTAGGCGCGGATTGTTTCTGTGGTCAAGCTAGATGACAAGAGCATTGTTTCCGGGAAGCAAGCAATTGAGACTCGTAGTGTTTCGATAATATCAGGTGGCAGTGGCACGGCCTTGGCCAAGTCGTCAACGGGAATTTGAGGAAGACATGGAGGATTGGAGTCGTCTAGCCAAGATTCGACAGTAGGGAGTGGTGATGGAGGTGGAGTTTGTTCGATATAAACTGTGTCAGGTCGTGACAGTGGTGGGGGAGGTGGATAGTTATCCATGAATGTGTCTTGGTCCTCGATTTCTAGCTCAATTGATCCAAAGTCTGATTTGAGAAGGATTGTGTTGTTGTCAGTCTCGTCGCGAAAGCGCTGGGTGTAAGAGGGTGACTGCTTGGTGTAACCTTGACTGTCCGGGCCTATCCGCGAATCAAAGCTGGGTATTACGATCCGAGGAGTTGTGTCCAATGGATCTGTCGCACTTGTGAGGGATGTTTTTCTGGGGGGGATAGTTGGCGCGTCCATAGATTTTACTGAGAATTGCCTTTTGTGTTTGCTCTGTTTGGGAGACTCGTCAATGCAAGAGCAGGCTCTGTGAAGCCGAGGTCTGAGTGCCTCCATCATGACAGTGATATCAAAGGTAGGCTCGGTGTTTGGGGGTGTAGGAGGTCGTGGTGATAAAGCAGCTGTCTCTTTTGGCGTGGCCAACTGTTCCCGGACTTGAGGCTCAAGCTCATCATCATCATCATCATCGTCGTCAGAGTCAATATCAATCCAGCTGTATTCTTGTCCTCGCGTGGGTGATAAAAGATCCTTGGGCGATGGCGGGTTTCCACTGGCTGATGTGAGAGATGTCGCTGTTGTGACGATGGATTGCTCGCGTAACTTGATAGAAGGCACCTCAATGGCTTCAGAGGATTCTGATGATTCGGACTCCTCGTCAGATTCGATTTCATCGGTACCGTGCCCACGGTGTTCAAGAAAAGACACCATGGACTGCCGCTCTTCTATCGACCCTAAATTCTGTACTCGCACGGATCCGGATTGGTATGGGGAGGTAATAATTCGACTGGGTCCCATTATACCACGATTGACCTGGTCCTCTGCAAACCACACAGGAGCGGATGGCATACCAGCAGTCATGTTCTTTGCCATAAACACTGAGCTCGATCTTTCCAGATCTCTGGCGAGCACCTCGGGAAAACAATCCATCATGTCGTCAATGACTTCTTCGTCGAGAATGCTTGGTGTCTCTGAGCGGGAAGCTGGTAATGCAAGCGGTAGTAAGCCTGTCATACTCGAGACTGAACGTCTTTTCGAAGGAGTAGATGATGCCGAGGGCGAAGGTGAAGCCTCGCGTGAATTTGGATCTTGTCTGTATAAGTATATAGCCACTGGAATCCTAGGAGCGAGCACAGACATGGAGGCTGATGCAGGGACGAACAAGACCCAACAACGAGAACAGACCACGAATCAACGTGATTCACTGCCTTGTCATCTAGAGGAGGGCGATCTCAAAGGGCACGACGAGACTTATATGATTTGACTCGGACTGGAACTTAATCGCAAGTCATCAGGGAATAGTGGATATAAGAGTGGCCAGAAGTGGACATGCAGGGCGAGACACCGTCGATCGAGGGAGGCAGGGGCTTATTAGTCCGTTAGATCGACGAGACCAGGTACAAGTACGTACTGTATGTAAACGTCGACAACCATGGGATGGAAGCAAAAAATTGGGCTGCAGAGGGTAAGTCAAAGAATGGACGGGCGGGGTCTGTTGCAGTTGCACATAGCACAGGCCAGGTAACCAAGGACGTGATACTGGCATCGGGACTGGCGTTGGCACTGGTAACGGACGAGATGAATGTAACTAACGGCCACGCCCTGACGACAGGAATGATGTGGGAATCTGAGTGGCGTTGTCGGGGAGGCAATGGTCGCGCCGCAAAAAAGCAAAACAAATCAAGACGGACCAAGACAGGTTCGTATAGGCCATCACCAAGCGCCGCGGGCTCTAATGGGCCTTGACTCTTTTCGACCTCAAGGTTTGGAAGCTGCTGATCCCTGGGCGAAGATATCAAGGCAGAAGCGCAAGGGAGGACAGGAAGGGGGTTGTCTGTGTTGCCCATGAGCATTGTTACCTCCATCTCGGGATGCAGGCTGCTGGAATCTGCTGTGACATGTCTACATATCACATCACATCTCCACTTGGAGAACGCGAACATGCCTACGGCTCTCACAAAAAGCTCAAGCGGGAAAATGCCGCGAGCTACTGTCCGCGAACGGCAACTATGCAGGGCCGGGGAAGCTGAATCGCCGCCAAGACAGAACTTTGACTTGAAGCTGCCATCAGTAAGGAAAGACAACTGAATTCCACTTAGCGTCGAGACAAGTAAGCAAGCAGTGCAGCATTGGACATGGTGTTCCAGTGTGCCAAGACATTATGAACAAGGGCGTAAATAGCGGCTGGGCACTGAACTCGTCCACGCCATGGGATAGACAGTTTTGCGTCAGTGAGATGGTTAGATCCTCAAGGCGGGTGAGTTAGTGCTGGTGCATGATCCGGGAATAATCAACGATCTGCTTCCCCCGATCGCAAAGCATCACCGGACGCGATCATAGTCAGGCAGTAAGCACCTTGGCCAGTTTAGCGGCATTGTTGTGATAGCACCGTGGCTGAAACGGAAGACTGGTATGTAAGCTAAACTCTGATCCCCATTGTCAGGTCTCGACCCCAAAATGGTCAAGATAGAGCAGAGCTCTCCTGAGAGCTGTCATCAATAAGCGATTCCGCCGGGGAAGACTCGGATCTGTAAGCAGGGAGACGATAATGAGAAATAGCCAGGGGACGGATGGAGATGCGGAGAACCCAAGCAGGCCAGGATCAGATTATGACAGACTTGACAGGAGTCAGGACAGGGCAAGACAGGGTAGTGTGAGAGGGTCCCTGATCCGCACATGTAAGGGAGATCATTAGAACTGGGTCAGGCATGCGTGTATGCGTTACGCTTATCGGTCACCACATGGTTATCGTCTGCACGTGCTGGAAGCGAAAGGTGACGAGATGAGATGGGTTGGGCGAGAAGTGATATCACTTTCAAGCCTAGGCCATGCGTTCTCATGCAGGAGATCGAATGAGGAAAATGTGGCTCTATCGAACTGTTGCTGATGTCAATTTGATGATCAAAACTGGAATCATCACCCAGTTGACAATGGGCTTAGTCTGGTATGTGATAGTGTCCACAGGCTAACTCTCAATGAGAGGAAGAGAAGCAAGAACAAGAAAAGAGGACCATTCTCTGTGTAACTAACGGTCGGCAAGACATTTCATTAGAGTGGAGCACATGAAGCAAGGGAGTGATGTCAATCGTTGAGGGAGAGACTGGATGGTCGATGATGATGCGAGAAGCAAAAAGCAATTAAGTTTGAAGCAGGTAGGGACCGTCTTCCAGGGCTTCAGTGCAGATTCAGAGGAAACAGCTGTAAGTTACTCCGTACTGGGTGGCAGCTGAGACAGTGGAGCTCAACTATAGTCGATAGTTCTGACTGCTCGTGAACAGGCTTTGATCTAGCCTCGATAGCAATAATTCAATACATCTTTAATCGAAATCAACTGAAGCTACGGCCAATATTGTCAATATTCAAGCTGAAGCCGGAGAATTGGATCTATCAATCGTTGATGGTACCTGAATTATGGATACATGGTGACATTTCTAGGGGACTCGTGCACTGTCCACCGCGCTAATCTACAGAATCAGAATCAGGCGCTCACCGCCCGCGGCTGCATTTGGCGCAAAGAGAACGGACGGGATCCACCAAAAAAGCAATCAAAACTTTGCGGCTACAGACGAAAAGAAAGGGTCAAAGCTTGTGCTTCGACTGAGCAAACAAACACAAAGAAAAGTTCTTTCTTTCTGCAACGATCCCAGCAATTTTGTTTCGGCTTTTTCAGAGACAGTAGATCTCCTTCATTAGGCCTCGTCTCGTCTCGTCTGGTCTTAGTCTCATCTTGAAAAGTTCCTAGACCTAGAACTTGACCTGGACCAACCTGGACCCTTCACAATACGAAGAGAAAAAAAGCCATTGAAAAAAAGTGAAAGACGAGCTCTGATTGGTCAGCTACTCAACACCACCTAGATTTTTAGGTGCAGTTATAAGTGCCTGTTGGTTTTGCCCGCCATCGCTTCAGTCTACACCACCACAAGCACCATCTTTGTTTGCTTGTTCTACAACACTTCCAAGTCTCCCGAACGCATGGTCCATTGCGGGATTTAGGACCAACTGTCTTTGTGAATTGGCTGATCCCGACTCCTCGGGCGCTTTGCAGCAACCATTACCAGACTTTGGGCCAACAAACATTCCTTAGTTGAAAGCCCAGCAGAGCTCTTGGTGAAAACCATCTCATTAAATCCGAAAAAGACATTCGTCAACGGCAGCCAAAGACAATGCTGACCCAGGAGTTCGTTTCGACCATCTGCGGCCCTCCTCTCGCTGCCAACACAGCCATTTCCAAGGACGTCGGCATCTACTCTCACTCCCTTACACCATCCCACACCATCAAGGCATCTTTCAAGAAGAGTTCCACCCCTGTCAACGGCCTAGCCGTCAGTGAGTCTCATATTTTTGCGGCACAAGACCAGAAGGCACATGTCCACGTCTACTCGCGTATACGCGGCAACCAGGAGGCTCTCGTGCCGTTCCCTGAGAGGATCCGCAGCTTGGCCCTTGCTGGCCAAGTGTTAGTCGTGGGCTCTACCGAGGGCAGACTATTTCTCTGGGAGGTTAGTTCAGTCTCACTCACGCCGTTGCGAGTGCTACCTTGTATGCGTAATGCTATTTTCGAATGTGAATACTGACAAGTGATATAGACGTGCACAGGCCGGCTAGTGTCAACACCACCTTGCCATGTTCAAGCCGTTTCTTGCTTGGCCGTGACGCCATATCACATTCTGTCCGGTTCTGATGACTCAAACATTAACGTTTGGTCAATATCACGACTTCTGGAGCTCGATGCTCAGTCGGAACAAGAGCCTGATCTAACCCTCTCCAATCATCGTGGTGCTATCACAAGTCTAACTGTCGGTCCTGGTACCAACCCGGAAACCAGCATATGCGTGTCTGCCAGTAAGGACAAGACATGCATCATCTGGAACTACCAGACCGGCCAGCTTCTCCGTACACTGCTCTTCCCAGCCTTCCCTCTCTGCGCCCGTCTGGACCCAAGTGCCAGGGCACTCTTCGTGTCTTCTGAGGCCGGTGCTGTCTACCTTGTCGAGCTATTCGGTGGGTACAAGCCGTTGCTTGGTTCCCGCAGCACAGAGCTACCGTCTATTGTCGTGCAAATCAACACCCCGCTTGCTGTTTCGGATCCAGAAGTTGGACAGCCATCATGCCTTGCTCTGACATATGACGGCACTTCGATATTGTCCGGACACACCAAGGGCAAGATTCTACGGTGGAGTCTGGCCGAAAACGGCCATTCTACAGACGTTGCGAATCTAAATGCTTCTGTCACCAACCTGTGTTTCATACCTCCGCTATCAACTGAGCAACCAACAAAGGCGATATCCATTGTGAAACCGAACCAGAGCCTAAAGCGGTACAACTTTACGGCCCAGCTTACCACGGATCTGGGGGAGCATACAAAGCTCAATCAGCTGCTTGAGACGAGTGGGATCCCATCGGAAACTCTTGAGGCAGCAATCTCATCTGTGACAAATCCACCAGAGACCCAACAAGATGACGAACTTGCTAGACAGGACGCACAGTTCCGTGCCATCATAAACAGCTGCAACCTGCTCCAAGACCCGATTAGTTAGATATCTGCCGCAAGCGCACACCCTTACAACATTTAGCTTCCCAAATACTCTAATGTGTAATCTCCTGAGAGCACACATAAAGCAACCACCGTCGAACCTCGTTTTGGATTAGTTCATGTTGCTTCCCGTCTCTTTTCTCAGCCTCAACGCTCTAGCATGTCCTATGTTACAAGTTGTACAACTCACGTTGCTGGCCTCGTTCACTCCTCCTACCAACTTGGTCCTCCCGAGAAATATGTCAAAGCGTACAGCAGGTTGCACATGTGTCACAACTCACATTCTCTGGGAGAAGCATTCTCAGCTTTACTTCCTTGTTTGGAGACTGAATTCGTGGTGGCTGCCATAACCCGCACCTGGAGTTGCATCTCACCGGTTCGGAGTAACGTGCATCGTAGTGAAAAAGTTCTTGCAGCAAAGTGTGGCTGCATTTCAGTTTCGTTTCTTGCTTGACGCAAGGGATTCTCTAATGCAGATGATAAATGCTGTGGTTGCTAGTCTTGATTTCTCATGCAAGGGGTTCCGATACCCTCTGCGAGTGTAACATCTGCCACTTCACTAGGTAGAATCGTTCACCCAGATCCGATAAACGGGCTCGTCGTTTAAATAAACTTGACCATATCGGGAGGGACATGCAGTCGTATTTGCTGGGGAAATGACACTACCCGATACTGACCCAGCTGAGGTTTTCTGATTGATCATAACATTATCGTCATCCAAATTGAAACTTTTTCGTTACATGCGACTGATGATGCTTTTGACATTGGTTCATTCTTAGTCCCTTGCATATGTCTTGTTATCGTACCTCCCGACCGCCACGACGCGGAATAGTATCCGACAGGAACGGCTCCTAAGCCCGAGACAACACGCGCGAGAGAAGAGATCATCACTGCGGTTTTGTTTCCATGCTTGTATTCTATATTCTAGCCCATTGCTTGCAGTTGTTCTCGGACATGATCAAGAACCCGCTGCAAGGAGAGGTAATTTCAGCTTAAGGGTTTAAGACAGATGGCGGATATGCCCGTAGGGATTGGATGCGAGGGATAGGAGTAGCTGCGGTGAGGCATCAGTGAAATATGAGTTGGAATGATATGATTTTGCACGAATAACTTTGCTTTTATGAGTTGGGTGAGGTTCTGAGCAGCTTGAAGGGTTAAAGTCGGTATGCCATGTAGGTATTGGAAGGAGTGGACTTGAAGTCATGTTCCAAGTTTCCTATATTCACAAAGAATTCATTGAATGATAGTTCAGCCTCAATAAGTATTGAAGCATAGAAGCCAAACCACTCATTTCTAGGAGACAGTGACACATGCCCTCATATTTACGAAAGTCGGGTAAAACATCAATGCTCTAGGGTAGCAGAGAAGCACCGAAGATACTGATCATGTCCTTGGTATGTACTACAGGTAGTTCAGGATACCAAATCGTGGGCATACGTAACCGCGATACAGTATTCTCCAGTAAGTATATCATTAGTAAAGATGACATCTACCAAGGTCATTTCCTTGTAGATTTGCCAATAGCTCTTTCATAAATGCACGTCGTAATGATTGATAATACACCGATATCTACGGAGCATGATGCCGAAGAGCAATGGCCTTTTAAGCACTGTGCTCGACTTCAAGTAAATGCTGGCTTAGTACAGTACGAATTAGAGTGAAGGAAAGACCGGCCGGAGCGGCAAATTTCTCCGCGCCGACTAACACCGAGCTCGCAGCGTCAAATGCTTGCATCATCGGATACTTTCTAAGCCGTCGCGAATCTTCAATCTAGTCGATTTCCCCAACCTACAACATACACCAAATGTCTGTCGTCGGTACACTCAAAGGCGATATGCCGCAACAAGTCCGATCACTCGTGAGTCCTGCCCCTCATTGCGGCCACCGAAATTTGCAGAGATCAGCGTGCAGTCTTGATATCGACAATTGCTGATGGGAATTTTATCCAGTACCGCCAATTATTACGGCAAGGCTCGCAGTTCGCTGCGTACAACTTCCGAGAGTATGCGAAGCGACGGACGAGAGATGCTTTCCGGGAGCATCAGGGCGAGCAGGATAGCCGGAAGGTGCAGGAGTTGGTGCAGCATGGGATCAAGGAGCTTCAGAGCTTGAAGGTGTGTGGCAACGATGCTACCGGGAGGGGGAAGTGCTGACAGAAATTAGCGCCAAACAGTCATCAGCCAGTTCTACCAACTCGACCGGTTAGTTGTTGAGGGTGGAATCTCGGTTAGTCAGGTCCATTGAGATCACATATCTAGCGTACTGATATCCGCACCAGGGCAAGCAGACGGGCAACAATCAAGAGATTTTGAGGCAGAAGGAGCAGGGGTATGTAAAAAGCTGCTATAGCCACCATTCATCACTGACAATTGACGCAGTTACGACTAAACGATTTGACCATAACGATCTCGAAACGACTGGATAAAGGATAAAAGAGACAACTCGTGTGTACAGTAGCATGGTTACGGGGATAAATGTATATGTATCGGATACCACAAAGGTTCAAAGGCGTCAGCGAGCCCAGGGGGTGTCTCGAGGTACTGGAGAATGGGCAGTGCGGCTCGAATACTAGATGGCGAATCTCAATTCTGATTATATTTGGCTCTTAATCTTTGGTTTATGTGTCAAATGCTTTTAGTCTCTAGACGTTTTAAAATCGGAGCTTTGGCAGCACCATCTGTTGAGATATCTTGCCAAAACTTCGAAACTAACGGTACCAACGGTGCTAGTGTCAATTAACATCCATTCGTCTCCCTAGCTTTGTACATTTGCCATTATTTTTATTTTATTTATAATTCTCCCTCTCTGTCGTTGGCCTCGTATAAGGCCATCATATCGAGCTTTTGACTTTTCTCTGAAGACTTAAAACAATGAGACCCTCATAGCAGGTCATTACTTCAGAAGTCAAAACCATATAAGGTCTTTCTGCCTCAATGGCACAATTGCTGCCTTGAACAAATAATACTATATATTGGGCCATATCCTTGTTTGAGGTTAAACCTCAGTGGCCATCATTTTCAATTCTTCTCGATGTTAGATTACGTCAGCGGGTCTCACCAATTTCAATTGGCCAACTAACAACCTTCGACAGCCCATCGCGACTCGCAACTCAGCCTCGTTAACCAAGCTGCAACGGCAATATTGTTACGAGACCACAGCGCAATCCAATCGACGTTAAAATAAAGTTTTATATCATCGCTATAGTATCATAAGAGTCGCCGTAATAAGTCAGCCGCGATGGCGCCAGGAGTGAGTGAATCACTGCTTCCCTTGTGCAACCATCGACTAATTAGTATAGACGCGACGCGCCAACAGATCAGGATACGCCGAGCACGATGACTTCGAAGGTACGAAATGACCGATCGCGCGCTGCGACGCGTACTAATTAACCCAAGGTCTTCCCGTGCGACAATGGCGACAAGAATGGATAAAAGTTGCGCCGCCGCAACAGCAGGAACAGACCCAACAGAATGATATCTGGTCGATCGATTTACCTCACGGCATGCCGAAAGACTCGCATCTACTGCCAGCCCACAGCCAGGAACTTCTGGCGGCTGCGCGATCCGGAAGACTATATAAAAGACCTGCGCCAACCGAGGAGGAGGAGGTAGATGCCGATGCAGCCCCCGAGAAGCCAGAGAAGAAGGAAGAAGATACAAGTGCTCGAGGTTTCAGCGTGAAAGTATGGAAGCAGTTACCTCGTAATATCGATACACCTGGTACATCACATCTTGCGAAACGACAGAAGAACACCGTGACGATCGCCAGTCGAACGGTGGAAGAGAAGGTTCAAGGACCGACGGTTACAAGGGCAACTGTCAGAAGAATTGACGCCGCCGGAAATCCATATACGGAAGAGGTTACGCTATCCGATGGTCAACAAGTGCAGGGCGAAATCGTTTCAACACGAATTGAACAAGCACCTGTTGCTGGCTCTGAACCACTTGCTACGACACCAGTTCCCAACCGACGAAGGCCGCCACCACCCAAGAGAAAGGCCAAGGCTGGTCCTGGCCGAGGAAAGAAGAAGATCAAAAACCCTCTCCCTGATGCTAGTGCTCCTGCGCCGGCGCCTGTCGCTGGAGCAGATGGTGTTGTGCCCGCTGTTCCAATTAAGCCCGAGAACCCTGCAGAAGCGGTACGTTGGAGCCTGTGGATGTGCTGTTCTCCATCGCTAATTTTAATAGGCTATCAAACAGGAACGTGAAGACTCTGCCAATCAGGATAGTCCAATGCCGGATGCAGATGACGACGATGACGATGAAGATGGGGATGATGACGAGGGCGACGAGGGCGAAGAAGGAGAGGCAACACCAGCTGCGGAGAGTCAAGCAAATGGTGAAAACAACAAGTCACAAGATCACGAGATGACAGACGCGGCTCCCACAACAGCTACCGAAGCAGCGCCAGTTCCACCCCCTGCGCCAGAACCAGCACCCGCGTCTCTCCCAGCTCCTGTTGAAAACAACGAGCCTGATGCTTTCTTGCAAACCGACTCATCTGCGCCCGTGCCTGTACCACCGAACCCTATGGGTCTGGCACCTCCAACTACTCTCACACCTGGTGGATCCAGACTCGAAGGCAGCCCCCTTAAGAACGTGGTTATGCCTTCGCCTACCAAGGAGGTGGATCAGGAGCAATTGTTGAAGGCAGCGATAGATGCACCTCTTGCGGGAGATGAAAAGTCCGTGGAGCCTGAACTGACTGAGGAGAACCTCGCACGGGCATCGCTTGAGCCACCAACCAAGGATGATGAACCCCACGGTTCAGCGGAGGAACAGCTATTGAAGGCGGCCATAGATGCTCCGTTCGGGCCAGGACCACAACTGGCGGTCGCATCTGTAGTTGAACCTGCGGATTCGACCATAGCCGAGCCTCCGTCTACCATTGTCGGAGAGGCCCCTGAGGTTGCGACTGATCGCGATGTTCCCATGCTGGAGCCGACCGACAGCGAAGCACTATTACCTCCTCCACCTGAAGAGGTTGGCAATATTGCAACCACGCCTCCTGGAAGCTCTGGTGAGCCTAGTGCTTCTGGCCCCGGCAGTGAAGTCAAGCCCTCAACAGATATCCAGGCTGGCGAGGAGGCAGCCACACAGCGGCCACCTTTGATAACAACTGAAACTGGGTTGACAGAGGATAGCATCAAACCTGATGATTCAGCCTCTATCACTGCTCCTATCTCTGACATCACAGATGTCCCAGCAGTAGCTCCATCAGTTGTTGATCCCCCACCTGAGCCGCCTGCTGAAACCACCGTGCAAGATACCACCATGGAAGAGGCTGTCCAAGAGCCTGCCCTAGAAGAAACTAAGGAGCCCACCCCACCTCAACCTGAAATCAAGGAAGAGTCTGCTCCTCCTGCAGTTGAAGAAGTTCTTCGTGAGGAATCGCCTAATTTGCTTTCCAGTCTGATGGACAAACTTGATGAGCAGCATGCAGAGATCGAGAGTATGAAGCAAAAGGCATCGGCTGAACCTGCACCTGCACCTGAATCGGCGCCAGAGCCTGTTGCTGAGGTGCCCGCAGAGGTACCTACAGAGGCTGTCATCGAGCCAGCTGCTGAACCCGTCTCTGAGCACATGTCTGAGCTAATCGCCGAGCCTACTGCTGAATCTGCCCCTGAAACTGCTGCGGACCCTATCACTGAGGCCGCTCCTGAATCTACTACTGAGCATCCTGCGGAAACACTGGTAGACCCCGTTCCGGAACCAGTCACAGAGCCGGCGGCTGATGTTCCTCCTGAATCAGCATTGATACCTGAGGCACCAGCCGAACCAGTTGATGAGCCCATGGTCACCGAGGAAGTTAAGACTGAAGAGGTGAAGACCGAGGAGCCTGCTGTTGAGCCTCCTATTGATGAGACTCCTGCTATCGATGCCCCGGCAGTTCCTGAACCTTCAGTGGCGGAGGAACAGCAAACACAACAAGAACCAACGCAAGACTAGAACGGCTTGCATGGGCCCAGTGATACGCTAGTTGAAAGGGATCAGAGAGGTTTTAGAAGAGCCAATGGCCGTGTAACTGATCAAACAGAAAGAGTCGGAGATTGTATAACATGTAGGGGAGATAGCTCTAATGAATTCACGGACAACAGGCAATAAAGTATATGGTTCACCTATACATATCAGTATAGAATTTTTCTTGTGGCTCGATCTCTCATTGTTTCAGCTCGGGTTACTAAACCAATCCAGTTTGCGCCTCTCCCACCGAAGTACTACTGTTGCGGTGAACCTCCACAGCCTTGATCTTCGTTTGCTGGGGCATCGCATAGCGACCATGCATGCGGAAGCCTCGTGCATGTGCATTACTAAGTCCCAATAGCGCGGCGCTGGTAAGTAGTAGCCCAATGAGCACAATCGCTCCCGCTTGTGTCATGTTTCCTCCCAGTGCAGCAGACATGTATACCATCAACTTAGCCGCTGCTTCAAGATAACCCTCCAAACTCGACTGCGTACGTAGCCAAGCATGAGTAACAAGAGCTTGTAAGTCTGCATCTGGGCCGCGCAGTCGCACGCTGTGTCCCCCACCAAGATCGACGGTGTATTCTGTCATGGTTAGACTTTCTGGGGACGGTCCCGAGTGCGTCATGCGTTGCTTGATGGCCCAGATATTGAGGATACGAGAACTGACGAGAGTGAGGAGAATGGCGAGACCCCACCAGTCTTCGAAGATGACCATGAAGGCTATGGAAGTTGATGTTATGAGGGGGCTGATTAGGTAGAGGAGGTGACTGAGCCAGTCGACATCGGAGAGGGAAGCCCAGTCTTCGTGATCCTCATCGTCGTCTTCTTCATCCGAGACCCTCGATTTTCTCATCACTTTCCCCACGATTTTGACTACATCCCAAGGGGTGTCTAATCCAACATCCAGAGTGATGATGTTCTCAGCGCCGTCTTTGACAAGGCTCTTGAGATAACTCGCAGTCATAGTATTCTTCACAGCATATTGTATCTGGCCGAGCGTCTGGGTGGACAATGCTATTAAGCCAATGGGGGCTTCACGTTCGAGGTCATCGCATGCTTGTTGGTAGTGTAAACCTGGGGCGAGGACTAGGGAGTCGATCCATGAGGCGCCGCCGGTGAGAGCAGTGCGACGGGAGATAGTACGAAGGTCGGCGAGGACGAGAAGACCGCTAGCTGATAGAGTTATGTTTGGGAGGGGAGTTGTAGACCATGAAGGAATTAGAGATCGAGGCTGTTCATGTAAGTGGGAGTTACGGGCACTAGATGTAAGACAAACCTCCATGTTATATACCATCTCTTGAGTCTCAATCACCAAGGGCACTATATCAAGTCTAATATTGGTAGTTTCCCCCATAAATCTCCTTCGTCTTCGGGTTTTAATATCTATATACTATGAAAGGCCTGTCCTAGGCACGCGGATATATCGATGATGGCATCTCTGTGCGTATATCCGCATGACAACTACATGAGAACGCATCGAGAGACATAGCTGTGTCCTGAAACAAAGAAACTACCGAGACAGTCTCGATGGGTACGTTTTTTGGTCCGAAGCTTGGAAGTAGTAGCAGCAACAGAGTGTGGGTTTGAGACATGAGGTTGTGTGAGTGGCACGGGATCTACACACGCGCGGGGCGGTCTCATGATAGAGGTTCGCGTGCAAACTTACCAAGACTATCTGATTCAATCACCATGAGATTGGACATTTTAAAGCTTGAAATGATTTCTTCTTGAGCTTTGACATAACCATAAGATGATTAGATATGTACGGATTAAACCGATTGCTTGCAGCGGAAACTCCCCTCTCAGAAAATGTTGGAACCCAGCATCAAGGATACGACTTGGATTTGGGAACAACAAAGATCACTAAAGTGCCCCAGTTCTCTATTCAGGACTTTAAAAGTAAGAGTAGATATTAAGTCCAGAAATAAATAACTTTATCGCTTTTATAATTTTACATGGCCAAGTATGAATGACACCGGGAAATTACCTACCCTAGGCTTATTCGATGACTAAGCATTGCGCAACGAACAGATAAGCTAGCCGTCATGATGCAAGCAGCTCTGAAGCTCCCAAGCGTGAAGCCGCACAACATCCTCAACGACAATCATGCGGCTCTCACTCCAACCATTGCTCCTCCTGGGGCTCTCGGCCCTCGGCGCCGCAGTCTTCCAGGACGAGGTCGGCGAGATCGATTTCCATCACGCGCTCCTCGGCGTTCCCCAAGTCGAAACCACCTTCTTCCATCGCCCACGAAAGCAAGATAAGGCGAGCCTCCTTTACACTCTCAGCGACGTCGGTCTCATCGGCGCCGTCAACCCCAGCAATGGCCAGGTTGTTTGGCGTCAGCAGATCGCGGATGATATCACCAATGGCGGTGGTTTCCTGCGCGCTGCTGAGGGTGAGCATTGGGTTGCTGCGGCGTATGGATCGCGAGTTCAGGCGTGGGATGCGCTAACGGGGCGAAATGTGTGGCATAATGAGTTTAAGGGCGAGGTTAAGGATCTTGAGATTCTGGAGCTTACTGAGAGCTCGAGAAAGGACGTTTTGGTTCTGTATGACGAGGATGGCACTACGGTTCTACGACGCATACACGGTACTGTGGGAAATGTTATCTGGGAGTTCCGTGAGGTCTCCAAGAACATCCCTCTTCAGGTCTCAACCGACATCTCCAAGATCTACGTTATCAGCCTTCACGGATCGCCTGCTTCTTACAGCCTCAAGGTTACTGCGCTCGACACTCTTACAGGAGGACGACTGGACGACTTTGCCATTGGCACTAAGGGTGACGTCCATGGACCCAAGGACGTCATGTTTGTTGGAGGCAACTCTGCCGCCCCTATCCTCGCATGGGCCGATAGCACCCTCACTAAGCTCAAGGTCAATGTTCTGGGAAGCAAGACGACTCAGGACCTCAAGCTACCTTCCGACGCTGTCGCTGTTACTATTCACGCGCCTCACCTTGTTCAGTCCCAGCCTCATTTCCTTGTCCACACCCGAACCAAGACCGGAAACAAGGCCGAGGTCTATCATACCGACTTGAAGAGCAGCCAGGTTACCAAGGCCTACGAACTTCCTCACCTTTCTGGCCCTGGTGCCTTTTCCACCAGCTCTGACGGAGCCAACGTTTACTTCGCCCGCGTCACTGAGGATGAGACTCTTGTTGTCTCATCCGAGTCTCACGCTGTTCTGGCTCGATGGCCCTTCAAGCCCGCTGGCGATATCGAGGCTGTTCACGCTGTTGCTGAGGTCCTCAAGAAGCCTGGCACTGAAGGCTTTGCTATCCGAGCTGCTGCTGTCACCAAGTCAGATGACTGGGTTCTTGTCCGTAACGGCGAAATTGACTGGAAGCGACCCGAGGGTCTCTCCGGCGCTGTTGCTGCTGTCTGGGCTGACATTCCCGGTACTGAGAACCTCGCCAAGGTTCTTGAGGAGGAGGCTCACACCAACCCTCTCTCGGCCTACATTCACCGTGTTACACGACATATCGACGACCTTCAATACCTTCCTGACTACCTTGCATCTCTCCCTCAACGAATCATCACCAGCATCTTCGGTGGTGAGCCCGCTGCTAAGAAGGAGGGCCTGCACCGCGACACTTTCGGCTTCAATAAGCTGATCGTGCTTGCGACTCGCCGCGGTCGTGTTTATGGTCTTAGCACTGAGCACAAAGGTCAAGTCATCTGGTCCAAGTCTGTACTTCCCCAACTTCCCGGCGACTCTCTTGAGATCAAGGGTATCTATGCTAAGGATGAGGGTGTCGTCACTCTGCGTGGCGCCAAGGGCGAGTACGTCGCTATCAAGAGCGACACTGGCGATGTTGTCGAGGTGATGCCTGCCGGTTCGCTTCCCCGTGTTTCTAGCACAGTAGTTGTCGATAGCCCTGCTGGCAAGTGGTTGCTTCCTGTTGGTGCCAACGGAGAGATCGGACCTGTTCCCGCCGGCTTCACTCCCAGCGAGACCGTCGTTGTTCGTGGTGAGGGAGAGATTCTTAAGGGTGTCAAGTTTGTTGAGGAGAACAACAAGGTCACCGAGCAAGAAGTCTGGCAGCTTCAGCTCTTCCGTGGTCAGAAGATCGTGGAGATTGCTAAGCATGCTGCTCACGACCCTGTCGCTTCTATTGGCCGTGTCCTGGCTGATCGTCGTGTCAGCTACAAGTACCTCAACCCCAACACAATCGTTGTGGCTGCTATTGACGAGGCAAAATCGTCTCTGTCTGTTCAGCTGCTCGATACTGTCTCAGGTCAGGTTCTGGCTGCCCAGTCCTATGCTGGTGTCGATGCTACCAAGCCCATCTCTTGTGCTATGGCTGAGAATTGGTACACCTGCACTTTCTTTGGCCGATACACCCTTGAGGATGGCACCAAGCGATCTATCCAAGGCTACCAGATTGTCATCGTTGACCTCTACGAGTCTTCTTCTCCCAACGACCGCGGCCCTCTTGGCGACGCTGTCAACTTTTCGTCTCTCAAGCCTGTTGACACACCAACTGGACCTGCTCTGCCTTGGGTTGAGGAGCAAGCTTATGTTTTGTCTCAGCCACTCGACAAGCTGTCGGTTACACAAACACGACAAGGCATTTCAAACCGACAGGTTCTTGGCTACCTGCCTGAAACCCACTCCATCGCCGGTCTGGCTCGCCAGGTCCTCGACGCCCGACGCCCGGTTGGCCGTGACTCAACTCCAGCTGAGAAGGAAGCTGAGGGTCTCATCCAATACACTCCCAGCATCGAGATTGACCCTCGGTCAGTCATCTCTCATCAGCGAAATGTGGTGGGTGTCAAGGACATTCTCACAGCACCAGTCATTGTGGAGAGCACAAGTCTGGTTGTTGCTTACGGCGTGGATGTCTTTGGAACACGCGTCGCACCCAGCGGTGTATTCGATATTCTTGGAAACGGCTTCAACAAGGTGACACTTGTTTTGACCGTTGTATCGCTGCTGGGCGGCGTACTCTTCCTCTCACCGATGGTAAGCATATCCACATTCGCACTCGCATTTATGGTGACATCTTGGCTAACAAAGTTCTAGGTGAGGAGGAAACAGATCAACAGGACTTGGGAGGGCTGAAGGGGATGAAAACAAGAGAGGGCATGTCATTATCTGGAGCTAATTACTAGACCCGGCCGACGGTCAGGCCAATGGGAGGAGAACATTTGGTTATGAGCTGTAAATGGAAACAAAGTATCTACTGATCCACGTCATGCCAGTGATTTTTAACGATTGTTTCCGTCGACAGATGGAGGTGGCTAGCCTAAAGGTGTCAGCCTCACAATCTAACGATCCAAATGAGATGCCCCAACTCGAGAAGCCACGTGCTATATCTGTCAGCTTAAACGGCCGAGATCGGGATCTCCGCGAGTCCCGGGAGGCGGAGCATCGCCGGGCTTGGCGCCACGGCGTCGTCGGGACTGCAAGACAGAGACGCGGGAGCCGACAAGCCGTGCTTTGATTATATCGTGAAAGTTGGTGGTGACAGCAAGTGATTGGTGAACAGTAAGCACATGGATTCCCCTGCTTTGTTCCTCGTATCACTGCCTGCATCTAGACATATACTTGCTCTGCATATGCTTCGTATAACATGATTATTCTCACTCAAGTCTAGGACTTTGAGCTGACGGTGGGGAGATTGGGGAAAGTATTTGCATACACGGGTTACTCAATGCACTTTTGACACCTCTCATGCCAAACGAATCATGTTTTTCTCAGAAGATCACGAGGCTGAACGTGCGACCACATCAATGAGCATCTATTCTTGCTTTCCAATCATATTTTGCGAATGAACGTAATTAATTCCTCCGGACCCTCGGCAAACACGAGAAGAGGCTTCTGGGGACGAATAAGCTGTGGGCAGTTGGGCTTTTGCTTTTTGCGGGGTAATGAGATGGAGGTTGCTTCGGGATTTATTTTTAGGAGGAGTGATTCTGGTTGGATGGGCGCTGGGTATTGACTGTTTTGGTGTTGTATGATTTGAGTTCATGATATTGTTTTGTGAGGTTATTGTAGTATCATATCATGACCTCGGCACGGTGTCGTATCACGCTCTTGATGATATACAGACGTAGAATTAGTACTGGCTTTAACACTGTATCGTCGTGAAAATACCTGTAACACCACATCCGTAGGGCTGGTAGCTCAGATCGTGTGACTATCTAGTGATGTTGTGTAAGTGGCTTACCCAGAAGCGAGTCCGATATGCCACTCCCGGCCTAGCTCCCTTGACAAGTTAACGTTGCCATTTGACAGAAACTAGTACGAACGAGCTAGAATAATGGAAGTCAACAGACTGACCGACTGACCGACTGCCTGACTGCCTTGTGCATCGTCACATTCTAGAGTAAGCCTCGTATTGCAAGACGATCTCCCGTCTCTCCACGGGGAAAATGGAACCAAAATAGCATGAGTCTAGGACTGAGGCCGGGCATGGCCTCCACCGTCAGCTCGTGTAAGTCAAGTCGAACCTGTGAGGTAAGAATAGAAACTTGATACTCGAGAAGAAGGCAACATACATGGTGAAATCGAGTATATAAACTCCCCTTCCTAACCTCCAGATCCCAAACTTTCTTCTCCATCCTCACCAACTCAAACACTGTCTTCTCTCGCTACAAAACACACTCTCGCTCTACTACATCTTTCTTCCTACAAGAACCACCAACCGCAAACATGAAGTTCACCATCGCCCTCGCTGCTCTCGCCTCCTTGGCCGCTGCCACTCCCCTCGACGCTTCCAGCACTGGCTGCAAGCCCGGAACCTACTCTTGCACCCCTGACAAGACTGGCTGGCAGGTCTGCGATGTCAACGGCAAGTATGTTGTAAGTCATCACCACTTCCCTCTCTTCTGCATCTAGGACAAAAGTCACTGACCTTTCAAAAAGGCTGCCGGTGTCTGCCCCCCCAAGACCTCTTGTGTCTTCTACAAGCCGAGCGGCAGCCCCTACTGTGTCCCCCCTGGATTCAAGTTCCCCAAGGCTTAAGCGGTTTTTTGATCTTATGACCTGATAGCTATGGGAGTCACTGGGTGCTTGATGAGACTCTCGACAACATCTTCTATCTTGGTCTGATACTGGCTTTTGAGGTTGGGTTTGGAATGGGATCGGGATTGAACTTGTGCATTTGGTCTTTTCTTGTTTTCATGCCTTGCATGAGGTCCTTTCCTTAGAACAAATATTAGATATGGAACATAGCTGGTTGGGTATACATACATATATATAGGCACTTAGCTTGCAACTTCAATCTATTGCATTGCCTTTGACCTTTGCCTGGACCATGACTGTGCTTGAATATATCCTGACTAGGTTGCCTTTACTAACTGGCGCCTCAGGGAGGAAGAATACTTCTGACTCTAGATATAGGTGCCAGTACGTTCTCCAAGGTCTAATAAACCTCCACTCGACACGACTGATGCTGAAACGAAGGGCGGTGTATATGACTACTTGTATTCAATCTAATTTCAATGATGACCAAAAAGGTATGCTCTAACTGCCTATGCTATCCCGAATGTCAAAACTCCATGGGGCATCCCAATTGTTCTATGTGCACAATAATCTAGCAGTCACCCTGCCAGTTCTTGCTAATCCACTGCGCCATATGGTAGGTGAAAGTACCATCAATGTATCGCTGAACATCAGCATCACTGTAATCACCTGCGCCAGCAAACTTCAGGGCAGGGATGATCCAGGGCTGGATAAAGTCAAGGAAGACAAAGTCAACCGTCTCCGGATCGCCCTTTGAAGGCATGTTGACCTCAGCTTGAATACAGTTGGGTTGTTCGTAAAACTTGAGAGGCTCATGAATAGTGTCATCACCATCAGTGCCGATATCGTCTTTGGTTGTGTATCCAGAGGTCAGGTCAGGTTTGTCAAGGAAATTCCTTAGTTCAAGACGCTTCTCGTCCTCATCCTCCTTATTGGCCTCGAACATAGCCTTCATGGCTGGAGCGGGGAATGCCTGCTCAGGCATAGCCAAGAACTTAACATCTGCACCGTTCTCTGACAAGATCCTTCCGGCACTGTTCAAGAGGTCGATAACTTTGGAAGCAGCCTTGTACGGGACGTCGGGGATGTAGCTGAAGCCGCTGGTAAAGGGGCTAACAGCGTACGTGCTATCCCGCGTGAAACCGCCCTTGAAAATGTCGAATCGAATACCGCCGGTGTTGAAGATGGCCAGTCTAGCCTTGTCCTTGCGATCCTTGCGAGTGATAATATCAGGCAAAAGCTGATTGGAGATCCAATAGTAAATGCTGTCCTCATCTGTATGCTTGGTTCTTGTCATCCAGAGGGTCTTTGGCGCACAACCAAACTTGTAGTCGAGCTGAAGGGCCTTGCGAGCACGAGTGATCATCTGAGTGACTCTCTTGCCATCTGCAGTGGGGAAGGTAGACTCGTTCAGGCCGGTGTGGTAGTGTAGGCCGTAGAGGTTGTTATCGATGTATCGTCGAGTAAAGGTTGGCGAAGCAGCGGCCTCGACCTCCTTAGTGCCGCCCTTGCTGATCCCGTCGATTGACATCCATCCAATGGTCTCAAAATATCGACCACTGGCTATCGCAAATGCCTTGGAATCGTACTGAACAGCATCGCGAACGTGTGCATGGCCGCCGAAGAAGGCAATGGGGATATGCCAGTTCTGTTTTCGAATGGCGGTAAAGATGACCTTGAACTCCTCCATGCGAAGACCAACATGACCGATGACGACAAAGAGATCCGGCTTCTCCCGAATAGCCTCTTGGAACCAGTCCTCCTTGATGGTGTCTTCCACAGGCTGGACAACGGTGTTGTTGGCATTTCCTGTGAAGTCGAAAAGGAAGCCAAAAGCTACAATTTCGAGACCCTGGTTCTTTGTCTTGAACTTCTTGTAGCGCTGAGCTTGGGGAACACGATCGCCAGTCTTGAAGTCGATATAGTCTAGGTTGGAAGCGAGATATTTGCCCTTGTAGTTTGGAACGGTGGTGTTGTGCTCCTTATCAGCCGAGTAGGCCTTGTAGAGTTCATGATTGCCAGTGCAGAGGATGTCGATGTCGGCTTCGGCGTAGATATCGTACTGGAAAAGACCCTTGGGGGAGGATGCATCGTACAAGCCGTTGCCTTCGATGCGATCGCCAGTGTCAATGACTAGAAGGTCGCTTCCTTGCTCATCGGCCTGCTTGCGCATATGCTTGGTGAAGGAAATGTAATCTCCCCAGTCGGCAGAGTATTGGGGCCTATGATGTTAGTTGTGATTCATCAAAGTGACCAGGTAAGACATACTCCTGAAAGTGACCGCCAATCCAGCCATGAGTATCAGTTGTGTGGATAAAGTTGAGCTGGCCCCAAGTAAGGTCTCTCATGGGACCCGGGATAGGCTCGATAGCTCCAGGTTGCGACGCACAAGCTACAGCGACCAGCGCTGAACCAGCAGCGAGTGTTTTACTCCTGAGAATCATGGTGGCGTTATGTGACAAGACAGAGACTGATTGTGGTTGAACAAGAGGGTGAAACCGCCTTGTTTTGATGGATGAAGAAGAAAGAAGGCGGCCGAGTTCGGCTCAAATGGACGAGGCATGATAAGGTCGGCGCACGGTAGAATGACGTTGGAGGGGACCCTGAGGGACAACAAGGCTTCGAGTGCCGTGATTGGTTGATACCGTTGGCATGGAAGCTTATCAGCGAATGGGAAGCGTTGGATGGCTCCCCGCAAGGGGTCACGACCAGTCGATAGCGCACATCAGCGGGTCCGCTGCCTGGGCCACGAGGACGCGCATTCCAAGGCTTCAACCCGTGACATGAGTTTCAGCTGGTGTCATGAGGAAATGACTGAGGACTCAGTCCAAGGGCTTCTTGATTTTGCCCGGAAGGCTTGAGTCAGTGGAGAAGAAATATGAATGTAAGGGGGAGAGTTCAGGTGAAGACTTATGCCCAACAAGTTCTATAGCCTCATGAGGATACTCGAGTTGCCATTACTGAACTCATCTCAACCATCTCCTGTAGGCCAAGGCGATGCCATAAACCCCAACTAACAAGAACTCCCGTCGACTAGCGGAGGCTACAACTAACAATTCTCCCTCATATAAGCCTCATCGTCAGCTTGTTAGTTAACTTGCACCGGAAGATCTGGCCGTACTTTGCACATCCTTATCGACACCCAAGCTAAATAGTCTCCGAATCTGGTATAATAGCGCGAGGCCAAGCTTCCATCTGACACTGCAGCATACGATAGGTCGGATGTTTCTTACAGTGGATCTTTGGTCGCCGGTACGAAATACGAGATGCGCCGGAGGCCCCACCGCCGGCCGCTGTGCCTCCCGGTTGCCGGTATAAGTTGACGGTCTAAAGCCCGGGTCTCAGTTGTGATCTGTATTTAACTTATAAAGCGCACAGATCTTTATCTTTGATATCTCCTCAGAATCCGGCTCTACACTTTGCTTGATGAATATCCATTCAACCACCTGAGTCTAGTCGTGTCAGCATATCGGACATCGGAGCATCTGCATGTCCCGGCCAGACCAAGGCAAATGCATCACCGAAAACTTTGACCTCTTCATAGCCTCTGGGCACGAGACAAACCGTGGCTATAGAGAGAAATGTCGAATACTGATCCTTCGGGGTCTTCGCCGGCAAATTCTGGTACACCTGCCCACAAGGTACACATCAACAACCAAAGGCGTCTCACTAACACGCTATAGGGAAGCTGAGTGCGGACAACATATCCCGAAATCTTAACATCAACTCAGAAAAGGACTGTTTTGATCTCTTGTTTCAAGAGATTACAGCTTTGCCAGAGCGTGAAACGTTGGCGCCAAGCTCAGCACCTTCGATGGCTTCTCAACTGTCACTTATATCGCGTATGTTATTATGCAGAGGTTCCAGAATTATGACATAGTTGACAAGAAATAGAGAGAAGTTCCGCAACGGATAGTACAACAAGAACCAACGTATGGATAGCAAAAACTGTGCGAGCAGCCATGTCTGACGCCCTCTCCAAATCATAAAGGCTAGTAGGAACTGAGAAGAATTCATTCTTTCTACAGTTCGTTGATTAACTGATAAGCCCTCTGCTGGCTTCACGGTATCATAAATCCACGGAAGGTCTAGATAGAACAACTTGGTTGCAGCAATTGCATGACTGGTCGGGGAATTTCAGCTTGGCCGCCGCTTTAACAGCGCGCACGGATGACAGACTGCGGCTCGTTCCGCACAACTTTAAAGGACTGCATATTGAGTGAATGGTAAACACTGATTTTGCCTGTCAAATGCCAATGGAAGGGAATATTGTTATAATTATTACTCAGAATATGACCAAGACAAAAGAAATGATTCGAGACCGAGTCAATGAAATAGCTTCGGCCAATTTGTCTGGCCTACCCCCACGTGGTTACCCACCATCCTCACCTCATCTCATTCCCGTTTCCCTACCAAAGAACAAGCCTTGGCCCTCCTTCAGGTCAGCTCCAAACGCCACAACAACATTGATTGTTAGTAAAGATCGACGATTGAGTTCCATATCCCTCAACTCTCAGCGCATTTCTTCAATTTTACAAGCTGAATTCGTTTACAGGTAAGATGCATGATGTGCCTTTCTTCACATGCTCCTCCATCTGCTGTAGTCGGCACCCTTCTGTAAGCACTGTAACATCCCCTGCAAAGGGAGCTTTGACCCCCCGGCAGCCGCCGTCCTCCCCCACCGAACAAGACGCCACTGGCAGCTCAATCGAGGACGTTTGACCCGACCAAGTCTAGCCCGTGTTCTTGGCTCCCGATAAATCGTGGATCCTGGTGTCAAGCTGATCCAATAACGAGAGCTAGAACTCGCTTTAGTGAAAAAAAGAAAGGGAAAAAATTGCAGATGATCGAAGAATAAAAAGGACCTGGACCTCTCGAGTCCTTCTAGCTCTCTCTTCTGTTTCGCTGCTCCAAAAGATCATCGCTGTTCCTAACGGTGTCTCCGTGCAGATCGATAACCTCGCCTCCAGAGCAAGACATTTCTTGCGCAACTCAAATACCCTTCCCCCGCGATATCTTTTGCGACTTCATATGTTGACCTCTGTTAACTCGGCTTCCTTCAACAACTACACTCCGGCACATTGGTACATGTGCCGCGCCAGTTCTTGAGAACATCAGCGAGCGACTTTGAGTCTTTGCGCTTGCTGCACCCGGAGACGATAGAAAGACTTCATCTGAAGAGAGATTATATTCTTACTCAGTGATTCATTACTTTTGCGATTGGTTTACGAGGTATGTTGCGACACCAGCGCAATTGAATGCGCTGCAGCAATTTAGAATGCGACCGCTGATTGATAGATAGATATTTTGACGATACCCCTCGAATAAACCTTTCATCATGTCGGCTACTCAACCCATCGCCGTCAACACCCCCGAGAACCCCTCCTCCGAGGGCGACTCCAAGGGCCCAACCGCCAACGCTACCCAGGCCTCCATCGCCACGAACGAAGATGCCGCTGTCAGCCAGGGCATCCACACCCTCGAGGTCAAGTCCGTCCATTGGTACAGCTACCTGACCACCCTCGACTTCTGGATCGTCCTCGCGCTGGGCCAAGTTCTTGCCCTGTGCATCACGGCCACCAACACCTTCACCAGCTTCCTCGCCAATGCGGGCACCAACATTCCTGCGTTCCAGACCGTCTTCAACTACATCCTCATGTTCCTCATCTACACGCCTATCTTTCTGTGGAAGGATGGTATCAAGGGCTGGTGGCGTGTTGGAGTGAAGGATGGGTGGAAGTACCTCATCATGGCGTTCTTGGACGTCGAGGGAAACTACTTCACTGTTCTGGCGTACCGATACACGAATGTCTTATCGGCGCAGCTCATTAACTTTTGGGCTATTGTCTGCGTTGTTGTCATCTCGTTCTTTCTGCTCAAGGTTCGGTACAGAATCTTTCAGATCATTGGTATTGTGGTTTGCTGTGGTGGCATGGGTATTCTCATTGCCAGTGATCACATCAGCGGTACCAATGGCGGCAGCGGCCTTGATATGGTCAAGGGTGATTTGTTTGCTCTGCTTGGTGCCACTCTCTACGGTACTACCAATGTATTCGAGGAGTGGCTAGTGTCCAGGGCTCACTTGTACCACGTCCTGTCTTTCCTGGGCCTGTTTGGTATGTGTATCAACGGTGTCCAGGCTGCCATCTTTGACCGAAACTCTTTCGATAACGCAACCTGGAACGGTAAGGTTATCGGCTGGATCATCGGTTACACTCTGTGCTTGAACATCTTCTACATCCTCGTACCCGTCATGCTCCGCATGGGAAGTGCGGCTTTCCTCAACATCTCTCTGTTGACTGCCAACTTCTGGGGTGTCATCATCGGTATTCGTGTCTTTGGGTACAAGATCCACTTCTTGTACCCTATTGCCTTTGTTCTTATCATCATTGGTCAGCTCGTGTACTTTGTTACCGGTAGCATGCTCAGTGATTCTAAGAAACCTTGGCTGGGCGATAACCAGGAGGATGGTGTTTTGGGTTTCGGAACTGCCAAGCTCAAGGCTCTCAACGCTGCGCGTAAGGCTCAGATGGAGGCTGAGGATGGACAGCGAGATACCTACCGCTAAGTTCAAGTGTGGTTTGGGCAGATGTCGAAGGTGAGATATTGAGTTCAATCTGGGATTGCATTCTTGGATAGATACCCGGTATGGTTAGCCGAATAGTAGATTTAAGAGACCATGGCTGCAATTGAAAGACGAACAGTCTACAAATAATGAATAATTTCATCTAAACTACCAGTCTCTGGGATTGAAACTTAGGGCATTTATCCTAAGGGATGAAAATACTTCGGCAAGTTTAGGATGTTTCAGTAAGACTTTGACCAGTTAAATCATTTTATTACCTAGGACAATGGCAGTTGGGAGACCATGGTGGAAGTTGGAAGACGAAACAGCCAGATAGATAATACACAATTTTATCTTTCTAAACTTTGAAAGGTTCCAAGTTTTGTCTCATCTCTCGTCGCCAATCACCAAATTTCCTGTCCTTTGATACCCCTGCCGCAGGCAATGACGAAGTGATGTCGATGGTAATCAACCACGACTACAAGTTCTCGTGTCTGGTATATTTAGGTCGGAAATCAACCAGACCGACGCTCTGCACCGCAAGTTCTATCTCGTCCTGGGTTGGCTTCAGTCTTCCCTGGATGCTACAGGGGTGATGGTGATGGCCGTCGCTTTTGTCAAAATACAAATCCTCAGAGTGAGGGATTCTTGGATAATAGAAATCGTGGATTGTGTCCAGTATATTGTTCAGACTGTGCCCATCAAAGGGAGCAACCAGAGGTGGATCGGAGCGCGCGAGTTGACGCTTTTCTCGGATCAATATACCGAGGTTAATGGCACTGCAGTCAGGGTCGTCCTGTTCTTCGCAGCCTTCTTCTTCGGTCATTTTTTCTTGAAGAAAGTCAAGAGATTCCAAGACTTTCTTTATCAGGGTCTGTCTGATGTCGTCGAGTTTAGCTGCCAAGGGATATCAGATCAGCCATAATACGTGGATTCGAGTTGTGGAAGAACCTACTAAGAATACCGCTGACAGGAAGATCATGAGTATTGAGGCTGGACATCCCTTTGCCATGACGCAAAGCAGAATTTGCCAAATTTTTGGAACACATCATAATCATGGAATACCCACGAGACATACAACTGCAACGCGGTTGCATCGTTTTGCCATGGAAGCACTGCTTTATAATGGGCCCACGCCTTGTAATTAAAATGCATGGCCTCGCGACATTGATAATAGTCAACAATGGTTGCAATTCTAGCCAGTAATCCAAGCTGGATCTTTATTGGCATACCGTGGTGACGACCATGGATACTGTCCAAGACTATGGCGAGAGCAAAGGCGTCCCAGTCCTCGGCTGATATTTGCCGAAAAGGTCCAGACGACGAGTTTCCCTCTTTCCAAGGCCCTTCAAGCATAGCTCGGAATACGCGAGAAGCAAGAATCAGATGCCGGGACGAAACTCGCATGCGAACTTCGACTTCTTCTGGAGTCTGGTTTTCATCATCGAGATACAACTCGCTGAAAACTCGATATCGACCGAGGCATGGCGGGTTGACGAACTCCGGATGATCGGGCTTGCCATGGGAAGTCTGAGTAGTGTCCTTTGGCACTATCTTCTGCTTGTTCGGATTTTTGAGTACCAGCTCGATGTCACCACCTAGGTCTATATCGTAGGAGATCGACTTCATGCTGGTTGATCTGTTGGGATGCCGTGGAGAAGTCGCCCTTCTCTTCTGATCGTTGACGTTGAAAGGAAGAAAAGGATGATATCAAATCTGGTTTTTATGAATGGGATATTATGTTACCAGGCTGAGTCACTGTCAAGCAAAACGAAGCTGGCTGGCACTGCCAACTACTAAGCCAGCTAAGACCAGAGCATCGTTTGCTTCCTCATCTAGGTGGGGTACCAAAATCAGCTGGTCTAAAGTCTTACTGAGATACACTAAGTTTTACTAAATATTTTCGTCCCTTAGGATAAAGATCCTAAAGTTTGCTCCTAAAGTTTGGTAGTTTAGACAAGACCCTGATGCTGACAGCCTGGGTGAGGCAAATGCCTCTCCCTAGCTTGACACCACGGTCTTCTTACTGTGCCTCGTCTTGAAGCCATCTTTAGTGCTAAAAGAGGAAATTTTCTTTTTTTTAATCTTCATAGAGGGGGTATTCTTACGACTACCGTCCAGGGGGGCCTACATCCGGCTTGCCTTGGGGACCCTGCCGGGCCCCCCTTAAGCAGAGGCCTAGCACTGCCATTGAGTCAACCATACGATCACGGATCGAACAAGATAAGCGAGAAAACGGCCATCGGTAGAGACTGTGGGCAAGATGAATGATGAGTCGCTAGGAACCTTCCTGAATCTAAGTCTAAGTGCTACAAAAAAGTAGCAAAGTGATGGAAGTAAAGATCCAAGAGATCGAGAACACGAGAGATCGTTCTAGTTCAGTTTATAAACCATGACACCGATCATTCCCATACCTCCCGGGAATCAAACACCTCCAACATTCATATCCAGATCAAGAGTCCAGGAATTCATCTCAGCCCTGACTTCTTCAAGAACATGCCTCATTCTGCCCCTGACACTGCACACAGACACATCGTGATAGTGGTCATACCCCTCGGTCGTAGCAGCAATCGACTCAGGTATGTCGTTGACCAATTGAATCATGCTCGCGACACTGTAACTGTTGAAAGGGGGCACAAGGGGGCGGTCACTTGATGCGAGACGGTGCAGTTCTCGCTTCAAAATGCTCAGCGCGATAGAGTGGCACGTCGGGGAATTGTACTTGTGCCAGTCACAGAGAAAGTCTGAGTTTGGAAGAGTGTTGTGAAGTCTGTGAAGTTCTGTCACGATTCTTTGGATAAGTTCTTGTCGTTTTTCGTCGATCATGGCTGTTTCTCTGTTAGTGGTTTGGTCCAGAGTTGGAAGGGAAAGGGTTACTAACTCAGAACCCTGTGGATTGGAAGATTATCGGTACTCGGCTGAGGGCCTTCCATGTGTTTGAGGATAGCCCGAGTCGCTCTATCAAAAGGTTCTTGGTTGGGGAAGACCCAAGAAACAGAGAGCCACACGAGAGCCTCACGAGAGTACTCGTCCTTCAGCTCGACACAGATGTTCTTATACCAAACTTCGGAAAAGATCTTCACGGCCTCATGGAATCCATAGAAATCGACTATGGTTGCAATTTGAGCCATGAGCTTGAGATCGACGATGCGAGGCACAGCCCCATGTCGACCGTGTACGATATCTAGAACGATAGCAAAGGCCACCGCATCCCAATCCCAGGCCATGACTTGACGGAGAGGCTTTCCGAAGAAAGAAGAAGTTGTTGATACCTCGCTCCAGGGCCCATCGAGCGAGGAGCGAAAGAAACGAGAGGCTAGAATGAGATGGCGTGAAGAAACCCTCAGGCGGACTTTATCCTCGGGAGGAGTTGTGACCTTGGGAGTGCTTGGAGTTTCGATGAGGTTCAGGAGGGCACTGAATCTCCCGCGAGGCGTTGTTGTACTGGGATCTTCAGCTTCGGAAGGAAAAAGAAGATCATCAAATACGTGGTATCTTGCATCTAGCGCACCACGAGCGACTGTGGGTTCATTCATAGGATCCTCAGTATCCTCGTCATGTTCGTCGGTGGGAATACAGGGGATGAGTTGCTGACTGTTTGGCCGTTTGAGCAGAAGCTCGACATCACCGTCCGGGTCGATGATGTAGGAAATGCAGGTCATCATGAATGAGTAGTCAAGTTTTAGTGTTGTGACGAAGAATGAAGAGGAAGAATCGAAGGGGAAGAAGTAGTGTGGGCCTTGACGATATGCATCTGCCCGCCCACTAAGAGCAAGTAGAAGCAAACCGCACTGGCACATCGTTTGGACAAATACAGACAAAGGTCCAGGCTACAAACAGATTGACAATCAAAAGATATGGTTGGACAAATGTAGCTTGTGATTTTAGACAGATATCCCCAAGGTCAGACTAACTTATGCAATCAGGGGTAAGATTTAAAGATGTTCTAAATTCAGTCTCAAATTGGGAAGAAGAGCTCTGAAAGCAGACCAAAATCACAAATACTAGAGCAAACCACTTAGCGCGGCGAAATGTGAGTGAAGGAGTTACATGACAAATAAATAAACGAAAGCTAGCAAATTACGACTCCAATCCCTAGGTCCAGGCACCATTCAACTCAGCTTCTTTCAGTCCTGGGTATTCGCAAACGATTTATTCTCCTATTATTCAGTCTTTCGCACAAAAGAAGTCACAGACTACTAGTCTGGCTCCTTCTGACGCAATCCCCAGCCCTGAATCTGTGAAGGGTGAAACCTCAAGCTGTCGTTGTTGACTTGTTCCACCAGTGCCTGCATCCGACCCTGAATGGTGCACGAACATTGTCGATGATATGCGTTGGCTTCACCGGAGCGGCCTCTTCCAGAATTATTGTAGCGTGGGTGAAATTGTTTGGGTCGAGGAATCTCTTCGATCAAGCCCATCATCGTAACAACGCTGTGCCCGCAGTAAGGAGTTGTGAGAGGTTGGTAGTCTTTCTGCCATCTGACTCCCTCTCGCATCAACATACCAAGCAATGTAGATGAACAGTCGGATAAGCCTAAACCGGGGCACCCATCCTCCGTGTGGAGCGATTCTCGTAGGTCGTTGAGACCTTCCAAGAGCCTTCCGATCAGCTCCGTTCTCTTGTCGTTCAGGACATCTGAAATAGAGCGTTAGCATGTTTAACTAGAGACCGCCTAGTGTAAGCTCACCGAGAACCCCCCCAACCGGAAGGTCATTCAACTGGAATTCTGAGAGTCCTCTGCTGTTCCTCAAAGCTCTGTGTGCCTCGGCCGAGAAAATCACCTCATCCTCAAAGACCCATGCGACATAAAGACGTAGTAGTGAATTTACGGTGTACGAATCGAAGTCTTCCTCTGCAACAGACTCATCGCTGAGCCACACATCGCTAAGCAGCTCTAAGCTCTCATAGCATTGGTAGTAGTCGACGATGGTGGCGATCCGAGCCAGGAGAACGAGGTTGATACGCCTAGGGATCTTTTGTACACGCCCGTGAATTGCATCGAGGACAATCGCAAAAGCTTTGGCATCCCAGGCAGAAGTTGAAACTCGGCGGGGATTCCGCTGGGAAGAAAATGAGGTGGTGGCCTCGGCCCATGGGCCCTGAAGCATAGTACTGAAGATTTTAGAAGCAAAGGTTAGGTGCTTTGAGGAAACTCGTATTCGAACTACCTCGGGAGTCTCTTCAGCGAAGACCCAATCGGCGTATTCCTCACCATCGACAAATGTTGGAGTATCAAAGTTATCGAAGACCATGTATCGTCCTTGGAGTGCCGGATTGTAGAACTCTGTGGTGAGTGAGTCGCTGGTGGTATCTTCATCTCCAATCTAGACTTTTTGGGGAATGATGTTCTGGGTATTCGGCTCGTTCAGCACAAGTTCGATGTCGCCGTCAGGATCTATCACGTATGAAACGGACTTCATGATTATGCCTGGGATGAGGGGCGAAGAAAGGACATGAAGGAAGCTGAAGGGCGAGAAAAGAGATGAAGGAGAAGAGACTAAATAGAGATGAGAGAGAGAGGAGAAATTTTGGGGAAAAAGGCAGAAATCGCATTGGGCGTGTGTGGGAGATGGGACGAAATGGCTGCGGTTCAGCGCAACCTGTCGCTGGCAACTCAGACCTCTCACAGGTCGACACACCAAGTTCAAGTAGGCCAGAAAGGGGTATCAAATAAATCAATACCCGATAAATTTCTTTGATGAAAGACAGAGATGGCCGTTATACACACATCAAGTTCTGTAGTGCTGGTATTCAGATGACAGCCAAGTCGCCTACTCGTAATTGCAAACCGGTTATCGATACAAAAGAGGTAGTCTGCCAAGCAAATTTCATGTACTCAAATAAATAAGATATCATAGAATTACGATGCTTAATAGAAATCAGGGGTCAAGCCTTTTATAAGATTTCTAAACTGGAGCCATGATCCAGGAAAAAGAGGTCCCAGGGCAGATCAAGACTATGGAGTGCGAAGTAGTACAAACAGGGCTAAAAGAGTTTACATGATTAATACACAAGTTTTACCAAGCCCCTATTCCATTCTGGCATCGTGTTCCAGAAGATGTATTATGCATGTCATCTTGAATTTGCATCCTCCAGGACCTCTCGAAAAGCAACTCAGAATATTGTCAGACAACCGGCAAATCATCAAACTCTAATCATAAACAACTTTAGTCTTTGAAGTCGGCCGGGCGCATACGGTAAAGCTCCCTCTCGACCTTCTCAACCACTGGTGTCATTCTCCCTCTGATGCTGCAAGGGTAGGTTCTGCCATCGTAGGGGTCGATATGCCTGGGAGCATCTGTTCCGGACTTGTCATGTAGCGGAATCGGCTCAATGCACTCTTTCACTAGCTTCAAAGCTGTGGCGACACTGTACCCATCGAAGGGGGCGATGAAAGGGGGCTCGGCATGTTCATATTGGTATACCATGCGACCTAACACACCAAGCGTGAGCGACGAGCAAAGACGGTCGCCTCGGACACATCCTGATTCTTGGAGGAGTGAGTTGTGTACGTCTTGAAGACCGTCCTTGATCTGTTCGATGACATCGAGTCTCTTTTCGCTGAGCTTTCCTTCTCATCCGTTAGCTGTGCTCCGCAGTCATGTGTACTTTATCAACTTACTGAGAGTGGTTGTGATTGGAAGCATTCGAGCAGTGATTTGAGCAGAGCCTTTGAAGTCCGTTACAACCATACGAGCCATGGATGCGAAGACGCCCTCCTGTCCCGGAAAGACCATGCAGATGTACAACCATAGGAGAGTTGTCTTGCAGAGAGTTGTAGGAAAGCCACCTTGGCGGATTATATCTCTCTGCCAATAGCCAAAGAAGATGTGAATGACCTCCTGGAATTTATAGTAGTCAACTACGGTTGCAATGCGGGCAAGGAGTCCGAGGTTGATGACTCAAGGAATCTCTGCGTGACGCCCATGGATGGCATCAAGCACGATGGCAAGGGCCATAGCATCCCAGCCGATAGTGTGGACCCTGGTAAAACGTCGAATAGGAGAAGAAAAAAAAACAGAACATTGAGCAAAATCATCTTTTTTGTTCGAAGCGAGTAGTAGATCGCGGAATGTGCTGGAAACAAAGGACAGGTGCTTCGACGAGAGGCGCATACGGACTTCCCGCGGCCCATGATCCTCTCCAACCTTCTGAGCATCATGAGGGGTCGTCTGCTTGGTGTAGAGCTCGTCGAAAATGGTGTAACGACCAGTTGCAGGCGGGTTATCGAAGTCGGAATCGGGCAGATCAGTGTGAGTTGAGTAATCATCGGAGTGGATTTTGGGGATGATCAGGTGAGAATTTGGCTCTCTCAGAACGAGCTCGACATCGCCGTCTGGGTCGATCACATATGAGATGGTCTTCATGATGACTTGATTTCTGAGGGTGGTGAGATTGTAAAGGGTGAGGGTTGAAGGAGGAAGAAGCGAGCCGGGCATGAGAGGAGAGAGAGAGGCTTGCTGTGGAAAAAGAGAAACCCCACGCGAGGCGGGAATCTTCAGAATTCTACAGACTGATTCGGCTTCTGATGCCTCGAGGGCTGCCCACTGCCTGTCACTGACAAGGGAACTCATTCAGATCAAGAAACCAGACAACAGGAACGAGACGACAGCATGCAAGACGATTAGTGTCTGTTTGTTCTATCACAACTATTCATATTTAAGTGGAACATGAAGTTTTTAATGTTCCAAATGGCGACCAAATCATCCGCTTTTGTTCTGAACCCATATGCATGTAAAGCTACCAATCTAACTAGGTCGTCTAGAATAATCCTCAAAGCCCAAGAGTGATTGATGATATGGCCAACATACGAGAAGCTCCATCCTCAGTTCACTTGTCCTGTAGATCCGAAATCTTGAATCTCCTGATCTCCTCCCAAGTCTCCTTTAGGAATGGTTTCATCATTGCCGCAATGTTGCAGGTGTGGGGGGTATCAGACCTCTTCCTCTTGATGGAACCCAATTCTATCGTACAAACGACAAGGGTCTCTTTGATGAAGTCATTGACGGAGTAGTTCGTGTATGGGCTGGGATGTGTAAAATTGAGGAGGGCCGACGCATGCCTTCTGCGCATCAATGATCCCAACAACATGGACGAGCATTCGTTGTTGCAACCGGCTCGACCATTCAGTAGATCCTCAGCCACCTCGTCTAACCGTGTCATAATTTTGGCGATGTACTCTTGTCTTTTCTTGTCGAACTTGCCTGGATAATTGTTAGCATTATGCTATGAAACAACTTGCGATACTGACCAAGAATGGAGGTGACCGGAAGCTCGTCTGACTTGATATGAGATAGACCCTGGCCATGCGCGATGATGAAGGATGCCAACTGAGATGAAACACCTTCCCAGCCAAAGGCCCAAGAAATAAACAACCATGAGATGCATCCCTTTCCGTATTTGACCGGAAATTCATACACTTTTTGCCTCCAGACTTCTCCGGCAAGTTGCATTGCTCTCTGGCAGTGGTAGTAATCAACTACACCGGCAATTTCGACAAGGAAGTCGACACTGACTTCTCGAGGGACTTGGTCGTTGATCCCATGGATGACATTAAGTACCACTAGAAGTGCGTCGGCATCCCAGCTGTGAGCAGTGACCTCGCGAGGGCGAACAGCTGAGTTGTTACCCAAAGACGCGGGCGTAGACGACGAATTCAGAGAATTTGACTCGCTCCAGGGGCCGTCCAACATCTTCGCAAACACAGGAGACGCCATTTTCATGTGGTGCGATGAAACTCTGAATCGGACTTTATGAACAAGTACTGGTTTTCGTTTTTGCGAGTTCGCGATATTTTCTCTGGTGAGGACGCTTACCTGGGTCGTCAACAGCCTGGAGTATGGATTTCACTTTCGGCACGTTGAAAATATCCCAATCACGGATGAAGTAAGATATACCAGACCAACACTTCTTTATGTATACCTTTGGAATTAAGTTGGTAGAGTTAGGCATTCCCAGAACCACGACAAGATCCCCTTGAGGATCGACGTCGTGTGTGAGAACGACCATGGTTGAGGTTGAGTGAGTTTGATGATAAGCAGAGAAACTCAAGATAAAGAAGGGAGCTCTGAGTGAAGGAGAAGAGAGTGAAGGAGAAGAGAGAAGAGAGAAGAGAGAAAAGAGAGGCAAAAGCAAGTGGACCTGAATCCAGGCTAGGTGATTCAGTGAAAAAAAGTTCTAAAGGAGTGAAGCCTGCGAGTGCTAGATACCAGGACTAAGAGCTCACAGCATTCTTGCGACAACAGAAGCGAACGAAGAACCATGTACTTTCATGTACCTTTCCTCCAGCCTACCATAGATATCCATGTGCCACTAGTTACCAGACAATCCTGAATTTCTTAGACCTTCTTAGCTTGGATGGCGGAGAAGTTGATCTTGCTGAACTCAGCGACAATCTCATCGAAAGTTGGCTGAATCAGCTTTCTGAGACTGCAGTCCCGGGGATGACCTCGCTTCCTTTCAGAAGAGTCGCAACAATCGGGTGAATCAATATCCTCCCAAATCTCAGCAACATGCGAGATAGAGATACCATCGTATGGTAAGCCAGAGGCCATAAGGCGCTTGTGCATTTCGTGCTCAGCAGCATCAATTGCACCGAGCAATATACACCTGCATTTGTGATTACAACCCACGCGTAATTCAAGGAGTTCGTCTCGTAGTGTAGCGAGTCTGGCAGTGAAGAACTCGAATGACCATTTTCTCTTTCCCTCCAACTTTTCTAAAGTTACTGTCAGCGCTCTTCACGAAAACTGTCTGTATGCGATCACATACCAAGGAGAATCGCAACGGGAAGATCGTGGGTATCAATAAGATCCATTCCCTGGCTATGATACACTTCTCTGTAGGCTGCTTTACCAAATTCAGATGGCCAAGTGAAAACCCAAGCAATCCATAGCCACATGACCGACGCTTTTCCTTCCATAGGAAACCTATCACCTTTAGACGCGAGGATGTCGTTTTTCCAGAGATTTGCAGCGATAGCAACAGCGTCAGCGCACTCATAATAGTCAACAATGACAGCGACGTCCATAAAAAAGCTGAGACTGACGACCTCTGGCACTTAACGGTTGCAACCATGTATGATCCTGAGTACTGTGGCGAACGCGTGGACATCCCATCCTGTTGTTGAGATCTCACGCACGGCAGATGCTTCTGCGGCTTCTGCTGAGGTCTCTGGTGTTGTCTCGGGTAGACTTGTTCTAGCTGCCGCTGATTCCTTCCAGGGACCATTGAGCATTCTTCTGAACATTGGAGAAGCAAGAGTCAAATGATGAGAAGAGACTCGAAATCGATATTTCAAGTCCTTGTCTGTATCGTTGTCTTAGACTTTGCTCCTGCTGGTGAGGATGATCTTACCTTGGTCCTTGGGGAGCTCAAGACCCGAACTCGTCTCTGGAAGGTTCACAGCACGGGTATCAGGCCCGAACGTGGGAGTCTCTGAGGTCAACAAGCGGAAAATGACGCTTGGAATAGTACGCATCGTGTTGGCTTTCTCTAGGACAATGTAGAGGTCTCCATCGGGGGCGATGTCGTGAGTAAAGGGCGCCATGATGTTGTGGTGTTTCTGGAGGGAAAGAAGCCCGCAATGAATGAAAGGCTTCTTGGAAGAGAAGAAGTAAGAGCAAAGTAGAGAGAAGTGTCGAGAAAGAGCTTACAAAGGCTAGGCGTCTCTGAGGGTGTGTGTCAGGTGTCAGGGTGGAGGCCTGCATCTGCCAGGCACTGTCAAAACAGATGCATCACCAAGCCAAAAGCTCGAGGAACCTCTTCTTATGGCAAGGTCTTCCTATAGTATATGACTGACCAACACCTCCCGCAAGCTATACTGAGACCTAACCATCCTTAGAGTTATAGAAGTAAACATTATATATAATACGCTAGGCTTATTGCCAGTTGAGATGTAAGAGGTGACTGAATCTATCTATCGAGATTAAAAGAACTTATATAGTCTAACCAAACTTCTAGAAGGTTCCTCATGTTTGCTCTATAGGCAAGCTGTATCTCAATAAGCATACAAATATAACAAACAAATACAGCAAATAGCAAACAGAGGAGGAAACAGGTCCATCTAAAAGATAATTCATCTGAAGAGCAACGACTGAATTAGGAACAACGAGATACTATCTCACCACAAATCCTCAACACAACGTATACAACCCCCAGACTCAAGCACCATTCTCATATTATCAGGACTGAAAGTAGCTCAACTCAATATCCTCAATTTCCCCCTCGACTCCCTCGATGACCGGCCTCAGCCTTGCATACACAGTGCAGTTCTGGCCATGATTCGCATCAGGACACGCAGCTGCCATCCGAGGAAAGTCACCCAGTACTTCCATGACTTGCCGTATACTGAGCCCGTTGTACGGTTCCTCAACATTTCGAAACGTTCGCTTTCCCCGTATCAACGCACCAAGTGCCATAGCAGTACATTGCACATACCCAGCCTCTGGACAACCACGTTCGGTGGAGAGGGTCTGCTCCAGGTTCTCGAGGGCTGTAAAGACCTTCTTTATCAAGACGATTCTCATCCCGTCAATTTTATCTAGTAACTGTCAATCAAATGAACGTAGTAGTACGTTTGGTGCAAACCAACCAAGGACTTCAGTCAAGGGAAGATCGCGCAAGATGACCGTATCAGGGCCTCTGTAATGTGAAAGGACCAATTGCGCGCAATGCGAAAACTCCTTTCCCCAGGAAAACACCCACGAGTTAAACAACCACAATATACAATTGCTGTTAAAGCAAGTCACAGTGTCTTGTTCCAAAGTCGAGAGCCAGAACGCGGACAAGAGTTGCACCGCTTCGGTGCATTTAAGATGGTGGACAATAGAAGCAACTTGGGTAAGGAACTCGAAATTGACATTCCGGGGGATTTGGGCGTTTCGGCCGTGAATGACGTTCAACACGGTGGCCAAAGCCTTTGCGTCCCATCCCGTGAGGTATATCTCGTTGGCCTCTGCAGACTGCTGCAGTAAAGAGGACAAGACTGGAGATGCGAGAGACAGATGGTGGCTGGAAACGCGCATTCGAATCTGGACTTCCTTGTCATCCCGCCGAGGAGTGCTTGTCCCATAGAACAAGGTGTTCAGATCCCTCATCTTGACGGAGAAGTCATCCTACTCCTGTTCCTCCTCCTCTTCGCCCTTCTTCACTTTCACGGACTTGACATTGCGTTGTTGTGGCGTTGGCTGAGTTTGTATGGGCGTTGTTAGTGTGGGGCTGGTGCGTTGGGTATCAGGGTCTTGGAGAATGACCTCAATCGCGCCCTGAGGGTCGATCTCGTAAGTGACGCATCTCATGGCGCACGGTAGAGAACAGAGATTGATTGGGACAGTGTTGAGAAGAGGAGAAAGATGCACATGTATTCATTGACTTATTCCCGAGGCTTGGCCCTCTCTGAATCCGGCCAATGGGCTTGCTTTCTTTACTTTATGCCTGGACCTCATATGATGCTATCACCATCTATGAAGCTTCATATATTCCAGCCTGAGCAGATTGTATCAGTACATATACTTTATATCCACATTATTTGTATGATAGCCCAGGCCCTGGGCTGATAGAGAGGTGCCCAATTGGGACGTTGACTCCATGAATGTCGTGAAAACGAAATGGGACACAGGCCCCTTCATCACATCTCTTGGTTTACCTTCAGTCTATCAACCCACCGTCACTCTCCAATATGAGTGCACAATCCACCGCAGGGGACAACTTTTATCAGCCGCTTTCGGATTCTGACGACGAGCTCATAATGATGGATGACATGCCAAAGACCGCCACGAAATTGAAATGGAAAAGATGATGGAGAGGGAACGCGAAACAGAGGAGTGGATGAATGCCCTAGCGGAGCGCATACTTGGGAAAGTCGACATGCAGAAGATCAAGATCGATCCTCTCACCGGGGAAATAGTTGGTCTCCGTGAGGCTGTGGACTACTACTAAAATTTGGTAAACCCTCGCCCTCAGGCGAAAACCCAGACACCTCAAGTTCTCCAAACCAGTCAGTCCCTCAATCTTCTCAGATACCCGAGTGTCATCATATTGCGCTGAACGTCTTTGGCATGAGGGCATCCTTCTTCAACAAGAAGCAAGCTTCCCAGCTAATTTAACTTTCGGAGGATGTTCTTGATCTTGCTGCGTCTCATATTATCAAACTTCTCTAGTCTTCTTGTTAGAGGAATGGTGGTACATCAATGGAAGGTATCAGCTTACCGACGAGCCCTTGTAGAGGGAAGCCATTCAACTCAACCGCTTAGGCCTTGATAGCTCATTGCAAACATTCTTCTGGTTGACTTGGACAACTTTTGTAAATAAAACACCCACCGAACATACAACCACATCAGGGTGGTGCTATCCAACTTATTGACGGCCTTATGGTCGTCAAGGTTGGCGCACCAAACCCTGCCTACCTGCCATATGGAGTATCTCGGTAGACTCCATGCGATCTGCTATGACCGCAATCTTCACCAAGAGACCGAGGTCAATATGGCAGGGCATATACTGGTACTGCCCGTGGATGGCGTTGACTACAATGGCCAGCGCTACTGCGTCCCAACCATAGTCTGATGCTTCCAGGAGATATCCGACTGCCGGGCGCCGATATCTAGAGTCGCAAAAAGCCAGGAGAAGATCTTTGTCTACATGGATCTCGATCTGCAAGCCCTTCTTGTCGTGCTCTTCCGGATATTCTTTGCCGAAGAGAAGGCGATTCCAGCCGCGCGCAGTTCCCGTTTCGTTATCCTCTATCACAGGAGAGAGCTCTGACTCTACCTCTGACTCCGTCACAGATCGGGCCACTCCAGAGTCAGAGGGCAGTGCATCCGGAACATGCTCTTCGTTCTTTATGTTCTCTTTCTCAACTGCTGGGTCTTCGTCGTCGTCGACTTCTTCTCTTTCATCCTCAGATTTAGATTGTAAAAGGATTCTTCGAAAGGTTCAGGCAAAACTTGTCAGGGCGAGAGAAAATCCGATAATATGCTTGAACCCGAAAACAAGGCTGCCAACAAACAACGTATATGCATGGCTGTTGTACATATCACATGCAACGACTCGACCAATAATCCATCGTTATTTGCGGAAGATTAAGTGAGACCTGCATATATCTGGTGGATCGCGGGCAATGGCACTGCGCATCCTGGGGGAGGAAAGAAAACACAGGACCTCGATCCTAGATGACAAAAAGGATCTAGGTAATATATCCGAAGCTTCGGTTGACTTTTGCTAAGTTTATTTGGACACCCCACACTAAGGTTCGCTGTTTTCTAGCCCCCTTAGGGGATCTTCAGCAAGAGAATCATGTTCGACAAAGACGGAAGAGATAATATGATAGGACTTTGTGTTAAAATTGATCAAACGAAATCTATAATAATAAACCAACATCTACGAACCAGTGACCTTGATCGTAGAAGCCACACTCGGCACTCCATTCTTATCCATGACAAACAACATCCAATATCCCGGCAGCGCAACACCAGGATCACTAGGCACCTGGAAAGAATACGAATTCTTCCCCGCGTTAGCCAGCGTCAACGGAATACGGCGCTGGTCAGTGTTAACAGTGTGCGTAGCCGTTCCGTACCGCACCAGTGAAGCCTGCGCGATAGCTCCCCCCGTTTGAACAGTGACTGTTCCTCCGACCTTGATGGAAGACACAGACACGGAGGTGATCTTGGGGCGTATTGCCAACTTGCCCTTTGCGTCGTAGAGATAGGGGGGAGTGTAGAGTTGAGCGTCGAAGTGGTTGGTGTCACATCCGCCGCAGAGACCACCACCGCCGTTGAAGACTCTCCCGTCGGGGAGGAGGAGGGCGATGCTGTGATATGTCCTCACGATGTTGTTGGGCTTCATGAGCCCAAAGCCGTCCTTTTCGGGATAGTACATCTCAGGTTGCAGCTGGGGCGTCGAGTCTTCAAACGGGATGGCATATTCCTGACCACCCGTGATAAAGACGTTGCCGTTGGGCAGAACAACAGAACTGTGGAAGACACGAGGGAAGAAGAGACCCTCACTCGCGTACGCAACAGAAACGTTTGTACCAGGGTTTCCGACAGTGATGATGTGAGCATCCGTAGTAGCATCCGAGTCTTGATAATTCGGAGTTCCACCGTGAGTCAGGATCTTGCCCTTGACGGCGTCGAACATGATGGCGTTGCCACACATAGCATCAGGCGCAACACCACGATCAGAAGCCCTCTGCCCCGCAGTCTTGACATCGCCGTTCTTCTTCTCAGTGTAGTACCAGTTCATATTCTTACTCGGCCCAGCCTGAAACACAGTGCCGCTCTTCCAACCAAACAGCCAGGCATGGTTATCAGAGCGGAACAAGCCCTGCGCATCATCCGTGAGCATCTTCTGCACATCGGCCTTGTTGAGCAGCGTCCAGGTCTTCTTCTTCGGGTCGTACACCTCGCCGTTCTTGAAGGACGAGCCGCCGCTCCAGGATCCGCCGATGGTGAAGACTTTGCCCGTGGATGTCGTGGCGGAGGATTGATACCCGCGTGCAACTTGCATGTTGGGGCCGGATACCCACGTTTGCTGCACGGGATCGAAGAGGCTTGTGCGCTCGGCGTTGTTACCGCCTGTTACGACGAGTTGGCCGTTCCCGTCGAGGGAAATGCCCGGGCAGAACATGTCGTGGTTTGTCTCTGTGACTTGACGCTCTGCGACTTGGCCGGTTGCCGGGTCCCATGTTGAAGTGAGGGTCAAACCACCGGGGCCACCGGACATGGTATCCCTAGCCCAGGATGACCAGACGAGGACTTTGCCCGTGTTGGGGTCAACGGTTCCGGCGACGGGGATGATGGGGAAGTTGATGGTAGGACCCCAAGCGCCTTGAGATGCTTGAGGGGGGACGTAGTCGTTTGCTTGGAAGACATTGAGCTCTGCAATGCTTGTCCAAGGATTGCCATTTGCTTCACTGAGAGCAACGAGCTTGACAAATCGCGCAGGCTGCGTATCGAAATTGGCATACTTGACAGTCGAGTCACTATACCAGTTCCCATACGCCACAGGCGAACCCCAAGTCTTGCCATCCTTGCTCAAGAATACTTGATGCTGCGCAATGTACCCATTCTGCGAGCCATCCTGTCTCGGCAGCATAGAAATACCATTGACGTTATAGCTCTTCTTCATATCAACAGTGATACTATGCGGCGGCGCAGGCTCACTGCCCTCCCACTGAGTATGCCACATGGTATCACCATTTCCATCGATAGCATTCTTGCAGTCATCCCCCTCGTGCACGCTATCACACGTCACTGACCACTTTTTGCGGTCGATCGCGGCGCTGTTGAAGGGCGCGGCTGCACGGAGACTCAGTATGTGTTCTTTTGCATCTCTCTTGAGGAGGGAGGAGGAGGAGGAGGAGGAGGAGGAAAGGGGACGGACCTTTTCTGCGTTGAGTTGGGGACGGGGCTTCACGCGGGAGCTGAATTTGTTATTGAGGGTGCTGGCTTTGGGGGGGATGGCTTGGACGTAGCCCTTGTTGAGCTTGGGGATGTCGAAGGAGGGATTGTAGCCGGGGCCGTTTTTGCCGCCGCCTTTGGTGCTGTCTGCATCAAAGGTTTTGCCTGATTGGTGGGTGATAAAGGATTTCTTGGACGGCTTGGACTCCTTCTTGGAGGTCTTCTTTGAGGCCTTCTTGGCGTTGGCCTTGGAATCCTCGACCTTGGCTTGTGACTTGCCAGCATCGTCGTCGCCAGTGTGCTTTCCAGAGTTTCCCTTTTTGGAAGACGTAGTAGCAGTTGGTGATGCTGATGATCGAGTCTTGGAGTCATCAACTCTGGTGCGAGACTTGGTAGCATCATCATCTCCGTTATGTCTGTCACCATCATCTTTGCCCTTCCCCTTGCCCTTTCCTTTTCCCTTGCCTTTGCCTTTGTCATCACCCGTAGGCGAGCTTGTAGGGGCTGCTGTGCTTGTAGCAGTAACAGACACTGAATCTGTTGCACTGCTGGAAGATGTCTTTGGTGAATCCTCAGGCTTCTTACGAGACTTTGTAGCGTCGTCATCGCCGCTGTGTCGTCCCTTGTCATCTTTGCCTTTGTTCTTATCCTTGCCCTTTTTCTTGTGTCCGCCAGAGCTGGAGTCGTCGTCTCCTCCATGTTTGGCTACACTCGCAGTATCCTTCGACTTTGACTTGGCCTTGGGAGCAACTTCTGGCTTGTCGACAGGAGCTGGGCCGAAGCGGACATAAGTGGGTTGCATGAATGGTTCGGCATATACCACCTCTTGAACATCATCTGAAGAGTCTGAGGGCGTCTCGTCAGATGGACTTGATGGAGTGGCATCAGATGGCTCCGTAGGCGTATAATCAGAGTCATCTGTAGACTCATCATCAGAGCCATAAGTCTGCTCGATTCGCTCGACTCTTCGCGACAAAGCAGAAGCTGGGAATCCACTCTTCGGCTTTGCGTTTCCAAATACAGGGAGTACAGAATTCAGATTTGTCTTTGATGATCCTGCTAGAGTCTTTGAAGTATCCGTTGTGTCATCTGAATCAGGTCGAGGAAGTGCATAGCCACCCTTGGGAGCTGAGAAGACGGGGAGCACCACAGCATCTGCTACGCCCAGGCATAACGAAAAGGCATAAACGACCTTCATTTTGTGTGACCGTAAAAAAAAAAGGAGTGAATGAGTTGGTGACAATGCTTTGTCTGGGTGGGATTCTGTCAAAGGGGGAACAAAGAGCAGAACAAGAAACTTACACGACATTGTCAAAACATTTTATAAAAGAAGCCTCACGTACGAGTGTAAAGTGTATTAGTGAAGCTATACCAAATGCAGGAACATATAGAACCGTCGGGACCTTGCAGGAGGCTAAACCTTGCCAAGAACGTGGTGGTTCCAGGAACCCGGAGGAATGTAACTGTCTCCATTCTCACGGCCTCGACCATTGCATGTCATTCCTATCACAGAATGACTTAAACCAGGATCGGCAAGTGTCTCGGGCGAGGAAAGCTTAACTATATGCTTGGGACCCCGTGTTATTCTATCGTTTTAGCTTTATCCATGTTCTCGGTCTCAGATTTCCAGGTTCTACCCGAATACTTCAACGCTTTTTGTATAGTTCACTGTCTAGAGCTTCTAGACGCCAGGTCGGCCGCCAGACTCGATTGCTCAATTTCGAAGTGGTAATAGTTGCATTCTTGAGCATTGGGCTTTGGCAAATGGAATGAGGTGGACTTCTCTGTCGTGAAGGGTCCAAACCGCCGGTAAGCGATCTACGCAATATTTCGCCTCTACTATACTGTTTTATCCAACGATGATCATCCAATTTATACCAATAATGGTTTATTCCCATGGTATTATGCAGAGTCCAACGGTGATACCGAATAATTGGTATGATGGGCGATGGCTTCGTCCCGTGAGCGTTCCTAATGTTGGGGGGACAGCATGGAAGCTTGAATGCCGGCTGCCAAATGCGCATAACTCTGTGTATACATCCTGTTTTCGTGTCATATTCATATTTTTAGGTCTGCAAACCTCTCCCAACTATTGGATGCTCAAGATCTATCATGTGCTGTTGAATCGCATAGATATGCAACCATCACTTCTCTTGCTATCCAGAACCACAGCTCCATGTTCTTAGAGCTCGAGCTCTAATAGAGGAACAAGCTCAACTAAAAGCAGCTGCTAACTTTGTAGCTTCGTCAACGACTCCCTTTGAGTGGACAACACAATCGAATGAAGGCATTAGACGCTATCAGATCCCACAAGCAGATGACAGGTTTCCCCTTAGCCCCGGGACTAGCCATCAGCTAACTAGCATGCTTTCATCAGCTTGACAGCTTCTATTCCCAATGCGATAGGTTAAGCGTCCGAGCGTTGGTAAGGCCAACACCGGGCTTGATACCAGGCTGCTGGACTGGAGAGCTACTGGATATAACATAACGAGAACACGCGCGCGCTCCGGGGAACCCAGTCCAGGCGAAGGGGACGTGCATAAGCTCTTAACCCAATGTGAGCCACAAGGCACTCTGGAGCTAGAAAGAAGATGTTATTGAGAGTCATGTTTGAGGGTCCAGCTTTTCTTCAACGAATCGTGAAAGCCACCGGGTGACTCTTGGCTGTCCTCGTCGAATGGGCTCACTTACACGAAGCCATAACGAAAGACAATACATGATCATAGCATTCCAGGCTTGATTACGTTACTCAAGGTGACTGCATTGAATCTTTATTCGTCACAGCCCTCTCTATGACTTTCCTCCATCAGCCAGGTAAGATCATAGCCCGGCAGATATACCCTTGAACATCTGACTGAGAGTTACCCTTCAGATCCATCAAAGAATCTTGAGTGATTGAGACGTCTCCATTACCTACTCCATCCCCTCTACACTGGCTGAAGTAAGCATGAGGTCTTCAGGCCAGCCTCCTTTCCTGCTGACTCGCCATCAACTTTGGCATAAGGCTGTAAGCCTCAAACTTCCACGCCATTATTGTCCTTCTAGCCAATGAACTCATAAAGTACACATCACCACAAGTGACTAGGCTGGTATGCATCTTGATATGTGGAACACATACGGAGCTTTCATTAAACCCCGAAGCTATATCAATCTCTCCGTAGTGTATCTCGCCAAGAGCCTCCAAACTCCACCAACAGTCCCGTAGGCATGTCATATTTTACCAATCTCGAATACTTTCACAGATCGCCCGTGACTTAGTCAATACCACCAACGCACTCGCACTTATCATGCTCACATTCACACATGTCCTCATCCGTATCCTCCCACCCACTTCCATCCTCACCCATATCATCCTCACTAGAGACCTCAAGCCCCTCCTCCCTCATCAAATCCTTGACATGCACCGCCGCCATCATACAGTCATCCTCACAGCCGCTCTTGTACCCAAACATATTCATAAAATGCATGGTTTTCCCCCACGTTTTACTCACGAAATCTATCTGAGCAGCCGAAAATGCCCACTCGTAGTCGTCTGACTCACGGTATCCCCGGTGATGGTCAAAGTGCTGCTGGAACGGATTCTTTACCCACAGCGTGCGCAATTTGTCTCTAAAAACGACTATCATCAAATCACTGTCAGCTTTTTTTGCATACTGGGGTCCTTTTTCAGCGTAGTGTTTCTTAAAAGTCTCAAAGTGTTCGTCGGGGTCATGTCCATCGTCTTTGAGCCATTGTAGCTCTTCTTCCAACCAAGGCTTTTCGCCGATGTCAACCGAAGGGTCCCGTACCTCTCGAAGCGAAGTCTTTCACTAGCCGGCCACTTGGCTCGTATGTCGTGTCTGACCTCTGGGTGGAATGGCGACCTTTGCTTTGTCTCTCGGCCAAAGGGGGGGCCACATAATTTGACTTCGATGTGCTGCATTGGGCTTATGAGTACTCGGAAGTGTGCGACCCGGTATCCGTCTCATCCCGTATCTCCCCAGCGCAACGGTTGGTATAGTTATAGTCGACTTCAACCACGTAACCATCCTGTGTGATATTTCCGCCAATGATGTTGCAAATGTAGTCTGGCGCGAAGATGACGTTCTTTAATATGATCTCGCCGCGATTGCGCCCACCGCTTTTGTTGGGGGAGCGCTTAGTCTTGAGTTTGACAGTACCGACACCGTGGGCCCAAGAGAAGTCCTCAGGGTCCGGCTCCTCTCCACGCTTTGTTAGATCTTCTGCATTATCCCAAGGCTTATGACGTGAATGGTAAATGATGCTGCTGAAAGCCATATAATCGTCCTCAAACCATTCGCGGTCTCTAGTGATGCTTGGATGAACAATTAGCAGCCACCTACCCTGTTCCTTGCGGTATCACACTTACTGAATATTCGATTTGGGTGAATATACCCATGAGCCACAGGGTTTTTCACATCCATATGTTGGCTCTCGATGGCATGACAGATAAGGACCAAGACGACGTTCAAATTCCATACTGATTGATGTGATGAGTAAATTCGTGAGATGAATGAGTAGAAAACCGGAAAGCTCAGGGCATGGAGAGTGAATGGAATCAGCCACAGACGCAAGAGAGCCCCTTACGAAATTCGAGACCTGAAAAGGGTATGGTACTTGCCGATCATGGCACCAAAGCACAGCATCACTGAGACAAGTTTATGTCATAGGACAAGCAAAAGCAAAAGTTACCACGCGTAGTTATCATGAAAACGGTTTATTCAACGCCAAATAAGCCATGGTCGATCAATATATGTAATAATGTCAAATATACAACAGTTCAACTCCTCAAGCGCCAATGGGTATCAGCGTGCCATGCCATGCTAAGTCACTTGGGCGCCAGACCACAATACATATAACGTCCATCCAAGTATCGCTCGCTATTATATGTAGATGTTCCAAAATTGCGTATGCAAACGTATAAATGTCATGTAGATCTTTGCATCATTTACTTGAAGGATGACCGCCTTTCAGTAGCCCAACCTGTCTGTCATGTTCACTTCGTAACTGCTTTTCTCCAGTCGGTACAAGTGTCTTCTCTTCAAGCCCCGCGTCGAACGCGGGATCGCCGGCGCGGAACTTTTCGCGAATGCCTTCTATGCCTGTCGGGGATATCGGCAATGGTGACTCGGAGGCTCGGATGGCGTCTTCTGGCCAAAGAATTCGGTTTGCTTCCTCGACAGTGAGAGGAGGCTCATCAATTGTGGTTATGGGTGGTGCCGTGGTTGGAGGCGGTGGTGGGTCAAATAGGGCCTGCCGAGGGGTCGTCGGAGATCCGATGCCAGTGGATCTTGATGTGGGTGTCCCGGTCCGGGCCCGTGGTGTCCGTGCGGGGGTATCCGTGATCCGCGCAGGGTCTGACGATCCCTGGTAATCACGGCCCCTTGTGGTTGTGCTTGCGGTAGCAGCTGATCTTGGAAGGGATGGAGTCACTGAAGTTGAGTAAAGACTATCACTGTCCGAATCGGAGTCTGTGTAGTCTCCTTCTGTTTCAACGACGCTGTGAAGAGTGATACCGTCTGCAGTATCAGCTGGCGTGCGCTTCAACACTTCCGATTCAACTCTGAGAACCTTCTCTTCGTTGGTGTTAGGGCCGATCGGTATGTGACTGCGAGTCGCTGTTCGTTTCCGATCCATGCGGAGAATGTTCCTCATCAAATACAGTTCATGCTTCTTGTAGGTCTCGTAGTATGCGCGGTTGATCATGGCTGCTGTGTGAAGATCATCGATTTCATCCAGCTGGCATAAGATACGAAGACGAACAATCTCAGGGAACTCGGTAGCAACGCTGTAGTTCGGATCAGGTGCAGCCATCCGATCAAGCCCTTTGTTGAGCTGAGTTTGAGGTTCTCGTTCTCTGTGCTTCGAGAGCCCCCAACCATGGCTCTTCCCACTGATGTCAAAGAGCGTCAAGCCCAGCACACTATTATAGATATCGCTGATAGCAGAGCGGAACATGGGCCCAGGATCACACACGCCTCGATGGACGGGTGTTGGCGGTGCGGGAATCCTTCTCAAGGCATCCACGATCCGCGCCAAACTCTTCGACTGCGGCTGTGCCCTGGGCAAGTGAGACAAGACATCTGGTGCCATGATATGAGGCAGCAGGTTCATCTCATTGTAAAGTAGCATCAGCCATCCGAGGTTTGTGGCATCACACCAATGGCTGCCCTTGGGACATCTTGGTGTACTCGTCAGCATCGTCGGTGGTAAACTGTCCGAAGGAAAGCTGGCTCGTGTGTCCAATGAAAGCTCTTCCGAGCCTTCCAACGTATTGTGTGTTGGTTCCCGCATATATTCTCGGATAGTACTGACGCAACACTCATGAATTTGTGCCATCTTTGCGCAACGAACAGCCCAAATTTTATCCTTAATTTTCTGTGGCCAGGGTTTAGCTAGTAGTTCTTTCTCATCCACGAGGTTCAGAATCGTAGTTTTCGACATGCGCGAGAACAGTCGACGGAGTCCAAAAGCGTAGCTGATGACCAAGAGCCCATCAGGCATGTCGTCAGCACCCTTGTGCATCCATTGTGGCAGCCATCGATGTTCAACGATGAGTTCCAGGGGTGAAGTACTCTTGTATCGCATGCAACACTCGGCGATAGCAACGAACTGTTCGAACTCGATTTCTCGCGGAACCATTTCGTTATGCATGTGTGCTGCGTGTAATAGAATCTCCAGAGAACACAGGTGGTTCAACTCAACCTGCGGCATGCGATAAAGTTTGGCTTCGGAGCCATCCTTACAGAAGTATTTTGTTGGGGGTAGTGGGAGCAGTGTCGATATATCATCATCGTCGTAGAGATGGAGACTGCTAGAGTGCCCTGCAAACATGCGCGCGAAGATAGGTGACGTTTCTGCGAGCATGTAAGACGAGACTCGAAAACGTAGTGCTGGATCGCTGTGGTTACATCCAGGCCCATTGTTGGCGAACTCTAGTATCGCATCGCCGCGCTGTGAGATGGCAAACTCTTTGATGGTCCGGTCAGGTGAGATGCCAGACTCTCCTGTCTGTAGAAGCTGTCTGATCTCGTTCAACTCCTGCTTGATTCTCTCGTAATCGTAAAAGCGCATTTCATATTTCGGAAACTACAATTTGTCAGCCTTTGTCTCGTGCATATCTGACCAGGACCACACACGAATTGGGGATCTGCCGACATGACCCGGGTTACACTGGCATTGCGCATTCGCTGCACAGCCTCTTTTCGGAAGCGCTTATTCGTGAACAAGGCTTCCACCTGTTCCGGCGTTGCATCGCGCTCGTTGTTCTTGTAGGTCTCGATTAGACTCGTCCGGCAAGCATCGGCAAGAGACTCGAGGTAGTTCTTCCAGTCGCGCACAGAGGACAGCCAGGCATCAGTCTGATGTATGCTCTTTCCAACGCTCCCGGACACAACCTCTGCGAGACTTCTTCCACTGAAGGAACTCCTTGTGTCGTAAATCTGGCCAGGACTTTGCGGAGACTCGACGGTTGAGTCACGGCGGGGGAGGTCGCCACCATTACGAGAACCGCGACCGAGTTCTTCTGTAAGAATATGTCGACATAGCGTAGCACATTGCTCCTTGTATTTTGTAAAATCTTTGTAGGCTGAGTCGACGTGGTTAGGCGTAGTTGGAAAGTTGCGGGGCATCCGCTGAAGAATGGTCTGTAGTTGCCGGATATGAGTTTCTTGGCTTTCTAAAGGGTTCGTGGAGTGGCTATCTGGAGATCTGAGGTGAAGGTCGAGGTCGGAGGTACTAGTTTCGGGGGCATGTTGACTGATTATTTTGATCTATACCGGTTGGTCAGTATGAGTCCTCTGATCATGAACTTGACTAGCATACCCCTCGTCTCGGGATCTTGTTGATCAATGACTTCCATTGTCGGCCTCCCCCGGGTGGAGGGCCATCGCTGGAGGTTCTTGAGACCATATCGACCCTCATGGATAGATTAGAATGTTTGTCGCCGGTTGGGACGGAGCTTCGGAGGGAGCGCATCAGGCCGCGATGAGGAGCGCAGCGTCAATGCCAGCGCCTGACCACAGCATTGTAGTCACAGCGTGGCAAAGAGGTGCCTCGCTGGAGGGTGGCGTATATGGGATTTGTAACGTATTCGAGATGCGGATTAGGTCTTGAGCTGTTTCGTGTATGTAGAGTCGAAGATGTTGTTGGATCGTCCGTACAGCCGGGGTTGTCGGATCTTTGGTGCGACGTTGGTGGAGGGTTCCAGACGGCTGGAACTGGTATTGCCACGTTCAGACCAAACTCGTCTGGGAAGATTAGGCGCGCGAAGGCGTACTGGCGAGTCAAGTGAAAGCTGTATCTGTCGATCGTAACAGCGAGGTCTTGTAGTCGGTGATTTGCGTCTTCAGTTATTGTCGTCGTCTTGAGATCAGAGTCAATGCAAGGTCAAGATCGGGACCCGGGAAGTCATTGACAGAAAGTGGAGGACGCTTGGGTCTTAAAGGTGGGTTTAGGACTGTCCCTCGGCCTCTGGCTCTGCCTCTGGTCGGACGGAGTCTGGGGGCTCTGACTGACGAAACTGGGGTTGAAAACTGGGGCAATCACAACTTGGCGTCTGGGCCTTTATTAGCGGGCGCCCATAAACTCTTAGTTTCTCTTGTGCAACAGTGATGAGGAGAGGGGTCGCAAAACGAATGCGAGAGACGGTGAGAGGAGGTAAAGGAAACAAATAGTAATTTGAGTTGGAGAAGATCTGCTTCATAGGATTGGCGCAGTACGGACCGTTCCGACTGAGGCAGATGAATTGAGTTGAGCAACGGTAAGAGGCGCCTGATAGAAGAAAGTATCCATGATACGGTACTTACCTACAGAAATTACACTGTTAGCACTGATGCAATTAGCATGACATTTATGGGAATGCAATGCCTGCTTGTTCAGTGGATCTCTATCCCCAGCAAGTTTGTTGCTGCATCTGGCGCAAAGAGGTAAGATGCATTGCGGGGGAGGAGTCTCAAAAACTAACTCACTCAATCTTATCGTGGTATAGGACTAGTCAAGGACTCATCAGTGGACTGTGAGATGAATACTCTCAATTAACTTATTCACCAGTGACTGAGCTGTCTTGGAATACTCCTTAAACTCCGCCAGCTTGCCTCTTGCTATTTATAAACTCGTTTTGGCCAACTTCTAAGACTTCCATGCATAACAGCATGTGATGTGAAGGTCCACAGCCCAGGCAAGGGACTTGTTAATCATATCTGCTCATCAAAGTTCCCGTCACAGAGCAATCATAAGCCAACATAATAGATGAATACGATATTCCCTGTTTGGATTCTATTTCGGCACATTATTCTCCGTGTCAGCTTTTCAGCAGAGCAGGCATCAAAAGCTGCATGCATGAAACATGTACACACGGTACATGCATCGTATTCCAGGCAACGTTTAACGGTCAGAACCATCGATAGGCGTTGAAAGCATAACAAGCCATTTGGCAACTGCCTCATTTCATGCGATGATATCATTTCTGTAGCATAATGTGCCCGATTTATGTTGTCAGGGCTAGGTACCTACCCTTGAGGAGCATAAGACTTTACAAGAGGATGACAAAATACACTCAGTAGAGAGTCCACTAAACTAACGCTAAATTTACCTGAGTCTTTTTTGTCACTTAGGATAAAAGTCCTAAGCTTTCTGACCTGCCCTGGCTACTGCATAACACAGCAAGTTCATCTTGATGCCCTTCACATGGCGATGAGACAAGCCGCAGCTGACCCATTAATTCAGTGGACATATTTTCTTTCTCGGAACCCGATAATGAAAATCGGTCAGCAGATGACATGCTCCTGTAAGCTGTTGCTGGTCCTGCGAATTCAACAGTGAACAAAGTCTTATTCAAAGGCTAACGACCTCTTCATCGATACTAGTAATTGATGGACGGATTGAGGCATTCGATCTCACTTTCTACACTGAAGACACATCATGCCAGCATTCAGGATTTCGATTATATTTTCAAACTAGTAAGTCTTGTAAGAAATTGCCGTTTGCCAATGGCCAAGCACTCAATTGATGTCATTGTGGTTCGTAAAATCTCATTATATTCCTCCTCACCCTATACTCACTCACCCCCTCAAGCCTTCTCACCAAACACAAAAACAACTCTATCCCTCCCCTTATCACCCCAACCCTCTTCAACACCCTCAATCCTATACTTCTTCAACCCCTCATCTCCCAATCCCACAAGAACCTTCAACATTCCCTCCGTCTCAACCCCCAGCTCCCTCGGATCCCACGCGCCCGGCCCCGAGCCCCGCACCGTGACATCTCTCCTCCTCAGCCCCATCGCCGAAATATCACCAATGTCACCCGCCATAGACCCAATGTTGATCCACGTAATGGGATTCTTGGCACTAGCCGTGGTAGGACTTAACAGGAACGCATTGGGCCATGGACCGTAGAGGAAATCGAGAACAATGTCTGCGTCTGCTGCGGCAGAGAAGTCTGTGGCGTTGGGTTCTTGAAGAACAACGCTGGCGTCGAGATCGAGCTTTGACAACGCGTCTTTGTTGCGGGCTGCGCCTACGATGGTTGTAGCTCCGAGATGACGAGCTACCTTGATAGCGATCTTTCCACTGGCGCTGGTGACGCCGTTGATGAAGACCTTGTAAGGTTTGCCCTCCTTTCCAGTCCAATCAACACGCTTCCTCAACGCCATCCAGCTCGCCATGACGGGATTGACCATAGCAGCTGCGACAACAGGGTCTACGCCCTCGGGAAGCTCAACGATGTTGTGAGTTGGCGCATTGACGATCTCGGCGTAACTGCCCTGCTTTGTACCCAGCAGGGAAAAGTACACTTTCTTGCCGGTTGAGACATCAATGCCTACGCCGTCGACACCGGGAATGTGGGGGAGCTCAGTAGCGGTGTAGTGTTTTCCCGCTGCGCGTGTGCGGACGAGTTGATGAAGACCTGCAGCGAGGACCTTGATCTCTGTCTCGTTGTCGTGAACTGGAGCTGCGGGAGGGGGAACTTTGATGGACTTGGGAGGTTGACCCCATTCCGTGACTTCAGCTGAAAGCATGCTCATCGTGATAGTGTATCCGTAAATGTGTTAAGACTCTTTATCGTGAGAGTAGAGTGAGATATGAGAACAAGTGTGAGGAACACAATGACCTTGAAGTGGAATCATCCCGACGTCTTTATACTTCAACTTACACACCGGACCTACCAGACGGCAACTAACGGAACCAATGTGTCAGCACTATTTCAGCCTCTCAAAGACAACCATGGCCCTTAGTAATGAAACCCCTCTATTGATAAGCTCACGGGAGTCAACAAAATTACCGCGCGAGAAGCTGCAGAGTCTTGGATAATACATCATGTAATCGTGCTTTGCGTCTCAGATTGACGGAACTTCGGCACCGTCCCCACCGATTTTGGCGGTTATACGGAATGAAAAGGGCGATAAATCGTAGAGTAGTCCGAGTTATTATCTGATCCGGAGATCATCACCGCGGACCTCCGAGTGGAGACCGCGGGGATGGCGAATGTTTCATCATCAGTAACCTACTGACTGAACCAAAGAGTATGGGCCCAGTCTTCGCAATTCAAGAACTAATACGCATTAAAACTTTCATTTATCTCTTTTCTGTGCTTCGTTACATCTGCCCATGCTTTTTACTGACAACCATCTAAAAAAAACCGCTTGACCTCTTTGCCCATGCAGCCTGTAAGGATATGAACCGCTGTCCTGCCCCCCCTAAGATGGACTTGTCTTAAATGCAATTGCAGCTGTGTATATAAAACGCCTCCTCCCAACCGTCCATGTGTAGAAAGACGCCAACGCCTCTTCGTTTCCATGTGTGCTTGCAACCAACCAACCGACCGACCGACCAGCCATTCATCCATCCATCTTCGCCCTCAACTAGCCAGCGGATCCGGCCTTCTTGTCCTTCTGCTCTTCCATGCCGCTCCCCGACGTTGCCAATCTGTATGTCAAGTCCGCAGACCGCTGCGTTATAAATGCTATGAGTAACACCGTTGGACATCAATCGTACACTCTTGCTACATATGTCAATATCTGGAAACCATCCAGAATAATCTCCAATGTGCCAGCTCTCCCCCCCATGATTTTAGGCTTTTCAAGTCATCGCGAATCGTTGATTGCGTGTCAACATTGCAAGTTGCCTTATCCAAAATGACAAACTGCCGGTTAAGATCAAGGTCCTGCTTACAGGCTTCTCCCAAAGACACTCTTCAAGGGGACCGTCGACATGTCTCGTCACTTCTCAGATCGAGATTATCGCTTAACCGCCCTTTCGTTCCGACTCGTGCTTGGGGGGCTGCTCGCTATTTCCTTGTTGCCCGTTGTTGTTGGCGCCCTTCTTCTTTCCCTTGCCTGCTTTTTGCCAACCGCCGTCGGTTTCACTTCTAGCTCCACGAACGTGGCCGTTTTCTCGGGCTCCGTTGACCTTTTGAGAACCCGACTTCTGATTCTTCTGAGACTTTGTACCCTCTTGAGGCTCTTGAGTTCGCTCATCGGTTTTCTGGCTGGACTTTGGTCCATCTCCTCTTCCTGTCTTAGGACTGTTCTGCTTCTCTGACTTCCAAGGTCCATCCTTTCGAACAACTGTGGGAGAAGGAGTGCGGTTCTCGTAAACTGGTGAAAGATGAGCAAAATCTTGACCAACTGGTGGTCTGTTGATACGGTTCTCAGCAATGGCAAGATCAAGAGGAGCAATCATGCCATTCTGCTGACGCGACATAAGGCGTTGGCGTGTCGAAGGGGACAGTCGAGAGTTTGCTGCTACCACCGGGTCCTGTACAATATGGGGACTTGCCATGTAGTAAGCGCTCATCATCGCGATACGATCGCGAAATGATGGATCGTCTGCCGTGGATGGAGCTGCAGCCATCATTGGGGCAGCGGAGCCATTGGCCACTACAGGAACCGGGTTGTAGGCACCTTGTTGGTTCATAGCTGCTTCAGGTACAGCCTGCGGCATGACGGGTCCATCAACCGGAAAGCTGGGATCACCATTTGAGCCGTGAATCTGCAGGGGGTTCTCAAGGTTGGTCGACTCATCAGATGTAGTGCTACCTGTTCCCGAAGGTGGTTGGCGTGGGCTTTGAGTCACGCTTGTCTTGAGACTAGATCCATTAACAACCAATGGGCGCGAAAGGTTCTTGTTTTGACCCCCAGGGAAAGGGCCTTGTGCCAAAGGTGCCGATGACGCAGTGGATGAGAAATTCCGTGCATGGCCCAAAGGTGAAGGCGATCGGGATGTCCTCTTCATTCGGCGGTCGAGAATTGTCTGGGGAAGTTGATCTGTTGAGAGTCGTCGTCGCCCTGGGCTCTGACCGGAGACATCCCCAAAAGCAAGACCATTCGTCACAGCTTGTGGCTGAGGCTGCTTGCTGGGACTTGGGCTTTCTGACAAATAAACAGAATATTTGCCCTCTTCCGATTGTGGTGAGTCCGTGTGTGCCTTGGGAGTCTCGTCGAAATCTGTATCATCAGACATAAAGCTTGGAACTGGGTTGCCGTTAACACCTCGAGAATGGCTTGGACCATTGTAAGATTGGGCACCGAAATAACCGGGAGCTGCTTGTGCTGCAGACGGAGATCGGGATGCGGGCTGCGAGTGTGAACGAAGAGCACTATTGGATCCTTGGACACCTGTTTCGTTATTTATACCATTTCGCTGAAGCGGGCGACGAAAGTCTTGGGTAGCACCCGAGGTACTAGCAGGAGACGAGGGATACGTTCCATAACTTGCGCCCGCTTGGGGGAAAAAGGGCGTGCCCAAAGTCATTCCATACAGAGCATACAAATCTGGTCGAAGAGGAGCGCTGAGCGGCGGATTATCAAATGAATTTGTCCTGGAACGATCTGATGTCTGTTGAGGCTGCTGCTGGCCAGATCCTGTACTCGTAGACATCCTCTGTTGTTGCTGCTGTTGACCCATCGCTTGAGCTTGAGCTTGAGCCTGAGCCTGGGCTTGATGCTGCATAAATGCTGGTGATTGACTGGCATACAATAGTCGCATGTTCTCCTGGTGCAACGCCATTTGAGTCATAAGATCCTGCTGTGCGTACTGAAACTGGAACTGTTGGGTTTGGTACCACTGTAGATCCTGCGCCATGTTGACCGGCTGCATAAACATATTGTTGTTGTTGTTGGCGTCGAACTGTGGAACACCTGCAGATGCACGTCGATTCGAATTTCCGCCTCGGTAATTATTGTTATGTCGTCCGCCACGGTGGTTCCCACGACCTCCTCGGCCTGAATGTGTCTGCGAGGAGCTCCTAAGCAGAGCAGGTCGAGGTTGCGGTGCCGGCCGAGACCATACTCTTTCCTCCTCTTTAGGGAACACGTATTGCTCGCATGCCTCCTCGAAGTTTGCCACCGAAATCAGGTCAAATGCTCGACGTAACTCCATATGTAAACCGCGAAAAGAATAGTCATCAGCGGTGTTTCCGAGGTTACGAGAAGTATTGAACGGCTCCTCCACACAGAGCTGATTGTTGATCGCATAATGCCACTTCTTTTCGTGCTTTGTGATCAGTTTACCCTGCCGCACCGAGAGAACGTGCTTATCGTAATCAAACTCGTGAGCGTAGAAGCGAAAGAACTGAAACAAAAGCTCCGCAGTAGACGACTTGTTCTTTTTTCCATAACCAGCCAGTTTGTCAATATCGTCCGCGAAGTCGGGGGTGGTGCCGTCGGGTTTGGGTAACTTGTGTGGCGACTGATGCAATGCGGGAAGAACGGGAGGGCTGCGCAGCTGTAGGAACGCGATAATCAGGCAGATCCATGTGTAGGAACTCAATGTGCCACCAAACGCTATTAAACCGTTAGACAAGTTGAAAGGGTGCGCAAAAAAACATACCGGCATCATTGACTATTCTTCTCCGTGTCCAATACTTTATAATCATTGCAAGCTCTCGAACTCTCGGGTCAATATCGATATATGTTCGAACCATGCGTGTATTTTCGAGCGCAAGGGTATTGTTGACATTCATATCGCAGGCAAGGCCCAGTTCAGGATCCCAGATCTTGACGATGGGCACCTTAGCGGCCGAAATACAGACAACCTTCTCCATCCCCCCTGTTGATGTCAGCGAGTTGTTGACGAGTTGGGAAAAGATACATACGCTTTGCTAGGAGGTTGGCGATCATGCAGACATCCTCCAATTCGCGCCATGCGGTTGTGATGCAAATGTCCACTAGATAGGGTTAGTCTGTAAATCATGCAGATTGAGGGTGTGGGCGTACCATCAGAATCATCCGAACAAAGAAGATTCCCAGAAGACCCAAAAAGATTTACGCGGATATCATGGCCTGGCCATTCGTCGTTGAAGGTCTTTTCGAGCTTTGAGACTAATTTCTTGCGATTCTCCTCAACAGCAGCGGTGGGGAGTAATCGGTCGTAGACCTCTCTCATATCTGTCGCCAATTTTCGCTCTTCATCCTCAGCCAACTTGCTCTTGACCGTCCTCAAGTCCAGCTTTTCCAGACGATCATTGCCGACCGAATACGGTATTCTCCTCCGAGAATTTATTTGGGCAGTCTCGTATTTGCAACTCGATATTCGCGGCGGTAAAGGCTGAAGCGAGGATAACGTGCTATGTGTCTCAGAATAAGCTGATCGCGGGGAATGGTTATTTGTCCCCGTAGGCGACGGCTCGCGGTCCTCAAGTGAAAATTGACGAGCGTGCTGGTGAGGCGTCGAGGGCACTGAACTAGAGTGGGACTGAGCCGAAGGTGCGGACCGTCGGGGTAAATGCCTCGATGAGTCGGCGGCCTGCTTTGAAGACATTTTGGACGGAACCTCCTTGGAGGCGGCAACCGATCGACTCTTGTCTAAATTCTGATGTGACCTACTCCCATGGCCTCCAGCTGTGCTCCCCTTACCGGAGGCGTCTCTTAGCGACACCTTGCTAGAAGATCGCGACCGAGGCGCTGCCTGGATATGAGGAGCAGAGATGACGGGAGGGAGTGGCGGTGTCTGCAGGCCGCCGCCGCGGGATGGGGAGATGAGCTTATTGTAGTGGAGGAGTTGAGCGTGGTAAATGTTGGACTGCTGTGGGAGGAGAAAGGGGAGGAGATCGAGGTGAGAATGGAATTGTGTGGCGGACGGGTCGGGGAAGAAAGAGCCCTCAACGGCTGAAGCGCTGTGAGTACTCGTCGCCGATGGTGTCGTCGGATTCGGTGTGCTCGATGATATCGTCGAGGCAGATGTCCAAGGACTGGAAGGATAAGGATGTTGAGGTTCGGCCGTTGTGGTCTGGGCGTCCATATGGAGCAGCGAGCGAGCCCCGGGACGGTTCAAGTGATTGCGGGGACCGACGGCAGTATGCGTGACGACGTTTGGGTGCGTCTGGGCTCGTGGGGATCTCTCTTTGCTCGGTGGCGGCGAAAGCTGTGGAATATGGAAAATAGAGCAGCAGGAAAACGTCGTTGTAATTCTGAGCGCTAGAGAGGGTCTCAAGATCTCAGCATGCGATCCAATGCCGAACAAAAGTCTATCGTGAAAGCCAGGGGGCGAATCTCAATCTGGTCGCTGAGAGGCGCTGTTCCTGGGTGGGAATAGCGAGAGGCCGTGGAAATGGGAAGTTGTACGGAGCAAGAAAGTACTGTAAAACGAAGCGAAACGATAGCGTATACGACCGAAAGGCAATGGCGAACAAACAAGGGGCGCCGAGTGCGAGTGCGAGTCGAGAAAGGTGAGGAATTGCAGTTGCAGTCGGTATAACAACAATTTCCCGGGGCGCGGGATAATGATGGAAATGTAGGATTCGAGAGATGGTGAACAGTACAGTGGACAGTGAGTGAACTATGGACGTGTCGGAGACGCTTGTGCTTGTGTCTGTGGGGGGGCTCTTTGCCAAAAGGGGGCCGCTCGGTGCGAGGGACGCCGGTTCACCTCGACTCGTCTCGTCGGGGGGAGGGCGAAACGACGGTGTTCGCTGTATCGGATCAGGGCGTTGAAGGGATCGGGTATAGCAGAACAGAACAGGACCAGAGCAGCTCAGATGACAAGAAGCGTAGTAGAGTTGATAGTAGAGAGAATTATGAAGAAAGAAAACAGAGACAAAGCAAGATTGGAAAATGCGGATGTGTATGGGAATGACAAGAGATGGCGTCTGGCGGGATAGACATGGGACATGGACATGGACATGGAGAGCCCGTTTGGTTTAGTTTAAGTTTTAGTCTGAGGGAGAGAGATCAAATCAATCAATCAAGACAAAAAAGGCGAGAGAGAGACCTAGACACTGAGAAACTGAGGTGGTCCTTCTGATCTGAGGGGACATAACCTAACGATACCTCGTTACGGTAGTCGTTGTTATTGGGGACGGAGACGCAGCACAGGCCTACTACAGGGCACACGGGGAGTTTTAGTTAGTGCACCAGGTACCTAGGGGATCTGAGGTGAGGGTGTGAGGTGCAGGTCGCACTGTACCTGGGACTCGGGCATTATTGTGCAGCTGTACTGTAAATAGTCCACACCTCCGAGAGCATAAGCTCACCTGCAGGTAAATGGACTTTTTCAAGAATGAGCTGACCTAAGCCCTATTTACACTCTCGCCCTCGCCATTTTGGACAGTCCATCGAGGTGTATTTACGCACTAACTTTTGCGGCTGCTGCTTGAGGTTCACAGCACTCATTGGGTAATCACAGTGCTGAGTACAGTGTTTCTCCAGCTGGCCGCTGTCAACGCCAACTAGCCCGACACCTCACCGTCCGCCACAGCGAACAGGCCTTTGTAACCTTGAGAGAAGAGCGGGGATAATAGAGCAGCCTCAGCAGGGTCGACTACAAGCAAAGATCGCAAAAGGGTCAATGTTTTCAGTAGACTGGAGGGATAGGAGCATTTGGCATGCGGCGGGTGACTTTGACAGTAACAGCCCAGGGCGCAGAACGGGGCGAGTCTCAGGGTCACCACCATACAAAATGATATCCATCTGATGAGAGAGAGGGGGGAGAGAGAGAGAAAGAGAGATCCACAAGCTAGCGCCCAGCTCGTGGCAGCAAGCCTCCGCAATATCTTTAGTTATTAGCAGTGAACCTAATGGAATTAAATAGCCCTGCCCTGCCCTGGTCTGGTCTGGCTTCTACTTCTGGATGGAATAATTCCAACCCATAGGACGCGAGAGTATCTTATTTCGATATACCGTGCGATTTGCCGATATTACTGACTGTCCTGGCCTCCACTAGCAAAAGAGTCGACGGCAATTAAATGCTGGGCCCAAAGATTGCCTCTCTCAGATCACATCACATCACATTAGCCGCACCCATTGACGATACGCTGTACGACACAACCTGTAGACAGCGTGCGTCGTTAACTTGTCGGATTTACAGCTGCCTCGCCCTCATGGCACCTCCTGGCTAGCGCTGTGTCAGTATCTACAGGGGAGGATACCGAGCAGGGACCCTGATTCTTGCTATTGAGTCTACCCCTGCCGCTGTACGGGTTGTATCCACTTGTCCTAGCCCTGGATCTATCCCCGGCTGGTGACTCCTGGCCGCTTGTGATGCATCCATGCCATGCCATGCCCAGGCTTGCAGATTGTTGTGCCGCTACCAACCACAAAGGTTGCATCGCACACAACTTTATGTCGGATGATACTTTGTCATAAAGTCACCACCCACCAGAGCATCTCGTTCCTGGGAGGGCGGATTCTGGACGTCGAGGGGCCGGTCCTCCAATTCCCCTCAAACTCAGGACCCCTTTGTGAGATGGGAATCTCTGGGTTTGGGCACCACGAAGGGAATCGTTGATGGCAAAAATAACCCAACGTCGTAACAAACCTGAAGGGAAGTGTAAATGGAAATTCACGGCCGGATATGTCCGTGGCGGGTACGGATATGGTGCCTTACTTGCCCTGCTGCTGAGATGCAGCCTCAAATGGAAGATGCTGTGTTTGTGTGGGGAAGATGCAGGTAAAGCTAACTAATCTGCGACTGTGATGATGTCGGCATGCGTGTGGAGGAGAGCGTCCTCCCTTTTTGATGCATCTATAGACACGGACATGCCTAGGATCGAGATATTTGCACTGCAACAAATACGGTATCTCTCTTTGGCAAACTTGACAATCCGTACTCCGTAAGAGCCTGATTGAGTTCCGGTCACGACCATATGAGCGTTATTCCAGTGGCGTTTGTTGGCTCGCCTTAACCCGTTTATACACATCACACCCAATCGTGATATGTCAAATTAACCTGAAGCAATTATCCACCTTTTGCTGGGCCACGAACCAACATAACACGACTTGATCAACTTTGATCAATCATCAATGGCAACATCGGCTAATACGGGAATATTTGGTGAACACGCCCAACAACGGCCCGTGTGTTTGCCTCCGAACTCTACTTATCCCCTGGACTGCCAACACACATGGACGAACAGGTCCAGGGCGTGCTCTAAACTTTGGGTAGACTGGACCTCAACATACTACGTACGTCCATACAAACAGCTCGCTCTCCGCCTCTCGTCATGCTTCGTGCAAAGGCTGAAGGGACCCCACCAAACTATTGAATCGAATTCTGCAAAATACCAAAAATCAACAAAATATGTAGCAGAACATCAAGAGTCTAGTGCCTGTTTCGCCCAGCCAATAACCCAATATGAGAATGCCGAGACACCCTCTTGTTCTCGACGGTAGGACAGAATAAGTTATCTTTTTGCAGAGGATACGCCTCACTCGTATCTTTACTTAGCATCTCGATCAGCTCTAGGGCGGCATTGAATTCTCCATCATGTCTCACCAAGAATCAGCCTCTTACTCTCTCAAACCGAAATTTCAGCGCCACTGCCATACCTTTGAGTCTCCCTTCTGGGCCACCAAATAACTCTGCTTGACCTTAGCGTATCCCTTTTCTGCCAATCTCAGGAACAAGATCAGCCTCAATACATAATATTTGCCTAGAGATACATATCGAGTTAAGCTCATCCCTTGCGCGTTGTCTTGGCCAATCTTACCCTCGGCGATCTGTTACGTAGTATATCTCTTTCTTCGTATCACCTGCGATACGGCACGTCTATACGATTTCCCCGTCCGTATCTATGTACTATTCCTGTGCTTCTCACTCAGTGGAGGCCAAGTCAGGTCAGCACTGGACACGTCTTGGTCTCGGGAGATCATCCACCGGCCTCAAGCCACATCAAGGGACAGGGGAGGTCTGGAACTTTACCTTTCTCTGCCGTTCACCATGTTACAAGTGTTTATTTGTTTTGTGGTTTTACTTTTAGCCATGTCTTTTCAGCTCGTGTCTTCTGTTGACTATGGCGCACACACTTTACAAGCAACTATTACCGCTACAAGTACGACCACACCTTTTTGATGTCTATTTAGAGTCCGGGTAGCTCAGAGTTACCTAGTCGGTCGTTTCCTTCGGAGCTGAAGCACAGTGTGTCTCCCTGTGACCAGTCAAACGTCGTGCCTTGGCTTTGCTGGGGCCGAAAGCTGACTTCAAGCTGACGAGAGGTGGCTGTAAAAGTCACAGATTGCTGGCAAGTGCAAGCCATTCAAACTCAATTACTGTTTCCATGGATGATGTTGAAGCAGAGGCTGGCTGAGGTAAACAATTGGACCCCCGCTTACCTTTTCAAGCATGATCAAGGTCTTCTCTTGTTTCCCCACTTTCTCTCACGATATCATCATCTCGATATTTGGGCCAGACTATTACTTCACTGCAACAAGTATGTCTGTACGGTACCTGACGCTCACATCAGATGCGCGGCAGCCGAGCGGGTGCCAACTCCAATACATGATGATTTCTTAGCCTATCCGACAGTATCGGATGACTGCTCATTTATTGACCATCACGAGGCCAAACGCCCACAAACGCGATGCCTGCAATTCTCCAATCGACGTCATTTGTGATCCGTCTTGGACGACCAAGCGGTCGACGAGGGAAAGAAAAGAGGCACTGCTCTGTGCAACCGTACAACCAGTCACAATGCGCAAAGGACACCCCGAAACGTCCCAAAGGCCACATTTCCCGGCTCGCTGCCGTTCGCTACAGCGGTCAAGAGCGTTTCATTACAAAGCCATCAAATAAGCCAGGGTTTGTACGGGAAACCAATGCTCGTTTCCGTCTGTAGTATTGATTGCCATTGGTTGGGATGATAGCCATGCTGCTGTCTTGCCAATACAAACGTCGCGGGTCTGGCTTGACACGCCATCAAACCGCGTTCAAGTGCATAGAACGGGCGGGCACGTTAGATCGGAAAATCAATGTCCATCTCTAGCTTCCACTTGATGCCTGTTTCTTTGTCGACATGCTTGAACTACCGGAACTGTGGGAAACGGTGTTCTTCGGGAGTGTTGCATGACTGAGGTGGAGCTTGATTTAACAGTCCAAGGTTGGACATGCAATTGGTGGTGTCACCTGTAACCTCGATATACTGAGGAAGTGGCTCCTACATAATACAGGTCTCCAAAACCTTTTCATTGATACACGATGGAGGATGAGCGGAGTTTCCATTGGTGGCCGTTTTGTTGTCTGTGCCTTTTTGACTTCTGCGATGGGGACAGGGTGATAAGATCTGGCCATCCTTCTGAATGTTCGTCTTTTCACTTTGGTCTGCTACTCTCGGTTGTTCCAAATACTGACTTAACACTATAGCGGGTTCTAGGGCACCAGCAACGGTTGAGTTCGACTACGAAGCATTGATCTTCAATCCGGAAAACCCACGGTATATTTCACCGCGCCAATGGGGGAGAACCAGGACCTGTGTTCTTGCTGCACACCTAGACTGCATGAGAAGATTTCCTCCTTTTGACAAGCACGTTGTATTGAACCTCCTTCACCATGATTTCCCACCCTCGGATTCCAGAAAACGGGAAAGAATGCTGGTTCTTCGACAGTGTTGCCTTGATATTTCCGGGGAGCATACCGATATCACATTGGACGCTCTTCGAGAACAGGCTCGAATAGGCGTGAGGGACTTGATTCGTGCACCAAACTTGGTAAATATCCTTTCTAGCAAAAAGGCAAGATATTTACACTTCGTGGTCGATCCATCAAAACCCATTTGGGGAATATCGACCACGTTCGAAAATGCTCGCTACCTTCAAGGCCTTTCAAACAAGGCTGGCAAGGACGCGTTCCTGGTAGTCTCCCAGCCGCAGCAACTCTCGAGCGGAGTCTATCTCGCTTCAGATCACCTTGGGGTCAGGGCAATCTCCTTTGGTGAGACTGATGTGACACAGAGATGCCACTATGAGCAGCCGGGAATTTGGTGGACTTTCCAAAACACCGACAAGTCGGAGCGATACTTTGTGAAATGGTACAGTGATGTGAGTCGGCCCGTGACTTGAGCTACAGGCAGAGGATTGACAAAGACGAACCGCGCAGGGCTTTAAAATGCGCGATTTGCACGTGGTGAGATTGCAAGAAGACGTTCTGGCTCCGCTGGCAAGGTGGTCGTTGCTACCACGAAATCCAGAAGCCATCTGGTACCTACATCTCGATGACAGGTCCGGTGGTCGACACTATTTCAAGGTTTTGGAGTGTGAAAGCCCTGAGATTACCGGCTATTCAGCATGCCTGCTTGACGAAGACCTGTTTTACTTGCATGGTCATCGTGAGGGCGAGGACTTTTCATTCTATAGTGAAGGCCGGGGAGAACGACTACACGCAGTGTGGCTATATTTTCCAGTCGAGAAGCACGAGCGGATCGTCGAAGTCTGGCGCCTGAGGAGAAGGCCAACATTCTGGCGCGATATCATTCTGGTGAGTTACGAAGGCTGGACAGATGACAACACGTAAATAGGTGCTGATCTGATGCAATCTAGCTACGAACGAACAAGAGCCGCGTTTTCTTCCTAGGAGCAAACGCCAATATGTCCCAGCCAAATGCCATCTTCGAACGTGTGGCCTTATTGACCGCCCAACCTTCTCGTCTCTGGTTCAGTTCTGAGGGAGACGGCGTTGACTGTCTTGCATTCGACTGTGAGGACAAACGCCACGACAAGAATGAAGCTCCGCCATTTTTTCACGACCCATCCACATGGTCCTCAAGGGTGAGTGTCCAGCAGGTTTTTAACAAGTCGGTTAGACTTGGAGGTGTGACTGGACTCGTACCCTGCAGAACTTGGATCCCAGGATCTACTGGGATTGTCGGTCTCATTTTCACCTATTCCGATGGCTCGAAGGAGTCGGTAGGACAAGTCCGTCTTGATCATCTCCTTCCACCCATCGAGGTTGATCCGGCCGGGGAGATGTGGATAGGAGCCAGACTGCTTCACCCTAGCGGCGCAGTCGTTGAGTCGATGAGAGTGATTCCGTCCACTGGCCAAACCTTCCATGGTGGAAACCCTTCCCAGGAAGGACTGACCTGGTTGAGGATACTTTGGCGCGGTCGATTAGACTGGAACTTTCTGTACAGCAAATGCTTCATCAATGTCAGCGATCAGGCCAATGTAGATCAGCATATGAACATTGATATGTTGCTGGAGAGCTGGGCTGGGAGAGAATGGGAGAAAGAGCAGGTGTCGGAGCAGCTTGCTGTGCGTGCCCGTTGAGAAGACACATTGGCGCTTAGAGCAGATTCATTTAACACGTCTTTCAAGATACCCAGGTTCCTTCACATCAGGCTAACAGGATCCTTGCTCCATCTTCCAACTCCATAACATCATCTGCTCTCGCCGCTTTCCCGCCCCAAATCACTGTCCCAGTCCCATCAACAGCAAAAGCACCAGCTTCTTGCCACTTATTCCCCATCGTCGTCAAAGGCCCACCATCTTCTTCATCGTCCGCATTATTCGTATTCACTGGTTTCTTCTCACTCGTCTCCTTTCTTTGTATCGCTCCAGCCACTTTTTCTCCCAACCATCCCGACTCTTTCCATCCTTGAACTTGTGTCGTTGGATTGAGTACATACCACATACTACTCGTTCCTAAACCCCATGCTGCGTAGATAGCCCTCTCCTCATCGACTATGACGCGAACACTCCAGGCGCCGCCGAGGAGGGATACCCATTTTTGAGTTGCTTGCTCTGAGGCGTGGGATACGGCTATGCATGTCAATGCATCGCCGTATCGATTCGCCATTGTACGAAGATTAATAAATGTCTTTTGAGCAACTGCACATCATCAGCATTCACCTCAGCATCTTGAAAACAGCAACTTACAAGCACAACCAACACAGCGTAAAAACACAAGCAGGACTCTCTTCCCCCCGCCAACCCTTAACTTCCCCGTCTTATCAACAGGCGCTTTATCTCCTATCCCCGGGAGTCTACCCTTAGCAACAGCAGCAGGCGGAGGCGTCAACCACGGCTGAACAGTAAGCGGGAGAGACCGAACAGACATCCAAGACGTCCAGCCTGATTCAGTTTCATTATCGAGATCTGCTGGTGGATTTTTGCGCAGCTTGTTTGGCTCGCGCTTCTTTTCTGAAAAGTCGAAGACATCGCTTGGTATACCTGCCTTTTTGAGGGCGAGCTTGGTTGTGAATGATGAGAGCATCGTGAGGAATGAGATGTGAGGGTGATGGGACTAGGGAAGATTGCGGGCCGGGCCGATGTATATCTGGGGTGAGACAATTATAGGTTGAGCATATCACGGGAGTATATCGATTTGATGAGATTAGTGAGCAAGTTGTTATGTTTGTTCTTTGTCTTGTGGAAAAGATGAGACGTGGTGTTGAGTTGAAACTCCAAAACAGGGGGTTGTGATGACGCTAGTAAGGGTTTGGAATGGGGGCGATCTGTAGGGTAACGCGAATGGTAAAGCTTCATCTGCTGGAATGAAGAGACGAGATCTTAAGGCATATTTGCGAACTTAAATGCCAGTGATCGTTAATTGCATTGCTTGGATTAATTGAATCCTTTGGTAGTCGTCTGGTCTATGTGTGGCGTGAGGTAGGTAAATGTTGCTATAACTTGGATAACCATGAGAGACAAGACCTGTTTTTCACCAGTCATTAATATCGATGTTTGCAGCAAGCTAACCATTACTTAAGCCACATTTGAGAACACGACTACCATGTCACCTCGAGCTCGTGGGGATCGCGTTTTGATTGATGTTGAACCATCATAAAACGAAGCATTATTTCCCATCCTCCTGAATGCCGTGAGCTCTGTGGCACATAGCATCCTCAATCGTGCGCAAATCATGTCTCCAAAGGATCACATCATGGAATCCCAATCGGGACCTCAAAGTCCGTAGATTGCGTAGTTGCCGTTGTTTTCGGCCTCTCGGTAGACCTTATCAATATTGTTTGGATCTATTTGAAGCTCAAGTTAGCTGCAATGCTCGTCGTTGCTAGACATGCTTTGTGGAAGCCAACAACTCACCAACATTCCCAAGGAGGAGCGTCAACGATTTGACAATCGGTTTCTGTTCGGCCGCATCAGAAGCAGCGTATTTGGCGAGAATACAACGCATCTCGTCTTTTGGTTCCCCGGACGGGTGATGTGACAATTCACATTTGCCTGAGCCCGCATCCCTGGTCCAGTCGAGTCGTCCGCTCATGGGAACTACAAAGGTTGTCCGGCGTTCCTGACGTCCATCATTGTCATCCATGAGAGAATTGTCATCATCGTATCCTTCATAGTACCAGGAGAGTGGTCTGAAATTTACAGTGTCTGAATCGAATCCGTACATGATGGTGTGCTTGCTGGCCTTCGACTCCTGCCAATTCGAATCTAGGTATACTGCCCACATGGCATCTGAATCTACCGGCAATGAGTGATTCCATTGTTCAGGATCAAAGTGAAAGTCACCGACACAACTACGAGTACCATTAGTGTAGGTAAAGAGCAAACCTGTCTCGGTGTCTCTACAGTCATAGCTGTTCATGCAGGGAGTGACCTGCCTGACATTATCAAGACTTGCAGACGAATAAAAAGAGCCTGTTGTGCCCTCGAAATCGCACTGTCTTTCATACTTCATTGGATTCTCCCATGTGGACACTGAATCGAAATGAAGCCACGCGACGCTGGATGCAGGCAAACCATCGAAGTCGCCTGTGTAAAACATGCGGGAAGGAGTTTCCTCAGGTAACTTGGCAACGCAATGGTAGGTTGCACCTGGTATATCTTCATGTGTTCCAAGGACAAGATTGCGGCCGTGATTTGTGACAACCTGTACCACCATATGATCAGTATAGCTGTCAACATATAGCACCCAGTGATCATAGCTTACTATGAGCGTGGATAGTGTTTCATGAAAACTACGAACCCAGAGTTCAGAGACTTTCTCGTTAGGGTTCATAGGGAAGAAAAGCCGCATGATCTCTTCACGGCTTAGCCTTGGGTCGGATTCTCCAGACCCTAATGGATTTCCGTCCTGGTGAGAATTACACTGAACAATCGCACTGCCGACAAGGCAGAAAGAATAGGCCACGGTATTGGGTTTATTCCACTCCATGGATCGCACATATGTGTGAGAAATGCGGGAATCAGAATCTCTGGGAAGTGGAACTCTTGGCCAGAGCTTGACTGTTGTAGGAGGAATATCCATCGTATCTCAACAGGTCCGTATTCGGCGAACTTCAGAAACTCGAATGGTGATTTGATAACACCCAAACCACGAAGTTTAATGCCCTAGACCAAGACATATCAGTAGAGTTTTGACGTTAGGTAGCCACTTTGGCAATGCTTACATCGAATCTTGCTTTCAGATAAAACGTGCCACTTTGTTGAGCGTAAAAAGTCCACTAGTACCCTTCAACTTGGCTCACGTTAGGCCGCTCTTCACATTTAGTGAAGATGACCTTGTTGACTCCACGGCCGTTGTGACGGATGAAAACGTTGAGGGGCTTCGTGATGGCCTTTCTATCAAGGACGACTTCCTCGTCTCCGCCGCGCGATTCATAGGATAATGACCGAATGTACCGACTGCCCTCATAGTTGACATACTCCGCCCATAGCACCGTATTAGTTTCAATCGGAACCGATATATTTCCTGCTTTGTGACTATCACTCTTCGACCAGAGCCGTTGGAACACACGAACCATTTGCTCCTTGCAGTCGGCCGCAATTTCGCAGCAAATTTCCTGAGGTAGAAGCCCGAGACGAAGATCGAACAAATGTTGTCCGAAGGTGCGGTTCAGCCAGTGGATACGACGTCGAGACAGCGAACTGTGCATGTCAAACCGACCTCCAAGAAAGGTCGCCACAGGTACATCGTAAGACAATTGACTATCGAAGATCAAGGTCCGAGAAGTACACTCTACACATGCAAGGTGATATATCATCCTATTCGTACGACGAGGGGAGTCAAGGCCCCCAAAAGTGTATTTGATGGGCTCTGTGTTTTCACGGTCTATCATGTATGTGTCAGCGGTCAAATGCAAAGCCAAAGGCGAGTAATAGAATGGTCTTTACATGAAATGACTATGTCACCGTGGTCCAATCGAAACCTGCAAAGGCCACAGGATTCTGAAAAATAGAGAGCATCGATATCAATGCCTGAACCCCCGCCGTAGGAGTCGGCGAATTCTAGTGCCATCGCGTGTCTCGCTGGTCTGTTCTGTCACGTCAACACAGACATGGAAGCGGCAAGGGGGACAAGGAAAGAAAACAAAATAAAAGAAGTAAGCTCGGGATCTTCAATGGAGGCTCTATAAAAGATTAATCGATTAGTTTCCAAGTTCGTCCAGAGCTACGAAAGGGTTTCCTGTAAAGTCATGGCAAAAATCTGCCCAGATTACTCAAGCTCTATCAAAACTCATGATTGGTCTTGCGGTTCACACCTCACCAAGACTCAAACCAAGGATAATCGGCTTTCCAAGACTAAAGGATATAGGCAAGATCAAAAAGAATAGGAGACTTACCAGAATATGTTAAAAAGAATGCCCTATTGAGATAATGAATCTGGTGGTTGAGAGGGAAGTGGGAAGATATTGACTTCTCCGAGCGATGTTGACGAAAGGAGGACAAGTGAAGATGGGAGCGAGGAAGGCAGAGGAGTGTCAGGAACTACCTAATCAAGATCGACTGATGGAACAATCACGTGTGTTGCCTGGAGTCGCGCCTTTGACACCTGCTGGCACTGGCGCCCGAATATCTAAGGTAGGTACCCGATGCGAAAAAGCTCCAAATGGCTGTCATCCTAGGCAAGGCAGAGCATGCCTCTCTGCCTAAGGTAGGTAGGTAGCTTGACCTTGTGACCTTCCACTTCCTCTTCATGATCCCTTCCGATGCGTTCACACAACTTCTGCGAGATCCCTATTTCCTTTTGTCCCTTATCCTCCAAGATGGTCATAACTTAGGATATGTCATCATAAACCCTTAAAGATTCATGAATAAAATTAGACTATTCTTATTTATCTCTTAGGATACAGGTTTCTTACCTCCCCAATGTCGGCCCGTTGTAGCATCCACTGCTGTTGCCCCTTTCTATCTACCCAGGACCTGTCCTAGGGAACTGGAAGGACAATGATTCCTTGACATCGTGATTTTGTCCTCAAAGCCCGTATATACCATAGTTGTCGAACTCTTTGGCAATCTTTTCCGGTCGGAGATTTTCTGGAGCTGGTTGGTGGCTCAAGTTAGCATGTCATGAGTTTACATGGTCAAGACAAACCGTCTTGGACTTGCTAGTTTTTCCAGTCAGAATCGTACAGGATTTAGAGACTGGTTTATCGCGGTCTGCTTTAGCATCTTCGACCAGTACATGAAGCATCTCGTCATCTGGTCTACTACGCATGTGATGCGACAATAGGCATATACTGACATCAGATTCTTTGACCCAATCGAGCCGTCCTCTCATGGGCAGTGAGACATACTTTGGAGACCTGTCATAGTCGTCGTCGCTCTCTGTTTCGTCCTCACTCTCATCTTCTGCAGAGCTATCGTCTTGGTGAGAAGTTTGTTCTTAAAGGTGTAGGAATGCGCGTGGAACATGAAGTAAGGTTTATCTTGCGGTAGTTTGGCAACGGCATGGTATGTAGCACCCGGGACATCTTGCTGACTTCCAAGGACGAGACTACAGCCGCGATCTGTGACAATCTGTATCATCTAATGTTTAGCAGTGCCATCTCCGCATACCTTCACAACAAAATTGATCAACTTACTATGAGAGTCGCCGTCCTTTCAGGATACTGACGGATCCAGAGTTCAGAGACTCTTTCGTCAAGATTCATGGGGAAATGCAGACACAAGAGATCGTTGGGTTCACCTGTCGTGTATTTGTGGTAAGGTACTGGCGGTCCATGGACGTGATGGAAATTGCATTGCAAGACAGCTTCACCGCAAAGAAGGAAGGAATAGCCGGATATCCCTGGTTTATTCCAGTCAAGACTTTGTACATCAGTCCAAGGCATGCCGTTCGGGATCGGAATCTTGGGCGAGAACTTCACAGGCGACGGAGGCATAGCCCACCGTATCTCGCAAGGACCACCTGAAGCGAAATTGAAGAAGGTCTTCGGGGTTTTGACAACAACGAGGTCCCGGATTTTGATGCCCTAGACCCAGGCGTGTCAGAAGTGTTTGCTGTTGTAAAGCCGCGATACTTACATCAAATCTGGCTTTGAGGTGGAATGGGCGGGTTTATTAAGCATGATAAGTCCACCAGTAGTTATGGGCCTCCTCGGTCTCAGGCCTTTCCTGTCCTTCGGTTACAACAAGCTTGTTGACCCCTAGATGGTTATGCCGGGCGAAGAGGTTCAAGGGATTCGCCGTGTTCCCTTTTATGAGGAAGTACTCATCGCCGCCCTGCGAGTCGTAAGAGAACGATCCAATGTATCGAATACCTTCGAAATAGGTGTATTGGGCCCAGAGAGTCGTGTGGCTGTAGACAGGAACCGATATGAAATCATGGCGAGTTAGGCGCTGTCTCCATTCCTGATGGATGAAGCGAATTGACTGTTCACGAACACAGTAGATGGCAACATTTCTACAGATTTCGAAGGGTAGGCGCCCACGAAGGGCATGGGAGAGGTTTTGTGTGACAGTGTTCTCCAACCAACGGCGGCGAGGACCACACATTTCTTCGGGCTCATTAAAGCTCCCGCGGATAGTGACAGCAGCTCCAGCGAGGTTTCGTAGACTGCCAATAACAAAAGACTTGGCGTATTCAACACACTCATGATGTAATGAAATGGGATAGGACCTTCTGGCATGGCGTTTGACTACTCCAGGCTCCGCGGCTTTCTCCCCTGTAGCTGTCAGTGTTGTGCCCAAGGCCAGCAGATATAACCTTACATTCGACGATTTCATCTCTGTAGGTAAGCTCTAACCCACAAAGACTGCAGACCTTTCCATATAAATCCAAGTCTGAAAAGTCCCTCTTGGAAGGGTGCAAATGCCGATCCTCAAAAGCCAGTTCCATTGTGATGAGAGTTAGAAGAGTTGAGGCATAATTTAGAATAGGATTTGAGACGTAAAGAGGTAAGATGAAGAAGAAGAAGCGATACAAACAAATAGTGGGACTAAAGCCATTCACTGATGATGACCATCGGGCATCGCTCAGAGGCACGCGTTTGGCACCTGCTGGCACTGATACCTAAATAAACTCATCAAAAGGCATCCTAATATTTTACTAAGTTAACCTAGTTTTATACCAAGTCGCCTAAGTCATTTTGCCATTCAAGCTCCCAGCCACAGGTCTCAACCGCAAATAACACATCCCGAGTATGACTACAAAACCCCCAGAGACTCTGCCCCCTAAAAGATCAGTGCCACTGTCTTCTTTCATAATTCCAATTCTCCATCGAACCCGCGCTTCGTCCGACGAGGACCGAAAATGGCTTGGCTACCTGGCGCGGGCGAGGCGTACCCGGGGCAGGTTCTTTTGCAAGTGCCTTGAGGAATTCATCTTGGGGCTCACTGTCGTCTCGGTGGGACAGATGGCACTGGCGTTGACTGAAGTACCAGTCAAGACGCCCTCGCATAGGAATCTTGATACATTGTCCCTCCCATTCATCTGCATCTGGTTCCTCAAACGAGACGAAGTAAACACCAGATCCATCCTCATCATGAGCACGCCAGCTGATTTCATCTGTCTCAGGATAGACAATCCACATGGTGTCAGAGGTGACCTCAATCGGAGCAAGCAGGTGGTCGAGACGGACTTCGCCAACGCAGCGTTTGCGACCGTCCTCGTAGGTAAGCAAAAGCCCGAGGATCCCGTCAGGATGGCGCCAGGACCTACACGGGGTGACAGTTCGGACCCCTTCAAGTTCGGCAGAAGAGTACCGGTACTTGCATTTGTCAGGAAGCAGCTCAAGCCTTCTGTTCCGACTACCACGGAGTTTGAGCTTCGCGAATGTAGATGCACCCTCGAACCTCATCCACGAACCACCCGTTTCCCAGTTCGCGAGGTACATGCGGCAGGGAGAGTCCTGTGGAAAAGTTCCGACAAGGTCATACTTGGCATGTGTTTTGTATCCCACAGGCTGCTGATACTTCAGCTGAGGGCCAAGAGTGAGTAGGCGGCCCTTACTCGTTCGAAGCTAAGGGGATATTATTAGTAAAACGTCAATGTAGATTGACCGACCACTCACTATAAGGGTTTGCCGCAGGGTTAGGACTGTCACTGTCGAGCTTGACACCATAGCGGCGAATCCAAGCCTCTGAAATTCGCTCATCCGAGTCGATAGGGAAATACACCCAAGAATATGCATACTGTGAGGTCGAGCCGAAGTCGTAAGGGTGCTTCTCACCGGCTTTGTGAGGAATAATCTTCATGATGGTGTTGTCCCATCCATAGAATGAGTATCCGATGACATCGGGCCGATTCCAATCAATAGCCGAGATGACCTCGTCCCCGAGGAACGATTTAAAAGGAATCGGGGGCTCAGGAATAGGATCCAAGGTTGTTGGAAGTACTGACCACCGTAGATCTTCTGGAAACCTCGGCTGGTCAATGCGAGTGTAAGCTGCCAGTTCCCGAAGCTTGATCCCCTGTTATAGGTCAGCAGTTGTTATATTCGCCAATTCGACATTCTTACATCAAATCTTGCTTTCAGATAAAATGGCATTTTTCTCGGGGTGAACAAGGTCCACCATCTTCCGGGCTCTTCCTTGACCGAAGGCACATGTTCACCAGAGGTCGCGATGATGTCAACCACTCCCAGATAATCATGGGCAACCAAGATGTTGACGTTTCCCTGCGAGCCAGGAAGGACCCGAGTCTCGTCACCTCCGACAGAACGGTAAGAGAGGGATCTAACATGGCGGATGCCTTCATAGTTCACATACTGAGCCCAAAGAGGCTTGCCCTCTCTGATAGTCACGGAGATGCGACCTGGCTTGGGTCGGTCCTTTCTGAGCGAGTGGTGTCGAACGACCTGGACCGCTCGTTCTTGAAGACAGTATTGGGCAATGTTTTCGCACACTTCAAGTGGCAGGCGGTTTTTGATAGTCTGAAAAAGTTGTTCTGAAAAGGTCTTTTTCAACCATTTCAGACGTCGTCTTTCGATTGAAGGGAGGGGAAATCGGCCTTCCTGTAAAGGTTCAAAGATAGTCGCATTGTAAATGCCGTGATCCAGCCGCTGATCGGTCATTAAATCTGGTGCCAGATCAACGCATTCGGCATGGAAGGTGTGTTTGGAATAGTGAATGGTCCACAAGATTTCAGGTTCTGAGTAGGTAGTCGTCCACGGTTCACACTTTTCTTTGACTAGGTAGCAAACAGGGTCGGAAGCGAATCATTTCTGCCATGAAAGGGAACTCACAAACGACAACGCTGTCATCAATACTAAAGTTAAACCTGCAGAGGCCACACGATGGGGAGAAGCCACTGTTTTCCTTGAAATAGACTGTCTCCGTAGAATCTGTCTCGGCATCGGAGTCGATATACCAGCGGTCTTCATTTTCTAGATCCATTGCTAAGGCAAGGAAACTTGGGGCCTTGGCCTAAAGTTATAAAACTGTTTAGGTAGCTTAGCCTAAGCTTAGGGGATTCTTTACCAAGTTTATTTCGGAGTAGAATGTCAAGATGGAAGAATTGATTTGGAAGAAGATGGAATTGGTTTGGTTGACTCGGGTTATGAATGCGGATGCAGGTGAGAGTTCAGGGAACAGTTGAACCGAACCATTCTTTGTGTGTTCTTCTTCTTCTTTTTCTTCTTCTTCTTCTTCTTCTGCTTTTCTTCAAATTTTATCTGCATACCATTCTTTTTGAACAGCTTAAGAATTGTCATCCCGATTTCTCAATCATGTCCTCGCCCGGTGATGAAAACGGAGTGGAATCCGTCTTGCCAAGCGAGCCGACCGAATTCGAGACTGATTCCGACCGCGAATCTGATCCTGATCTTGATTCTGACGCCGATTCGAACTTTGGACTCGCTGGCCGTAACGAGTGGGCCCATTCATACACGATGTGCCGCCCAACCTGCGGTCTGTGTCGGTTCGAATTTGTTGAGGGGGAAGAGTTTGTTGTTTGTAGGTATTCCTTCTCCCCGAGGCCTAAAGAAGGTAGATCTAGCTGCCCGCCAAGCTCGATAATACAAAGCACTACTAACACTTACAGATAAACCGACTAGTCAACTCTATCCTCGTATCTGGTACGGGAAATACGACCCCTTCTCTCCGAGCCAGCTTGCGATAGAGTATGGATATCATCCAGACTGCGTTACACTTATCCAGCCCAGAAAATTGACTAATCACTGGCATTACCATCTTTTCCATGTCACCGCCGGCAATCGTGATTCTTTGAGCCTCCTTCGTCTTGGGCTAAGCGTCGAACGCAATGGATCAAACAAACAATCGCCACAGACCTCAGACAAGCTCTCGGTGGTCGTCTCCCGCAAGAGATATACCAACACATCGCGAGCTTCTGTCTTCGCGAACGCGCATGCCAACTTCTCAAAGATCTTTGGTTGGGTCACAGCCGCCCTAATACTCTTATCCAAACTTCATACATTGGAAGGTATACTTCTGTTTGGGCGCAGTATGTCGAGGTCGAAGGGTTGCGTTACGTCAAATCAATGTCAACCCGCCGCCTCACCCAACAAGATACCTTGGTTTTCAAAGCTAGGTTCAAGAAGAGGAGCGATACTAACAGGCCCGAGAAATTTCTGCATATCTATTACAGTCAAGATCATGTAGGAATACGCGGCATCAGTATCACAGAGGATGAGGAGATACCCCCTCTGAGGATGGAATTGGGGCTCTCCTGGGCTGTGCATCGTCATCAAAAGACCCCGTTTCGTTTCACACTGCGAGATGATGTAAGTCAAGCCTCCATACTCAAAAAAAGCACCTCGCTCATAGTATAAATAGCACATTAAGCTACGCAAATTGTCAATCCATCATACTATCAAACCCGACTTCACGTACCAGACAAGAAATTGGGGAGTTCTTCCAGAGAACTTTGGCTCATTCCCCCGAATTCCTCTGGCAACGAAATCTCCCTCCATTGATCGCCTGTACTTCGAGTCTGTTCGTGCTGTAGACTGGAACTCTCCCGGTTTATGCGGTTACTCCTTCTACGTGGACCGACACCTGATACGCGGCATCATTTCGCACAAACTTGGAGAAAAAGAGCCACAGAAACGGGATGAGTACGGCATAACCGACGATTTATGGTTTCACATGCCAATTGACCCCGATGAACGAGTCTCTGAGCTCTGGCTTCGCAGAGGACAATGTGAGGCTTTTAGTTTAGAAATTTCAGCAGAATTCGAGACACTCATTGTTCGAACAACAAAGGGGCGCAGCTTTACTACTGGTGTAGACTCCGCTTGCCGCTTTCCCCCAGACGAAGGTCGCAAATTCTGGTACAAGGCGATTGCAATCTTCCCGCCAGAAGGACCTTCTCGCATGTTCTATTGCAGAGCCAAGCATTTGTGGACCTACTTTGCTTTCGAGCACACACCTCAGCTCAGTAACAAGGGTAATCCTCAAGGAGTGGCTTCGTGGGGTAACTTTGAGATAGAACACTCACTCCCCCCTTCTTTCAACCCGTTTGCTAGCTATTTCAGCTTTGCCGTCTCATCAGCAAGTCTGAACGATGTCAGAACGATCACCCCTTGCCGGGCGTGGTCGGAACTATTCCGTAACGACGTCGTCGGGCTCTTGTTTACATACGGCGATGGCCGCCGGAGATGCGTTGGGCTAGTGCGTCTCGATTTTCTTGATCCTCCCTTGGCGGTTCACTCGGACAGCTTCTGGCTTGGCTGTACGTACAAGGATACACCAGTTGACGAGTGCACACCATGGCATAATAGTGTCACCAAGCTTTGTCTGTCTGAGCCAGTGCAAAACAAGGATATAGAGTACGTCAAAGTCCCGCTTAAGGGAAGACTCGAGTGGGCAGTTACACCTGACGGTAGTGCTGTTCGACATGTTGAGAAAGGGGAGCCGTCGGATGAAGTCGGCCAAGTCATGGCTGGTCGGAAGGAAGTTTTGGACTATGCAAGCCCAGGGATCAAAACCTTCGCTGTGCCGATTCGTGTCATGGAAACAAACCATTTCTTGATTGATCTTAGGGACGATGTGGATTGAGCTTGGCCGTCTACCGAGGGTTATGAGTTCAGTGTACCCGCGGGTTGTAAGAATAGATACGGATTGATGGATTACTACAGATAGACGATGGGAATCTACTGTTGTGAAAGTAAACTCTCTGGATTCCACTATGATAGGTGAAAAGGGGCAACACTTCGCCTCTCAGAACCGCCAGGTGGGTGGGGAAGGCAGTCAAATACTACTCTCTTGATTGATACCTGTTATCTTCCTTTCTTCTTGTGAGCAACAGAAAGGTAATGGATATAGTCCATTCCGTATCAATGCCACTTTCCGTGCTCTGAGCTGCCGCTGAACGTACATTGAATCCTTATTTCAGCTCCCTCGCGCTTTTGTCTCTCAAATACACCAATCGCGTTTCATCGAAATGACTGCGGAGGAATCTTTGCAAAAAGGCAGTGTTCAGTGAAACCCTGAATTTTCTCTGCCAAGTTATCGGGATTAACGGCTTTTCTCTTTTCTCCTCATATTAAAAACAATCCTCAGGAAGCAAGAAAGCATTAGAACTTAACATAAAATGTTACAACAAACTCATAAAAGGCACCCTAAACTTATCCAAAGTTACCTCCAGCTTTACCAAGTCATCTTAAATTTATACTAAGTACCCTAAACTTATGCTAATTTTAGAAACATAAGCCGCCGGTGTGAACAGAATACGCCTAGAGAGGTTCAGATTGTTTCTCCTGTTAACTAAAAACCGTTCTCTTCTTCGTAGAAGCACATGTCGCCGGTGTGAACAGAGAACGTCTTAACCGCCGTCTTCGAAGCAGTACCAGATGAAGCCTCATGGGCTAAGACTTGATCCATCTCGCTTTGCAACTTGCAGGCTTCGGAGCCAAGATGCCGCACATCGCTTTCCGTGGGCACAGTCCCCCACGTCGACCGCCACTCGAGCTTTCCTCTAAGCGGAACCTCGAGGTATTGCATATCCATGTCAGAATTCAGCACTGGCTTGCATACACCTAGCCATGTGATATTCCCCGTCGGTGAATAAGGCTCTTCGTCATCAGGTTCCGTGTCCCCGGAGCTTCCAAGCCAACACTTGTTAAAAATATTGATGGAGTCCTGCAAGTGATCAAGACGAATTTGCCCAACGGATCGTTGACGGCCATCTGTGTAGGTGAAAAGTAGACCAAAGATTTCGTTATCTACGCAGTCTCCCCACCCACGGCATGGGGTAATCGTCTGAAGGTTCTCGAGTTCGGCGGATGTTGAAAAGAATCGGCCAGGCCAGTCGTATGGACCGGGCCTGGCTGGTGGTCCAAGTGAGAGTTTGATCTTGCGCTCATGCCATGTTGTTATTTTCTCGAACTCAAGCCAAGACTCCCTATTTGTGTACTTGTAGTAAAATGTTCGGGCTGAAGTTGTTGATGGCAAATCGGCAAGCGCTTCGTAGTTGAGGGGCCTGTTGCTACGTGATGAGCGAGATCGGATGTCAGGGCCAAGCACAAGACTGCGACCGCTGCTTGTTACAACCTTTGAGAATGTCAGTATACTTTTGCTGGGGATTCAAGAAAGGCCAAAGCGTACTATGAGAGACTCTGCTCGAGTCAAGGCATCATCATCATCGCATGGGAAGTCTCCTGAGCGAAGCCATAGCCCAGAAATTCGTTCGTCAGGGTCAACAGGGAAATAAAGATAAACTACTCCGGCATTGGCATAAGCATCAAGGAGGGCAGGAGATAACTTCTCCGACCTATAGGGAACGATGTAGTCAATACAGCTCCAGTGTAGGCCAATGACATAACCGGAGACTCCAGGCAGGTTCCAGTCGACAGCATGAACTGCTGCCCCGTGACCTGTTTCGATCTTATCTGAGGGAGCGCTCAGGTAGCCAAGGTCTCTGGGGAACATGGCCCAACGTGCTCGTTGTTCATAGTGATATCCTCTTTCGTATTGGGTGACATCCAAATTGCGCAGCTTGAGGCCCTACATCGTCAAGTTAGCTTGTGGAGTTCACACATATTACATCCACGAGATATGACTCACATCGAAGTTCATCCTGATATAGAATGGGAGATTGTAAGTTTTCGAAGGAATGGAGACCCATCGAAGGCCAGGTTCCTCAGTACTCTGAATACCATCATCTGAAGAGGCAATGACGCTTCGTACTCCCAAACTATCTTCAGTGAAGTACATTTTTAACAAGTACATTTTTAACCCCATCCAAGAGTTGGGCTTGGGTTTGACCATAAAAATCATTGTATCATTCTCGTTCATGCGAACGGTGGAAAGAGACTTGACGTAAGTGCGACCTTCGATTTCAACGTACTGAGCCCAAATAGTTTGGCCGTTGAAAATGAGCAGTGCAACATCTTTTTTCGGACCACTGGGATCCCGACGTTGCCATGCATCCAGGTGAAGGTTTGTCGCATATTCGCTTAAGCAGTAAGCAGCAATGTTCTCGCATACCTCTATCGGAAGTCGATTCTTGATGGCATGTCGGGTTACCAGAGAAAGTGATGATCTGAGCCATCGAGTACGTTTTGCAACAAAAGACGGCGGTGGCTGAGTGAATGAAAGATGGAATCCGAACTGAGCGAGGTTCCATGTGCAAGATTCCAGGAAGCCCTTGGCAAATACGACATCGCCAGCAACTTGGAAACAACCTGTATGGAAAGCCTTTTGTCCATGGGCGCACAGGATCTCATTTTCTGAGTAGTATTTGTCGTCCCGGGTAAGAGGCAGGGTAGAGTTACTTCGGTCGACTGATTTAGAATTAGTAACTGTCAAAATAAAAAGTTCGGGTACAAAGTTCTCCGTGCTGATTTGAGCTCTCAGTCACAAGTCTCAACTGCAAATAACACATATGGCCCACAACTGAGGCTGTTATTTGCATACAGACTTGTGGATAAGAGCTCTAGAGCTTTGGGAACATACCCGTGATGATGGCTTGGCCTTCATGGAAGCGGAACTTGCAAAGACCACATATGTTGAATACGCGCGGTTCAAGGTCCGCAGAAGTGCCTGCTCGGCAACATCTTGTGCTTGGCTTGAATCGGGCGGGTCAACAGGCTGCTCCAGATCCATGATGTGGGCTATTCGCCTTCCAAAAGCCCAAGTTATTTGGGATTTTTCAGTGCATTTGATATGTCTCGCCGAGACGCGATAAGCTTTGGCTGTCAATTAATGGTGTCAGCTGTGGTCCGAACCATCCAGCTCCAGTAGCGTTGATCAGCGCAGCGCACTCTGACGAAGGGAAGCGAGATTTATGAAAAGAAGAAAATGGAACTCAGAGATAGGGTTGCTTTCAGAAGAGCAGGCGGGGAGTAGATGTGACTTCCCTGTTGACTCTCAATGGTACTGCTGAGACTGCCTACCTATTGTTGACAGTGCCTGACAGCTGCCAAGAATAGAAGACACACGCGAGAGGTGACAATGGCCAATTGACAAATGCCGAGCAATGGGAAGACAGAATAGGTAGGAGCCTGCAGAGAAATTGTTATCTGTGATACATCAAGGAGGAAGACACAACCAACCCCTGCATATCAAGATAGAGTAGGTAGTTGAGACTTGGCCCAGCATCACCATGATGGGACCAAACTCTACGAATGGTTAAACAAAAAGAGCTTTACGCTGACGGAAGGTCAGAGAAAACACTTTTTGATACGTCAAATAATGCCAGCAACTGTCATTCTCAATACAAAGAACCCGCGAGCGGAGTTACGTCAAAGCACCAAAACACCAGACACGAAAGCAAATAAAACGCCCACGATCAACGTAGGAACAGCCTGACACAAAGATTCCCTTTATCGGAATTGCTATCTAGATGGAAGTGAACCCCAGTGAAACAAATTCACATTGAAAAGCCGCAAGAGAATGGAGGTAGATTGCTTTGTTCATCTTGGTGAAGTGGAGATATCCATTACAAAACTCTACAAAATATCCATTAACTGCCGTCCATCCAATCCATCCCAACCCAACGGCGCAGTAAGGGGAACGATTTTACCAAGAAATACCGACGGAAATCTTGGGGTTTAAAACTCGAGAGAGATCGCTTTGACCACCGCCGGACCAAGTTCTCCAGACTCAACCTCACGGGCCAACATCTCACCAATCTCATCTACCTTATCCTGTAGTTTATTGCTCTCATGGTGGATGACCAAGTGGCGATAGTAATCCCCAGCCATGTAGCTATGCCATTCAAGGGAACCCGTAAGCGGTACTTCAAAGTACTCTCGTTTCTCATCTTCCAAAGGCGTGTCCACCTCAACCCAATTGATGTTGGATCTTGAGGGCCAGAAGCCTCCTGAGAGACGTTCTTCTTCTGACTTGTCGCTGCCAAGCCAAAACTTTCCTGAAGTCACCACAAGAGGCGGGTCCATGTAATCAAGTCGGATTTGACCGACGGATCGTTGGCGCCCATCGGCGTATGTGAGGAGCATGCCGGCAATGCCTTCACCCGGAGGGTCTGCGTGGCTCAGGACCAGACACTCTCTCCAGCCCCGGCATACGGAAATTGTCCTGACATTTTGAAGGTTGGCAGTTGACGTAAAGAAGTCTGCGTTGGAGCATGCAATAGGCATGGCTGGTTTCACGGATGATATGACGGCGTTCAGGTCCCGAGTCGCGACTTGTTCGAAACCCAGCCAGAACCTCAGATTTTCGGTCTTGCCATAGAACATTCGAGTTGGCTCGGTTGGCGATAACTCAGCGATCGCATGGTAGGTTAGCCGGCTTTCCCGCCCGCTAGTATAGTGACTTGCGCTATGGGAACCGAGAAAAAAGCTGCGGCCTTTATTTGTACGAATCTGGAATTTCGTAAGTATGTCTTTCACTAGCATTCGGGCATCATCGTAACTTACAAGAAGAGATCTGAGCATTGTTAAGTTTGGACTTGAGGGGAATTCGAAGTAGCGGCGCCAAAGCTCAACGACCTGCTCGTCTGGATCGATGGGTATGTAAACCCAAGCACCTGCATGGTTGATGTTCGTATCCATTAACCGTGAAGATGATCCTCCCCCGTTGTTCGGGACAATGTCGCGGACGCAGTCTGCGTCCATGAGAACGGAATAACCGCGGCATCCGGGTAAATTCCAGTCGACTGCGCGGATCGGCTTCTCCTCAGTTAGATTGTCATAACCTGGTGGTGGAGCAAATTGGCAGCTACCCAAGTGCTGGGGCAGAACAGCCCAGCGCCTCTGTTGGTAGTTGGCCACCGCTTTCTTTGTCTTGGTCATGGCCAAGTTGCGCAGTTTGAGACCCTAATAGCACGAAGCCAGTGAGTAAAGATCGTCTACGTGGAGTAGCGAAGAACAACTTACATCAGACTCGAGTTTGAACCAGAATGGAAGAGCCACTCCACGGTTGATAACCCATGACAAGTTCTCACCTTGAGCCAATACGGTATTGTCATCCCTAGTCATGACAACTTCACGGATACCCAAGGGGTCTTCGGCGAAGTAGATGTTTACGCGTGTGCCGTCTGTAGCCTCGAAGAGCTTCGTGTCGCTCTGATTTCTGCGAGTCGTAGAGAGAGACTTGATGTATTGGATGCCCTCAAACTCGATGCGTTGTGCCCATATGGCATGGGACTTGGTGACGCGGACTGCGGCATCCCGAGCCCCAAAATGGCCTTTCTTTGCCCAAGCATCTTTGAAGAGCCTCGTTGCGTAGTCTCTCAAGCAGTGGCTCCCAATGTTCTCGCAGACCTCAAGTGGAAGACGACCTCCGATGATATTCATGAACTCTTGGGCAAGCATCTCCTTCAACCGGCGTAGACGATTTGTTTCAAAAGATGCAAGAGGTTCCTTGACGAAATCTCCAAAGTTTCGGTAATGAGTTACGTTGCAGATGGCGTCACCGATGTTGTCGTCAAGCGAGAAATCCACAGTAAACTGGTTGACGCAAGACGAGTGGTAACCATTCTCCATGGATACAGTTTCGCCGTTTCCAAAATATTGTCCTTCCCAGATTGGTGGCAAGTAACGATTCTGAGGGTTGACTGTGGTCAGTTAGTAGGCTGCCGGGACAAGGAAAAGCCAATACATTACGATCACATACAAACAACAATGGAGTCCAACAGCTCAAACTTGAATTGACATAGGCAACATCTAGGCAGAACCACTGGTTCATCGTCCTCGTCAAACGAATCAGAGTCGCTGTTTTCGAGGTCCCAATGCGCAAAGCCTGAGTATTCGTCTGGCATGAGGTTCAAGTCCGAATCAGAATCTTCGAAGTCGAACAGATCCATTTCCCTGACTTTCGGTTAGCTCGGCGGGATAGGTAGAGGTGACACAGTCAATTGTCTCTGAAGACAAGATATATGGCCGCGTCAGAAAAGTGAGGTTGAGATGGTTGGGAGGAGAATAAAATAGAAGATTGAAAACGACGCGTACAGGTAGAGTTTAAAAATGCGGTTCTGCCCAGTGATTCATTGACTGCAGCTTCCTGTTTGCAGTTGATGCTGGCACTGGCGCTGGCACTGCTCATCCCTCACTGCGCCCACCACTTGCTTTACTCATAATGCAACGGTCAGTAAACAAACACTGAGCATTACTGCAAACAAGTGGAGATGGCGCCAAGATTAAACGAGCAAGCTGACGTTATGGCATGCGTACAATGCCTCAACATGCATGAATGATCGGACGAACACAAACATCGTCCACCCACCATTAACAGGTGTAAAATACTTAAAAAGAACATTGCCTTTCACAAAAAAAGATAGCGCCTTCATAAAACTAATCCATGCGATGCTCTCACCTGCAATGAGAGAATTTACCCTACCGTGAAGACCGCCAAACACTCGCAGGCGAAACATAGGAACAGACTGGTGCACGGGTCACACACAACCTTGAGATCGCGTGCTCGTAATAGTCTCACGCTCTACCGATTGAGCTGATCCGGCGTGGTTCTTACCTTTGGGATGAACTGGTGTGGAGACCGGGCCGCTTGAGAGGGCGGCGGGGTCGTGATGTTTTTCTTGGTGTTGAGGGGCAGTCGCTTTAGAGCTCGCGAAACGTTCGAGTCAACTCTATTGATCCCACCAGACCTTAATATGGGGTGTCAAGATAAACTTAGCAAAAGACATCATAGATTTATAGAAATTTACCCAAGTCTTTTTGTCATTTAGGATCAAGGTTCTTGGTTTTGTTCCCCCCCTTAGGGTACCAAGGTAAAGAAAAGACTTCTAATCTTCGCGACCAGTACATCTTGTAATCTCGACAGCGTCCTACGATTATTTGTTAGCGAAGGAAATGACGTTGGTGGGATTATGGGACTCACAGGAACACCGGTTGGCTCAAAGCTGTGGACCAATTTACTCTCATACACCAGATTCGGATCCCCTTCCTCCTCATTAATCTTCTCCTCTCCCTCCCTCTTCAAATACTGCTTCGCAGTTCTATCCGCAAACTCCTCCTTGTCATTCCCCCCCTTCGCCGCCCTCTTCTCCGCAACACTACTCCTCACATACGCCAAGTACGGTGGATTCCCCGGCTTGATGACGTTATCAGCTGCCAGAACACTGCCCGGCCCTACGAGGCCTAGTCGCTCACAGAGTTTGAGATCGCTCGTGTACGCGGGCTTGTAGTGGTCGAGGAACATGAGGTCGATCTTGGAGATTGTGCCGTTGGCGTGCAGGCGGGCTAGGCCTGCGTCGCTGGGACCGACGATCACGCGGGCGATGTCGCGCAGGCCCGAGAGGTCCAGAAGGGATGTTATGACGGCGGCGAATTCGGGGTTGCGCTCGAGGGAGAAGTAGTTTGTGCCTCCGGATTTGCGGACGGCGTTGGCGAAGAGGAGGGTTGAGTAGCCGACGTAGCCTCCGAGTTCAACCTACATCAGGACCATCAGTAAGTTTCTCATAAGGGCAAAGAGGTCAATTGGCGTACCATGACTTTGGGCTTCACCTCAGCGATGAGATCTGTCACAATCTTGCCCTTGTCTTCGCCCACATTCATGAGATACTTCTTCGTACGTCCAAACTCATCAATGGCTTGAAGAACACGTTCTGGTGAACCTCGCAGCTCATCAATGTCTGACCGACCATAGATGTAGTGCAGAAGCTCAATTTCACGCCCATCATCGAAGAACGTTTCTTCTTGCTCAACGTAAGCTTTCTTTTCGTCAAAGGAGGGCATTTTGTCGGTATTTTGCAACAACACAACAGGTCAATATGGAGTTGAACAGTGTAAATGGTAATGAGCGGGAGCTGTGAGCTATATGTACCTACACGGAAAAAGATAAACAAAAGAATCGCGTCCCTTAGTGTACCCGTCATTCATTCCCCTCCCCTCACCAGCTGCAGCTGCAGCTCGACTGCAAGATGCATGATATACTCACCGGTGCCTCCACTCGGGACCCCGATTGAGGGTCCTGGCGGGGAGAAGACCGTCCGAACACCGTCGTGGGGGCTCCGGACATTCCCATGACGCGCACATGCAATTCCCGTCATCATTTGCACAATTCAATCTGCTACCGTTAATTAATTTAATCAACGCGAGATAGAGTTTTCTAGTTAATCTGATTGTTTATTTTTATCGCCTCGAGAAGTGCTGTGACAGTTTGGTATCAGCACTGAAAGTGAGTCTGGACCTTTTCTCATTGCTCCGATCTCGTGCCTCGACCGCTACGTCGCACGACATGCATGTCTCACAAGGCACATTCACTCGTCCAACAGATCAACTCCGTAATAAACTTGTATTACCTGTATTCCCGAGCCTTCTCGCAATTACTATCAACCCTGCCTACCCCAGCCTAAGCACGATCTCGAAATCAGAAAACAATTTCTCCTTTCCATTGCGAAAACAACCCTTATACAACCATTTCCTATAACCTGTCCCAAACCGAAACCTGTCCCCAACCAGTACAAACGAGAGACATGAAAGATAACTGATCCTAACCTTGATCCACCCTGAGCCCCTTGAGATGCCATTTTTGTCTTCTTCTTTTTTTTATGTCTTTTGATGGTGTTTTTCGCCGTATATAAAACACATTCCTTTTCGCTCGCCGATTCGTGAGCATAAACACCTTGTATGTTCCCTTCCAATCCATTGCCATGGTATGCGCGCCGACAACTCAAATGCCTCCATCGTGAAAGGTACTCCGAACGCGCCCCGCAGTTGATGCCAACACATGCCGTAGTCGATATCGCAGGCTGATCGGTCGTCGTAAACAGAGTGAACGCCGTAAGAACCGCCCTGTTGGGTATATAGTTGCCACTCCCACGGTAAGCCAGACCGACAATTTCGTCAAGGCCAAAGACTCCGAAACATCTCAATTCCGAGACTGACACTGCACCTGCCCGTTTCTTCATACCCGACACCGATTTTCCTGTCCTCAAAGTATAAACGAGACGATATAGCGACGCCCCGTAATGTTCGAATGCAACTCCCAGTTCACCAATTCGTAACCTCCTGCCGGAAAAAACATAAAAACAATGTCAACTCCCTAGTCGATGCCGTCCCTTCAACACCTGTGACCTTGATTGTATCACTCGGCTCTCGCCAGATCCGAGTGCCCTGTAGTGTTCGCGCCGTCTTCAACTCGAGACATGAGTTGCCAAAGACCGTACTCGCCAAAGATACCGACCGCAATGCACGTTTACCTCTGCGCCGTCCCAAATGCAACTTTAAATCCTGCGCCTTGTTGCGACTCCTAATCCTTGGTGAGCGGACCTTTCTAACCCCAGACACTAGCAGGAGCACCGAGACCGGACGACTGACCCCAAACACCATTGCCACGTCCCCAGCCACCAGGAGAGGCAAGAGGAGTGGTGGATCGCTTTGATGAAGCTGAAGTTGTGGGTGTACCAGAAGGACGAGTTCCAATGGGGGCCACAGAGGCACCAGCCTGGTTGGGCTTGGAACCAGGATTTAGATCCCGAGAGGGAGAGCCGCCGGTTGGGCTGGATGTACTTGTACGGCTTTGGTTACCCACAGCGTTGTCAAAGACTTTGTTTGTGGGTCCAGCAGCCTGTGGGCTGACTGTGCTGTGAGGTCGCGAGTTGGGCTCAGTGGGAGGACCGTGGGCATCACCACCAGAGACGGGAGTGCCAGTCTCGCCAGTAGGGGGAGCACGGCCTACACTATCATAGGCAAGAGGAGAGTGCCCACGGATGCTTGAGGGACCGCTAGGGACAGGGGCGCCTGTGCGGACATTACCAGTCTCATCCACGTATCCTGCCTTGTCTGCAAAAGGACCCTCGCCATAGAGGGCACTTCGTTGACGGGCAATCAACTCTCGCGTCTCCTCCTCGGACATGTGCTTGTTGGGCGGCAGAGGCACCTCGGAAAGGACGGCTACGTAGAAAAGCTGTTAGCCCATGCTCAACAAACTCGACGATATTACATAAATGCTGCTCAAAATTGGGAGGGAAGAAACACGAGCGGCGTCTGGGCCAACGACATTTTCGGTCGCCCATGACCACATTATTTTTCTCTATATGCCATCTTGTTTCTTTGTCATAGTTGAATGTGCTACACAGTAGAGGGAGGCCTACTTCGCTGATATTGCTGCTCTGTGTGCAGGTTTCGAAGCTCTCGCTCCCGCTGAGCTGCCATCCGTCTCTTAGCCTGCATGACCTGCTCTGCCTCGTTGGAGCCTCGTGAAGGTTGATGACGCTGGTTTGCGTAGAAGTTCTGCAGATTGGGTCCCTGACCACGGGCGTCATCAAAGTTGTTTACCGAGTGCGGGCGGGGGCCGGGGGTGTGATGGGAACCACGGGAGTCTGCATGATCTTGTTAGTATGCTTATTGGGACACTCAACCAGACCAGTTCATCCGTTCAAGTCGGAACCTTTGGCAGGCTTAGTAGCGCAGGATAGAAAACTCACGGCGACCACCCATTCCATAGCCCTTACCAGACTTTTGCAAGTTCTCGTATGCTCGATCGACCTCTAGAATTGGGTCAGTTTTGTTCATTGGATAAGTCGAGTCTTGTTCGGGTTTCGAAGATGCCAGCCAAGTCGTTGGCTTCAAGGACAATTGAACTCGACAAAATCTCTGGGCGTGCTTCATCACATACCATCGAATTGATACGAGAAGGCGTAGTCATCCTGGGGCTGGGGGCCGCTGGCGCCTGCACAAATCAATGCGTTAATTACAATTCTATATCGGTCGATCGTGAATCTGGCGTACCTGCGCGGACCGGAGTAGTCGAACCCTGGTGCTCCCAGTTATTCTGCTGGGTGCTGGGAGTAGGAGACGACCACTGGGCCTGAGGGTTGTCGTAGTAGGACATGTTGCAATGTTCTTGGGGTTGTGGGGAAAAGCGGGACGTAGACGATTCGACTCGGGCTCTTTCAAATCTCGGATGAGGATCTATTGGCAGAATGTGTGGTCAGTTTGGTGTTGTTGCGGAATGTTGACGACAGAATGCGACGGCGATGTGCAGCGCAATGCGAGAGCGGTGCCAGAAACAAGGGCAATACGAAAGGTGATGAGGAAATTTGCCGCTGTGGCCGACGTCAAGATGCGCACCATCGGCCAGCTAAGACATGGATCCATCAAAAAGCACCACCCAACGCTCCGGGGCCCCTCGTCGCAACACGTTGACAAATCGACCGTAATCCTGTGCGTCGAGGTCTCGACTCACCCAAGAGAGATAAGAATATGATTAAGCTTCGTCGGTGACCTTTTGCCGCTTCGTTGGGAAAGTGAGCGCAAGGCAAGGTTTACGTTTACTCGCCACGGGCCGTATCCTCGGGAATAAACCACGCGAGGGTCTCGGAGGGACGGAGAAAAAGTGCGAAGGATTAAAAAAATCGCAAGAAGTCGGTGACGAGACGGGGGACGAGTTTAACACGACGGACCGGAAGAACGCTTGTCGAGACCAAAGCCGCTGCAAGGCAGACGGAAAAATCGAGGCGGAGGACGAAATAGGAAGAGGTACCGTGAAGGTAGGAGGGAGAAGGGAAAGGGAAAAGGTGGTGGTGGTTTAAGATGATGAACGACTCGTCGATTTGGACAGGGCGTGACGGGATAGGTTGGGTTAGGATTGAATGGGGGGAGAAAAAAACCAGGGCCGAGCGAGCGGGAAAGGAGAAGGAGCAAGCCTAGCCTGGCTTCTCTCGCCCATCAATCAATCAAATCAGGAAGTAGCGTCGTGCCGTGGGGAGTGGACAGTGGAAACTCACTGGACAGGAAGGAACAGGGCATTTCGTTGTGGGCACAGGCCGGAGAGTGACTTTTGGGGGCTCGTAGTTGGCAGGTGCCAGTGCAGTTGAGGCCTGAGGTGCGGGTAAATTGAGTACATGAAGCAAAGTATCGGCTGTTTTACGGCATGCAAATCATGACGGTTCATTGTATGACAGCCTGGCCAGGCTAAAGGCGGAGTACATGAACTGCTTGTACCTCGTTTGGCAGAACTAAAGGTACAGGCAATCACAGTGCAGTACCTTCCATACTTGCCAGTACCTAAGAATACTCGATCCATGAGATTTTTTGCCATGTTGGGGTATAAACGAGACATGCATTCTGTGACCGGATCTACTATTCCGATCAAAAGCAAAGCTGGCATCTCTTCTCTCACTTTTATTCTGGTGTTTCCCCAACCATTGCACTTCTTTGCCTGCTAACGAAGAAACAACAGTAGCAGTACTGGTCTTCAACATCCCCTGGCATAGAGGCTAGAGCTTGTCGCCCGTTGTCGGTTGAACGCCCAGGCGCCGGGCCCAATCCTCTTTTGATTCGATAACGGGGCTAATAACGGAGTGTGAAATGACGACGTGTGGGGGGTGCCATTTCTCGTTTCTTGGCCCTTTTGCCAGCAACGCAACTCCACGCTCCACGATGCCAGCAGATGATGTCCACGACGGGTGGGTTGCCAGTGCAGCTGAAGACAGAGAAGCACTGTGCCACTTCACCGATCCCGAAGCATGAGGTTATCATCAACTTCAAACAGAGTACACCTCATTCAACGTCTCCCTCCCTCATTGATGGGCTTCTACCGGAATCTGCAACAACTCAATCCAATTGCACTATGGTCCTAGCGGGAAATCACTGGACCCCGAGATAACAGCACTTATCCAGCACCCTTCCCGGGCAGGTTTATCCCGGTCTCTCACTAAACCTCGGCCGAAGCTCATCGCGCCATCCGCGGGCTTCCAGCGCTCCAGTGCTTCGCGGTCTTCTGGGATGCACAGGGTCTTTGCCTGCTCCATGCGTGTATCAAAAGCACACAGACATGACAAACCTCTCTCGTGAAGCACGGTTCAGGTACAACAGCGCAAACTTGCATGGGAGATGAACCAAGACGGGTCGCTTAGGGATGCACCTCATCCTGTAAACTTGGCGCTCCAGGTATTACAGTGGGTTAACACTGGCAAAAGACGCAGATAAGTTTCGGATCGGCAATAACCAGTACAGATATATCCAAACATGAATCGCATTAACGCAATATCATCAATGGATGTTGCACAGCTTGCCAAAGCCCACTTACAGTATCCTCTGCAATCAAAGTGCGTGTTTCCACATCTTGGCACGTTCTCCTTCCCCTTTCTTCAAAGTTAACATCAATCGGGGGTATTGTCTTTTACATCTACAAACGAGCAAGCCATCATCTTGATATTGTGGATACGCAAATTACCTTTATTTGAGCGTACCCCTTTTCCCGGGATTGCAGTCTTGACTTGACCAGTGTTGGGGGTTTTTAGCGGGGTGCTCTTAAGACGCCGATTCATTCCATGGGTTCGAGCTGTGGATTACCGCCAGCCAAAGTCACCTGAATCACACCTCCAACTCTTGAGACTTGACATCTGCAATTCGCAGCAGCAGTGTTTGAGGAACAGATTGTTTGGGTTACAAACTTACGGTTTATGGGTTGCAGTCGTACCTGCGAGGGTACCCGATATGACATGGTTGTCGGCAACTTGACGTCGGCTGAACATTAAATAGCGTGCATGGAGCTTGAGTAACCAACGGACGCGGACGGTTGCAGAAAGATATCACGCATATCTTTGGGATGGACCGCAATACCTGTGACAAGAAACATGGCGCTGCAGCATGTTTCAATTGCGTATGGATATCTTGCTGTAGCTTCAGCTTACACCCGAAACATAAACGAGACTGGCCAGAACATTCAGAAAGTCTCAAAAGTGAGCACTGTGTCACAAGTTGGAATGGAGGATTGCTTTGCAAATTAATTGCGGCGTTCGGGCCGTTGTCGATTCTCGCGATTGGAAAGCTGTCAGCCAAAGACGGACCTCCACTCAGAATGCCCTCCACCACCCGGTCACGGCGCATGTCAACATGGTTCGATTCTGATGATACCCTGCCGGTCGTTGGGCGTTGAACCTCTGACGCTCTTATTCCGCCTGGAAAATGGACCATGGAATAGTCCCTTTGTTTTCTTTCGTGTGCCATCATCATCGTGATACCACAAGATCGGCGCCCGTAGACATCCGGCACACCAGGCGGCACTTGGGTCCCGGTATTGGGCCCGAAATGTTCGGGATGGTCCCCAAGATTCCATTGACGATGTTTAGGCTCAGTTATCTGAGACCTGGAGTGAGACATCCCCTGGGATGAGATCTCGAGCCGGCTATCTTAATTCTGGCTTGTGATCCTTCTCCCTGCTGTCGGCTCTGATGCCCGTGCTTTAGCGAAGATGACCAGAAGATACTTCGTTAGGCATGTCATCTTTACGATACGTCTGCTCTTCGTTCAGCTGCTGACGATATTCCAGTTGGCATTCTGGGCGACAGGGATCTAAATGGACAGCCCCAGATGGGCGGACAGGCTTGGCCAAAAGGGTCCACCACCAAGGGAAGTCCACCTGTCATCGCGGGCAGGTCGTCACAGTCTTCCAGAACATGCTTCAGATTGACTGGTCTGTCACTTGATAAGCCTTCCGGTTATGCAGCAGCAGGCAACGGCTGTTACATGGTGACGCACAACGCATGTAAGGTCGGTCCAACGCGAAAGTCTGCCTTGTGACGACACCGGGCGTCGTTATGTAACCCACAGAGGTCGCTCGGTACGGCGACACCAATTCCATTTCCATCTCTACGCCACAAGAGTCGCTTTTAGCCAGCCAATATGCGAGAACTATATGGGTCTGCCTGCCCAACTTTGGCAATTGACTATCGAACCTTTGTCATCTTCGGGTAAGCGTCCCAAAAGGTGAGCTTCCCCAGACTGTTGCCCCGCGGCTATTGGTTGAATTGACCGCATGTTGGACTCGTCAGCACCCATCATGTATTCTCGTCACCCGACGTTTCTGCGAATTGCAACTGTACTTACCATTCACGTTTCAACGTCATGAGTAATCTTTTGAGACTCATTACCAAGGTGCACAAACATCGCCATTCGATATTGGTTCATTCATCAGCAAATGCCATTTCCCGGAGAAAATACCTTATTCTTCATGAGTTACCGTGCCGCAAGTATGCATGAATCGTGGACGCTGCCACCGATTAGTCGCCCATGCATTTCAGGAGCCCCCAATCTTTAGTCATCCAACAAAGGTATAAGTCGCGTGTTTTTTTGCGTCTGGTAAGGCCCATCAGTATTCAGTTAGACCAGCTCATCTATAGGACTGCTGTTCAAGAGATACCAAAGCCTAAGTCAGATATTCACATATGCCAACTGGTTTAACAAGCTATCCTATGATCTAGTCTTCCATCGCTCTGTCGGCATATGCTATGAAGAAGACGTAGCTACTGGCAAAGGGCTTCTAGTCTTCTGTGCAAAATTTACTCCAAGAATCTGAAGGCTCTTATGTCTTCGTGGTCCTCAGCACAATACTCCGTGAGACCTGATAGCTCAAAAGTAGGTGTAATGGCCAAAGTTCCTTGGCGGAAACATTGTATATCACGCACCTTGCAGGTAGGAAATGTCCCTGGTCAATGCCAGACAGAAGATTCAGAATCCCTTGTCAGAAGACGTGCTGGACGACGTAGCATGAAACTACCTTTCTACCATGACCTATTTTCCCCCTTCGTACGATGTCGTGGTCTTCTCATGTCGTATCTTCTTCCTCAAATGCTCTTCAGTACATTTCATAAGATTGTTGAGCTATAATTGAGTGTTTCGAAAGCTACATGTCATGGAAGCAATTCCTCTGGTGGCACGGAATATTGAAATTGCCATCTTAGTAGGAAAGCCTACAGAAATGTCGCATGCGTAAAACAAGCTTATTTCTATCCCGGACATAGTCAAACTCCCAGCGATGTTTGAAGTTGAACGGCCTGTCACTTCACAAGACTCGGCATCAAAGCATATGCATGATCACAGCTGCACGCTTGGGCATGCACTACCCAAGAGAAATCGACGAAACATCAAATATCACAAGATAATCTTGTACTTCTAACCTAGTATCCCAGCTCCAGTATCCATCCCATACCCCCAGATCAACTCCCCTGCTCAGAAAGCATGACCCATCATCATCCTCATAAAATCCATCATCACCAACGAGATCAACTCCCGCAATGGCCCACTCAGAACATTCAAACTACACTCATCCCCCTCCGCATGTTGAATAAGCTCACTCAGCACCATATACGATTTGTCACAAATTGGGCAAAAGAATCCTCCCGGCCTAACACAGGGAGCTCCCCGGTCAGCCAACGTCTGTCCGACGGCAAAGATATCTATCTCATTCACATCAGGGATACATCTGCCTCTTTCGACGTGCTTCATCATTGTGGATGCTTTTTCGAACTTACGATCGCAGGTGATGCAGTCGATATTCTTGTTGGGGTTGGGATTACGAGCTGCTTTTTCTTTCTGCTTCTCGTGGTGTACTTGTGCGGGGACGGCGAACTCAAGCCAGTGGTTGAAATCTCTGACGACGGTATCGATAATCTTGGATTTGGACTGGTGATTCTAAGGGAGCTGAGTCAACAGTGCTAGCTATGGATAAAAAGGCGGCTTACCTGGAGAGCGGATCGGGTCGTGAAGTACGCATGACATGTGATGCAACGATTATGAGCCTCCACCTCATGATTCATGCGTTCCGTGCCAGTTTCGAAAGATTTTCCACAGCTGAAGAGGCACTCTCTTAAGAAATACTTCGCCTCGAAAAAGAAGGGGAATGCATTTGCATCAGGATAATCCTTGCAGACGGTGCGCTTGGGGCCATAGGATTCATCCTTTGCGATCTTGGCTTGGACATCGACAACGGCTGGGTGGCTGATACTGTGGACATGCCATTGATGTGCAACTAATGACATCTGAGGGAAATACTCGTTGCAGTGCGTACAGAGGGTTGGGGGGCCTCTATCATCATCCATATCGATATCGGAATCATCTTCGTCATCGTCATCTGAAAAACCAGGATAGCCAAAGTCCGGGTCATCCGAGTCGTATATATCGCCAGGTTGAATACCAGCCGGGAAGTCGAACTGGTGTCGTCCAAATCCTCTGTGGCCTGGGTATGAGAAAGGATCATCATCATCATAGTCTTCATAATCCTCGTCCTCATAATCATCACCATCACCGCCATCGTCACCAAACGGCGGGACTGCCATTCGCAGTAGTTGTCTCATTATATCGTCCTCTGAGTATCTCGGCCTGTGCATCTCGGGGTGGCTGTCTCGCTGATGCTGACGAAGTGCAGACGCAAGACGGAAGGTCTTGTTGCAAGGTCTGCATCTAAAAGTTGGGTTTTCAGGCACACCTTGCTTTGAGTTTGTGGGTTCGGTTTCGACGATGCCATGCTTGTTGAGTTTGTGATCCGCAAGTCCCTTAGCGTGGCGAAATGTCTTTTGGCAGGTCTGGCAATAGGGCTTATCCTCATCTTCATCCCCGTCAACATCTTCTGCCTTCTTACCTCCAGCAGTTGCGTTTGCTCCTTGGCCTGAACTCTCTGCAACAGTATCGTCTGCCACAGCATGCTTGATGAGCCCATGCTGCACGAGGGCTGATTTGAAACGGAAGCTCTTGTCGCAAAGCGTGCATTGATGCATGTTTGGGGCTTTCTTCTCTTCCGTCGCGGTCTCTTCGACGAGCTCTGGCGCCTCACTCTCCTCATCCGAGCCATCTTGCCCATTTGATACTCTCATGCCAGAAGCAGCCAACGCCATATTCTCCATTACCTTTCTCATGGCTTCGAGACGTTGCTCTGCTTGATGCTTCATAAGCGCATCCTCGGATGGGAAGTTCTCATTGCAACATAGGCACTTGAACTTCTGAGATCCAGCAATATGCCGCTCCTTCAGCGTCGTATGCACTTGCTTCGAGAAGCCAGCTGCCTTGTTACCTTGCGCAGAACTCTTTGCTGGACCCTTGCCTTTCTTATCCGAAGTATGCTTGCTCTTTAGGTGCCTTCGGAGTGAATTTCGGCTGGTGAACGACTTGTTGCAAACATCGCACTTGATTGTCCTTTCCTCGTCATCTGGAGCCTTGTCCTCTTCCTTGGCAGGAGTCTCGGCATCCGTTTTGACAGTGCGATGCTTGGTTCTCTTGTGCTGGTACAGCGCACTTCGATGGCTGAAAGACCTATTGCAAATTGAACAGATGTTCTTACTTTCCTGGCTTTTATCGCCCTGGTTCACATCTTCTTGTTTGGCAGAAGTAGATGCCTTATTCGCAGTGGAGGCTTCTGCCTTAAGCTCCGCAGCTTGAGCTTGTGTGGCAGAAGTAGCTGGGGCTTCAGGCTTCGGAGGGCCATGCTTGCTCCGTTGATGCTGTGTCAATGAAGATTGACGCGGAAATGACTGCTTACAAAGCTCGCAATCAAAAGTGCTAGCCGCTTCGCCATCTTGTCCTGTCCCAGACGCGTCTGCTTCTACTTTTTGGACAGGATGTTTGCTCTGCCGATGTCGCCTGAGTGAGCCTTTGTGGGGAAACGATTTGTTGCAGATATGGCAATTGACGGGCTTGGCTTCAGGCTTTGCAGCTGAAGCTTCTGCAGGATTATCATCAGCCATTTTGGAGAGAATGATTGAAGAACAAGAGACGCGTACGCCGTGAATTACAGAATTGGAGAAGGAGACGGTGGACGACGCCTTGAAATGGGATTGCAGAAGCAAATAAATGGAAGCGGATCAAGAATAAAGCGTCCAAGTTGATTGGTCAACAAGCGCCACCATTGAACGTCTACCGTTTCAACGGAGCAACCGCTATAAATAACGTCAAATGGAAGTGAAGCGAAGCATTCAGAACGAATCTGAAACTGACGACATGAAAACACAACTGATTTCTTCTTTGAATCCTCATTTTTTCCTCAAGTGAGGTCTACTGATATGATGACATCGCTCTCTGGCCCTGGGCTACATAATACGCACAGATCCAAGCCTTGCTCTTCCACCGAGGACAATGGTTTGGATGGAAAAATACCTAATAGATTGAAAACAGACAAGGGAAAAGAACTTATTTCATACACCGACAACCATAGCATCCTCAAGAAATCGAATTCAAAAGACCCAACACCAACCTAAAAATGCTCACCCTCAATCATACGCCACCTCACCTCAGTCAGAAAAGCCTTCAACGGGCCCCGGCTAACTTCAGCACTGCACTTGTCCCCCTCTGCGTGGCGAATCAAGCTGCTCAGAGAGTCGAAACGCGCTTCGCAGCTCGGGCACTGGAACTTGTCATCAGAGTAGCATCTCGATACAACGCTCTGATCACTCGTGTCGATAGCCCATTTGATAGAGCGAGCATCAATGTAAGAGTGACATTCGCGCATCTCCACGTGCTCCATCATCTGGGAAGAGGTTCTGAACTTCTTCCAGCAGGTTATGCAGGAGATCTTGTTCTTTTTGAAGGACCACGAGTTTATCTCCCTGAGGTCATTCAACATGTCGTCTTCGTCGTAATTGTCAAAGTTCTGGAAGTCCGAGTATGAGAGTGATTCTTCCGAGATATTGTCCTGGTCAAATAATGACAACCAGGTGTCCTCGTGCGTTTTCTCCCAGTGCTTTACAAGCAGATGCTGGTTGCGAAAGGGTTCGTCTCAGGGCCTGCATCTGTATCCTGATATAACCTTCTTGATCGGAGCATCAGCCTCTGTCGTTGGCTTTTCAGCCGACTTCTCGACTGGCTTCTCGACTGGCTTCTTCTTTAATCCTCTGCAAGGGCCATGGCCGAGCTTCTTTTCGTGCTTGGTGAGCATAGCAACAAAGTAAAACGCCTCGCTGCAATCCTCACACTTGAAAGGTGGTGGAGGAGGTCCCGCAACAGGCTTCTCAGCTGGCACCTCAACAGGCTTCTCGACTGGCCCCTTTTTCGATTCTGTGGAAGGGCCGTGTCTGGTCTTCTTCTCATGCTCAAGACGCATGGCCACGAAAAAGAAAACCTCATCGCATTCAATGCACTTGAATTGAGGTGCAGGACGTCCTGCAACCGACTCCGGTTTCTTCTCCCCTGTTGCCATAGGCCCATGAGCGAACGTGTCTTGGTGCTCCGCAAGTGCAGCGTTGAAGTAGAACGCCTCGTCGCAGTCACTGCACTTGAATGGTGGTGGTGGAAGTGCCGCAACCTGCCTCTCGGCGGAGTTCTGTCCTGGCTTTTCAACGGGCTCCTGCTCCCTCTCGTTCTCTTCGTTGCTGTCTTCATTGCTCTTCTCGCAGTTCTCCTCGTCAGTCTCCCCGTCGGTATCCTCCCATTCATCCGGTGAAGGAAAACGATAGGTGGTTCTTATATGCTCTTCAAGCTCTTCATCGGAGTAAAATGTCTTGGGACAAAAGTCACACTTGCGTATAGTAACAGGTCCATCATCCGACCAGAGGTTATGGCGTATTACATGCTGTTCGAGCAGATCGAAATGATCAAAGGTCGACCTGCAGAAATCGCACTTCCCCCGTGGTGCAGGTGGGCCAGTGGGGACTTGTTTCTCTTTCTTCGAATGCTCCTCCTCAGCTGCAATCTCTTTATTACCACCACGTACCTCTGCACGCTCTGTTTTTTCCATGGGGTGCTTGGCGTCTTCATGTTGTACAAGTGCGGCCCTAGAACGAAAACCCCTGTTGCAAGGTATGCATTTGTGAACTTTGGCTGCAGGGGGATTCTCTTCTTTTCTCTTTGTGGTCTCATCCGTTGGATGGCCAGGTACATTTGGGGTCGCGTTCTGAGCCGAACTTTCTGTAGGAGACTCATCTGTCTTCTCATAAGCATGTTTATTCCTATAATGGTCTGAGAGTGAAGACTGGTAAGTAAAAGACTTGTTGCACAGTTTGCATTTGAGCTTTTTCAGCTTCTGGCCTTTCTGCTCGTATTTGTCCTGTGGCTCGATGCTATGCCGGTTCCTATTATGGTTGTCAAGCGCAATTTCTTGGTCGAAGGACTTGTTGCAAGGGGAACATATCAACCAGGCCGTCTTAGATTCCCAATTTTTAATATCCTGCTTCAAGTCGTTCAGTTGGCTGAGGAATTCACTGTCATCGATAGCTGAGTTTGGTGCCGTGGATCTTCCCTTTGCGTCTTCAGTGAGTACTCTAGTCTGAGTGACTGGTCGCAGACTGCGCATTTGAATGACTTTATGGCCTCGTCGCCTTGCTTTGATTCGACGTTGTCTATGTCTGTAAAGCCATGTTTATCCAGTTGATGTTGCATGAGCGCGGTTTCGCCAGGAAAAGCATTAGAATAAGGGCAGATATAGCATTGGGCTACTTTCACTCCAGCTGAAACGAGACTATTGCCGGACATCGCTTGAGATTTGGACATAATGTTCTGATGGTGTTTGGGGAGTCAAGAGATAGTTACATTGCAGGTCAATTGAGATAACGTCATGGTAAATGGGGCTTGGTATCAGGAGCAATTAATGGAGTCGGATGAAGTTAAAAGCGTAAGATGTGATTGGTCAATCGAGTCTGGCACGAACTCTAATTAATCCGTCTCGAACATGGAAACTTCGCGAATCATAGTGGAAGCCATCGGCATAGATTCACGAGTCATAATTATATTCGCTGACAGTTCTATGGTCTAAATGAGAAGTAGCTGTGAACATACCTTTACCATGTCTTCCTCCAGGCCTACATATATCGAGATCGTGACGTCGCCGTGATGCGGACCGCCCAGCTTCAGGGTAGGTAACCGGGTTCGTCGACTCTACGCAAATCAATCATGGTTCTAGAAACTCCATGTCTTTAAATACTCTGTATAGCCTGTGCGGGCTCGGAACCTCTAGCGATTTATATTGCAACGCGGCTACTGGTGGAATGTAGGTAGTATTTCACAAAAGCCCTCATACAAAGCCACCTTGACTCAATAACAATAAAATATCGTAACATGGCAGCCAGACATACCACGCCAACATACAAACGCCTTTGAACCCAGCCTTGACCCTCAATCGTGTATCTTGGCTCACATTTGAGTCCCATGTCTCTTCATTCTCAGCTGAGCGTTCAATATCAACCCCCTCTTCTCGTGTGCGGTTCAGGCCCCAAGTTCCTCGCCTCCAGAATGATGTCTGCAACAACAACTTCCTATTCATCTGTCGCTCAAAACACTTGGTTCGGTTCCCTATTAGATTGAAATAGAATGCACAAGAAAGAAGAAGTCCCGTCTCCCAACCGTTGTAGCGCCATTAGCTGGCCGACTGCAAGAGACATAACGCCAACTTAAAACAGTACCTCTATTATACGCCATCTCACCTCACTTATAAAATCTACCAACGGGCCCTGACAGATAGATAAACTGCACTTTTGGCTCTGCGCATGCAGAAGCAGATCACTTAGAGCCAGAGAGGTGTGATCGCAATGGGGGCACTGAAACTTGCCCTCAGAAGTGTAGAATCTCGATACCACATTCTGATCGCTATTCTTGATAGCCGATTTGATCGAATCGGTATCCAGATAAGTGTGGCATTTCCCTGTTTCCACGTGCAGCATCATCTTGGACGATCTCCCAAACGTCCTCCAGCAGGTAATGCAGGGAACCTTGCCCTTCTTATCTTTGGGCTTTGCTTTGTTATCGTCGTCGAATAGCGACAGCCACGTCTCGGCATGCGCGCTCTCCCAATGCCTTGCAAGTAGGTCCTGAGAATCGAATGGCTCGTCGCAGGGTGTGCATCTGTATCCCGACTTTACGGTCTTCTCGGGAACTTTGGGGGTATCCTGCTTTTCGAGATGATCATTGGGATGTCTGAGGACACAACTATGCTTGTACCACATATGATCGGTGAACCATTCCATCGTACGAAAGGCCTCTTCACATACCTTGCACTTGTACGCCAAAGTGACATCGTGTTCATGCCAATTCGCTGCGGTTTGCCCATCATACCGCTTCTTGAGGGGCTCTTTCCTCTTGCTTCCATCCCAATAAGGACCATGGCTGAGAAATTCTTGATGTCGATCAAAACTAGTGAAAGTGCGAAACACTTAAGGACAGAAATTGCATTTATACATGTGTGCCAAACGTTCTAGAGCTGCCTTGCCCATAAGCATCCTCATCCATTTTGCCCAAGGGGTGCGGCAGAAGTATTCCAAGTGCCTGTAAAGCGCATCAAAGTCGTAAAATTCACCTACGCAGTCCTCGCACTCAAGCAGTGATGGCTCAGATTCAGTGGCGTTGTCATTCTCGTTGTTGGAAGTTTTGTCTTCGGTCTTCTCAGACTCGGCAGCCTCCTGCTTTATATTCTGTTTCTTTTGAGAGTCGACGGAGACATTTTTAACTGAATCATCTGCAGGCTCTGCCGTTGTCACGACGTGATTGTCGCGTTTGTGTTGTTTGAGTCCACCTTTAGTACGGAAGACTTTGTTGCAAGGCCAGCATTTGTGAACTTTAGCCTTCTTCTTGGTGTTCTCTTCCGTGGGATGGTCTACTTCATCCGAGATTGGTCGTCGAATCGAAGGAGACTCATCTATCCTCTCGGTGGCATGTTTGCTCTGATGACGATGTTGTCTGAGCGAACTTTGGTGGGAAAAGGACTTTTTGCAGACATTACAAGTAGCCAGTTTCGCTTCCGGCTGCTTAGCACTGTCGTTGGGCATAATTGAGGTTTGTTTGTTGTTTGAAGAGGAAAATCCAAGTAAATTACTCCGCAAATTGGGGGATGTTATTTATCATCAAGAAAAGGGGTAACCAAAGCAACTATTTAGACAGGGCAATTGATTGGCAAGTCGGTATCACGGCAAACATCCAAAACTCTATTACTTCCACAACTTATTTCCGATAGTTTCAGTACGAAAACACGCGTTGGAGACAATAGCATAAGATTATTAATTGCATATGCGCGCTCTAGTCTAGAGTGTTGAATGCTAAGTTATATTGGGGAAAAGGACTTATCGTGTTCTCATTCATCACCTGTGTTTGCAGCCTAAAAGTAAGGTTAACCTTGTAGGCGGCAGTCATCCCCATAGTTGAATGCTAAGCATTTCCCATAGCCATGCATGCTGTAGTAATATTGACTGATTGATTAATTATTAGTTGAAGCTTGTGTCAGCTTAACAAGATATATCGAACTCTATACATAATAGTGTCTCTCACAGAAGAGCTTATATGAAGTCCTACGTTTATCCCACCAACTGTAGACTAGGACGTTTCGGAACTTGCACCAAAGCCTCTTTTAAACCACTTCTTTACCCTAATCCGTGTGCTTTGTCGCCTCTGAGCTTTCCCGTCAATGTCTGAAACTCCATCATTGGTAAGATCTTCTCTTGAGCGTTCCAGATCACAGCAGCTGAGTTCGCTAGCTTCCTTCAAAGGTAGTCCCAGAAGTCTCGCTTCTAGAAAGCCAACCCTTGCTTCATGAATTATGTTCGCAGAAGTCCCGTCCTGCCCTCCATTCATGTTCCTCTTCCAAAGCCAAACTCGGCTTGAATCCGGAGATACGGAGCCAATATAACCTGGTACTGCATCGATGAAGCCACATGCCTGCCGTCCTCTCGCGTTGATGTGTATTTCAGGATGAGACGAAGCAGCCTCATGCCGACTTAATTCGTCTGTGCTGGACTCGGGGTACTCGGAGTTACAGAACTTGAGAACCATTCCCGGGTCACGGTCTTTTTTACCCATGATGAATAGTTTGCCAATCCCAGCTCCAGGCAAGGAACCGCTGGGACAGCACCAGGCATGCTGCTCCATGAACTTACGCGTGGTGTGTTGGCGTCCTTGTCGAGACGCAACCTTGGCTTGTTCCTCGGAAATGTAGCTTGGGAAGCGCTCCCTGAGTTTGTCTTCATCGAAGGAAATGCTCATGTGCGATTTTAGTTGCTGGACCATCCACGCGAGAGGAGCATGCACAAGACCCTCGTGTTTCTCAATCTTGCCTATGTACCATGATCGCCTAGAAAAAAGACTTGGTGCACGTTGCGTCCGCATATGTAGGTCGGACTATAAGGGCTTCGTTTCTCATGTAAAGCCAAAGCATGAAAAGCATAGTTCACATCTGATTCGAGTATTAGTTCATGGCGAAGTCGGAAGTCCAGATCAATTGATCCCGGATATTCATGATACTCACTCTTTGGAACAGGGTCTATGGTTTTGGGTTGATACTTGTTTCGATGAAGGTAAGAGAGCGGCTTTGCAATGCCAAACAGCGGGAGGCCCAGTGAGCCAACTGTATCGAAGCAACACAAGGCATCGATTTTGACATCATCGTAGACTGTTGTATGTTAGATCAGTTCTGCGCAGAGGGGCTCGACACCAACATTTATAGGTGCCACGTACTTCATACTTATCGACTTTGGCAAGATATGGGTCATTGTCACATGCCTTGTATAAGCGCTTGTAAAACGCCCTGTCGCCATCACGAACTAGGCCGATGCGTTCAATGATGAGAGCAAGGTAGCGAGCAGCCCATGCACCTGGATGAGTTACAGTCGGCTTGTGTTTGAGGAAGAATAATGCTTAAAAGATGTCTAATTGACTTACCTCGCGAGTAGCCACAAAGGATAATCCTGTCTCGCTCGTTGTAGTCTTCGGCAATATTATCTAGCGACTGTCAATTTATGCAATACACAAACAGATTCGGAGCACCCACCATAGGCTCGGATCACGTTCCGGAGTGTGCCCCATCCACCAAGACCTGTACGAGGTCAGTCAGAGTTCCAGAAAAGTGGGAGCAGGCAGTAGGGCATACCTCCGAGAAACTTGTCTGTTAAACCGTCGCTCCCTACACCGTTGAGGCGGATCTTTCGAGCGTTTTCGCCTTTAGCGATGAGACGAGGCAGGCATGAGACCACGGTCTCTTTTGAACTCTTGCTACTACCATGCCATGTGCCTGGAGGGGTTAAAAATGTCAAACCTATCGCGGGGGATATATGCTCACCATCAAAGGCAACAAAGATCAATCCAGGCACACTGCGGGCTTCCTTTCGTTTCTGAGACCGTTTAGTCATTCGGGGAAAGATGTCCATGGTATACAAGTGTAGGTCAAGGGCTTGAAGTCCGTAACGTAGCAAACACGCAAAAGACTTGAGTCCTTTATGTCTAGGCTAGGACAACCTATATACTGCGACACGCAATAAGAATAGGCCCCGGGCTAATGAAATTGCCCGCAAAATAAGGTGTGGTTTGCGGAGAGTGTGAAAGGTGAATGATAGAGAGACCAATACAAAAGGACAATGGACAGCTGAGTGCGACGGCGTTTAAATAATCTTTGGCTGTAGGCGATGCTCCCTGTCTTCAGCTACTTTTCCAACTCCATCCCATGATGTCAATGGCACAAGGAGTTCTGGGCTCCCTCCTGCTTGGCTTGGGCCTGAGAGCCTTGTTGCAAATCCCTACAGTACTCCTTGATTGCACTTCTGCCTGGCTAGCTCATCAATATGACATAGGTGGAAAAGCCTCTTGGGGGCTGCTGTGTCTGATACGTATCAATCGCGGGCTGAAAACTACGAGCTTATGCACCAACCCATAGGTGGCGAAACTGGCCCCTGTCAACTGAAGTTTGCCAACCAGTGATTCAAGGCTGTGAGCTTCGCCTGATCTGAAGCTGCGAACGCCATACGTTTATAGCGCGTCTTGGCTGCATGTCCCTGAGCACAACATGTCGTATCTGCATTGCGCCGATGGCTGGACGTTGAGGCTATGCACGATACTCGCGAAATTGGCGCACCCTAAGAACCCGTTAGCCAGGAACAATGCTTTGTGCATAAACCTTGGTTCATTTTTCTCACTGCAAGCATAACTTGAGCGTTTGCGAACCATCTCGGAGCAGCGCTTCCTCATTTGAATGGCATGCATCTTGGATTGAACTTTCAACAACTTGGGGTACAAACACACTTTATTCCAGGTTCCCGCTCCTGGAGATACTCTCTGAGGATAATCCGCCCTGCTTTTAGGAATTCCTATTAATTCTGCCGAGAGCCTGAACGCCATAATTACCGCTGAGTGTTTGAGACGAGAAATCTTGCACTAGGATGATCGAGAAGGAGCATAAATCACACAACGGCATGCAAGATTCATGCGTCCTCCATTCCAGTTTGGGGAGAGGTACGGAGTATAGACCAAGAATAAAGGATTAAGTGATTGGCCGACTGGTGTTGGGACTAGCTCCAGACATTGTTGCTCGGCTCAAGTGGTTGGGGTAGCGGAACATTCACGATTGGCTTAGGAGGTCATCAAGTGCTTCGATTTATGTAGGTAGTGTCCGAAAAAACACACGCTCACATGATAGCCAAGTATTAAATAGAGCATTCACTAGCAAGGCACCTCGAGCTAAGATCGAACGTTTGGCGCTGACCCGAATCGAGTCCTGATGGACCCGCTACGGCGCTAATAATGGATAAGAGATGTGATCATTTCTGCCCAATCAAAAAGTCTACACTCAGGCGAGCCGGAGATTAAGTTTCCCCTTGCAAAAATCCAGGTACAGGTTTACTTATTCCCGACTGATCCATCATCAATCAGCATGGGTTACCTCACATACGAGTCTGATTCGTCAGTAGCGGACTTTGCCGTCTCCAAACAGGAATACCTCACCTCCCGCCCCGAAGTTTCCTTTGGATACATCGCAACCAGTTCCCTGGTCTTTGACACAAAAGTCACTTCCGAGCATCGCATTCTCCTTTTGCAGCGCGCTGAAACCGACGACGATGCCGGCAAATGGGAGCCTCCAGGTGGTGCCTGCGATGACTGGGATAAAACCATCTTGGGTGCTGCCGCACGTGAGCTGCGTGAAGAAGCAAGTCTCGATGCGAAATGGATCGGTGGCCCCGTGGACAAACCTCATTTCTTTACTCTTGACGACGGGAAAAGAGTATGCCAGTTCAACTTTCTGGTATGTGTAGACATGAGCAACCAAGCAGTGAAGCTATCTCCGGATGAGCATCAGCGCTTCGTCTGGGCTACTGAGGATGAGGTCAAGTCAGGGAAAGTGGGCGACATTAACATCAAGTTCACAAGGGACGAAGTTCAGCGAACAGTGTTGGTAGCATTTCGTCACGCGAGGAACACACGCATGGTACTAGAACACTTTTAAGGAAGCTACACGTCATCTAAACTTCTCTCTTCAACTTCATCTTCAGGGAGAGTATCTCTCGCCTGTCTTTTCATCAGCCCTTCGACAAGTTCTTAGCAGCTTGCGGGGTAAACATGCTTGGGAGCCATGGACAAAGACGGACAAAGAACCAACAGTTTCCATGCCCGAACATAGCGCTGACCCACCAGTGAGCACCGTGAGCATGCCTTGCAGGAATCGAACTTATATATGTAGAATAATATGATATATATCTCTGTTGGGTATATTTTGCTTATCAAATCTCGATGGTGGTTATAAATTGGTGCAAGTGTTCGCTCGCCCGACACAGGTATTGCTTACAACTTCTTCTATGTTCTTGGTAAGTTGTATCCATAGATCCTTTTCCATGTTGCCGCTTGACCCAGTCAGGCGTATTTCAGTTGATGCCGTTACTTTTGACGGTTTTGCTCTAGTCCCCTAGACATCTCTCGTCTCTTCGCGTTTGTGCAATGATCTCAAGTCCATCATGCAAATCCGAATACGGATGTTGGTTATTACATGCGGCGTTGACTTTAGCTACTTAGCCAAGATGTAAGTTGCCGCCTTAGTGGTTTTAAGCGCCGGCTTCGTACCATGTCCAACCGCTTTCAACCGCTTTGGGATGCATATGATGACTGAAGCAACCAACAATGCAAGTAAATAACCAATCACACCGTCTAAAAGAGGGAAAGTCTTTCGAGTAATTTCTCAAATTTGTTACTTGCAGGTTGCTGACAGGTCTGAGCCCAAGTACCAGGCCTTTTATCTCTACACTTTTCAGAAGTGTAAAAAGTCCCCTTGCTCTAAAGGCAATTGTGCCTTGTACCTTTTGAGATTTGTTCTTAAATTACTTCCACCCTCCACCTAGATTTGTTTAATGCTTGTACAGCTTGTCTGAAAGATACTACCTAACACCTAATCATCTTCATACCTCAATCAGACTGTCATTAAATCATGAGCGGTTTTCAACTTCCTTCAGTAGACGTGAGCGATCTGGATGAGTATGTTCCTTACTACATCGGGCATGGTGCGTACATCCAGAAGGTTGAAGAATGTCTGGCACTATACAGTGATCCCACAAAACAAGCCTCGTATCAGAAGGTAGCACACATGGTCAGGGAGAACTGTCAAAAGTTACTCGAGGAAACTGGTACAAAAGGTGTGGTGACTTGCAGAACCAAGACTTATGAATCGCTGAAAGCGAAGCTCAGAAGTATGGAGCATCATACTGATTTCACGTCTTGGGCACTCAACAACGACATCTTCCAACATCACGAAATGGGAGATCTCGCTGCTGTCCGTATCGGAGTATATCTACCCCAGGATGTCATCAAAATGGCGAGAGAATGCCAGCAACGGTTCAAAATTGCCCATCTTTTTGGTACTGTTGGTAGTGGCAGAGATGCTACTCGGGGAGACAAAATGAGCCTAGACAGCCATGGAAGGGGACCTTGGCGCTCAAAAGATCAATATGGATCTGATGAGTACTGGCAGCATTCTGGCTACAGATCCTGGCAGATGGTAATCAATTGGGAGGGAGGGTTTAGGGTCGAAATACAAATTGGAACAGTGGTTTCGCAGGCTTGGGCTGAAATTCAACACAACGTCATCTACAAAAGGCCTGACAATATGATGTCAACGCCAACCATGAAACGAATGATCGATGCTATCAATGGCCTGGCAATGACTACAGAGATCATTCTCAGCGAGCTGGAACAAAGCATCGAGACCGCAAAGCAGAAAGCACAGCTTCGCCGTATCACAGAGGAACAATACAACAGATGACCTGCCACAACCACACCTGACGTTTACTTATGGTTTGGAGTTTCGTATAAGTGCACGAGGTCTCAGGCCTCGGCTTAGCGCTGGGATGTGAAAGGGATTCGGTCCAAAAGATTGTCGACGTTTACGAAAAAAGAGCCAAGCACGACGATTAGGCTTCGTTCCTGACATGAATCTTTACCGTGGTGCGGACTTTAAGAGGATAGCCGACCAACGAGAACAAGCTGTTACACAGCAATGCTTCTGATGACACAAAGGGTGATACAACGCATTTTTCATCATTTAAGATTGTTTACAATCTTGAAATACGGGAGAAACTCGACATGCTGGAGGGGCCAAGTGGCAACAAGGACTTAGATTTGTTACTTACAATTGAGACTTATGGCTGAGAGCCCCTACCACCATAGAGAACTTGTGATTCAGGACTATGTGCATCATCAGGCACCTCGGAGCCATTTTACGCTGTTCAGTCATGTAAAGTTCACATCTGATGGCTCGTTCTTTAAGCCAATATGACGAAATGTCTAGATTCAGAGCCTAATCATAAGACACAGGAAAGAGTTCGTGATATGCATAAAACCGCCTTCCTGGAGAATAAGCCTGAAGGCTGGTCACACGTATCAGTTTCCGAACTTATAAATTAAGGATAATTAGATAAACGATTGCCTTATGTAGCAGGATGTATTACATGCTCTGTTTCTGTAACATGAATAATGCCCCAAAGCTTAAACCTCTATATGTTCTGAATGCTCCTGTAATGTAACGCTTCACTTCGCATCGTAACCTTCGCATCGTTCGCTTAACCTTCCTATGACTTGCGAATCAAAAAGCCTGTGATCAACGACTGAGTCTATTTATTCTCAGGCACGTGCGCAGGAGTTGGTCTGGGCGGATATGGCGCAAATATCACAGGTCGTGTAGTCGGTGTAACTCGAGTGACTGGGGTGATTTCTCATTTCGTGGGGACTCTTTCTGCCAATACTAGGACGAACTGCTGATATGTACTTCCTTGCGTATTTCCATGTTCACTGGTATAGTTGTTTGGATGCGCGTTGGAGGCTGGGGATCGGCTCTGGCTTTGCCGGTAGTGGATGTACAACGGAGGGTTCAACAACAGGTGACTGGATGATGGAGGGCCCGACTTGATGGGTCTCACGGTGCTAGGAAACTAATCAGCAAACCTGGGCAGTAATACAAAGGTCAGAGCCCTCACCTGTTTGAGTTCCGCACTCGACACGAAGAACCGGTAGCAAACAGCACACCTATTGTGAGCCTCAGTATCGTGCTGTTTTTTGAGCTCAAAGGTCTCAAACACCCGCCCACAGTGACCACACGCCATGTGGTCCAGCCACAAATGGTCACACAGCTCCTTTTCCGATGCAAAGCGGACTTTTGGATCACAGTGGTCGCAGAAGAACGTTCCGGGTTTTGCAGAAAGATTAGACATGACGTGTTTCTGCTTCTTGGCTGGACTGGTAAACTGTGTCTTGCAAGCACAACAGTATGTGTGTCCGTGTTTATCTCTGGTGCATCGTCAGCCCAACTTCTTGGTCAAAGCTCTTTCGACAGACATTGCAGTAGAAGTTCGACGGCTTATTCTCCTGTATCGATGTTCTGAGAGTGGCGAGAAAGTCTAGTAGGCCTGTTTCTTCGATCCAGTTTCGTAAAGTGCATGCTCTTTTTTCGAAATGTCTGAAGACGTGGCCCATGCGACGGTACTTCTTGTCGCAACTAGGGCATTGGAGGTCGATATTCCGAGTTGAGGATGGGTGGAAACGCGCACAATGAGTTGCTACAGCACTGCGGACAACCTGAACGGTGCAGGTTGATTTGCACGCGCCGTGCTCAAGATGATCCATCATTCCTGAATAGGTTTTGAATCCTTTCTTGCAGCCGACACAGCAAATTGGGGTGTCTGTGTGGGTAGCCTTGTGCTAAGAAATCGGTCAGATCAGAAAGTCTACCTGTCCAAGCGAATGAACTCACTTGGAGTAGCTCTGACTCTGTTGGGAAACCTTCATCGCATGCGAGACATAGGTTGCCGTAATGCCACTTCGAGAAATGTAGTTCTTTTCCCTCCTCGCTTTGGAAATATTTACAGCATTCGCTGCAAAAGGGATAGGGGGCTGCCGCGTTTGCTTTTGAGGTTGAGAGATGATGACCATGACCCTGAGCAACTTTGGGGTTTGACTCGCGCACCTTCTTTACTTGCACGTCGACCATTATGCAATCATCATCGGAAGATGAAATATCTCCTTCTTCGAGCTTGAGGCGCTTGCGCGCACGCCCCATTATGGCAACAGGTGATGCAGTTGTAGTCTCAGTGGTTTTGGTAGGCGTTGTTTGAGTGTAACGGGGAGAAGAAAGAGTTTGTGTGGAGATCGGTGATGTTTTTGTGAGCGTTGCCAATAAATGAACGTTGCTTTTTCTGATGAGGATGTTTGTGATGGTAGTCTGTCGTTGGGTTGGGTGCTCCTGCCTCGTTCAACACGGTTGCCAACAGAACAATCAATCAATACCTCAGGCAGCATTTATCAGGTCGTGCTTCCCTAAACCCCGCAGAGATCTCTATGGAAGCCTCATTTATGTCAGAGCTCAGGCAAAGTATTTGGGAAACCCGTGATTGTAGGATTTGGGTCAAGATCATCCAAAGCGCTCGGAACCTAAGTCTCTTTACCACTCACTATCGTTTCCAACTATCCCAACCAACCCTTTCCCTAGCTCTGCTTGCGAACCAGCCGCTCATGCCTTGGAAACCAGAAAACTAGTAGTCAAACTCTGGCTCGTACCCATCTGGATCTTCTTCCTCTTCGGCGCGGCCTTTGCTACAGCGCTTCTCGGTAGATATGTCTCGAATATAACCGACGCTTGAGCTGTCGCACACTTGATCCGGGACCCTTGGGTTTTTGCGGGAGGCTTGACCTCCTTCGGAGAAGCAACTTTCTCCACAGGAGTTTCCGGGCTTGCCTCTGATTTAACCTGGGTAACGGCGGTCGGAATGGAAGGAACCGTTGGAGGAGAAGTGATCGTTGGAAACTCTTTCTTCACAGGTACAGCCGGAACCGTCGGCAAGGCCGGTTTGACCAGAGTAAGAGGGTTGACCCCATGAAGCTCTTTGTAGTGCTGCCAATTATGTTAGAAGATTCAAATTGAAGCAAAGAATACTTACCTTGCATAGGTCATCTGGGCACATGAAGAACTGGAAACAGTCAGGGCATCTATGATGAGCCACAGCCCCGTGAACCAACCGTTCCTGCTTATTGTCGAAGTTCAATCCACAAGGCGCGCATTTGTTATGGAAGTGCCACATATAGTCGTTGTAATGCTTTTCCATATTCAAAGCAATCGAGGGCTGGCACATGGCGCAGACGGAAGCCCGAACTTTGATCGGCGTGCGTGAGATGATATGTTTATGCCATTCTTCCGTGTCGCGAAAAACCCTATCACACGTTCGGCAGAGGGTGTTCTCGTGTTGATGTCGCAGGTGATCAAAAAGACCGGCTTCAGAGTCGAACAGTCTTTTGCACATGTTGCAAGTCCTGTTGGCCACATCGATTTCTTGCTTCACTTTGAAGAGGAGATGACTCAGGCCCGTTGCTTGTTGCCAGTTCCTCAGTACGCAGAGTCTCGATTCCATGTGGCGGAACAGAAGGGACAGAGTCTCGAATTCAACCTCGCACCCCGGACATGTCATATTCAGGCCGGTCTGATCATTTGTATGACGGTGCTGGGATAGTGCTCTAGCGAAGAACGCGGAATTGAAGCGTGACTTGCATCGGTTTCCCTCGAGATGATACATCATCTGTGAATAAGAGATGCACCTGTGGTCGCACGCTGGGCACTGGATTGGATGCGGGTCATGCGAATAAAATGCTGGGAAGACGAACCGGGTTACTCATCAAGTTGAACGACGCGCGATCGAGGACTGACCTTCTTGAGATCTGTGGCAGTTTCGAATCCTATGTCGCACGCAAAACATAGGAATTCATCCCAATGCCATTTGGAGTTATGCACCGCTTGTTCGTTGGCGCTATTGAAGATGATTTGGCAGGGCATACAGTGAAGCGTCCAGCATGCTGTAAGCAAGAACATTTGTTCTTCCACCATTGCAAAAGTGCGCTCGATGTTCTGAGCCCCAACAGAGCCAGCACCAGGCACGTCTTCGCCATGGCCTGCAAATTGTAATTGCCGCGGAACCTGTCCAGCGAGTTCAGAAGAGTCGAGGCCGTTCAGGTGTTGGTACTGTTAAGCGCAGGGTTCGGCGCGCTGCAGGTGGTACGCTGCTTCAGGGCTACGCGATAGGCGGCCTGGTCTTCAACCTTGACACGTGAGTTTGCGCGCGTCATTGTACTCAGAAGACTTGGAATTACTGGAAAATTGGAACTTTTAAAAGATTCAAGAGGAAAGGCCCCGAGTTACTCGTAATCTTATTCTGGAATCACCAGAGCGTAAACGATACGGCGAGTAGGGAGACAACAAACGCGTCTTGTTTAGTGCGGGAGTTCCAGGGCTTCGTTGGGCTCCAAAAGCAATTTGTTCCAGGGCGCGTCATGATGGGGCGGGGGTACTACCCTCCCTGGAACCCCCGACCCCGCCCACGAACTTCAGGGGCAGCCATCAACGTTACTGACACAAATTCTGCCTGGTATCCAGACCTCCTGCAGAATATGTATCTGCCTGAACTCCCAGCTGTCCGTGTGCGTTCTACAGCTCTAGACAGTGTCCTGATGTTTATCATACAAGTGAATATCAAGCGCACGATGTGAACTAAAGTGGCGCACACAGCTACGGCAGCTCGGCACTACACCCTCAGTCTTACGCATTACTTTCTTAGAGTATAAGGCTGAGGTTCAAAGAAGGTCAAGAAATACAGACAAGATATCCTTCACGGAGAGTTATTGAACTTTGCCTAGTATTATAATTGTCCGACAGGCTTATTTGGAAGTTACATTGTAGATACTATTTCACTGAAACTGAGAGCTGAACTTGCCTAGCAAGAGGATTTAAAATAGCCCAAGAGCTTCATCTTAAGTGATGCAAAAACTTTAATCATCATCAGATAGGCTTTACAAGCCTATCTTAGGCAATTGTATCGGGCAGCTGGTATACTGCCCGGGCTGACTTTGATAAGAGTGTTATTTTGAGTTGATAGACCCCACAGATGATGGCTTACATCGCGCGCCTCACAAGATGCAAAAACTTATGTAGAGTTTAGTATGTTTGAGTAAACTTTAGACTAGTTTGGTCTAATACACTGATTGGCATCTATACATAATTCTGTGGCCGAGGCCAGAAACCCGTCCTGACCAGCGTTCATGATACAGCACTAGTAATTTGAGGACCTCATATTTGACCCCGATGAGCAGGTACTGGCCTAGAGATGAAGCATCATCGCGGAACGGGAGATCTATATCCTGTCACATCAGGGGTATTTCATGTTCCTTGGTAAATGTATGTCTGAATTTTCTCTTGCCTTGTCTTACTATGGAAATCTCTCAAATGTTCTTGTGGGCATTGGTTACCATCACTGCTTGTTTCTTCCTCGATACAGAGTCTCTTGGCTACCTGCCCTATGAGAATGCGAGTGTTCTGTCGTACACCGGGAAAACCAACGATCAACTATTGTACGAAGAGAGCATGAGCCGATCTGAAGATCCTAGCTCTACTAAATGCTTTGCTCTATATAGTCAAAAAGTGAGTGGTAGTCCGAGATACTCGCGTCGCAGCTTTCACTTTCGACATGCTGCAGCAGAGCGCTCAACTTGTCAAAATACGTTCCGCAGCTACCACAGTCAAGATCATCGTCGTGGTCATGATTCCGGCGCCCGTAGATCTCGTAGTAGTCCCAAACGCACTGTCTGATGGAATGTTCGTCAGACCCCGACTCGCAAGTGTTGGCCTCAAGGTGGAGCACCATGGCTGACTGGGAGATGAACATCCTTGAACATCCGAGGCATTCGACATTTTTCGCGGCGTGAGTCTTGCGGTGCTATGGAAGTATAAGTATGAGGTAAAAAGATAAGGCAGTAGTTGGGAAGACCAACGTTGATCAGGTTCGATCGCGAGCTGAAGAATCGGCCGCAGGTTCGGCATTTATCATGAACATCGACATCATGCTCCAGAAGGTCCTCCTCGTCGGAGAAGTACTCATGACATGGAATACAAGCATGGTGTTCTTCTATCAGATGATCCGTCAGGTCATCTTGTGAGTCGAAGTCGGGTTCATAATCGCAGTGAGTACAGATATAATGTCGTGGAGAGTTCTCAAGGTGCTGTTCCTTTGCACGTGCGTGCGGAAAGTGTCTTTCACAGCGCCAACAGTAGGTCTGAGAGTGTACGGCACGGATATGTTGGTCCAAGGAGTTCTCTAGGCGGAAGTGCCTGTCACAAGGAGGACAATAGGGCATTTTCGGCTTCGCTAGGCTGATGGCATCATCTGAAGGCTATGAAAAGGATCTGGAGAATAGGCCAGGTTTCGATCGTGTCTTGTTGTTGATAGAGAGACAGAGAAGTTGCTGTAGGTAAGTTGAGGCATGGGTTGATAAAAACGTGCGTGGTTAAATGTTTGTGTCTGAAAGGAATTTGGTTTAGGGACATATCAAACATTGGTCCGGCAAGGCCCACTGCAGGCTACTAGACTGCGTTTGTAAGCCAGCAAGCAATTTGTTGAGAGCTGTACCACCTCGTTGAATGTTTTTGTTCATATTCAGAACGGTTGTGTAACTGTCTGCCTAGCAACGTATCCATGTAAGCACACCAATAATATCAAGCTCTAACATCAAGTAAGCCACAAGGTGCCAGTTTACAGAGGAACATCCCCGGAGCATCGTCCCTTGACAAGACTAGCATCCTTCCCTGTCAGCCCATCGAAATACTTCAACAACGTATTCACAGGCACCATCTCCATCTTGCCCAGATCCGGATGTGAAGATTTCAAAGTCTTTCCACTCCAGAGAACCCTCACAAAGTACTCCTCCTTCTTCTTGTAAAGCTCAAAAACAACTTCACTTCCCATGCCAGGCCAGACCATTACATCGATCTGAAGAATACTCAACAGTCGACTGATAGAGCCATCGTGCGCAAAGTTGTGAAGATACAAAAGATCTCGCTTGCCTGCTATGACGGCGCGGAAGTGGCTTGCTAGCTCGGCAATCCAGACGCCCCATGAAGTAGCGGACGCAGCGAGTGATTCGGGTGCGTCACGGTACATCTGGGAGTATTCCCATTGGCCGAGACGATAGACCTTGTCAGCGAGTGTTTGATCAACGCAAGTGGTTGAGTTCTTCCCGTTGACTAGTTTGCAGGGGAAGGGCTTCTTGTGGCATTGGCGAGCCGAAAGGTTATCGTAGTAATGATCAAAACTCTCATGGAACCCAACGTCGTTAGATGGTACACCAGAGATGTCGTCGAGCGTCTTGTAAAGATCCTTTGTCCTATCAAGATGTTTTTGCCACTCTTTGTTAGAAGAAGACTTGATAGCGCTCGTCAACTGACTTCCAACACTGCACTTGTACTGCGGCTCAAGACTGTCCACGCCAGCTTGTTGGATAAGCAGTGGGACAGATTCGGTGGTCTGATACATGCCGTTGATGAACATACCAGCCACCTGACTCGTAATCTGGTTATTGGTAACTCTGAACATGACCTTACTACGCCAGTCTTCCTTGCGGCCTGGGATGAATTTCAAAAGATCGTGGTAGACCTCATACAGATCTTTTCCATGTACCCAAGAATCATCCAGACCTTCGGCGGTGATTTGAGGAAATTGACAGGATCCGATCCATCCGGACGGGATGAAGGGGTTGATTTCGGAAGTGAAGCCTTTCCAGTAGCCTTGGGCGTTAGGTTTGGGGGATTCGGTGAATTGGCGGCCGAAATAGTAGAGACCTTGGTTATCACAGTTCCATTGGTATGGCTCAACGGGAAAAGCGTTGGCTGCGTAGGGAGTACGCTTGTGATGTCTTTGAATCTACTATTAAGTTAGTAACTGTATCACAAATGTGACCCGGGGTATTCCACTTACCACTTCAACATATTGCAACTCATAATCCTTCGGAGCTTTCTTATACTCCCTCTTCCTCGCATGGGGCATGTTACACCAATTATACGTCCCATACTTATCATCCGGCGTATGCGACGACTCATAAATGAAGCCCCAAGTTCCCTTCCCATCCAAAACTTTATCGAGGTCATTAACCTGACTAGAGCTCGGAGGATACCACTTCATATTTGGGTCACTTCCCAGTACCGGCGCAGCCGCAAGGAGGCCAAGTAACGAGCTTTTCGGTAGGGACGCCATATCTGCGTACTGTCTCAAAACGAAGAAAGTACCGAAGGAAAAGACTGCAGTGAGAGCGAGCAGTCTCCCTCTGCAGCGGAACCAGGAGAGTGCCATTATATATACTTGATGAGGAAGGTAGTTTAGTTGATGGAGGACGGTTCTGAGCCTGGAAATTACGCGGTTTAATTGGAGCGCACGTGGAGACGCCATTGGCTGAGACAAGGTTATGAACTGGGTCTAGTGTTGCGGAGATGATGGGATGACATGTTTAGCCAGAACTGAGGACGGATCTTGAAACGTGAGTCGAGGATAGAATCTTGCGGTGTCTTCCACTTATGGACTTTTCCACTGATGGTTACTCCGACCGTTGGAGTGGCAGTTGTGATACGTTAATCTTGGCCGTTGGAAGCTTATCTTGAAGCTTTACTCATCGAGAACACCGACGCTTCCATATGACAATTGGATAGATGCTTCTCAGCACTAAGTTGTCATTTTAAGGATATGAAGGGAATTGGATAACGCTGGTAAGAAACGTGATGAGTTTGGTTACTATACAAGTATGTCAGTTAAGGCCACAATACTCGTCATTACCGTTAAGTTAAAATGAGACGCAAAGATTAAAGCCAGCGGGGATCGATTGTCACTCCAGGCCTGATTTAGGGGATTGGGGCGGCTATCCAGCGCTCGTCTTTAGTGGTGCTGCGCCACCGAAGGCCCCACGATCAACTCAAGCTCTGTACGGCCTGAAAGATCTTGGCAACAGTTGAGAAAAAGGCATAGCCAATGTCCAGTCTTCATTCGTCGTGACAATATTAAAAGAGACGGAGCAATACAGATGAAGAAAACGCGAAAGAATGAAATCATTTGTGAAACAACATTCATCTTCCTCATTGGCTTGAGCGAAGGAAGCACAATTACGTCACAGCTGAGGAGATCACCAGAGAGTAAGCCGTGACACTCAAGTCATCTCCAACCTTTACATTTTACTTGACAGCAACTTAATTACTTTTCTCTTTCTCGATAACCATGGATATACCATTTGAAGCTCGGATCCCCCGTGATCCCAAGTTCAGAGCCGAAAACAGCAGCGACGCTTTCGTAGCCCTGGCGAAATGGGCAGTGGATTACTCAACAGCTGAGGGGGTCAAAGCAGGCTACAAAGCAGCCTTCCAGTCCGGTCAAGAAAGATTATCTGGTTTCTTTTCAAGCCTTCAAGGGTCATCTAGTCAAAAGCCTGTAAGAGATAATATCCTCGTCTTCTTCAAGTTGCAGAATTGAACCTGAGATAGGACTTGCCAACAGAGAAGTTGGTCCACTCGCCGCTTGAAGACACAAAGGGAATTCGTCTTGTTCAGGTCGAAGTCAATGACTCGGTCCTTTCTCTGATTATGAAAACTTACTCTGCATCCGAGATACCGCCTTATGTCTGTCTCTCTTACGTCTGGGTCGATTTCGGACCGATGTGGAATCGTGGTCGCGACTTTCGTGAGACTGAGCTTGAGGTCCCTCACTTTAGTCACGCCGATACAGTCGATATAGCGATTAACAACAAACTATATCCCATTGGTGCTAACTTGCACGCTGCGCTCCTTGGCTTACACAAATACCTCAACGGCAGACCTATCTGGACTGATGCCGTGTGTATTAACCAAGACGACCCGGATGAGAAGACTGTCCAGGTTGCTCGCATGGATGAGATATACAGTGGAGCTGAAAAGGTCTTTATATGGCTTGGTAGAAAGCATACAGAACGAACAGCCGCGATGAGTATTCTCAAAGCGTGGCCGGCATTCCCAGAAGATCCAGACAATGCCGATATCCAGTTCCACGGCAAAAAGTACGCTTCTGCAAGGGCCTTCTTTGATGCAACATCAACAGGCTCGGAGCTGATATCATGGCTCAGTCTCCTCCGGATAGTCACAGAGAGTTGGTGGAGTCGTGTTTGGACTGTCCAGGAGTTTATCCTTGCAAAGGAATACGCCTTCTATTATAATGGTGAAGAAGTCCTGGCGTCAGAGCTGAAGAAGGCGATGGACTGGACATATTTTGTTGCGAGTCACTTGTCGCCAAAGATGGTGCCTCACTGGGTTACCTTTCAGCCTTCGATGTTTGAATTGAAGAAGGCTGGGCGAAAGCTCCATCTTCTTGATGTGACGATGCTTGGAGGGACGAGAATGGCTGGTGATCCGCGTGACAAGGTCTGGGCCTTTCTCGGCATCACAGATCCAACAACGCTTGGCAGGGAGCCCCTCAAACCAGAGTACAGCAATCGAAATATGGGCGACTTCTACCTCGACATAGCCCGGCGTCTCATCAGCGGTGAGGCAGGTCTTCTCGTCCTATCTTTGGTCAACCATCCTCTTCCCCGGGAGGCATACGAGTTCAAGTCGAAGAAGCCAATCGGCAATAGGCTACTAGACAGGCACAAGGCCAAGAAGCGATTCCCTAAGAAGAAACCAGATTGGGCGCCGCTGGAAGAAGATATTTTTGACGACGCCCTCCAGCCAGATTGGTCTGGAAAGGGGGTTGGTTATCCAAGCTGGGTTCCGAAGATGGCGAGCGCCGTTGCGACGGAGCCACTGTTCCTGAAAGAGATGAAGGCTCAAAAGGCTCGGGGGAGACGGCTTTATGATCACAATTGGCGAGTCTTTCATGCGGCGTCTAATGTAAAGGGTGATTACTCGTTGTCTGGAAACGGAAGAACACTCTCAGTGAGCGCTCATATCTTGGATAGAATCGCCAAGATTGCCCTTCTGCCTAAGAAGAAAGAAGAAGAGAGGACGTTCTACAAGGGCCTTCGGTCATGGCATCCAGGGAAGACTCGTCTGGCCGACATGGTCTATCCGCCCCAACCTTCAATAACCATCCCTGAGGCGCTTTGGCGAACCCTTCTGACGAACATCTGGCTCACCACGCATCCTGCACCTGATGCTTGCAGCGATCACTTTGCAAATTATCTTGCTCGCATCTCAGACTCTGCTTCTGATGCTAAGCATGATCTTCAATCTAAGCACAAACCTGATCCAGAGGAGGGGGACATTTTTGCGGTTGCGGTGGATGATGCTGGGACTGATAGAGTACTTTTCATAACAGAGAAGGGGTACTTGGGACTGGGGCCAGCGAGAACAGAAGTTGGGGATGTTTTGAGTTTGATCGCAGGGGCACATGTCCCGTTTGTGCTACGGAAGGGCGCTCAAGGATGGGTTTTGGTTGGGGAGACTTATGTGCATGGGGTGATGTATGGCGAGGCTGTTAAGAAGGCGGAGTTCCAGCCGGCGGCCATCGTATGAGAGGCGGAGCGCATCGAGATGGCAGGCCAGGGTGTGTTCATTGGTGTTTTGGTGGTAGTGTGAAGAACTGGAGTTGTTTGCCGCTCGCTTACACCATCCATCCACGGGCGGAACTCGGGAATGTTCTAACACAGATCACATAGCCAAAGTCATACTAACAAAGCAAGCTACAAATCTCAAGCTTTACACAAACTCGTACTCATTATCCGACGCTATATAGTGACTCCCTCATATTACATAAAAGATATTCATCCTGACCTCAATTTGCGTTGGGTGCCTTTTGCTTGGACTTCTGCTGCTGGGGCGGACGAGTCTTCCTAACCTGCTTGTACCGCTCCTCATATGCCTGAAGGTCACTGGCATCCTCATCCCGAGGAGGCCAGGTGGTCACACGATTAGGATCAGCAGCATCATCCTCGAAGCAGCGCAAGAACTGCCTGCCCTCTCGATCCAGTGGCTCGATAGGAGATCGTCTGAAACCACGAGGGTTTTGTTCTGGATGATATATCACGCCCTGAACGCCGTAGACCTGGCCGGTCTCAACATTGCCAGTGATGACACCCCGGAAAACACCTGGGTCGTTGAGCTCTTTCCGAACAGCGTCCTTCCTATCGTTGGGACGAATTTCAAGCTCGCGTCTTTGGACCTGCTTGAACGTTGCCGGTCTCTTTTCCAAGTTCATGCGCGTGTTGACTGGCATCTCGTAGAGACGGACTTTCTCTTCGTCATGCCTGCGTTCCCACTCCTGGAAAGTCTTTCCCTCCAGGTTTACATCTTCATAAGCATGAGGATAGTCTTTCGTGTTACGAGAAACCTGTGTTGGATCGAAAACAACTTCTTGCGTCTGTTGTTCTACGACCTTGACGGGGATGATGCCTCGGGGAGAATAGTATTGCTGTTGATGGTTAGCCTTGGCTAATTCTCTGCAGCAGTTGGGGACTGACCATCTTTTTGTGGTCATCATCTGAGTTGCGCCTTGGCTCTTCTTTGCGTCCGAAGAATCGTCTCATTGTTGCGGATTAAAGAGACTGGGTACAGACTTAAGAAGATGAATAGAATTACAGTATCGGTCAGGCGATAGATACAATAAAGGTGAAGGCAAAGACAATGAAGTTAAAGACCACTCGTCGTCGATCTACGACGACTTAGTGATTATGAGGAATGATTGATGAAGTTGTTGACTTGGTCAGTAAAAGCCATCGAAACAAAGGACATAATATACAACTCCATCACAGATAAAGTTAGATCGACGAGATAATGTTGTTGGCCCAGACTTGAGACCATGAGACACGAGAGTTGTATTTCCGGGATGAAATATATGCATGTTGGAAGATATCTAGAACCAACATACATAAAATGGTGAACCTGAGACTAAGCGAATGGAATGGTGTTCACCAAGACCGGGATGACTGACCTATCGGCTATTTGACATGGTATTGACGCGCGCCTAGGCCTCCGACATGTCATCTTGACGCCCGGACACTTGGAATCATATGAAAGCATTGCAAGGATGAGTTTTAAAATAAGATAAATCACATGATAAATGAGTCAAGTTGGTAGACGCTCGTCACAGTTGCATTGCATTAAACGCGCGCGTAGAATTGTGATGAGCTGATTGGGTGGAGAAATACCGCAGGTGTTGGTTGTAAACTGAACTGTAGTGACTCCGCCTCAGTCGATTTCTGCCTTGAGCTCAACCTCACTAAACATAGCCTCTCGGGAGGCCTGCACTCATTATTATCCTCAGAAATAAGACAATCGAGCCACTTTCTGTCTGTATTAACCACCTCTAAATCTATCACGGCAACCTTGTTGTTTTTCCTATCATCAATCAATTACTACAATGGATACTACAGAACCTACACAAGTCGAGCAGTCCTCTGAGGTCTCTTCGTGGCTAGAGTTCCTTAACGAAAGGATCGAGGAAGAGCGCGATGAACTATTCTCAGAATCTCCATCCTATGAGATTGTTCGCGATCTGCTAGTTGCTTCTGAAGACGATGACACCGCGATATCACAAGCCGTCACCAAGTTTTATGATCTCTATAGGGCCGAAGCCGACAAACGTGTCAAATGGGAAGACCATGGAGCTGGAGAATATCTCAACACAATTGCAATAATTGCCTTTGATGTCGCACCTAAGCTGTGGTATACAAGCTGGAGGCATCAGAGGATCGCAGAGTTTCTGATTGCGATCAAGAATGGTGCAGCAGCGAAGTATCATGAAGAGGTTGGTAACATTGCCCTGCCATTGTCTCAAGTTTCTAATTGTGTGTTCCAGGATCCTCGATTTGTCTGGATTGGCTGGGGCATTGAAGCTGCAGCTAGTGAGTGTTGGAATGCTGGTCACGGTAAGTTACAAACCGCGCTTGGACAATCATCTCTCTACCTAGACTTTCTAACAAATCTTCGTCTTACAGTTGATCATTACACAGCAAAGAACTCAGAAGGGCACGAGGATACGTGGGCAGGAGAATGGTTCAGTACCAGTGCCCTAATCTCCAAACTCTTCCAAGGAGGTTGTCTAGAAGATGATGGACATCACTGGATCGCACATGACTTGGAAAGGGCGTTTGAAGGAAAGACCTCAGGTGACGTCAAGACAGACGCAGGCCGGCAGGCCCAGGTTCTTGCTGCTTTGAACCACATACTCCTCGCTGGGGAGTTATTCGTGGAGGGGGCCAAGAATCCTTTGCCGAAATGGAAGTTTCAGATGAATGCTACAAAATGGAAGCTTTGGGCGTCAAAGATCAAGGAGGTTGCAGAGACGGTGGATGAGAATGCGAGGTGGGAGCTTAAGGAGAGGGCGCAGAAGGCGTTTGAGAAGATGGTTGGGCTATATCCGGAAGCTTTCTCATCAGATGAGAACACTGGGGAATGACGGTCACGCTGAATGACATTGTATAGTTTTAGATTTCTCTTATCATTCATCTGAAGACATATTGTAGCTGGACTTTGCTGGCATGAGGACCCCCTCACGTAAACGCCGTTGTTGAGCTACCCCGCTTCCATGACATCTCGACATCATGAGTTCCATTACCAAGCATGGATGCAGAAGCGGACGCCGTGAGAAAGGAGAAGAGCGCCTGAAAGAAACATCATTCTCCCATTACGAAAATTTGAAGTGTATCTAACTTAGTATAGTGTGTTTGTAGATTTTACTTGGTGCTTTCCGAGTACTCGGATTCTATACGAGTTGGGGCTATCCTCTATTAGTCATCGTCGACGTCACTATGGGCCTTGATTTAACTACAGAGTGATGAATACAAAGTTGATTTATCAGCTATGAAAAGACCTTTCAGCTTAAAGACATAAATACCGCAGTGCATGTCTCTCTTGGTCCTCTACGTCGGCTGGGCTTTTTACCAAACTGATGGACAAAATGGAGGCTTTGAAGGGACAGACAGCATTCATCGTTCGTACCCATGGATAGTGAACTTCAGAGATGCTAATTATGTTATAGACTGGATCCTCTATGGGTATTGGCGAAGCCATTGCATTGGCGCTGGCTGAGCATGGCGTGAATATTGCCCTAGTATCTCGAAGCAAGGTGCGGACCGATCAAACAAACCCTTGGGCCATTCACTGATGAGTGTCTTGGATGTAGGATAAGCTTGAAACAGTGCGCGATAAGATCACATCCAGATTCCCTGAGGTCAAGGTCGGAGTCTACCCTGTCGATATTCAGAACCAGCCCGACATAGAAAAGGCAGTGAAGTCGGCCATATCTGAGCTTGGCCAGATTGACATCTTGATCAACAATGTGAGTGGACGACATCTCTATGAGACTGATATCTAAGTACTAACAACCTCGCAGGCCGGTCTTGCACTCGGCGCCCCCGGACGCTTTTGGGAAATCCCCATCGATCAAGTCGCCCAGATGTCAAACACCAACATCAACGGCGTCATGTTCACCACCCACGCAGTACTCAACCACTCAATGTGGGAACGAAAGAAAGGAACCATCATCAACGTCTCCTCAGTCACAGGCCTCGAGTGTCCACCCTTCAACGGCGAAGCAGTTTATCACGCGTCAAAAGCCTTCCTTGAGGGCTTCTCCAACAGTCTTCGCATGGAAACTGCCGGATCAGATATCAGGGTTTTAGTTCTTCGACCAGGTGTTGTACAGACACATTTCCATCTTCAACGCGTTCAGTACGATCAGAGTGCTATGGATGACTTTGTCGAGGGGTATGAGCCGCTGGTTGCAGAGGATTTAGCGCAGTCGGTATTGTACATGCTCAGCTTACCGCCTCGCGTCTCTATCAAGGCTTTGGATTGCGTACCTACTGCGCAGAGGGCGCTGACAAACTTTGATCGGGAGTGGAACTCACGTCGCGAATAGCTGCAAGAATAGAGTCTAAGCAGCAAGGAAATAAAAGGATTCAGCGAAAACTGGTTCACAAGATGACGCTATCTTCATCCATAAGGACTAATATCTCTAGTTTTATGATCTACTTTCTACATATAGGAGCGCTTCTTATAGCTCAAGCAGAGTTTCCCCGACTCTTTCTTTTTCTTCTTGTTTTTCCAATGCTGAGATCTCTCAAATGGCACCTTTCGCAACAGTACCCCCCTCTGTCTATTTCCCCGCCGCATTTTGGACATCGACCCTTCTCGCGCCGTCTGTGGTAGAGGGCTAGGCTTGAAGCAGAGCCTTTCTTAGAGCACGGGGGGCACCTATACTTGTCAGAGGGCCTGCCGCAGTCGGCGCATTGTTTGGTCGTCTCGCCAGTGATTGGATCTCTGACGCCCTGACTTCGGCGCTTCTGGACGCGAGCTCGCCTTTGAGCCGACATTCTATCTAGACAATCGCCGCAACGCTTGCGGTTCGCTCGGACTGGATTGCGGCACGACCGGATTTTGCATATGACAGGTTCACTGTCTTGAGTGGTGGCTTGGCTGGCTGTTTCGTCCGCAAGGGATAGACTGTCAGTTGAATTAGCGAGATGGCTTGCAACAGGAGGAGATGGATTCAGGATGTAACTAAAATCGAAGGGCTTGGGACGAAAGCGTCTACCCTGTCCTCGCTGACCCCAATACTTCCTCGAAGGCATGATGATCTGGTTTGGTTTAGTTTCGAGTAACCGCAGAGAAACGCCCTGGTAAGTTTCGACTAAGTCCAGTTGGGCAAGGTGATCAATAAGTCGATGATCTTGTTGAAGTCCCAATTGTTGGTGCAGTATCACATTTTATAGCAGATCTACACCTCGTAATACCATGGAGCCTTTCTTCAATGTCCTACCGACAAGATTCTGATGTTCATTTGTGCTGGAGGTGATCGGGCTACTTATGAAGGTTCAGGTTCTGTTCGAAGCTCAAGTACAAAGTACACAATTCTGGGTGTGGAATTGTTCATTTGTTGTGTTCTCTTTAACAAAGACCTTGGATCTGGGTGTTTTCTACTAAAATTACCATTGTAAATTATGCTCAGGTTTCCAACACGGTAAATCAATCCCTGCATGAAGCGGGACTCATGCAAGACAAAAGCCTGTCTCCGGGCTAAAGTTTCATCCTGTTACATGACATGATATTTAAATACGTAAGACTCAACTGTCATGGAAATGCTAAGCCCTGTTCAGTTAGGCTTTTGCTGTCAGATTTGAGGGTTCACAGAACGTGCATGGGTTCTCGTTCTCAGCTTAAAGCGACGCGCTTGGATCAAGACATGCCACCAATGCCTTTCCTCTCCTGAACAACAACATTCTAGGTCCCTCTATTCAACTATCCTTCAAATCGAAAATGGCCCCTTCTTGGCTTGAAAAGTTCATTGTTCGTGAGGACGCAACTCCCGATCCCCGACGCAGCGCGGAAAAGCCCGCGCTCGAAATGCACTACACCGCTCTTGTCGGACACCGCCGAATCTTGGGTGTCAAGGGTGACAAAACACCTCGCTACGAAGTCGAACGGAAAGCTGTCCTTGAGATTTGGGGCGATAAATGCTACGTCAAGTCTCCGAGCCAGAACGCAGAGATCGCTATGATCGACTTTCACAGCATCCCTCCCAAGACGGAGGTCAAGTTCTCGCAGCAGAGTCGCACCATTACGATTAAGGGTGCTGATGGAAAGTTCACTACGAGTGGTGGCTTGGGCGAGCTGCATTGGAAGCCAACAGGGATGGTTGTACACGGCAGAGCTTCTTGGGAGCTTAGGGATGAGAGGGATCTTGTGATGTCAGTCACCATTGATGATCAGCAAGTCAATGGAATGATTTGTCTCTGGAAGAATGGACTCGCTCCAGAATTGGAAGAGGAGATGATCATGGTTGGAATCTCCAAGATTGAGGAGTATCGGAGGCTGCTCAGGAACTCCAAGGTAGCATCAGTGGGTGCCGTCTCGACCGCGGCTTGGCTGGCAGTCTAGATTAGACACGTCTGAGGATGAAGACGGATAACAGAGGAGCGAGGGACTTTAGTTTGCGTTGCGCGGGGCTGTGATAGGACTCCCTTCTGTGGTCTTCCTATCAATATCTCTTAGTGACATGCTGAAAATCTACTACCACGATTGAAGTCACCTAGGACCTTTTCCGACAATAGATCATATCATAAGTATTATTAGATCGACAATCAGAATCTATTAAAACACCATTTACCTCGCTTAACCATTTGATGCGACGGTAATTTGGAGTAGTGGTCGTGAGAGCGTGGCTCTAATGATTTCGCTGCGCTTTTCGACGGAGGCGCGTCACTATTAATAGTTGACCGCAGAAATGTAACAACAACACGGGCCCCGAATTGACTCGCAGCGCTTTTTCACGGAGAGGTGTGAATCTGAGAACCATGGAATCATTCATTGCACACGAAAAACTCCCCGTATCTCACCGTCGGAGGACGGGATCTGGGAGCTATTCATAGGTTTTGGTGGCATCCCGGAATAGATTGATGGAGCATTGCTTGTGAAGAAGGCGAGAATAGCAACTGAGGTAGTTTTGAAGGCGACCCTGATTGAAGCATAAATAGCTGAGGGACTGCTCGGTTTGATGAGAGACTCATCATCACAAAGAGTCAACAATCAAAGCATCTCATCAAGAACAAGAACCAACTCCATCATACCAGCATCCCAACACCATCAAAATGCATCTCTCATCTCTCATCACCATCATCACTCTCAGCCTCGGCGCCAGCGCCATGGCCATTGAAGAAGACGCCACCCTCGAAGCCCGCACCGATCACTGCAACCCGGGCATTGATCTGATCAAGCTCAAGATCAAGCCCGGCAAGTCATTCACTGGCGTCGGCAAACCCGGAAAGTGCTACAATCTTCCCGCCAACATCAAGAACTTTGACGTCTACTCTGACGACACCAAGTCTCTTGTCAGCTGCTTCGACTGCAAGGTGTACACGGAGGCCAATTGTAAGGGGAGCTTTGTCAGTCTTGAGGGAGCGGACAACTTTGCGTTCAAGACTACCAAGAAGCCTCACTACAAGAGCTGGAAGTGCGGTCCACCTTGAGGGCCATAAAGTGGTTGGCGAGAGATAGCTTTATGGCGAAGGGGTTTGAAGGGATGAGGATGCTATTACCAGTACGTTCATTAGTTCAGCACCTCGGAGTTAGTTATGCGATATGATGATTCTGGGAGCGTAAGCAGATTCAGGCGAAAGATGGAGGATTTATTGTGATTTAAACACTCTCTTACAGTAAAGGTATACGTCTGATTAACTACCTCACTCTTTCACATTTAGTTATGAATATATTATTCCCATTTCTCATTCATGTGCTGGAAGCTGACGTAGCTTACTCTTGGGGTCTCGTTGACGAACTTCATATTAGCAGGCCAAAGACCTCTGTGTGGCCTCCTATCATTGGCATCCGAAGGCCCAGAGGGATATCAGGAGGGACTCACTAACGTTTCAAAGCAACTCCACCCACAAAACTTTGCCACTACAGCCATTACTAAGATGATACGAATTCCTCTCATTCCGACGTGTCCCCTATTTCTTTGCAGTCCTCCTCCTTTCTACTTTTTTTCCTTCCTGGCCCGGATGCCTTCCTTCAGACTTGCACTGGTCACATACTTCCTTACCATCCCACGCCCGGTGACAACCACCCGTACACTTCCCTCGCTTTTTCCTGCTTGACATGTTAGTTAAGCTGAATTTGATTCAGGGTTGAAGGTTTGTCTCTGATCACCTTCCGCTTGAGCGACAAGACTCGACGCATGGTAGACATCTATGTGCTGGAGGTTCAACTTCTCTTGTGCAATTACCTGAATTGCATTTTGTCCGCCGCTGCCTACTTCCAGTGTTCTGGAAATTTGAACCCTCCGGCTGCGACGGTCCAGGATCAGATGCGTGGGCGTTAGGGTTGGGGTCTACTGTTTCCGTGCCGAGATCCTCCTCGGTTGTGCCACCCGAACGGAGGTTTGCAGGGCCACTTCCAGTGTTCTGGGCGTTTGAACTCTCTGGCTGTGACGATTCAAGATCAGGTTGATTCTCGACAGGCTCCTCGACGGGGACATTGGGATCGTGGTTTGTCGAGGTCTCCGTGACTTTGCTTTTCTTTAAACTGCCGTTTTGTCTGTTATCCTCACCATCGGAGTAGAATTGTGACGTGTCAATAAAGTCATTGATGTCGAATTTCCTTTTGGTCATAGTCGAGATGAGTGTTGTATACTGCTGAATGCTGTTGATGGTTTGTAGTGTTAAGATGAGTGATGATGATGTCTTGCTGGGAGTTTGTTGGAGAGAAGAAATCTCGACGTTCTGCATTTTCCTTCCTGTTTCTGTCTGCTCTGATTCTTGGGAACTCTGGGGAGGCGCAAGTCAGGCGCGCCAAGGAAGCAGCAGTTGTCGTGCCTGCCTGGAAACTCAACATAGCCCTCGTCTGAGTAGGTGCATCCGATTCAGTCACAGCCTAGGTATGGATATGTGCTTATAACATGCGAATGAACCCAACATCGCAACCATGAGAACACATGCAAAAGGACCAAAAAGAAGACGCTTTGAAGCGTCAATTGAATGCGTAATCAGGGAATCGAACCCTGGGCTCCCCGACGCTGCTCGAATGGCAACGGAGAATTTTACCACTAAACCAATTACGCGGTGTCTTTGATGTTTCGATGCGTCGCAAAGACTCCACAGGTTTCTCCATCGTGGTGCTGCGTGAGAGTGGAGAGCAGTTATACGAGAGAGCCCGTATTACTGGTGCATAAGTGAGATGAGCCTCAGGTGAGTTACGGTTGAAGGATTCTAAACTTCAACTAGTCATTCTAGCGGAGGAAAGAAAACACAGGACCTCAATCCTAAATGACAAAAATATTTAGGGTAATATATAGCCTAAGTTTAGGATGACTTTTGCCAAGTTTATTTTGACATCCCAGAGTAAGGTTCGCTGTTTTCTTGCCCCCCGGGGCTATCCAAACCTTGAGCAAAGACTTCAAGTCACTTGGGGACCATCAGGAGAGGAAATGAGGAACTTCGTTGATCAGTATCAATAAATGGGTAGGTATCTGTTATTATAATTCATCAATGAGTACCATTGGCTAAGTATTTGTTCACAACCTCATCCACAACCTTCTGACAGATCCCTCTATGAACCTCATCCGCAGTCCGCGCAACAAACGGCATAAGAAGGCTATTCGCCTCAATGATAACCTCCTCATACAACTCCCATTCCTCCACCAGCGTCCCCGGACTGCTGGTACCGGGGCTACTTCCAAACTCCTGCCTCGGCCTCACAATCCACTCCGTTCTCACAGTAACACCAGCCTTGGCATCAGCTCTACAGCGAATACCATTCGGTATACTCAGACACGTCACGGGCCAGCTCCTATCCCTCGTCAGGCCGGGCGCCAGCATGAGTCTCTCGCTGGACGAAAAGGTCCTCACGCTGCTATTCGGCGTGCCAAAGAATGGGTCTTTGGTGACGAGCTCCATGTTGGGCGTCGTCTCTTTGAAGCTCATAATGACATCGTTGTTGGCCAGCATGGGCGTGTATGTCTGGATGTGAGCGAGGACGATTTCCGGCGGCACGCGGCTCGGGATAGGGACAGTGATGAATATCTGATGCTTAGACCGCATGGCCTACAGCAGTACAGCCCGGGACAGGTCTGACTGCCGTTATCTAATGGGCATCGAAAGTGTTAGTCATAGCTTGGTAATATGAGTGAGTAGGTAGGTACATGAAACGCCATATCTTTTGAGTGAATGTACATCAGACATGGTATTATGTGTTGGCCCCGGCCTCACCTTTTTGTGTTTCTGGAACGTGAACTTACGTTGATTCGTCGTAGGATGCTCCGTCTTCCCCGCAAGTTGAGGCAATTTCGGCCGCCCGTGAGTAGTCAGCACTAACAACCTTGTTGAAGATGGCGCACTAGGCATGCGACGATTGAAAATAGGATGCGGCTGGTGTGATAGTGCGACTGGTTCTTCTAGAAGGGGTTTATGGGTGACTTGAAGCCCTGTATCGTGCACATCCGAGGACTCCGATGGACAGGACTTGATCAAAGTTTTGCTGTCATCTTTTTTTTTTCTCCATGTCTTAATCTGACAGTGAGGCGGGTCTGTTTCATTGGTCAGGAGGTGAGCCACTACTGAAGGGGTGAGCGCTGTGATAGGCTATTGGGTCTGAATAGAGTTCTCAGTAATTTCGTACCCTGGACTCTATGTTTCTCCTTTTATGCTACGAATAAAGAAACGACAGGTGTTGAAGATATTGACTATCTAATGTATACTGTATACAATGGGTTGGGGTAGAAATAAAAAGGTAACAATTTGGTAGAAGAAACTCCATGTGACTGTGCGGATATAAGCTATCAGCCACAAACCTAACACGCAAGACATCCGGCTGACGGCTTATCATCAATGCCAGTTTTTTGGCCACCGCCACTGCTGAGCCAAATATCTCCGGAAGGCAGTTTATTAATGGTTGTCCTCCAAAAGAGTCTCAAAAGCCTTGCGAGACATAGTCCAAGTCGGACCATTGGGCATACCTCCAGGGCTTCGAGGAAAAACAGACGCGTCGACAACGCGCAGATTATCGACGCCACGCACCCGAAATCTCGAATCAAGACAAGAGTTCTCATCATCATCAGCTCCAATGGCGCAGGTTGATGAGGCGTGATGGCTGAAAGCCAAGTCTTGAATACTCTGTCTCAGGTTCTCGGGATCGGGACTAAGCTGCGTATACGGAACACCAGTCGCGTCAAATGCCCTTCTGAGCAACTCAATTCCTTCAACAATAGCATCGAGATCACGCTCAGCTGACTCAGCGAAGTAGTCGAAGTTGATGTTAGGCCGAATGCGAGGATCGGATGAGTTGAGTCGAACTGTGCCGGCGCTGTTGCTCGTCTGCATCTTCACAACAGCGTGCATCCACTCTGCGGGATCGTTGCCTGCTCTCTCGCCGGTTGAGTAACCGGGGTAGAAGCCTACCAATCCCGAAAGACCTGGACTGCTGAGGAACATGAGATCCGAGTCGTTGTCCCAGCTTTGGCTGCTTCGCCAGACGGCGCCGTAGCTGCTGTCGCGTGCTGCGTATGGTCCCGACGCGTCGTCTCGCCAGAGTACGAAGCACGGGTCTTCGTCATCGAAGGTACCGGTGCATGGAGACTCTCTGGGGATAAGCCAGTTCTCTTCACCACGGATTTGAACAGGGACTTCGTAATTGTCGTGCAGGTTAGAGCCCTAATGGGGTAGTCAGCATGGAGCAGTTCAAGATTAGCTGGGGCACTTACAACAGCTGGTAGGTCGACGACAACAGGAATATTCCAAGCTTCCAATTCCTCGCGCGGGCCAATACCACTCAGCATAAGGATCTGCGGAGTGTTGAAAGCGCCACCAGAAACAATGACCTCGTGTTTAGCGTAGACCTCCCGAATCTCACCAGTCTGCTCAGGATCGTACCGCCCATCAGCAGAGTACAAACCCTCACCAACCATATACTCCACACCATAAGCGCGGGGCTTCTTATTGCGGCCCTGTTTGGTGAGAACTCGTGTGGCCAGAGAGTGGAAGCTGACAGTCAAAGGGTGTCCGGCATCGATGACCTGGTTGATAAAAATCCCAGCACCACTTCTGGCAGCTGTGCTGGGATCGATTGCGACGGGTGTGCTGTACATGCGGCCGTTTTCGTAGCGACGCGGGTCGATATCGTTGAGGTCGCGGAGAAGAAGCTCGGTCATCTCGGCGGGATCTTCGGTATCGATGCCTTCAGTCTCACGAAACATTTGTGAGAAGAAGTTGGCGACATTAGGAGATCCAATGTTGACCGTTGCGTTACTCTGATCGTTCTACAAATAACGTCTTAGTATAATCCGCCACGAAGAAAAGGGCTGGTTCGTACCACCAGGTAACCCTCAAAACCATGACCAGGAGTACCTTCAGGGACGTAGGTACAGTTCTCGAGATTCATCAGATGTCGACGCATGTGCTCATGGCCCCAGGAGGCATCGCCCGTCATATTGGCAATATAGTCCCACTCATTATCAGGACACCAGGCAAAGTTCATGGCGTTGACTTGCGCACTTCCGCCGAGAGTTGAGCCGCGAGGATAGTACAAGCCAGCACTGTGATCTCGGTATTAGCATAAAATCGACGAGGAGGTTTACCAGAACTTACGGCCTAGCACCCTCAGGCGGATCAAGGCCGACGTAGTAGGAACCATTGGTCTGGATATAAGTATACTTGGGATCACGACGAGCCGCATCAAAGTCCTCGTAGTGATTGACAAAGAACTGCCAAGAGTGGTCGGGAGTCTCGGCAGCAGTTCGAGCTCTGGCAAATGTTAGTAACAGCAAGGGCTTGTGAGAATTGGAACTCACAGAGCTGGAAGCTGCTCGAGGATGCTGGTGTGATTGTCTCCTCCCGCTTCGATAAGGAAGACGGAGTGTCCCTCTCTAGCTAGATTGGCGCTGTTACCCGTCAGCACGCGAGTTTTGTGTCAAGTTCGTGCTTTGACTCACGCCAGAGAACCTCCTCCTGGTCCAGAGCCGATGATGACATAGTCGTAGACATCGGGTTTGGTCGCAAGGGCAGTGGAGCTGCCTGTCAAGACAGCCGTAAGAGCGTATTTAAGACGATTGAGAATCATGGTGTGGATATCGATAAACGAACTTAGTGTCTCGAATGTTTTGCTGGATCGATTCCATTTTCAAGTCGACGGCTCGACTCTTTATATGCGGCTCAAAAGCGGCTTAGGCCAACTCTCAATATCCTTCATCGCTATCGCCAAAGATGTTTTCATCTTGGCGATTCTCACAATGAGCTTCACAGCCTCGTAGCCGCGTCAGTTTCCTTGAGGTAACCGCGTAATTTCGATGGGGATTACTTGTGGAATGTCAGCCGTGGAGCTCCGCGGGCATGTCCGGTATGATTGTAGTCAGCAATGCTGACATGCCAAGTCTGTGAGACTTAGCAAGCTCACCAAGCCTAGCTCTCGTTGTGAACCACTCACAGATCGCCAAAAGCGAGCAGCTTCATCCCAAAGTAAACGGAAGTCAGTCATAAAGTCCTTTCATGCTGCGGGAATCGGGGATGAGGCGCCAAATGATAGACTATTTACAGAATATGCTGATAAATCAAAATTTCTACTCTTGGTATATCAGAAATCTAATAAATGGAGCCTTGCAACTTGTAATTCGCACTGCCCTCAAAAACAATCAGTTACCCTCGCCCCAGCTAACACCATAGTAGCCAATTTTATGGAAGCGACTTACTCTTTAGATAATCTAACCCTGAACTGGTAAGTATTTTCTTAATTTAGGCTACCTTACCTAATTTTAAAGACCTTAAGTTATGATACCAGCGTCAGTGGTATGGGCAGGACAGACCGCAGCATGAGTGCCTCTGGCAATGGGTGCCAACTTAAGGTAGTACCTAACAACGATAACAGGGAAGGATGCTCATCGACCAGGCTCCTGCCCACTTGCCCATAGGGAATGTTGCACACTCGGTCTTGCATTGTCCCTTCCCCGAATAGGTAGGCAAACCAACAGGAAAGTGTTCAGGCGCTCAAAATCGTAAACAAACTCAACTTCTTCATCACTTCAAATTGATTGATTCTAATTTACATTCTTTAATCATTCTTCCGTCTGATTCTCATGGCCTTCCTCGCCATGCCACAGACAGACATGTATTCTTCGTTATTGAATACGAGATCACCCGTTGTTGTGTTACACTTATTACCACCACAACTTCGAGTACTAGCTCTTCTACTACCCCAGCGGTTATTCAACCCTATTCTCCAGTGGACGCCTAGCCCACCATCGTTTAATCGACGGCCTTCAGGTCCATTTCTGGACGGTCTTGCGGTGGAGCTAAAAGAGCAAATCGCTCGTTTATTAGACCCGATCGGGTTGATCTCGCTACGTCAAACGAACCGCCACTTCCTGAAAATCATCAAACCTCAGAGACAACAGTTCATTGAGCGTCTGCTGGCTCTTGAGTGCCTTCCGGGACATGGAGGCTCCCTTCTGCCCTTCACTGACTGCCACGGAAGACCCCTCTGGAGTGACCCCGGCGTCTTGAAGACACAGACGCGGCCGCGGTGGGCCTGTACCGGTTGCAAGAGGCTTCTCCCTTATTACCATTTTCAATACAAATTCTTGGCCGAGGTGATTTGGCAAAAGCCCCCGACTGGGTTCCCTGCAACCAGGACCATTACTTCTTGGGAGCCTGGGCTTGGACGCATCGCGAGGGTGGTAACACCGCTAACGCCACTCCCAGCCGACGGCGGCAGAAGCATACAAGATCGCTATAACCTCATTGTTGGGGATATTCTAGCCATAAGTCCTAACGAGCTATTCAATCAGATCCGAAACCACAACCTGGATCACTTTGAGGGAATGCAATATGGCGACTTTTTACAACGAATCACGTATATCCCGAGCAACATACGTAACCTATTTTTGTGGAATTTGGTGTCAATGCGGAGCAGCTTCGGCAGTAGCCGACACCATCGAAAGTGCAATGCATGCCAATACAAAAACCACGTTTTCAATAACGCGACCATTGCCAGCCATAATGGCATGTTTGGGACTGAAAGATTTCCCATCATTTCGATTGAAAACCACATGATCGCATCCCCCCTCGATCGATATTTCCCTGGCGTATTGGATACCATGCAACAAGGGCGTCCATCCAAGCGTTTTTATCAAGGCTTCCCAGAGCCTTGGACTTTGTGGATGGCTCGGTGTCCTCGATGTACGAAATGGCAGGAGTTGAGAGCGTTTCGATTCGGTGCGGGTGCCGGGTATTGGTTTCAGGCATGGGAACCTCTCATGGGGCAGCTAACTTGGGACGGACTAATACTTACGCAAGAGATCTTTGACAAGGCTTGCTGCAACGCATGCTTCATGGAACAGAATGGGCGGCCAGCACTGGCCGAGTACCTTTGTCGGTGGTTCGTGTTCTTGTTGGAACAGCAGCCCCAAGAGGTTCAATCTGAGCTTCGTTCTGAAGCGGGTAGATTCACGACAAAGTACGGCGAAAAAGCTCATCCGACAGCGGTCCACGATTTGAAGCAGAAAATCTTCCAGATTGATTGTCTTCGATCCCAGGGCGAGTCTCCATGGCATTTGTCTCCCCGTCTTCAACTCCTCCTCAAAGACTTGTTCAGACTGTTTGGGCTAGCCGGCGATAAATTCCTCTCTGACAAGCAAAGCTTATAGCAAACACTGCAGCAGCATGAGGAGTACCTCGAGTGGTTGGTGGGCTGCAAGGGGGAAGTTGAGCGAAATCCTGACTTTTTGGCGAAGTGGGCTCTCGAAAGAGGCGGAGAGCCCTTGTAACTAATAAGCGTTATATTGGTTTTCTCATGCAGCGATCTATTCTGCCCTTACCACTGATGCCAGTATTATAAGTCTAGGTCTTTACAACTAGGTAAGGTAGCCTAAACTTAGAAAATTTTTATTAAGTTCAGAGGCAAGTTATCTAAAAATTGTGATATCGCACGGCGAAAATCGGCTCCACGACGAGCCAGATTGAAGGGTCTGGTTGCAAACTCGAGCTTCAACCAACACACAATGGGGCGCTGGCGCAACGGTAGCGCGTCAGATTCCAGCTACTTAGCACGGAGATTCCTGAAGGTTATCGGTTCAAATCCGGTGTGCCTCATTCTTTTTTCTCTTTTTTTTCTCGTATTCCATTTTTTTAGTGTTGAGGTTGTGTGGATCTTCCTGTTGAGGTATGGTGCCGTATGTGGAGATCTACATGGGCATGGCACTTTGATGAGACCGCTCATGAATACATAGACAAGCTATTATTAGAATGGATATATATGGCTTCATTTTTGTCGCATTATTCGTCGTGGATACTCAAGCCAGATATGCCACTCCGGTGCAAGATAGGCCGTGATAAGTCCAAGCAGGTATACCCCTGTATCTCCAACCTGCCAGAGACTTCTTCCGTGGTGCAATAATAAGGCGTAATAACCCAGCAAGATCAGACCTTCTGGCCGTCTGGTAGCTAACAAGCTTGTCAAGTCGGGTGACGCTAGCATCGTCCATTGGAATATCATGCGATATCGACCGCCATCGTCTTCTTTGAACATGGCATCGAAGCCGAGTTGGAGGTATTGTATTGCCTCACGGCACACTTCTTTTTCGTCATTTGACAAAGCAATCGAGTCGTTGACGAGCTGGAGTATGGGTTCACAGTGTTTTCCTGTAGGGTCTTTGGAGGATTGTTGACTACTCCACGATAGAACTGGTTCAAGCTCCGTGTTGAGAAGTAAAGGCCATGCGGAGAGTGTTAAACGATACAAACCCCAGTTCATCTCAACACACTGTACGTAGTGAGTAAGAAACCCATCAAGACCATCTGAAGTTCGGGTAGCCAAGGCATCAGCAAGGAGGTGATGGCCTAGAGTAACCGAGAACAAGAGAATAGGGAGACAATTCGACGAATCGACCTCTCGCTTTGTCGAGTTGAACAACGAAACGGCTCGTGTTTGCAACTCAACAGCTTGGTGCAGATATTTCTCGGAGCGCTCGGGATGAATAGCCGCTAGATGGCGTGCAGAGAATGCCAGCACTTGATGCAAGAGATACGGTGCCCTGACGCTCTCTTTAAGACAGATATCAAGGGTCTCTTGAGAATGCTCAATTCTATCACCGAGACTAAACAAGTCTTTGTTTGTTATCCCATGGATAAAGAGTTCCATGTGCTCCATGTTGACAACGCTATCGAACGATTGTTTATGGCTGTCGGAAAGGGATGTTGCGCTTGTTGGTCTGAGGTTAGCGTCAAGGCTGAGGAGTGATCCTTCGCGAGATGACAATTCCGGGGTCGAGGAGTTTGTGTCTTGGGGTGGTTGCGGGTCGGAGGCGAAGCTGCAGTCTCGATTTGACATTGTGCAGAGGAGACATGACGGGCGGCCTTCATCGCACTGAACACGCGTGTTAGTCATGGGAACTTGAATGCGGGAGATTAAGCTTAAGCGCTCATGCATTGAGAATGGGGAGATACCTTTACGTGACGTCGCTTGCTGATCAGACGGTATCAGTTCATGTTCCATAATTGGAAGCTTAAGATGTTCTCAACTTACCATTGTGCACATCCCCTCTTGGACTTTTTATGACTTCGTCGAAGCATGCTGAGTTGCACCTAAAATAATCTTGAGGAAATGTGAGAGACAGCAACTCGGAACAGTAATAGCCCAGAAATTTAGAGTCAGAAGTGAGATTAATGAGCTGAAACAAGAATTCATCATCAAGGATTCGCAAGCAGTAAGCGAGCGACGTGATCGACAGATAATCCTGGAAAGCCCAAAGCCTAAATAGAACAGGCTAGCCTTAACTTGGTAAGATGGAGTTGTTGATCCTTGCAAGTTGCTTAGCTAACACGCGTGTTCGGGCTTAAACGACCCGATCTTATATCCAGCTTTAGGGTAATTTTGATGATTGGGCATTTTTGATACGCAATAGCCTGTACGCAACACGCGTGTCAGCGGAGGATTTCTCAAGCAGAATTAGGGGCTGAAATCTAGTGGACTATGGAGAGAATATATATTCATGTCGCCATAATGCTCTTGGACAATTACGTCTCTCCCTCAGTCCTTGTCAAGGAACAAGTACAATAAGCCCACCTTTAAACGGACACGGCCAACTTCCTGCTATTTCTTCGTCGCTATTCTATCATTATAACACTCACGAAACTTTGGTGGAATTTTCTCCAAAATGCCCGAGCTAAAGAAATATCTCGGTAAAGTTTACCTCTGGCAATATGTCCCCAGCCTCGTCGGATCAGTAATCTTCACGCTTCTCTTCACCCTCGCAACCGTAGCGGTCGGATACAAGATGCACAAGTCAAAAACACGCTTCTGTCTCCCTTTCTTCCTTGGTGGCGTCTGTATGTCTCCCCATCTCTCGACCCTCTCTACAACTCTAACCTATCTGTAGGCGAAGTATTGGGCTACTTCTTCCGAGCCCTATGCTACAATGCCACCGACTCGCTCCCTCTCAACATCATACAAGCTCTCTTTCTCCTCCTCCCACCCGTCTTCTTCGCAGCGACATTATACATGGTCTATTCTCGTCTGGTCAGAGCTATAAGTGGAGAAAGTTGTTCACTCATCTCCGTTCGCTGGACGACTCGTCTTTTTGTCCTTGGAGATGTTCTTACGTTCAATATCCAGGGGAATGGCGGTGGGTTGCTCGCAAATGAGGATCTTGTCCACATCGGAAACATCATCGTTATTACTGGCCTCATCGCGCAGATCTTACTATTCCTCGCTTTTGTAGCCTGCTGCGTTGTGTTTCATCGACGGTTCAGGGTCCATGTGAGGCATACTAGCATGCCAGTTTCGATCCGTTGGGAGGCGTACCTGAATATGCTTTACTTCACATCAGCTCTCATTCTAGTCCGAAACATCTTTCGAGTAGTCGAGTTCGCTATGGATAAGCAGGGATATTTGCAGCAGAAGGAATGGCCAACTTTTGTGTTTGACTCGGTTTTGATGCTGCTGGTTATGGTTGCGTTTTATTTGAGATATCCTGACAATCTTCAGCCGCATTCCCGAGACTCTGCGATTGAGCTTGTGCCGAAGGATGAGCCTCAGTCTGGAGGAGCTGGTGGTTCGAATCAGATGGAGCACAGATAGGGACTAAGCTCTTTGTGGTGGACTCAACTGCAGATAATGCATCTAACTCACAATTTAGATATGCTTTGGTTTTCCCTTGTTGCACATCATCATCATTTGTCTCTGCCATTTATCGGCGTCGTTTTTGTGGTAAGCGCTCTTAGATCCTGGCTGGTAAACAGCCACCCAATAGAAGCCCCCCAATTCAGCCATTTACCAGGATGGGATGCGCAAGGCTGACTGCAAGTCTCAACTCAGAGCAGCTGAAATGTGATCCCCGCATAAACTTGACATTTCCAACTTCTTCAAATGGACCCTCTATCTATTATCAGCGGCTGCGCTGGCCTCATCACGGCGATCAGCAGCTTGAGTGTATCGATCAATACTTTTGTGCGCAGCTGTCGAGAGGCTCGCAGCGACCTAGACAGGGTGTCGCGTGAGCTTCATTCTCTCCAGACAGTCCTTGAACTCATCGAAGAAGATGCCAAAGATGACACGAAGCCCTTCCCACCAACCATCCAACATCATGTGTCGGGAATCGTCACAAACTGTGGCTCCGTGGTTCTTGAGGTTGAAACGTGTATAAAGAAGTATGGGGATGGGCGCATCAAGAGTAAAGCTGCTTGGGCGATCAATGGTCAAGGCGACATGGAGAAGCTGAGGTCCAGCTTGGAAGCTCACAAATCAGCCTTGGAGCTTGCCCTCGACATGCTGTCTCTATCACTCACGAAAGACATCAAAACTGATACCTCGGAAATCCGTAACGATACAGCTGCTATCAAAGACGACACAGCTTTGATCCTACAGGAGATTGCGGAGCTTCAAGCTCGATTACCTGATACAGCTGCTGCTCAGAATGATTATATTCTTCAGCGATTTCTTGAGGATATGGCGACTTATACTGAGACGACTCTCGATGCAAATCTGTCTTATAGTGATGGTATGAGCTCTAGAGCCTTGTCTATTGTAGATGAGCACGATGAAACCTCTCCGAAACCTCCACAAAATGATCTACCAATCTTGGCGCCCCAGCGCTCTAGCGCCTTGGAGGCCAACGCGTTGTCGAATCGAGTAGACGCCCCCAAAAACGTTGCCAAACACCTTGCACCTCACGATCATAGCCTTGCTCAGCATCCGATACCAACAATGGAAGACATCCCCCATCGCCCAAAGGGACCCTGTCCTGCACCTTCGTTCAGCAGTGATCCTCAAGAACTACGTTCGAGCGCCCTAGCATTGGATTCTAGATATAAGAAAACGCATAATCAAATCGCACCTTCGCCGGGGAGAATCCAAAACGAATATCTAGTTTCTGAATTTGCACTGCTAGACGCTTTTGATCCTCTATGGCGTGAGCACTATGGCAGCTATCTCCAGGGCAGAGGACTATCAAATGACGCGATCAGAGAGAATCAGGATTATGTCATCGATATTTTGAACCAAGTCAAGGAGCTTGAGACGCCGTCCTGGCCACGAGAAAATTATACGATGACAGGAGTGAACGATATCCGGGCGGAGAGTGACCGAGGTCACTCGCTACCACGTGGCTCCCTGCAAACAAATCCCCTCATCTGGACTACTCCTCCATTGTCTCAACAATTGATGCCGTATATGGCACCGACGAGCGAACCTATTCCGAGAGAAGAAGATGAGGCTGTCACATCACAGTCCAGGACAGAAGATTTCTCCAGTCAAGAAGGATCCCATATTGTAAGGTTTAGAGGCAACGTGGTCGTCGATATACCAGTGCCCAAAAAGATCCTGGACCATATTCCTCACTCTTCCTCCCTAGGCCGAAACAAGTTCACGCATTCAAGGTTCAGCTTCATTACTTGCCCCCCGGAGGAGTTTGGAGATCATAATTATACATTGAGAGCGACACTGTTTGCTCAGCCGCGACAGACGCAATTTATTCTAGTTGTGCAATTAAACCCCAACGATAAAGACTTTATGCGGCGCTGGGCCCTAATTCACGATTCCATCACATTTGCCCAGAAGAAACTGGAAGCTGTTGGAGGTGCACAAGAATTCTGGAAGCGAGTCGTTGTTCATTTACACCTGGTTCATGGAATGGAATGGGGACACAGTGGCTTTGATCATCCATTAGAGGCCATTGCAGGGAATCTGACACTCAGCGGCAAACTCACACCAATAGGCTCTGAGCATCAAGAGCCGGTGGACATGGACTCATCAGCAATTGAAGGACACCCGGTTTATGCCACTATGTCAGAGGTATGATTTATCCCACAGCTAAGGAGACTCGAAACCCTGCGCTCACCTTCAATACAGTATAGTGTGCACCTGCGCCAGCTATATTATCCACCCGAGGTAGTAGTACGCGCGGAAGTCCCAGTCCAAGTTGTAATTACAACAGCTCGTGTTCCAGAAAGCTCATTGAATCTTCACTGGTCCGACAAATACATCCCATGGACATGCGCCATCAACAAAGTCCTCCAAGCTGAACATGTCATAAATATGAGCGAAGTCTCTGACGCCTTTTCCTCTCAAAATGACTTTCTGTGGGAGATTTTAAGAGAAGACAGGCCTTTACCTGTGCTCAAGTATAAACCGCTTCCGGCTTGGGATTTGGAAATTTTCAGGTTTGACAGCCTAGTTGCGGAAATTCAGGCAGACTTAATGGTAGAAAAAGTAACCAAGAAAAGGAGCTCTAGAATGAGTAAGTGGTTGAAGTCACGGAGGAGCTAGTAACTATAAAGACAGAATTTAGGGGGGCTACTAATATAAATACATAAATTTTGGTGTTCTTCGACGTTCATTCGTGTGAAAATACCTTGGGAGATTGAGTTCTGTGCCGTTGTTATAGGTTCTTAGCAACAGCTACTCAATCACAAACAGTTTAGAACTAAAGCAAGAAACAAGGTGTAACCAATACATAAATACCCGAAATACAGAAGAATATCGCCACTCATCCCTCCGCTAAGAAGATAACTCTTTATACCTCGATCGATTTAAACTTGAGTTTCTTGGAAGGATCAGGAATAGACTGTGACCTCAATCAGTACGCATGGCACTACTCATACTCATCCATCAACTTACCATATGAGCAAATTCCATGTTAGGGTATCGTTCAATAGCATCGCCCACGTTCCTGACATCATACTGTAGCAATGCATGTGCCAGAATCATCTTGATCTCGTTTGCGGCGAAGAATCTTCCGGGGCATGCATGTCGACCGTACCCAAAAGTCAAACTGCTCTGGTTCACACTGACAAACTGATTGTTCGCCGCCTTCTCAACTGACCCGCCATCTTTGGCTTCAGTACGAAGTCTGTAGAACCTCAATGGGTCGAATTTGTCGGCGTGAGGGAAGACGTTGCTGTCGGAGCTGACTGCGACAGCAGGGATCTCTATCGTTACGCCTTCTGGGATAACCTGGCCGTTGGGTAGAGTAAATGGTTTGAGGACCTTGCGCTGGAAGGAAGCTATAAGATATTTGTTAGCAAGTTTATCTTGAGGCTATTAGGCTGTGACTTACCCATTGTTGCAGGATGGACTCGAAGTGTCTCCTTGAGAAAGCTATCCATCTTCTTCATCGATTGAAGGGCGTTGCTCGTGAGCTGGCCACCGCTCTGCGATAATGCCTCTCGCACCTCATCTCGAAGTTCTATCTGCAAGTCTGGTAAAGCTGCCAAGTCGTAGAATCTGATTCTGTGTAAGAGGCACAGTAAACGGGTATAGGGAAGCGGGATCACTCACGCATTTGTGGCTGTTAGCGTCGTAGTGTGAACAGCTGCAAAGGTTAGACCCAGTTGAACCTTGGCGAGATTCTGGCTATTCTTGTCAGGAAACTTGTCCTTTCCATCGATGAGCCACTGTAGGAAATCATCTGGCTTCTCATATGATGGATCGTTCATTGCCTCGGTTCTGCTTTTGACCACGGGCTCGAGGAAAGCCTCGGCTTCTGCGATTCGCTGATACAACTTCTTTACCTCGGAAAGGCTTTGGGCACGGAAGGGTCGTAGCCAGGGGCGCATGTTCTGTACGGCACGTTGGGCACCCATGACTTCCATAGTGTAATTGATGGCTGCATCGAGATATTGTTCCGAGCGGCAGAGTTCAGGACCGATGAACATGCGGCCTGATACCATGCCGATGATACGAAGGAGGGCGTGATGAATGTTGACTTCTGTCCAGTCATCGCATGGTGGCATGGTGAGATTCATTGAATCTCTGACTTCGTTTGAGATTGTTAAACTAAGTCGAGCTGGACAATGTCAGAGAGGCTCTACAGAAGCCTTGAAAATATCTGGCTGCCAAATATCTGGATGAAACTTACACAAAGATGGAGTCAATTCTCCTTTGATGGTGTGCGGAATGATGGGTACCGATGTCTCAATCTTGGTGTATTTGGTCTCCATCGACTATCGGCATGGTCAGATAAGGTGGCTAGGTTCTGTCATGGGGTCTACGAACCTCGTCAACGGCGGCCTCCATGCTTAGAGTAGCATCAGGCAACTTCTTGAGCTCAGGGAGAAAGTCAGGTGAGATGACGATGGTAGGAGAGGCTGAATATATTAGCTTGGTGGGACTTGTGATACTCAGCAACAGATACATACTTCGCGATGTAGTTATCAGAAAAACGCCATCTTTGAACTGAAATTCTGTGAGCTTTGCCTTTATCTCAAACGAATGGTGTCCTTACCTTTTGGTATCCCGCTGAGTATAGTTTCCTGGCTCCTCCCAGGTACGCCTGTCTGCGCTTCTCCGTGTTACCGAGCTCCTCACCAACGGTAGGTATGGTCCATAGTCGAATTGAGTTGACGACTCTTGGAGCGATAGCGGCCAAAAAACAGGCAAATAGTGCAGTAACGAGTAGTGGCCATCGGTTGGCTACAAGGTCGAGAAAGGAATGCGCGTTGCCCATCGTGAAGGATTATGATTTGAGGTAGGTAAGAAAGATGGTTGTGGATATGATTGCTTATGACTTGGGTATTAGATGTTGGTAGATATGGATATTTCTGAGCCAGCCCACATACCTTGAGTTGTTAGGCGTGAGTATATATACTGACAATCATGGCAGCAAATCGCAAGACCACGCGGCCAAGATCCGAAAATAAAATCGGTTTCGGGAAGTTGTTTAATACCGACGAGCCCCTGCGTCATGATCGACACAACTACCGCGTAATAAGAACAACCCGATTCGCTTTTCAATTCTACTGTAACACAAGAGAAGGTGTGATAGCCACAAGCTCTACTGAAAGGAGTAAGCGGTCTCATGACACAGCTGCGTGTACGCGTACAGCTGTCTGGGCTTAGAACATGCCCTATCTTGCATTGCCTCGAAGCATAGAGATGTTAGCGGCCTCATCACGGCATTAAATCTGAGTGCCTAGCTTAAATTAGTTTGTTTCATATGCCCTTTGCGCCTATTGCGTGGAGGTTCTATACTTAGTCGTGATATACATTTAAGCTCGTGGGGCATGATCAACACCGAGACCGAAACCGAGAGCGACAAGAATGCAACCACAATCTCGCTCACAAGCACGAATACAAAAAGCCAAGAGCTGCCGATCCCTCAGGAGTGTGACTCGTTATCGTCATTTCAGCCATGGATCAGAGAGCGCCCAACTTAGGCATAAGCTACAGCTACGATACTGCCATTGACCGATGAGTGAAGGCGACGGTTCTAGTGCCATAATTCTCAGTTCATATTTGCAATTATCTATGGCCATTCTATCAACTGCTGTGAATCACCTGTTTCCAGTTTAGGAAGCCAACTCTGCCAATACGCAGCTAAAAGCTCCGAGATGCCCTCTACCAAACGTTTTCCAATGTCACCCAGACACCAAAAAGCACGAAACCGGTGCAGCAAAACGGCATAATGAGCTAGAATGACCAGAGCCTCGGGAATTTGCTTCTCCAAAAGCATCAGAAATCGCCACGGGATCAGGTTCGACCACGCCATCAAGCCGTGTACCCCCAGGCTGTTGGGCCCTTGAATGCGAAGCATCACAAACCCCAGAGCCTCAGTCGCCTCCTCACAGGCTTTTCTCGATTCTTCGTTGAGTTCAGATGTTTCGAGCATTGAAGCCAGTGTTGCACAATCAGCGGAAGCGACATGTGAGTCATCGAAATCTTCTTTCCATGCATCCATCATCCATTGAGATACCTTGGAGTTCACAAAGCTTGTGCTCGCTCTCTCACCCATAACTCTAGCTCCGCGATGAAGTCTGAAATAATTCACCGTGCAGTCGAGAGTCGTAGCAAAGTCTTGGTCAGCGAGACCTGCCACGGTCTCTGCGAGGTAATGCAGTGCTAAGAGGGAGGCGAAAAAGAATTGAGCTGTTGAGTTTGATTCGGAGGTATCGTCGAGACATTTATTGAAACCGCGGAGAGCTCGATGGCGGAGGTGTGTCGCGGTGTTCGTATAAGACTCGGCCGCGTGTTTGTCGATAGTCCTGAGGTGCATCGCAGATAAAGCGAGAAGCTGATTCATTAGATAGGGTGTTTTTAATGCCGTGGGTATGTAGCCGTTGGCAAGTGGCTGAAGCCGGTCCGTCACCATCATCCAGTCTGCCATGTGTTCTTGAACATGGTAGAGCAGACTCAAATGGCCAAAAGTAAAGAGTTCATCGGACTCAATCTCATGTAAGTCCAGTGGTGAGGGAGCTGGAAGGTCTTCAAATACACTGGCTGCTGGGAAAGCAGATGGCGTCGTAAGTTCTGTTTCGTATGGAGAAGAGCCAGTCTTGTTTTTCCGCGGCGGTGCGTAATGACATGTCCTCTCAGAAATGGAGCAGTTACCGCATTCTGGTCGCTAGCGCGAGAACTTTTAGCAAACTGTTGGAATATTCTTGCTAGGACGGAAGAACATCTACCTTTTCATCACACTTGATGTGACGCTTCTTGCAAGTAGCGCATCCATTACGGGACTTGCGATGACCTTGACGGACTTTCTTAGGGTTAGGTTGCATTTTGATTATTGGATGACCGACACAAGAGTCGAACCCGTGGAAATTTGTCGATAAAGGAAAAAGAGCGAGGTGATAATGCGAGTATAGAAAGGAACTCACAAGGAGGGAGAGTAACAAGTATACGAGAATGCAAAAGGGATCATGCATGGGGCAGATTTGAATCCACACTCTATTCCTAATTGGGGTTATTTCCGCGTATTCCATCGCGAGTCAGGTCGTCTAATCCCCTTCTAGTTAGAAATACGAGCAGAGAGCGACTACGAGTATAAATGCTTTTTTCTTCAGTTAGCGGGCCAGTTGCTTGAATGTTTCACATCTGTGGCCCCAATCTCTGTGCTACGACCAGTAAGTATAGTATAGTAGCTGTAGAGCGATCGCTCTTGAAATTAGTTAGTGAGCACACATCCTATATTTTGCCGAGGTGATCTACGGATGTCTTACAAAATCATGTTTGGCTGCATTTGTTGAGGTTATCGTCTGTGCCATAGACATGTTATTGCGTGTCAGATGTCCCTGCGCTTATGGCGAGCCCTGACTCTCCTTCATGATTGCATAGTATCAACAACTCTGCGTAAGTCTATCACGATACAAACTTTTCAGGAGAGCCAACAGAGCGTGTAAGCTAGAGCAGGCCAGTCAGATATCAATCCCCACTCCCCAGCTCTTGAAGCGCAAAAGGTGATTGGCCGCACCAACTGCCAATCACGCTATTTACGCTGAACACGCCTAATACGCCGTACATGACGCTAAAACAAAGTTGCATATTGCAAGAGGCTATCTGCGTGCGTTGATCAAGTGGGAATGATGAGATCAAATATATTATTGAGAGCAAGAAGGAGGATATATAAGGGGAAGATTGGTAATTGAATCTTCACTTCGACATTCCGAAACTACACTACGATTTCTTACCATTGTTTGCTCTTCAACCATGTCTTCTACTACCTTCAAACGATATTGGCTACCAGAGAAGAAAGGGTTCGACTCCCTGCAATTGAGGTCTGTTCCAAAGGAGTCACCCCAGCTTGGCCAGATCTTGGTCCGCATTAAAGCTGTCTCTTTGAACTGGCGAGACGGTATCGTAGCCATCGGCACTTATCCGTTTCCCGGCCCCGATGCCCTAGTTCCCGGAAGCGATGGTGCTGGTAAGTATTATACTGGCAGGAAACCCCGCGATACCAGCTAACGAGTCTCGAAAGGCATCGTCGAAGCGGTTGGAAAAAGCGTGACTGAGTGGAAAGTGGGCGATCGTGTGGTGGCCAACTTCACACAAGAACACATCGCTGGTCGTCTCACCCGAGATGTTGGCCTGACTCAGCTGGGCGGTGAAACGCAGGGCCTTCTGGGAGAGTACTTCATCTTTCCGAAGACGGGCGTGGTCAAAATTCCTGACTACTTATCCTTCGAAGAGGCTTCTTGTCTTCCGTGTGCCGCTCTGACGGCTTGGAACGCCCTATATGGACTGACTCCTCTCCGCCCTGGCCAGACGGTTCTTCTGCAAGGTACTGGAGGCGTCTCCACCTTTGCGCTTCAGATCGCACACGCCGCTGGAGCCAAGACGATTGTGACTTCGTCATCGGATGATAAACTGGCCAAGGCAAAAGATCTTGGTGCGACGTATGGGATAAACTATAACAAGACTCCCGACTGGGCTGCAGAAGCCATGAAAATCACAAATGGCAAGGGCGTCGATCACATCATCGAAATAGGAGGAACCTTGACGCTTCAAGCATCTTTCGATGCGATTGGATTCAATGGCCAGATTAATTGCATTGGACACATCACTAATCCGGATCCACTGGGGGCTGGTAAGGACCTTCGAGGTCCTGATGCAGCTTTCCTCGCGTTGGACCGTCTCTGTGTTGTTCGGGGTGTCGTGGTTGGATCACGAGAGCAGCTGCAGGATATGCTGGACTGTTTTGAAGCGAATGAGATTCGACCGGTAATTGACCGCGTGTTTTCTTTTGAGAATGCTCGGGAGGCGTATGATCACCTTTGGAGCTCCACGCATACAGGAAAAGTTGTTATCCGGATTCCATAGATGTTTGGTGTAGTAGCTCTCTGTTGACAGATAAATTATTAAATTGAGCTATTGCTTACTTGAGTGGGAGTGAGTTTTGTAATTGTCTGTGTAGTGCCCGAAATGCCAATTGTTCTCTGTTGATGCAGATGGATGAAGGCCTCACGGCGATGACTAACCAAGCAAGGCGAGGAAGCTGTCCCTCCACGGGTGCACATTCTTCCGACCCTCGCCGCCACATTTCCCCCATGGCGTCAGTCAGTCATCTCAAACTTGACGTATACCAATGATGGAGGTAGATAAGCCAAAGAAGAGAAAAGGGTCAAAGCATGACAAGACAGGCTGCTTGACCTGTCGTTATAGGTAATTAACAGCTCAGACAAATACCCTTCGAGTTGTTCTCACCACGTACGCAGACGGAAGAAATGCACTGAGAATACATATCCCAATTGTGGAACGTGCATTCGATTGAACCTGGAATGCGTTCGAGATCCCATTCGTCGCATCGTCCCACGTCCTGGCCACGAAAATAAGCAACCGCAGTTGGCTCAGCATCAACCGACTCTGACTACACAACTGGCTCCGTTACCGCTGAACCTAAACTCCCCCAAGAGACGCCAGGCAATGAATCACTACATCAGAGTCCTCTCAGAACTCTTGACTATAAGTAAGAGCAATAACTCATTCTTATCCGGTGCGTTTCGTCTGGTCCTATCCTGATCACTCTTGAACTAAAATCTCAAGACTTTCTCCCTATGGCTATGGAGTCACCAGCACTCGCTGAAGCCCTGATTGCATACTCGTCTGGCCACATGTCGCATTCGGACCCAAGCTATACCACAGTATCACTCGCAGCACGGTCCAGAGCCTTGTGTGAACTGTCAATGACGATCAGCCGGCCAGATCAAACTGCTTCAGTCATTGAAACCGCATTATCCGCTTGTCTCATTCTCTTGACTTCTGAAGTGTGTTTGGGAAGTCACCAGAGTTGGTACAACCACCTCATCGGCGCCAAACATCTCATTGCGTGTGCTCAAAGCCAGGCTGATGGGTCGCTTGTGGAGGGAGCTCAGGCACTGAGGTTGACATCAGAGGGGCGATGGATTCTGCGCAACTTTGCGTACCACGACATCATTGGTAGTGTAACACTGGGAACAAAACCTCTGCTCTGTCCCGAGTATCTCAAGGGTATCACGCATGAGTTCGACACGTATTTGGGTGTTGCTTCACAGATTCTTGTCTATATAGGCCAAATAACCTGTTTGGATCTCAGCACGACCGATGTTGAGATAGGCGTTCACCCGTCAAGGAACTTTCTCAGCGTCCAGCACGAGATCGGAAGCTGGACCTGTCCTGCTGGCACTTCACGAATCTTTCAGTCTGTAGCCTATGCATACCGCGGCGCTGCGCTTATCTATCTCTACCGAAAAATGCGCCGTCATCTTGAAGCAGATCCTGGCTCTTTTCTCGCCTGTGGGACGTCATTGAACACCGTTAATGATAAACTTCAGATGGCCGTGGAGAATACTTTGGATAGCATTGGCCAAGTACCCGAAAACGACGTTTCCGAGTCCTCGCTGCTGTTTCCTCTGTTTATTGTTGGAGGTGAAGTTGAACGTACTGATCAAATGGAATTTGTTCGAGCAAGGTTACAAGTGTCATATAACAAGCGAAAGTTTCGTAATATTTCGCGAGCATTAGAAGTCCTGGAGGAGCTGTGGGTTTATCGCCAGATTCAGGATGTCTTGGGCGGAAACCGACCTGATTGGGAGGATATTTTGAAGTCTAGCTCAGAGCCACTACTTCTGACATGAGGGAGACCCAGCCAAGCTTTCAATAGGATCGAAGGCATCGGATGGTCGCCCATGACTTGGTGGGTCAGTATTCAAATGATGGTGTGCCACTTGGTCAACTATGAAGCCGCCGAGTCGTAGAACTGTCAAGGTCTGTGCCTAGGCGAAACAATCGACGTTGAGCGAGTGACAAAGAACGATATGCACCTTCCACTAAAGTGGTCATTATTTAGTTACTTAATAGATAGATACTGAGGTCAAAAAAGCGGAAGCAGGGCAGGTTGGGAGCGACATCAGATCAGGCATCGTGTGAATTGTAATCGTCCACGCCCTTTTCCACATAATATATAGGGCAGTGCCTCTGAAGCAGACTGGGCGCTTGAAGTGAGATGTTCTGCAAGAAAATGGTGGCTTGCTTCCCAAATCGCAGTGAGTTCCAGGTCACGCCGCACTCTGGGCGCCGTTCCCTCAGCCTAACTGTTAACCTCGCCCTTGCCCTATACGCACCCAGCACCATCACGACAGTTAGGGACTAAAAAAGAGTTAAATCTTGAACTAGTAAATAACGCAACTAGGGAAACTTACAACACTTGGATCGGCAAATCTGCGGCAAAGGGTTGTTGACTCCGCAAGCCCACTCACAGGCCGTAACGCACGTGTCCCGGGCCTTGTAATCGCATTTGCATTTGTTGCGGAATGACCAGATATGGTCATTGAGGAAAGAAGGGACAGTGCTTGCATCATGAACATTCTCCCATTTGTCTCCCTTGCAATCACGTTCCCTAGGAATATATGAGTAAATGAATGCGTGATTCTGAGTTTATAAAAGATCGTCTTACCGATAGAAGGTAGTGCATCCATAACCTTTCACAGAGCTTGCTCGGTCACCTTTTCCATTCATATTCCCTGTTATCGTATTAGTTATAAGGTAATTTTATACAAGGAGAGGCCTGGCAATATACAGCAGGCATCGTCGTCATTTCGTGTCTCCCTATGCGAGGCACCCCCGAAGTAGGAATTGTCATACAAGGTGAAGTCTCGAGCTAATGCCAAGGAGGCAAAAAGGGCAGCAGTAACTGTAATAATCTGCATTATGAAATAGATAGGGATAAGAGTGAGTAGGAGTGACTATAAAGGTAGATGTTGAGAATCGTATAAGGAAAATGAGCGCTTTATATATCCTCAAGGAACATATTGAACTCTATACCCTGCCTTGCAAATCACCTATATAGTAGGCATGCATGATTTCAGTCTTGGCGGCTAGTAGCTTGATATGCCACTATAGTATCATAGGTGGATATAACACTCTGCCGATTACCTATTTCTGATTGCTTGCTGTGCCGCTGCAGACGCGCGAGTAGATGCAATTGCTCGGTGATTACCTATTTCTCTCCGTGGTATGAGAAAATAAAACGATCTTTATGGCCAATTGCATTGCTGTGCCGCTGCGGACACATAAGTGGATGCAATCGTTCGGCGATTACCTATTTCTCTTTGTGGCACGAGAAAGTATAATGATCTTTATGACCAATTGCATTGCTGTGCCGCTATGGATGCGCAAGTAAATGCAATTGTCTGGCGAATACCTGTTACTCTATATAATATAAGAAGATAAAATGATCTGAATGACCAATTGCATTGCTCTCCATGCTACTGAGTAGATTAGATTGAAAGGTGACTGTTTGTCTTCCTTTAGCTATACTATATAACTAAAAAACAAGCTTTTCTAAGTCCTGCCTAAAATACTGTTCAGGCAAATACAGTACTAGATATAATATATATAAGCAGTCTAATTTAAGTTAAGGTTTAGGCTTGTTAGTAGGGTGGTAGGGTGCATTTTAAGTAAGAGAGGGAAAATATAGCTAGTGCTAATAGCTTTGCGGCTTTAGAAGGAAGTTGGCGCATTTTCGAGATGCTATTGGACAGTTTCGATGAGGTATTATATAAATTAACTACTCTGCGTGGAGCTAAAGCGCGGGGAAGCGGTTTGGAACATGGCAGAACGGGGAAAGAGGAGACATAAGATGAGGTACATACCTCATGGACCACATCTAAGGTCTAATTTAAGCAAATGCCAAGCTTAGCGTAGTTACAAAGTCCAGTCTGGTGCTCAAAGTCTTCGCATATTGTTTAGCATATTGTCCGTAAAGTTCGATCACTTGCAGGTGGTATGCATCGTATTCTAAGGTATTCTTGACTACGCAGATCTGTGACGTCCGTTCTCCTCCAGCATCACCATGGTTGCCCAAAATGGAATCTAGCCGCGGAGAACGTCTTTCAGACGTTATAGTTGGCTTTGGGGGCTCAAGGCCAAGCCTGCATCCAGTCAGCAAATATTGCAAGGGACTGTGCGGCTGGAAGACCAGAGCTTTGCGATAGGCGGAGAATATTGGGGGCTTTTTGGTGACGCTTTGTTTGCTGAGTCGACCAGCAAAATTGCAAGTAGGCTTTGTTTGACTTTATGCCTCGCCGCTCGCGTAATTTCGTGGAGATTGTAAAGGTCGGCGTGCTGGGGCAATGTTTCCTGTGTTACCCAACTTGTCCACATATGCCACCTGTTTCAAGTTGTCAACACACATTTTAATTGGCCGAGCAGTATCTAATGCACCCCAGACTTATTTATGCATACCCCGTGGTTGAAAATATGACCTGATGCACGACTGGTTTATCCAAACATTTAAAGTAATCAGCAGAGAGATTGATCAAAAGGGAACTGGTGGAGAGGTCGCGGTGGCTTCTTCAAGCCAACACCCTAGAGAGGACCATGTGTTGTGCCGGCTGGAGAAACGAAGCTGCCTTTTGCGTCTCAAGGAACCCCTACGCCAGGGATGTCGACATGGTGCCCTCACTCCACAACTACGACTCAGCTGCTGGCAGACTGAAAAGACCAAAATGCTTGGTGACGGCGATGACAGGGAGTGTAAGAATAGGTTTATTGGTATTGAGTAGTTGTATATACTTTTCTACCATGAGATAGAATTAACTTCGATATAAACTGCTGATTCCGCCCTAGCGGCGACATGTTTGTCCCTGTAATCTACCGAACAATAAGCACCAGCCTCACCAGTCTGTCACCTGTGTATGAGACGAGGTCATTATCTCCGCAAAACCGCCCCACATGTAAACCATCCCCCGCTTCCCCCATGTTATCCAGTCTCGTACACTTCAATTCAATTTCAAGCTCACTTCAGCGCACATAGCTACCATATCTCATAGGATTCATCATCAGGCTTCAGTATCTGAAATGGCAGCGAAAACCCCTCACGTCCCCCATATTCATCTCCTCTGCATGGAAGAACAATTCAGCGATGCCTTCAATGTCGCCCGCAAGAGCCGCAAACTGCCCGACTCTGTCTCAATCGAGATACACAACTGCGCTCTATCCCAGCTCTCGAGCAAAGTCAAATTCGACACCGTCGTCTCACCCGCTAATTCCTACGGTCGTCTTGACGGTGCTTTTGATGACGCTATTTCTCGACAGTTCTCGCCGCGCGATGACTACCATGCTCTCACTGGCGTTGCTCAAGCTCAACTGTATAAGACGTGGCGTGGCTTCGCGCCGCCTGGAACATGTACTTTGGTAGAAATTCCAAAAGAGTTTGAAGCAAGATCGCGGAATGTCTATGGAACACGTCGTGTTGCGCTTTGTCCTACGATGCGGATGCCTGCTGACGTGAGATGGGATAAAGAGGTTGTGTACGAGTGTATCTGGAGTTTACTTTGTGCGATCGATAACCACAATCGCGTGGCGTCTGAAGATGATCAGATCCAGAGTGTTCTTATGACGCCATTGGCAACAGGTGTTGGAAGGGTCAGCCCGGAGAAGTGGGCTTTGCAGACTGTTCTGGCGATGAAGCATTTTGTCGAGGCTTCTGAGAATCTGGAGAAATGGAGTTCTTTGCAGTGGGCTGATCTCGGCAGAACCTGTGCCGAGACACAACTTACGTGGACGAAATAGGCTCTGGACACTATGGAGTATCTTACTTGGAGACCGGCTCTTCAGCAGACTCATCTATCAATTGACCATATCATCCATATGGCATAATTATTTTGCTTTATCTGTTAGCCGGCCTTTCTTTGAGTAATGAGTCAATTCAAGACTGATAGTACAATTTGATTATTACATACTCCCTACTCTTGAGACTCCTCGCCCGACGAGTCATACCAACATCTCCATATCCTATTCAATGCAAGCTTATCACATGGGGTGACATCTAAACCTTCACCCAGTCGGTTAACCTTGCACTCGTCGGTACCATCAGCTTGGCAGTTTTTCTGACAAGAGAAATCCGAACAACAGTGCATAAGCAGTTTTCGACCTGGGTGCGGATGCTCAAAAGCCCTATGCTGAGTGATGCACTGAAAATTGTCTGCAGATGTCCAACTTTCTTCAGCAGGGCCAGTTGGCTGTTGGTCGTAACGATCGTCTAGTTCGTCGAGACCAACTGCCCCGAGACAATTGATAATTTCGTCAAGATCCTCATTTCCAACGTCCCATGAGTTGTAGTGATCTTGTAAACATCCTTGGAAAGATAGCTTCAACAGAGGCTTGAGTAATTCTGAGACCTGGAGTCCTACGACCTGAGCAGAAGGCTCTCGGCCCTCTATATAGTCTTTCACGCGTCCTTGAAGGGTCGAGGTGAAGTACATGAGTTCGCTATTGCGTCCGCCTGCGTGATGGACGTTAGTATTTGCTGTTAATGTGGCAGGATGATCTTACCATTATTGATGGCCTTTGTAGTGGCTCTAAAGAGCCGCGCGAGCATTGAAAGCACCACTCTCCATGATTCATAACTCTCCTCACGAGGCTTTTGTCTACAGAGGTGTAAAGAATACGCAACTGAATTTCGAAATCCCGTTGTAAAGTTGGAACAACAGAGATAGATGTCATTGGTGCGGACATCGTGCAATTGCTGACAGAAGCTACTTAGCCTTGTTTGGGATTTATCCCGAATGAAGTCAAGATATCGGCGACCGTTGGATGATACCGGCAGTATGAGCCCCCAGGACGAAGAGAGACGGAAACAGGGGCTATGCCATGTTCTTCCTTGTTGATCCGATACGTGACATCCCTCCATGATGGGAAACTTGCAGCCATCACAATAGTATGCAATGTCTCGACAGAAGTGTAGCATGCAGTAGATCCCACCGTCTTGTTGATGCCAGTCACTCTTCTTCGTGAAAATTATTTCGCATTTATCACAGGTAAAGTGGTGCTTGTGGTATTGACGATCAAAGGCTCCTATAAAGTCACCTATGATAGTCTCCTGGCACTTGAAGCAGTGTATATCCCTTCGCCGAAGAAAATCTTGCTCGCACAGTGGTTTTGGTTGAATGCCATTTTCTTCTTGTGATAGGAAACAGTCACTTTGAAGAGTGACTCCGCAGTCCTATACCGTTCACGTTAGCTGAGACAGTCCAATTGTTGTTGTTGTTGTTGTACTTACAGAGCATGTAAAACATTTCGCATGCCACTTTTGGCCTAACGCTGTCACTTGACGACCTGTAACTCTCTTGGAACAAGCGGAGCAAGTAGATGAAAGTTCAGACGGCAGGGAGATGTCCCATGTACCTTGCCAGGAGATCTTGCGGTTTAACCTGCTAACGGAATTCTTTCCTCGGAGCTGAGATCTCCCTGTATCTGTGGTGTATGAGCTCGCCCACTCTCGTGATTTTCTGATTGACGAAACGTCGTCTTTCTGGGAATCGACTGAACCCTCTTTCTTCGTTTTGGTAATCTCCGTATCAGAGTCCACATTGCCCACATGAAGCTGCTGAATTTCAGAACGAGCCTTGATAAAGACCCGTCTGTATGCCTGGCTGTTGATCACAACATCATCGAATGTAAAGTCAAGTTCAGAAGGTGCAATACCAGAAACGGTCTCGACGTCAAAGTAGCTGAGCTTAGCAGCATCATTATCGAAAACAGATTCTATGTCCATTTTGACACTAGGATTGCAAGATCGCAGGGACTGTGCTTGCGAGGCAGCTGCTTTTATCCTTGGCGCATTTGTACGTATATCCTTTTGGATGTTGGACAAGGTCTCACTAGTCCTATCAGTATGGAAATAATAATGAAAAGAGATTTATACTTACAGTTCAAGAAGATTTAAGAGAAAGTTTATGGATGACTGTTGCCCTCTCAACGCACCCAACAGCTCTCTTAGGCGGTCTTGGTTCCATATGAATTTAATCTTAGCCCAGAGTCCCGGGTTTTCAGACCGAAGGCTTCGCGTTTCAGCCTCCAGACAGCTGAAGACAATCATGCATCCAGTGAGGGCCGCCTCAAAAACCATCCAAATTTCTGTTTTTGATGCCCAAGCTTGTGCGAGGTCGTCTCTTTGAAGGATCTTCGTTTGAAGTTCTGAAAGGCCGATGCTAATGATCGTTGACTCCGAACATATCATTGCGATGATAGCTGGGACATCCTGGAACTCTCCAGCGAGATCATGAAGCTTTTTGCAGGTCGCGAGGCATGTCGCAGTCAATCCCACCTAAAGAAATGTTAGCTTCCCGCGACTGCGAATACTGACAGTGCTGTTTTTTACCACTGAGCTCGCGATGGACAGTGGATCCATCGCAAAAGGTCCAGCTAGGCTCTGATCATCAAGTCTACAGAACTCATATAGTGAACAAGACGATACAGTCGTCGAAATGAGGGGTTACGTGTTTTTGTTGAAACGAGGCTCCCAGTGAGAGCCTAGAGAGTTGAGCTGATGGTGTGCACAGCCTCAACAGACAGCCCCAAATTCCCAAAGAGGCTGCCAAGGCTGACTTGGAATACCATAGTTGACATACAGATCAAATGGGAATTCCCTGTTTGCTGAAAACCAATGATAGATAAAAATAGAGCTGTTGTGCCTGACGATACTTATGTTAACGTAACTAGATCCCTCAATGGTCGTTGCTATCAACGATGACCTGAGTAATGACAACTTTCATCTCCATTCCAGGATATGCCGCAACGCGGAACTCAATCACCCGATCATCGTCATCACTATCCTTTCCTCGATAACGGTCTGATGAAGTTATGCTATTCCCTTGTCTAGTAGCAATCTCCAAGCCTTTTTTTGCAGAATTTGATTCAATGACACCAGCCCTAAACCCTCCCGTGACCGGTGCATCAAGTCCCTAGCAAACAATGAGTTCTAGTTAGGCTTTTCTTTGCAGGCCTACGTACTATGGCGAAATGAAATCGTTGAGTTTCGTCCAAATGTGCCCAGAAAGACAGGCCGCTAGATGCCCTTACATGATCGCTATACGCAGTGAACGTCATTTGTGCATAAGGGTTCACCGGGTTAGGCGCCACCAAGTACTTTCCAGCCTCGAAATAGCTATCATCGAGACGTATGTCGAACTGGGTAGCGTTTTGGACGGTACATTGATACCAACGATGTTTGTCTCTGATCTCATCTGATGGGACAGGCGTCATAGCATTCAGAGTCTATAGACAGTGAGTAAACTCCCATGGATGTAAGTTGACTGCTGCATACATCTTTCACCTTCGCAGCCAACTTCATCGGAGGATCAAGAACTGTGTTGATATCGATGGTAACCATTCTGGGCGTTGAAGAGTTGAGGTGAAGTATGTTAACTACGTGTGGGGAAAATCGAGAACCAGAGGAACAAATATCCTCACACATGGTGTTATGGACCTCTGTTTATACCTCGTGGGCTTCTGAAGTCTTTGCATCTAGATCTTTGATCTATATAAACTATTGAACTTTAAGTTCTTAGGCGCCATGAAAGAACGCGGGGTCAAGGAATGACGATTATCACTTATCCCAAGAGCTTTCCTTCTGAAATGGTAAATATAAAATTGAGTATTTCAAAATGGACGGCTATTACATTCCTTATCATACGCTGGGGTTCGGTGCATTCTATCTCAGTCATAGTATCTTTCGGGAGTTTTAATAAACTCGTGAGATATCTGATTTGGCTGAAGCGCACTGAAAGTGAACCAGACTAGTGGCGGGCTATCATTTGACTATCAGCCGCAGACGTATACTGTCGAATGGGAGTTCGCTAGTTGGCTATCATTCGACAGTGGTTAGTCGGCTATCGAACGGTAGCTCCCGGCAAAAAGGCCTAGCCCGATGATCCGCCTTCGTCTTCTAGACGTGTTTGCAGGTCACTACCACAGCAAACTTGAGTAAACAAGCAACATACTAAACCTAAAAAATGTCCCTTTATGCATAAAACGACTCTCTTTTGGGCTGGAGGTAGACTGCTCGGAATTAACTGATACTTGGCAACCAAAAGGATTAGAGCCAAGGGTTCAAAGCGGGGGCTCAACAAGGTCGATAATTAGCTAGCTCGCATTTGAATGCCCTTGATTGGGTATCCAAGCACACGGCCCTTATGATGTTCCTACTTTGTGATGTAGTGGTACTTGTTGAAATGCAAGACTCCTTGCGCCTCGGGTCGTTGAGATTCCTAAGTCCGGAGGCTTCACACATATTTAAACCCGGGTATAGTCACTGATCTTCCAAAATACGATGCCTATATCAGCTTACACAAAGACGAACGTAGCATTATCAAAGACCCCATTTCCTACCAGAATGTCTACCACTACGACATACCCCTTCGACCCGACTACAGATATCCCTTCCCTTGCCGGGAAAGTGATCTTTATCACTGGCGCAAACACCGGCCTTGGAAAAGCGACTGCCATTGAATTGGCCAAGCATTCTCCTGCTCATGTCTACATCACCTCTCGCCACCCCGCCAAGGGGAATGCTGCACTAGAGGAAGTCAGGAAGACAGCTAGTGAAAGCACTAAGGTCTCTCTGCTAGAGCTCGATATCTCCAGTTTCGAAAGCATCAAGTCTGCGGCTGCCGAGTTCCTCAAGCGTGAGGACAGACTCGACGTCCTCTTGCTGAATGCTGGAGTAATGGGCGTTCCACCAGTCCTAACTAAGGATGGATACGAGATGCACATGGGAATCAACCATCTCGGCCATGCTTTGCTTCTCAAACTTCTCAAGCCAGTCCTTGATACGACGCCCGATGCTCGTGCTGTGCATCTCAGCTCTGCTGGATTCCGTCACGTCGGACCGGCGGGCATCGAGTTTGAAACCCTCAAGTCCGCTAAGAGCGAAACGGCTTTACCCTTCCGATACGCTCAGAGCAAGCTTGCGTGTCTTCTGTACGCCAGAGAAGCAGCCAAGCGATATCCCGAATTCAAGAACATCGCCATCAACCCAGGCGAAGTTCAGACAGAACTTTTTACTCGTGAGCCAGGAGATGACTTGATGAAACACCTACAAGAGAACGTGGCTTCTAAAGTCGCGATTCCCATTTCAGAGGGTGTCAAGAATCATCTTTGGGCTACTACTGCTCCGGATATTGAGAATGGAGAATTTTATGAACCTGTTGGAAAGACTGGTGGCTTAGAGGGACATGGCTTGGATGATGAGATGGCGAAGAAGCTTTGGGATTGGACAGAAGAGCAGTTGAAGAGTCAGGTCTTGTAATTTGATTTTGCTTTATTCCTATAACCCGAATTGTTCATGGAACTAGGGCACTTCGCATCGTCGAGGTTCTTGACGGACAGCAGCAATTTTGGTCTCGGAGACTCCTTATGTGTAACATATCATAACATACCGAGGCTAGTGTAATGCATCGGACTTCTTGCTCTCTTATTGTCCCTTTCTGCCCATGTCGGTCAACCAAACTACAAAACCCCGCAATATTCCTCACATCTGCGTTCGCTTCAACGCGTACTAAGCCGCGATGGTAGTTACGCCCCCGCCTTTCTTGGTAACGACAAAACGGAGTACAAGGCCCAGTAATACAGACCCCAGCTCTTTCCGTTTATTTTCAAGAATAGCTCTAAGCAGTTCTGGAGGAAGAAGCTTACAACAAAAGTAAAAAAGGACAAAAGCCGAAAAATTGGTCCCAAACGAAAGGAATGCTTCAGGGGATGAAATGGCGCCAATCCATCTCTGAAGCCTCCTCCACCGAGCGGAGAAGAAATAAACACCCAAATGCAGTGCGACACTCCCACCGAGTGTGATTCTTCTGAAATTCTTCTCAGCATGATCTATCATCGAGCCCAGCGGTTCGAAAGCCCTGCTGATCAAGGAATCAACGACAAATGCGAACATCCACGGTGAAAGGGCAAGTGACCGAAGTACGGCACAAACACTGTTCTTAGCATGGTAGAATAGTCGTTCTAGGGTGTTAGTCCACTCATCATGAAGACGAATCAAGTCAGGCTCATAGATATCCATAAGGGAGCGCTCTTTGTCTACTAGAACACCTTCTTCCGTAAGATAGAAAAGTAATTGTGGATTTCCAAAGTCGTACTGACGGATCGATCCGATATCGTAGCTTTGTTGACTTGGGAGTAGATTAACCGGAGTAAATGACCATGTTCTCCAGTACCGATGACTCAGAAATAGCAACGGCTTTTTGCTTCGTACATACAGGCCATTGCCGTTTCTACGACTCTCCAAGGGGATTGCAATCCTTGTGGTTGGATCTTGTCTCATTCTGCATTGCAGAAGACCATATCTCCCTTTCCTGAAGCTGTCGCTCGAAACTGGCATTTCGATGTGTAGGCCCTTGTTTGTCATCTGAAATGGCGGGGTAGGCATGCCCACATTACAAGGGATAAAGTCTCTACATTTCGAAAATGCAGCCGGAGACGTAGCAAGCACTCCTGACTCTTCCGGGGCATCTTCTGGGAGGTGCCAGGCCAATAATGTCTGATCATCTGAGCGTTTCATAATCTCCTCTTGCAATCTCAGGAAAGCATTTGTGCCCTCACCGTATAGTAGAGGCATATTGATTCCGAATATACCCAGCAGGCAGTATGCTGTGTCTTCGATTCGGGTTGTCTTGCGTTTCGAAGCCCAGCTCATCTTTTCAGCAATGCTTGCTGTTTGGAGTCTAGATTGTAAAGGGCTGTCTGTGAATGTCCGCAGGCGGAATAAAAAGGTCTCGTCTACACCGGTGATTTGCGTGATAAGGTTGGATATGTCGTCTCTTTCGTATATGGCTGACCAATCGTTATAGAGAAATATAAGCCTCGACGGGGCTATGAGTTCCTGAAGGGTCCAGCCTCGTTCAAACCAACGACTCTTTGCAAATGACGATTCTGGCTCGTGAATGTTGGTGCCTGGCGGAACATCTGCTAAATATGTATAACATATTTCCGATCGCTCGTACCAGCTCATCATTGAGTTGATAGCCTCTGACAGCTCAGCGCTGCTCGTCTTGTCGATACAGCATGTATCGACCCAGGCATGCCCATATCCATTCGCAAGAGCCAGGGCGCAAGCTTTTTTGATTTTTTCATATCCAGATAGCTCTGTCCCTTTGTTATTCTGCATATCTTTGAGGGTAACTTCTTGTCCTTCGACCCATGTATGGGAAAGGATCACATATTTTGGGACATTGTGATCCATGAACTCCACCACCTCGAGGGTGTTCGCATCTAGCAGCCTCATTGAGAAATCCTAGGCAATAGGTGACGAGAAGAGGGGTGTAATAAAAGGCGATGTCAGAAATTTAGAGATAAAACAACAGACAAAGTAATATGGCTTAAGACAAGAAGGATTTGTAAAACAGAAATTGACAATTTAAATGTGTAGCCGCACTCATTTATCACCCATGCATTCAGCTGGTGACGTGGTTCGAGGAGATTGGGTCGCTGGCCGTGCTTGGCGCTGCAGAACACGCTGATCACAACAAAAAAAAACAGAAAATGTCAAAGGCTCTAATTAAATCAGGAGTTTAAGTAATGGCAAGTCTTGGTCTCAAATCATAGAAGCCATGAACAGCTATTATCTGATGAAGTCAGAAATGCCCAAGCCTAGATCAACAGGTAAGAAGTATATATAAGTCATACGAAACAAAATTCATGTACAAATTGGATTTAATACCTTTTTAAGTTCAGTGTTAAAATCTGTTATTTATGCTGGATTTATATTTTGTTTTGTCTTTTACCCACCTTTCAGACGTCCTATGGAGACCTTGAGAAGTTTAATTGCTTGCTCAGCATGGTTTTAAACTCCAAAAAACCCCAAGCCTAAATGATAAAGCATTCGGCAATGAAGCTTCTATAGTCTATGTCCCTAGTTACCAAGGAATTTATAGAAGAACGAACAGTCATGCAAGTGTCCATCCGCACTCTCAGCATACTGCGGACAAACACCCCATTCCGTATATCCGAGCTTCAAGTAAAATCCCCTCGCCGGGGTATCCGAAGCTGTATCCAACAACACCATCTTCTTGCCCAGTTCCTCCTTTGCGAATCTCTCTGACATCTCCATCAGCTTCCTTCCCAGTCCATGACCTCTTTCTGCTGCGGAAACCAATAGTTTGCCGACTTCGACTTTGTGTGAATGAGTTTCCTTGGGGTGAGTCACGAGCGAAATTGTTCCCACTGCGGTGGTGCCGCGGGCGAGCACGAATAGGGTAGCTCTGGGGTTGGGGCCGAATAGTTGAGGTGATTGAGAAGACCAGAATTCCATGGCCTTGGTGGCGGAGAGAGGTGCGTGGAAGCCGATTGAGGATGCAGATGGATCATCGTTGACGCAAGATAGAAGGAGTTGGGTGAGAGAGGGTTTCCATTGTTCTAGCTTCTCGGGACTAGTAATTTGATGTAGCGTGAAGCCCGCTGGGAATTCGACAGCAGTTGAAGAGCCCATTGTGTTACTCGGTAAATCAGGAATGGTTCAAATTTGCTATGTGAGGTGTAACTGTCCTACCATACCGCTATATATAAGGCTAGTATAGTTGTCCGCATGAGTCATTGTAGATAGTGACCGAGCTAAATTATGTTACAAAATCACTTTATCTCTTATTCCCTTTACAGAATGCGAGGTCTCGGCTATCTTCGGAGACACGCGCCGAACTAGACATCCCGTAACTCAATGGCTCCCTACTATTCTGAGGTTTATCGTGGATAAACTTACTACCATGAATCATGAATTAGTAATCGTGATTCACGCCCTCCGCACGACATACGCGTCTCAAAGTCAAATATCCCGCGATCCCCGCCCCTCAAACCGGCCAATTGTTGACAAGTTCCCGAAGACCCTCCAATCTAACCGGCTTCTTGAACGTCGTGTTCATTCCAAACTCATCAATCATTCGCCGATTCTCACTCTCTATAGGGTCTGCCATAAGTCCGACGATGATGGCGGGCTGAAGGTTGTTCTCGCGCTCATGCTGTCTTATGAGAAGTGAAGCTTGCATGCCGCCCATGACAGGCATGGAAATGTCAAGCAAGATCATCTTGCATTGATCGGGGTGCGCTTTGTACAGGTCGACGACTTCTTGGCCGTTCCAGGCAATGTTGTATTTGAGACCGAGCTTATCGAAGTGTAGCTTCATCACTTTCATATTGATTTTGTTGTCGTCGACTAAAAGGTACCTGGCGTCTTCAACCCATGAATTGGTTTCCTCAACATTTCCCGACGGGGGGACAGTTTGCGCCGAAGCATCTGACACTTTATTATCTGCTTCACTCATTCTGACTGTTTGCTGATTGTCATTAGACGTGGGGTCCTGTGCTGACGCGTCAGCGTCCGAGCTTCATCCGCATTGACAGTTTGGTGGCTTTAACGAACCGTGTTGGATCAAGATTTATAGACAAAACTTGATGTTAGATGAGACCGAGATGAGAGGCGATGAAAGTGAGTGAGATTGAATAAGTGGCGGCCTCTTGACCTTTGTTGTCGTAGCATTCGAGGGTTGACTAAGCGTCGTGGAGCTTGAAGGATTATATCTGGGTCTCAAACACATTGCGATCAGCAGTGTCAGTGGGCCAGTAAAATTGTTAGTGTCTTCCTTACAACGTTGGAATATTTCGAATAGGCCATTTATTAGATTTGGTCCTATAGTTATTATACTAGAGTGTAAAGTTGCAGGATACGTCCTGATTGGCTCTGGCGTATGTGCTCAGGTCCTACGACTACAGCCAGGACTATAGAGCTCAGCCACCATCACCGCCTCCTCGTAACCATTCGCTGCCAACGCCTATTAAAATGGAACATATGAAAGCTCTCCCCCCATCGTGAGCTCCGAAACATAATTTATTTATCCAAAAATTGCCATTGGCCCCTTCAAGATGTTCACACTTTTCCCTCGTTTACCACCAGAACTTCGCGATAAAATCTGGTACCACGCCCTATCGGAACCCCGCCAACCAGGAATATGCCAATGGAAGCCAGGCTGCTGGATCCCAAAATACCTTACAGCAGAAGACCATGGTTGGTCCGACGACGATCCAAACAACATCCGTTTAGAGTTTCGCCCCGACAAGCTGGGAACGCCAGTTCATATACCCATCGTGGATGTCAATCAGGAAGCCCGCCGTGTTGCGCTAGCTTGGGCTCGTGATAACAACATCAGGAATCGATACAAAAACGGCAAATACGACTTCAGGCGGAGGATGGACAATGACAGAGATATCGTCTACTTTCCCAGCAATATGATAGATGCTGCGGATATAGAGGCTCTTTCTCGAGGGGCTCAACCAGATCTCATTGAGAAGAATCACACCGTGGCAACATATATCACAAGCTTGGCTATACCTGCCAGATTCCTGCGCACATCAGATTGGACGCCTGATACCTGGGAATGGCATGAGAATCTTGAGAAGATATACGTCATTAGTGGGAAACAACCCGATCGAAAGGGTCAGTGGGAAATTGATATAACCAGAGGGACAAGCTTGTTTTGGACAAGGGAAACTCGCAAATTCATTCCTCAACTGGGAGCAGATAAGTTCTGCAGTACGGGTCTGTTGGAGACGATCATGGAGGATAAGATGGAGCTTGGGGCTGCACTCTCGCGCTGTCAAGGGCCGTCGAGAGAGTCGTTTGAGATTCGTATATGCTCAGCCATAAGAAGGTGAGTGGTTTTGTCCCTTACACAATGACATACTTACGTGTGTTCAGATCCCCGAAGAAGCCGTCTCGCACGGTAAAGAACATGAAAAAGATGTTTGATGGATGTTTAAGCACGGGGGACCGGAGCAAAGGTTGCCGATGAGCCTTGGCAAGAGCTGGCGCATAGAGAAACAGATGCTTCAGCCATACATAGATTATCTGTACTGCGGACAACTTCGACAGTGGCTTAGAATGTTACGGTGCTATCAAGAGTCATAGAAAATACCATCTAGTAAGGCAGTGTAGCTATAGGATTAATTCAAGTTCCAACATCCTATCGACAGAGCCCTTCCATCGATCCAAAGTCATGTCTCATCATAATAATACATTACGAAGCCAATCCACCTTTTCGACCAGCCTCCTTGGCCTTCTCACTACCGGCCTCGAAAGACCCAGATGAAGCCTTGCCGCCCTCAGAAGCAATCTTTCGCTGAATGATCCGTTAGAATCTGATATATGTTTAGATACGTGGTTGACTAACCTGTTTGTCGGCGTCCATGTTGGCAAAGCCGCCAGAGTGGCTGGACTTTCCGCCCTTGGAAGCAATCTCCTGAACTTCTTCTTTAGGTCTATGCTTGTTAGGCATGATAATTCTATACTTGAAACTGATGAGGCTGGACATACCGGTTGGCAAAGTTGCCAGGGTTGGGGTTGTCTGCGCCAGTCATTTTAATAGTTATGTAAATAATTATACAACAGGTCTTCTCTTTTTGAATCTGTTCAGCAAAACTGACTGGAAGTCTTCATCTTCAAATACTCGTCTGACATATAGTCCTAGTTGACGACGCGTTACGGATACGTCTACATGACGTCTACGACTCCACGCGCCCTGACCAATGCGCTGACTCGATTAGCAAATGTCTTATTTTCTATTACTTCCATATGACGTTTCTGAACAAGCAAAACTAATAAAATTCACGGCTGAGTGATGCGCTCATTCTTCTAATGACGCCCAAGATATTGCTTTGTTTCTTAGCAACAGCTCAAAACGACCTGTTATTGGTGTAAGCTTAAAGTGGTCTGTGGGTTTGTAGGGTTGCTCATCAATTCAACAAGATCTTCCAAGAATTAGAAGAGATTTTGTCAGCTCAAATAAAGTAGCTATGAGCATAATTCCGGTACAACTTTGGCTTACTGCAGTGTGTTGTGTCCCCGAGGATCCAGTCACTTATAACACCAGCGCGCCTCATCAGAAGATGTGAGTCGTGCTTATCTCAACCATGAATTAGAATATGTGTTTGGACAAGGAATTTACACTCAAGAGCAGCCATATGAAAATCGGTTCAGTAGCCAAATCTAAAGTCAAAGCAATTCTCTATGAGTTTTACTGGTATGAAGCAACAATTTCAAATAAAAAATCGAATGATAATCCGGTCACTGAGCAGCACGGCATTGGTAATGCCAACGTCTTTAACGTTATCCCCCGCGACTGATAAGATACGGAGCCAAAAGATAAGATCAGCACCCGCCAACAACAAGTCGAGCCGCTACGTCATTCCACCTTACGTAACCGTCATATTCCCGTAATCTCACGCTCACCCAAGTCACCGAGTCGGCGACTTGATCTCCTACCAACAAGCCGCTGAGAAATCACCAGCAACTCTAATCTCAATGACCGAATCGCAAAATCGCCAAAGCAGCGCAAGATCACCAAGCGCTGCACCCAGTCGGGCACGCGTAGCTCGCGTGGCTTGCAAGGCGTGTCACGCAAGACGGGTAAAGTGTGACGCCGCTGATGGGCAGCCGTGTTGGCACTGTCGTACGCGCGATGTTACTTGTGAGTTGATAGACTCCAAACGCGGAAAGTACGTAGAAGAAATGTGATATTATGAAGAATTGGGGACTCACGGGCTTGTAGATATGCTAGGCGAAGTAATGCGCAACGCGTGTCAAAACGACAGCAGGCGCAGAGTCCGATTGATCAACCCGATGCATTAAGCGACAGTATCGCAGTCATCACGCCTCAGAGTAACGAAAATTCGCAATACCAAGATCAAAGCCAGCCTGTCCCATCGGCCATCGCACGGAATAATGAACCGGGTTCTCAGCAACAGAGCTTGTCCGGGAACGACAAGTCATACTTCCTGGGCGACTCAAGCAGCTTATCATACATCGTCGAGATGATATGTAGTCCAAGAGGTGGTGTCAGCGAGCCCGTCAAAGTCCACTATCCCATACCAGCATCGATAGCAGACCGCGCAATTATTCCAACACGACCTCAAGTGGAACCACTCAGTGTACGGGATGCACTGACGATGCCGCCAAAAGAAATATCCGACCGTCTCGTGTATACCTTTTTCGAGATCATCCATCCGCCTTATCCGGTGATAGACAGACGTGCCTTTTCGGAGCTTTACAGACAGGGCAAAGCATCGCCTATGCTCTTACATGCGATGTTTCTTGTCACCTTCATCTTGTGTGACGAGAGTCTTATACAGGCTGCTGGGTTCAGTGATCGGACTGCTGCTCGCAAACATCATTATCTGCGTGCGAAAACCTTGTATGATGTTGATCATGAGACTGACCGGAATGTCCTCACGGCAGCAATCTTTCTTTTGGGGTTTTGGTGGAATGGGCCGGATGATCAGAAGGACTCGTGGTTCTGGCTTGGATGTGCGACGTCGTGTGCGCAGTCTTTGGGGATGTATCGCTCGTATGTGGACCATTTGTTGTTTGTGAGCTGATACTAACTTAGCCACAGTACAGTTGCATCGAGGCTGAGCCCAGAGAAAAGAGCGTTGCGGAAACGAATCTGGTGGTCCATCTATGTAAGTCAAAGCAGTCAAATAATTGAGTGCCCTAATAACACTTATAGACTCGCGACCGACATACCGCAGCATGTCTCGGCAAGCCATGCAGAATCAGGGATGAAGACTGCGACATCGAACCTCTAACCAAAGAAGACTTTTACTTTGACGACGACCACAACGATCCTCTAATAACCCGACAAGAAGAATACCATACGGCTCTCGCGATGGAGATGACGAAGGCTGCCGAGATCCGTGAGTTCATTTCTACCGATGGCCTTTCCTCTCAGATTACTAACCTTTGCCTAGTCGGAGATATCGTAATCGCAGAATACAGTCCTCGACGACCTGACTTGGAACAATACAGACCAGACCGTCTGAAACAAAGACTTGAACAATGGGAAGCACAGTTGCCAAAGTGCATGCAGAGGGCGCAGCTTGATGAGACGCTGGGTCCAGCGTTCTGGGCGACCCAGTTGCACATGGCATACCAGTAAGCGATATGACAGCGGACAACATAGTAGCTGACGTATTTCAGGAACTACTACATCCTTCTGTTCAGACCCAAGGCAATTGAGGACCTCACACCGTCTGAAGCCGAAGGAGACATTTGGGCGCGAAGGGCTGCTGATTCCATCACTCGTATGACCGAGGATCTCCTTGCGGTCGGAGCAATGAGTAAAAGTCAAATGCACATGCAAGTCGACCTCGCCCCCAATTCCACTCAGAGTCTAACCTTTTCTCAGTGTCCCCGCCGTCTTCGGCGCCCTCTCCATCCACACCCTCGTCATCTGCCGCAAGGATCCCATCCGACGCCAACTCGCCGGCAATAAATCACGGCAATGCATCCTCGCACTAAGTGAACTCGCAAAGCACTGGCCCGTAGGGTTATGGATCATGAGATTCTTCGGTAACCTCATGCGAAGACTCACAGGCCAAGGGTCTGCAGTCTCAGCAGGCTCGATAGTTGACGTGACGTCGCGCATTGCAAACTGTAACCGTAATGAAGACTCTACTCTAAATACCTCCGCGGAAGTCAGTAGGGCAACATCTCAGACGTTGGCGGAGAATGGCGGTCCGTTTACTGAAGCGACAAACGCTCAAGTCGCTGGCGCTGTGATGGAAACGAATGATCTGTTCCAACAGCCGGCAGATCAGTTTGGTTTTGACAACTTTTGGGCGGAGGATACTATTGATGTCGATCTACTGCTTCAGCATGGTTTATGTCCGTTGCTGCCCGGTAACTTTGGTACTTTCCCACCAGTGGCAGATTCACAAGGCTTTTAGAGAAAGACGAAAATCTGGTCAAAAACGCGAAATGCAAATCTTTTAACTGGGTATGAAGTCTATCTATTCTATGTGTCGCTGCTCTATAATGCTTTTTCTCGGACCTCATCTATCGCATCCCAAACACAAGTGATACAGCCAACTTGAGGCTGGCCCGAATTACGTATCTCTTCCCAAAATCCTTTTCTGTCATACTTTTAGATCTTTGAAGCAAATTTGCTCTTGGCTCGCATTTTCTTGCCGTATCTGAAGAATAGATAAGGGAACGGCGCCATGGCAACCGTCAAGAAAGCAAGAAGACTGGAAGCCCACTGATAACCAAGCGTCTCGTACATCTGAATTCCAAACAGTGGGAACGCCGCTTTATGACCGTTAGTGGCTGTTGTCGCAGTAAAAGAGCGAACTGGACGTACCTGCGAAAGAGCATCGGGCAAAGCTGTTGGCTGCCATGGCAGAAGCGGCGTATTGGGGGTAAGCGTCGACCAAGAAGGTGAAGATACCAGTGAAGACGAGCATCATGCTACAAGCAGTTGTTAGAACAAGATCTGAAAAACCCGGCCATAGAAACTTACCCGCATCCAAAAACCCCAGAACCAATGATAGGCACAATCCAATGAATGCTAGGGTATGTCGTCCAAGCAAACCAAAACAAGCCAATAGGGATAAGAATGGCTCCAAGAATACAAGGAGGTAGTCTGTACTCAGGCTCGCTGATAGCTTTTCCAGTCTCCTTCTCCTGCTCCGCCAACCATCGAAGTCGGAGTCTGGCCCAGAAGGGAGTCGTAGCCGTTGCAATAACAAATCCGACCAGGATTCCCAAGAACGTCATTCCGGTCTGCCAGAGACTCATGCCCTGGTTCGTTCGGAAGATGAGAGGGAAAGCGCCAAAGAATAGGTACAGAATACCGAGAAGGATGGCAGAGTAGAGATCCAGGCAAAGGCACATGGGCTCGAGGAAGAGCAGCTGAAAGGGTCGAAGGACTGACAGCTTGAGCGTCTCGAGGATTGGCTTCTTCGTATGCTCCATCGGCGCTCTATAGGCCTCATTTCCAGTTTCCTTTCTCAACATCCTCGCCTTGTCTCTCAACAAAATCGGATGAAACGTCTCCGGCGCAAACACCACAATAGCCACCATGACAAACGCAGCCCAAATCAGCATAACATAGTACGTCCACCTCCAATGCGTATTATAGTTAATAAAACCGCCAATCAACGGCCCAATAGCCGGTCCGATGAAGGGCGCCAACGACACCAAACTCATAGGCTTCTGGATCTCATGCCGCTCGAAAACATCACCTGCTGTTCCGCCTGCAACGCTGAGGAACGAACTCCCCGCAAAACCAGTAAAGAACCGCGCGATGATCATGGTCTCGATGTTTTGCGCTACAGCGGAGGGGATCGTCCAGATTATGAACATGGCCCATGAGACGAGGTAGATTGGTCGTCGGCCGTAGTACTCGCTCAACGGGCTGGTGAGCACAGGACCGAGGGCGATTCCTAGGACAAAGGTTGAGAGGCCGAGGGTGGCGACGATCTGGGAGCAGTGGAATTCGGCGTTCATTTGGGTGTAGGTAGCTGTGTAGATTGAACTTGCGCATGTTCTGAACAAGTCAGTTGATGTAGAGTGAGGGTGGGATTGGGGACTTACACGCAGAGACTTCCCATGCATGCGATTGAGACAATCATCCATTTTCGCAACGTCGACATACTCCGTGGACATAAAGGATCCTTGTCGCCGTCCCACGAAACTTCGAAGGATTCGCAGTCGGTAGTCAAGTTGCCAGCCTCCGTAGTCTGATCACTAAGATTCGCATTCTGATCATCCGTGTTATTTCCAGCCATCGGCGAATTCTTCTCAAGGTCGCTGCTGGAACTGGCTCGCTGATCTGAGAACAGCTGCCCATCGTGAGGAACCTCTTTCTCACTCATTGTCAATGTTGTAATGATACCATGCCAAGATAAGACCCTGGTTTTTGTTCGCATGGGAGATACTGACGTATTTAAAACAAAAGTAGGTAAATTTGCGGCTCCACGGCGCGCATCAGATTTGTAATGACGCTTTCTTTTTTACGGAGATAAGATGTGGGTATTCGCTATCTTGAGATGCCTCGGCGTCTTGGACATTAGTTCAAATCGTTATTGCGCTGTGATAGGCCCGGCTTTTGCGATTGCAGGGGGTGTTTTGGCCACCTCGGTTTTTGGCGCGGTTTTGCAAAAGTCGGCGATTAAAGAGCTGATGGGAGAATTACCAAGCTGAATGAGACTGTTGGTGAAAGGGCGTGGTTTTGCATGGTGTTTTGGGGGGATTTATGAATATGCCGAGTAATTCCGCATTTAAAGAGCGAGATTGAGTCTTCCAATGTAATATTGTGGAAACTGTTACAAAGTGGCTGGCTTTGACATCTATTTGACACATGCCAATGAGTATTGTTCAATTCTCTCTCAAGATCGGCTCATCTGTGAGCGCAAACCGTCTCACGAGACATGTGAGTGGCTGTTTATCTGTAGATATCTGTTTGAGGTACGTCCCTTATGTCCAAAAGATACCTACCCTGTAGATGCCCATGAACTTGTCTTGTTTTGATGACGAGACTCGGAGATAGAGTAAAGTTAAGAGTTAGATAATTTTATCGAAAGAGTCTGCGATATTTATGGTATTAATTTGATTAACTCTCCTGTTTTTGTTTTTGGTGAGTTTGGAGTTCTGGTGGGCTGTTCGCCTGATCCGTCAATCAACCAGTCACCAATTTTTACACTTTGCGATATTCCCTCCTCAACCCATCAAATCTCAAACCTATCGCTCCACGTGGTATACCAGCCACAATGGATCAAGCTTCAGAAAAACCCGTCTTATTCTTGTGAAAGCCCCTCCTGATCACTTCAAAGCCACCTCTAACGGGTTTAGTGATATTGACAACTGTCTATACTCACGTAGTACGTCAACGGTCAAGTCCTCACACAAAGCCTAACCTGCGCAGATGACAAAGTCCTAGAGCACATGTCGCGCAATATCGACGACTATTTCAAGAAACATCTCGGCCTATCCCCAGACGATGCAGAGCGCCTTCACAAGGATTACTCTCAGCAGTACGGCCAGGCAATTGAAGGCTTGGTACGCCACCACCAAATCGACGCGTTAGAATACAACGCCCAGGTCGATGACGCGGTCCCATTGGACGACCTCATCAAGCCCAATGCCCAATTACGACAATTCCTCGAGGACATTGATACTTCGAAAGTCAGGCTTTGGTTGCTAACTAATGCTTATGTGAATCACGGCAAAAGGGTCGTGCGGTTATTGGGCGTTGAGGATCTTTTTGAGGGGTTGACGTATTGTGATTATTCTCAGGTACCATTTGTGTGCAAGCCACATAAGGAAATGTTTGACAAAGCTATGAGAGAAGCCGGAGTTTCTGATGTGTCGAGGTGTTATTTTATTGGTAAGATGGATATTTTATCATTTTCAGGCCTTTACTGACACTTTTTAGATGACTCTCATAAGAATTGTGTCGGAGCGGAAGAGGCTGGCTGGACTGCTATTCACTTTGTGGAAGAGGGACTTCCTGTACCTGACACACCGGCGTCTCAGCATCAGGTCCGCCATCTCGAAGAGTTGAGATCACTGTACCCCGAGTTCTTTAGAGTTAGAAATTGATACTGTCTCTATCTGCCGTCAGTGTCCGTGTGCTACCCCGCCAACCCCTGTCAAGTGCCCAGGATTAGTGCCCCGCTACGCGTTAATTACCCCTTGATCACCCCGCGTCGTTTCTTATCATACGTGTCTGATCGAGGGGCGGCAGCATCTCTTCTCGAGTTTCAACATTCACTTTCGAACAGTTACACTTTAAAACGGATGAAGCCTTCTGCAAACAATTACATACAAGATGAAGCCAAAATTCTGCACCTTGTGCGGAACACACATTATTCAAACTTCAGCGGAGAAATGGGCTAGGGAATTTCGCGCGAGTAAGCTTCCCCGCCTAAACTCAATCTCAGCCTAACACGGCCCCAAAACAGTCTGGATCCAAGGTAACAACTTGGACGATGTGAAAGTCTCTGGCGTCGCCGCTAGGGACTGGAACGATCGAAACGATATCAGCAGCATTGTTCCAGTGAATCCTAATGCACGCTACGATGATCGACAGGTGGATGACGACGGCTTTCCCATTGAAGATGATGATGAGCATGAACCAGATGTCGAGATCTCCATCGTCAATATCATTCATCCCAACCCTCCTCCCGAGTGGCGCTGGGGCTTCTTGTTCCACGACGTTTGTTGGAGTCTGTTGAACTTTGAGGAAAAAGTTGATCTTGGCGACCTCTTTCGACTCTGCGCCTCAACGCCTATCGGTCCTGACGTGCTTCTCAACTTTGGGCACGACTATGGTGGTGTTGCGGCACAGGACTATGAGGGGAGCATCGAGGTATTGGTGTCTCTCTTTAGAAAGGCCGAAAAGATGGGAGAAATGCCCAGGGCGAATCCTTTTGAGATCCCCGCTCTCAAAAAGGCCATCAACTTCTCTGCCCGTATGCAGCAGGATGCCTTTCAGTCCATTCTCGACCGATCGACCCTCAGCGCAGACAAGGATGTCTTCAATTACTTCCCTCCAGAGATCCTTGAGAATATTGTGACGTTTCTCCCGTCTCCCGATGTTCACTCTCTTCGCCTTGCATCTCGTGTGTTTGCAACCCTCAGCCTGTCCGAGCGCTTCTGGGTTTCACGATTCACAGAGGGACACGAGTTTGACTGCCTTCCTGAGGTGTTCGCTACTCCCCCGACATCATGGAGGGCCCTCTTTCTCTCTCTTCACATCTGGGCGTCTGATAACATGGGGATGGGCAACCGCAAACGAGTCTGGCCGCTTGTCAAAGACTTCCACGAAACAATTGGTCAGATGAAAGACGTCAATTGCCTTGGGAACGTCATCAACACGGCTTTTGAGCCAGAGGCACCAAAGTCCATGCCGAAACGCGAGTCCTTAATTTCTGCTGAAAGATATATTTCCGAACATGCAACTCATTTCATGGGCGGATCCCGGGTACTCCGAGCCAGGTTCACGGAATTTCCCCAGAAACTCAACATAATGCTCATCTCTGTATCATTTGTCGATACTCCAGATGGGGAATATATCTCTGGCCTCATGTTTGTTGGCGCCGATGGCGTGTTCGAGTCTCTTGGATACACTCATAAATCACAAATGGAACATATAACACTCCCCGAGGATCAATGTGTCAAAGGATTCGAAGTGGCCCTTGATGTGTGTGGCTTTCGGGCAATCGCGGCCATCACTGAAGATGGTACCACGTCCTCGTGGGCTGGAGATCCGGCTGACTACCCCAGGAGACGTCTCACCGATATCCAGGGCATTTCCCTCATCGTTGCTCAGTTCGATGTAAGCTTTACTAAACCTTATATCATAGGATCGAACTAATTTTGTAGGCGCTTAAACTCGTGTCGCTAAGTCGCGATCGTATAACAAAGAACCTGGACGCGAGGGATAATTTGCTCTGGCATCCCGAAATCCCATCTCCCGAATTATTCTTGGATGGAGTCCTACCCTTGGACGAAAAAAGGAGCTCAAATGTTCCCATCACGACAGTTTTCTTTGGAGAAAACGACGGCCGATACATAAGACAAATGAACTCGATAGACACCCACATCTACGACTGGTGTCACGTTGACCGCCTCAGCTTTGAGTTTATGGACGATAGCATTGAGCGATGTCTTGGGGATGTCGAATATGAAACAGAGCAGTCCGATCGTGCCCCGATAAGATTCCCAGACCACGGCAGTTCTATGGGGCATATGGAAATTGATGGTGGAAGTGGCGAAGAGATTGAGAGTTTCGAGGTTCAGTTTGACAAAGGTATTATCATTGGACTCAAGGTAAGACTGCTCATCTGAGAACGGAGAGAGTAAAGGCTGATATTTCAAGTTCACTCTTAACACCAATCGTACTGAGCTTTTGAGTAATCATGATGATCCCTTTGATTTGCCGTGGACCAAGGTTACTCCGCGTGGTAAAAGGATCATTGGCATGTTTTCTCAAGGCACTGAGACTGGATGGGGTGTAAGTTTCATTCTCTGTCGAAATATGCATATGTATGTGGTGCTAATATTGTCTGACAGGCTAAGACGTTCCACAATCTGGGCTTCATTTCTACTAATGAGGAACAGGAATAGATTAGATGATAGACATGTTTAAATTTGAACTATTGGATTGTGTGTTTGTTATATGCCGCATATGAATCCTACCATCCCTTCGTCTGCAGTCAGCCCAAAATGGTGCTGACATAAGTTTCTCACTGGTGTCTTGATCAAAATCTCACTCATCGTCCTTCCGTATTTTCTTTTGAAACTTGGACAAAACATGGATTCGCCAAACAGAGTACTCGTCACGGGTGGAAGCGGTTTCTTGGGAGGACACGTAGTCCGACAACTTCTCAACGATGCAGAAACAACTGTCGCTATCGTCAGTCGTCACCCCAAGATGCCTGCTGATGTTGCTGACGAGTCTCGCGTGTCGCTTCATGCAGCCGACCTGACAATATCGAACCAGATTGACCAGGTCTTCGAGACGTTCAAACCGCATGCTGTTATTCATACGGCCTCCCCGTCTTATGTCGACACACCTGCGAACCTGATCAAGGCAAACATAGATGGGACAAAAGCTTTACTGAAAGCTGCTTCATCTTGTGCTGACACACGCGCTTTTGTCTTTACCTCCTCTGATTCAGCTGTTGTACCTACGCAAGAACCTCTATCCGAAGAAGATTCTGTTCTATACGACGAGACGAACGCTCCTAACGCTTATGCTATGTCAAAGGCTGCCGCTGAAAGACTCGTCATTGCTTCAAGTTCAGAACAACTTCGGACTGCAGCTATACGAATACCAGCAACATATGGCGAATACGACATGAACTTCGTGTGTCAACTCGTACAAAGCATTCGAAGAAAGGAGCACAAAATGCAAGTCGGCAATGATACCAAGGTCTTTGAGTTTCTGTACGTCAAGAAAGCAGCCGAGGCACATATCCTCGCCATGAGAGCACTTCTGGACTCCGAGAAGCGTGATGTAGCCGGAGGCCAGGCATTCTTTATCTCAGATGGTAGACCACATAAGTTCTTTGACTTCTCTCGGAAGCTTTATGCCGCGGCTGGTCATCCGGTTGCATTGGAGGAGGTTACGAAAATTCCGTTCTTTGTGATGCAAGCGATGGCATCGACGGCTGAGTGGGTTTACTGGATTATGACATTGGGGTATATTAAACCAGGTATGCGAAGGACTGCTATTGATCATTTGGATTCTGGATGTTGTTGGTCGTTGGAAAAGGCGAAGAGGATCCTGGGTTATGAACCGGTTGCGGACCAGGATGAAGTTATTAGAAAGACCATGGAATGGGCGATGAAAGCTTTGTGAGAGACTGTTTGACGTTGAGTTCTGCACTTACTTCGCACTTGTGGGAAGTGAAACCATATCTAGCTAATACACGTACTGAAAGTATTTGTTCTTAAAGTCCGTCTCATCCAGTAATCCTGCCTCCCAAGCTCTCTGCTGATTCTCAGCAGTATGAAGGTCTCGCCTTGACCTGTTCCTCATCCACAACAATACCCAGAGGGCAACGAGACTCGCAACCTGGATGGCAATACACGTGAACATCATGCCCACTCCAAGCTCGTACTGGGGTGCCTGTTTAGACTTGAAGAAGAATGGCCCGACAAAGTTTCCCAGACAATACCCGATTAGCAACAAAGCGTTCGTTGTGATCTTTTTAGTGTGACCCGCTGTGTTGGCCATGGAGACGGACATGCTAAGAGTCCAGGTAGCTGTGTATGAGAAAGATATCCATAGACATGCTAAGCGAGCGTATGCGTCGCTGTGAGGGAGGAAATGAAGACCTAGAACGCCGGCGAGGAAGGGGACGAGACCGAGGAGCATGATCGGAATTCTGGAATTCTTGATGGCGGAAGCCCCCCAGCTGTAAGACAGTGGTTAGAGGAGTTCCTGAGTAATAAGACTGGGAGACTTACCAGGCTAGCACACAGGCGACTAGTTGGACTGCACCTGATGGCATCTGATATAGTGTCGTGTCGAGGGTGCTGAAGCCAGCACCTTTGATGATGAGACCTTGGAACTGAGATAAATCAGTTAGCAGCAATCCGAGAACTAGGAAGGAGATAAATACCGCGGATAAGCCTCCATTGGGCGAGTTACTCGTCAGGGCAAACAAGAATAACAACCAGGTCTTCAGATCAAGCATCGCCTCCCAAAACTGCGCCATCTTAAAGTGTTTATTCTCAATACCCGTGCCATTTCCCTTCACCCTCGAAATAACCCTCGCCTTCTCATCAGCTGTCAGAAACTTCGCTCTCATAGGGGCACCTGGAAGCAAGAACAGGAGGATTACGCCCCAGGCAACTGTGATGGATCCCCAGATGATAAAGAGTACTCGCCAAGAGGGTAGAGCAGACTTGACGTGGCCTATGCCAAAGCTAGCTATACCAGCGATGATGTAGCCCATGCCTGCGGAGCCAATCCATATGCCCATACGGAGAGGCTGTTCTTTTCGCATGTAGTACATGCTGAAGAGGAGCATGGTGCCAGGATTTATGGCTGCTTCGAGGGCGCCGAGAAGGACGCGCACGACGACGAGGGTTGTGAAGGAGGTGACGGCTCCGTGGGCCATGAGTACAGCGCCCCAGGCGATGACCTAGAAGATCTCAGTAAAAGACGAATGGACTGGAGGTTGAAAGGGACTTACAGTTCCTGACATGAAATAGTTAATCGGAAATCGTTGAAGAAACATACTGGTCGGAAATTCCCAGACTAGATAACCGAGGTAGAATATCCCGCCGGTCCATGAGAACTCATCTCCCTTGAGGTTAAGATCTTCTCGTAACCCGAACACAGCAGCATAGCTGATAGTATTCTTATCAATCGACTGTAATGCATAGGTGAAACAGAGAAGAGGCATGAGTCTCAGGTCTAGTTTCCATCGTAGAGCCTTATCGAGCTCAGGACTTGTCTCGATATCATCTGCATCGTGGCACAGAGTCAAGGCTTCAGCCGTAGAAGCATCGTTTATGGTTCCCTCTTTGATAGATTGGGTATGTTTCAAGTCGTCTGTTATTTTCTCTGCCATTTTGTCAACAGTTTGTATGGGCGACGAAAGAGGCGATGCACTGAGTTGGGCGTAGACATCTCCAGTCTTTATACGTATCTCCTCTTCTGGTCATTTGAGGTTAACTGATAGTTGATCAGTGGATAACAGGTCGCAATTCCCGCGGGAAACTCCACCGGCGGATACCACGATGTTGTAGTTGCGATACGCGGCCTAGGGTGCTTATCATTACCCCTCAGCTACAATGTAACGTTGATATCGAGCATCAGTCGTACCACATGGCTATCTATCTCTCACCCGGTCTATAATCTGCATGCCCATAAATAAAGCATTAGCTGGCAATATACTTTCTCATCCCAACCTAGTACTATGTTAGTTAGGTCCTTGGACAGATACATCACTGGTTAGCTTTTCGGGATTTCAATATTCGTGGCATCGAATGTTGAATAACAAGCTCTCTGTGCTGATATAAGCTCCCAGCCATCATAAAACAAATCGCCCGAATTATGATTGATTCGATTTAGACCTTGATCTGGAACCTTGCGCCAGTATCGGTAGAACTGACATAATCTTCCAACTGCAGCATGTTTCTTGCGACTAAGTATGATCTGCGGACATCAGATCTCTTCGGTAGGCGCCAGACCAGAGACAGGCCAAAATCATTGGCAAACGTGGACATGTTTCTAGCAGCTCCGATGGTATATCGGTCTGAACCACGACACACAGGCTTTATAAACCACGAAACAGAATGGCTGGTAAATTGCCCGTCATTTTTGACCGTCGATACACCTGCCCCGTCATGTGACATGCACTTTCCAGAGCTGTAGTGTACGAATCTGACAGCATGTCTAAGACCTGCACCGAATCCACTCCCAAATGACATTTTCCACATCGAGAATGACATTTTCCACATCGATGCCATCTTGACTGTATCTAGGTCTTCTGATCTTCGATGGACAGGTATACCAGCCCCTATGAATAGAGACATCGAGGTGATGTCGTCGAAACTTGGAGGTTTTGGTCCGATTCCAAACCCCTCATCAGTAAGGAGCGTGACGAGAGTAGAAGGCCGCAAGAGAGTCCACTCAATGAGTCGGACAGTATTTTCTCCAACAGCTGCTCTGAAGGTCTGCTCTTGCCTGTTGAGCTTTTCCTTCTGGCGTTGGATTGTAAGTGCGCCTTCGAAAAAGTCCACGTTCGGAGCATCGTAAGCCATCTGCAGCAGAGAAATTCCCTTGACGACCACGACCCAGTAGCTCAGCATCTGTCTCTAGTTATTAGAATCTGATTATAGACAGGATCTCGAAATAATACCCAAGTCTTGCTCTTTTCGTGATAGCTAACGAAATCATCAGTGTTATCAAAAGCCTTCAGGACGGCCTGACGGAAAAAAGACCTGGGCCCATCCTCTGCAAGGAAATCGTTGATGCGGTCAAGAATACCGGGTATTTCATTAGAGCACACCCTAAGGCAGTCTTCCAGGCGAGTTTGGATGGGATTTAGCTTTTTATCGCGTTCTGCATCCGAGATATCCTCAGGCAATGTGATGGCTGTTTCCATCAGGTTGGTAATAGTGTCGAACATAGTCTCTATTTTCGTAAGAGACTCCCTCAGGTTGTCGCTTCGTAGTTGGAGAAGAGCTTCGGGAAGCTCTCGTGACAGATTATCGACGGTCCGTTTCTCATTTCTGTGCCAGCCGCGGAGATATCCCGTCGGATCTTGTCGCTGTCACTACCGCCCGAGGCCGAGTGCAGAATCTGTTTGAAGGCCCATGTCCCAGCCTCACCTGCTAGGCCGATGGCGAACTTATTCAGGAGCAGCGGGCCGGAGAGTGTTATAATTGTGGATGCTACCATGACGTACTATGAATGTCTATCTTGAAGGGAACTATGGTTGTGTTACAGGAGCTGGAGAAATTAAGAATACGGAGGACAAGCGAGGACGCCTTGAAATAGTTGAGTGACAAGTGAGGCTGAATAACCTCAGCAAGTAGTTGGTGATCTTTACAGCATTAAGTGGATTTTATCGAACGCCACTCATGGTCTAGCCTCACCGGCGAAGCTGTGTGTAAGAACAACGCCCAAGGCATTTTTCAATTGAGCAGCTGATGCTAAGTCGGTAGGCTGAACTGCTTATTCTATTAAATCTCTTATCTTGAATCTGGTGATCGGCATCGCCATACGAGGGTCCCTTATGTGACCCGGTTTAACGTGGGACCTTGATAAACGCGGGGAAGCCTCAGGACATTCATCCTAAGCGATCGAAAGATTTAGCTAAATTTAGGCAAATTTCAGTACATCTTTAGACCAGTCCTGCCTCGCCAGCACGTACAAGGTTAGACCTACGGATACGCTTATCTGCCGTCCGATCACTAGCATAGTTTTCCGCGGTTGCGCGGGGAACATGCAAACCTACTTGTCCTGTTTCCCGAGACGGGATAAAGTTGCCGAATGCCGATTGATAAAGAGGACCGAGAAACTGATGGAATTGGAACACAGCACTGCACTTTCTTATAGTAGATTCACAGAATGACATCCACACATCCATACCAGCTGCTACCTATCGATGAGAGAGTCAAACGAGTTTTGGCTACAACACCTCTTATAGATGGCCACAATGATTTGCCTCAACAGCCCAGAGCTTGTTTCCATGGAAAAATATACAATAATGAGAAATTCAACCTGGAAAAGGGTTTCCAGCGTGGAATGACTGATATCCCTCGTCTGAAGCAAGGTGCCCACAAACATTTGCCTTCATCCCCAACCGGATGCTGACACTCTTTCAGGTGCTGTGGGCGGGCAGTTCTGGTCTGTCTGTGTTCCATGTCTCAGATCAGCAGAGAACTTCACTACCCCAGAATACTCAGACATGGCTCGAGATGCAATTGAACAGATCGATCTTACTCTGCGACTGGTTGAATCTTATCCAGAGACATTCCAGCTGATTAATGGCCCTAAGGAAGTCAAAGATGTTTACGCTAGTGGTAAGATTGCTTGTTCTATTGGCATTGAGGGGCTGCACATGGCAGGCAACAGCATCGGTATCATTAGAGCTTTCTACAGGCTTGGGGTGAGATATGTAAGTAAAAAAGACCCCGCTTGCTTTAGACATCATACTGATTTGGGGAGTGCACTCTAACTCATGTGTGCAACAATGCCTTCGCAGATAGCTCCACTTCAAAGGTCGGACCGGTTCATGGTGGCCTGTCTGACCTAGGAAGGGCTGCTGTCAAAGAGATGAACAGGCTTGGTGCGCAACTATCACCCCTTCTCGTGGCCCAGCTAATAGATTTAGGCATGATTGTTGATCTCTCTCATGTCTCCGAGGACTGTGCCAGCCAAGTTCTCGACCTCACACGAGCCCCCGTCATGTTCTCTCACTCCAATATGAAAGGAGTATTTGACTGCCCCCGTAACGTTCCTGATCATATCCTCGATAAAGTACCCGCCAATGGCGGTATTGTAATGGTTACCTTTGTCCCAGAGCATGTCACAACGCGCCGACGAGATGCGAAGATGGAAATGGTCATCGACCATCTATTTTACATCGCTAATCGCATCGGCTGGGATCACGTTGGCCTTGGATCCGATTTCGACGGGATCGCTAGTGTCATCCCGGGTCTTGAAGACGTGACATGCTATCCTCATCTTCTGAAGGCTATTCTTGATCGTGGGGCGACGGAAGAGCAGTTGTCAAAGGTTATTGGCGAGAACATTCTTCGAGTTTGGGGAGGGGTCGAGAAAGTGAGAGATCAGATGAAGGCTGAGGGAGTGCTTCCAGTGGAGGATGTGTTTAAGGATCGGAAGTGGTGGAGATACGATGGATATTACCAGATGGAAGATCCTGACCCTGAGGATAAGCTTGGACTTGACTGGTATGGAGTACCTCCGCCAGATGAGGGTCTATACCTCGAGGAGTAGGGAAGCGTGAGGAATACAAGATCTCACCCGGGTTTGAAAGATTGCAGCTTTGTTTGGTCACAGGAGTGCCTCAGCGCAAGAAAATACAACACTTTAGAAGAGGGTCCTCAAATAAACTTAACAAAGAGTCCCCTAAATTCAGGCTAAGGTACCTAAGTACCTAAGTATTTTATTACTTTAGGATTAGGGTCTTGGGTTTTCATCCCTCTCCTAAGGGTGGTAGCAGAATTGGAAAATAGAAATCAAGTGAAAGTTGTTTAATGTGAGTGAAAGTGACGAGCCACTATCAACGAGAGAACCTATCTCATAGACCTTTAATCATACAGAACCGCACATTCATGGTATATAATGAAAGCTAAAACAGAGAACGACACTAAATCGCAGGCTCTACTGTCGTGGCTCAATAGGAGCCTCAAGCCTCCTGGACTCATCCTTCGGTTGGAAGACACCCTTGTCAGCCCCCATGCTATGGCCATCAGCGCTAGCACTGTGGTGGGCAGCATCAATATCAGGGTGGCCACCCTCAAGTCCACCGTTGTCGACGATAGGGCGGTTGTCAATAGTCATCTGAGGAGCAACATCATACTTTCCATCACCGCGATCAAGACGGTGAGATGGGATAAGAATGTTGAGGAAGCGAGGAGCAAGGAATGCACCGATGATGAAGATGACAACCATGTGCATGAGAACGAAGCTGTAGATGAAAGGAGGATCGTCGGAGTAGTTGTTGAGGAACTTGGGATAGGCAAAGGAGAACACAAGAGCCACGGCTGGACCTGTGATATATTTCAAACAAATAGGCCATACCCAGTGGATCTTCCAATTTGATTTGCCCCCGAGGATCGCGTTGTTGAGATCGCGACGGATTTGGTTGCCCTGGTGTGAAGTTAGAGGTTGACTAGGATACTAAGACGGGGGGGATACGTACCGAGTAAAAGGCCGCGTACCAGAAACGGCTGAGAATAGCATTGTTTCCCCAGAATCGGGGAGCAGGGATCGATGGGGTCTTGCCAAAGAAGGCAGTGAAGAGGGAGCAGCCGATGAAGATACCAAAGCCAACGCCCGCTCCAGCGGGGGCGCTTACGAGGTGGCCAATGAGAAGACCAAGGAACAGAGACAAAACATAGCCGCCATTGTAAACGAAGTAACTGATGAAACCAATCTGATCAACGGGATCCTTCCACCGGTACAGCGTGCAGGCCATATACGTCTCTGACCAGACAGTGATGAAAAGAGCAATATCGTTGACAAAGGCATCAACCGCATCGAGGACACTGAATCCAAACTCACTGCTGTAGATGAGTGAAGTCAGAGCACCAAGGATGATGACGGAGGTAGAGATGATCCAGCGAGGAATGCGTTGGCCCATGTTGGTATCACAGAGGAGAGTGACAAGAACCTCGGCGAGGGCAAACACACAGGTAAGCCCAAGAAGGACCAGGGTGATAAAGAAGAGAGCAGAGAAAAAGTTAGATCCAGGCATCTCGGCCAAGGCTTGAGGGTAGTAGAAGAAGCCAGAGCTGAAGGTAGACAGAGGGTCGACATCACCGGGATTGATGCCGAGGTAGCCTACAACGCCCATGACAGCCAAAGCTGAGATGATCTCGATGGCAGAGTTGCTGAGAGCAATGATGAAGGCATCTTGAACAGCGTTGGCGAACTTGTTGTTGTAAGAGGCGTATGAGGTGAAGTAGCCGAAACCAACACCAATGGAGAAGAACATCTGTCCGAAGGCATCCTGCCATACGCGAGGACCTTCAAGAGACTCGCTTCGCCATGTGCCAACATAGAGTCTGAAGCCATCAGAGGCGTTGGGAAGGGAGAGGGAGCGGATGGCGAGAATGCCAATCATGATAAGAGGAAGGGCCATGGTGATGTAGATGACACGGCCGGTGAGACCGACACCCTTGAAGGTACACATCCACACGACGAACCAGATCATGATACACCAACCGAAGGTCTCGCCGACGATGCCACGGCCGGGATAATGCTTTAGACCACCACCGTCATCAGCACCACCCGTAGCAGGGATATTGCGGACAACTCTATCGTTGAAGAAGTCTGTAGTATCCTCTCCAGCCCAAGGCAGCGGACTCTGGAACGACATCCTGAAATAAGTCATAGCCCACGCCAGAATCGGAACATAGTATCCAACGACACTAAAGCCATTGAACACCATACTCAGTCCAATACCCTTGGCGCGATGGTTCACATTGTTCCAGGCAATAACACAGCCGCCGCGATAGGCCTGACCGAGGGTGATCTCGAGGATGAGGATGGGAATACCGATGAGGAAGAGCGCGACGGCGTAGGGGATGAAGAACTGCAGACCATAGTTGTTGAAGACGACAGAAGGGAAGCGCAGCAGGTTTCCCAGACCGACGGCACCACCCATGGCGCAGAGGACGAATTGCGAGCGCGAGTTGAAGTTATCGCGACCGTCGTCGTCCTTTGCTGAATCTGGTGCAAGCATGAGAAAGATTCTCTTGGCCATGCCTGGCTTCTGGCCCTTTTCGGCGACAGCCATGATGAGCGATTCTCAACAACGAAACTATTCACTAAGAAACGTATGAGAAAATGAGGTATAAGTGAGAAGAACGAAGCTGATCGGCCTCTCCACAAGGTGGATCGCGTCCCCTCGATATATACCCCAGAAATGCCCAGTCTCAATATCTCGCCGAGACGCGTACGATTAATGACACGCTCATAATTGGATTTGCCCGGGGCAGCCAAGACATCTCAGCTTGTTTGCTTCAGACCAATTGCCCTCGATCTTGGCGGCGGCGAACCACTTTATATAACCGCCAAGCAAGCGCATCTCCAATCCGCAGCGCGTGCCAATGCTATACCCCATCTCGTGATAATCCCGCCAAGCGACATAACAGGAAGGCCAGAAAGAACCAACATTCCACGCCTCACGTGCCAGAGCCCAAGGATCAACGGACTCGCCAAGGAAATGCCAATGCTGTTATCTGGGGTAGTGCTTATCGACTGACTCTGCATTCAGCAGGTGCTTTTGTCAGTGTCAACAATAGCGCCTTGGTTTTGTGAATGTAGCGTCTTGGGGTTATTTCCGTTTCCCCGTCTGCCGTTGGTATCCGGTTCTAAACAGTCGCCTCCTTTCTTGGGTAGATAGGTCTTGGGTTTTGGAGATTCAGGCGAAGTTGGGGTTTTGGATTAAGGTGTCTTGGCTGTTTCTTGGCTGATAGCAAACACAGATAAGCTGCCCGCTTATGCTTAAAAATGGATTACGACATGTCGGGGCTAAGAGTCACTGCCAAGATGTTAATCAGATAGAGTCCATCGGTTGAACGCGGCCAAATTGATCACTCACCAAATCATTAGTAGCTTTGGCGGCGATGGACAGGAAGATTTGTTCCTGATGATTTGATGCTCATCGTATTGTGACCCTAGATCACTTTTCTGGAAGGGCAGGTCGGTTGGCCGATGGAGTGAGCAGTCATGTTACGCCAAGTATATTCCCTTGGCACGACCAGGGAGACGTGACACTGATGTAACGCCGTGTATGAGTAAGACAGAAACGTAAACGGAAACGAACATTAAAAAAGAAGTGGAAAAAATGTTGCCCGATAATTCAGGTCCTGCATTGTTGGAATGCGCGAGGTTAGAGGCTAAGCTTTCAGCCTTGCGGAGAACACGTCAAGTTTCAATACATGCGAGCCGATGCTTGTTCATGCTCACGTGGATTCTTAGGTAGTGTGACTATGTAAGAATGGAGGACTCTAGATTTATGCAGAGCGCCAACTATTAATTCTAAAAGTTCGTCTATTTTCTATGCCTCTAGAGCGACAACCTTGTAATTATATATCCCTTCCAAGAGACGGCTTTAGAGCGTGAATACATGTATACCATTGTCGTAAATGTTGCTTGGAAATATCAAGAGAGGAGAGAACGAATGAATAAGAGTGTAGATATTGATTCTAGATGTTGAAACATCCTAAAATCACCAGAACCCAGGGATCTGGTTGACATAGGTCAAGGTAGCCATGTCGCTCTTCGCGGATGAACCCCCAGGTTTGGGAGGGTCGGGAGGCCTAGGACCATTTATAGCCTCCAAAACAGCAGCAAATATTCCACAGCTTATCATGATGTTTTCATACGTCACTAGCAACAGTCAGCTACATAACGTTCCTCATGTTCCGCCAGACCTACCTTCATTTCTCTTGAAGTGGCTTACCACCCGGTCATACAACCCCGAGGATTGTTTTTCATGCTTTTCATCGCCAGAACTTTGTCTGCGTGGCGAATAATTACGCTGCGTCTGTTGGAATCTGTATGTGGGCGGCATTCCGTTCTGATGGAGTCGGTGGGCTTGTTGCCTTAGCGGAATCGCATATGGAGCTTTGCTCAACAGGCAAGGCATTATCATCGATATCATCGTTGGTAGTGATGCGCAGCTCGTGTACGTAGTTGAAAAGGTATATGACCAGAGGCGATGTGAGGCAGAGGCCGATCTGCGATTGAGTGGCAGAAAACATCTTGTTGCTCGGGAGGAAGATTGGAGGCGCCATCTTATATGTAAGGGATCAACGAGTCATAGTCAAGGTTTTATTTTACCAACTTTATACTAAAGCGATTGGTCCAGCATTTTAAAATAATATCCAAGCTTTGAGCCAGATGTGTCATCTGCATTTAGACTTGTGGCTCAGAGCTTAAATCAGCACAGAGAACCTAGCCACAACATAAGAAGTTGGCCTCAGGAGAAAAGGCAACAAGAGTCTGAGTTTACAAACTTTCTGTCTGGTGACTCTGTTAAAGTCAAAATTGACAGCAGGAAGTCTACGAAAGCCGGCGTGGGCCAACCTGGTTTGCAACTCGATAGATGGACTCTCTCAGATACATGACAGTGATCAAACAGACTACTCACATCCCCTGCGCGATGATATTCATGCCAAGACTAGCTTGATAACTACAGCTTCATCTGCGTACTCCAATGACAAGTATATCGCATGAATCTTATTACATCCTTTGTATTATCTACACGCTGAAGCTCATGGCATGCCTCACCCATGATTGACGAGTCACTTTCCCAAGATCTAGATAATATCCCAGCGCCTAGCCTAATACGAATAATAATACGGAAATAAGGGCCTAGTACCCCATTTATACTTCAGCCAATGCACGGCGGGCTGTGAAATCAACCCGTGACCGAAACTCCGCTCCGCAAGTTCAGCTCCGCCCGCAGCCTTGCACATATAAATTACCTCGTATGCACATTATTCCAACGTAACAACTTTGTGGATCATTATTCAGCTTTTTCATCATGGGTAAAATCGCTGTCGCCGGTGGCTCGTCCGGTTTGGGCCGGACTACGGTCGATGCCCTCAATGCGGCAAAGACTCACGACTACGTCGTCCTATCGCGCAAGGCTACTGGTCCAGAGACCCGGGCTGTCGACTACTCTGATATCGACGCTTTAACTTCACTTCTTGAGTCTGAGCAGGTCGACACAGTTATATCCATGCTTCCGATCGATAACGATGAGAGCGGACAAGCTCAGATGAATCTCATCGAAGCGGCTGAGAAGTCAACCAGTACTAAGCGATTCTTGCCGAGTGAGTTTGGAATGGTTTACAAAAGAGAGTGAGTGGCTATGCCTATTGATACTATATGAAATTGTTAACGGACTATAAGTAACATCGCCCACGTCCCTTCTTACCAATGGAAGCTCAAGGCAGTAGACGCCCTTGAAAAGACCAACCTCGAGTTCTCGCTGGTCTCAATCGGTCTATTCCTAGATTACTGGGCCGCGCCACGCATACCCACGCACATACGTGCGGCAAACATAATTATCGACCCCGAAAATAACGCAGCAGTGATACCCGGAGACGGAAACACTCCTGTCGTCATCACCCACTCTACAGACGCAGCAAAAATTATACCGTCGCTCTTCTCGATATTCCGAATTGGAAGCGCAGATATGCTATCGTCGCAAATCGCATGACTCTCAATGAAGCGGTAAAGCTGGCTGAGGAGGTTAAAGGCGTCAAGTTTGACGTTAAATATTTCTCTGTGGAGCAGATGAAGAGTGATGAGAATGATTTGACTCCGAGCATGAAGAAGGCGGTGCCGCAGGAGATGCATGGCGGTATGAAGACCATGCTGACTTTATCGGGAATCGGTATGGCTACGGGATCGAATGACATTCAGGGGATTGATGATCTGGTGGTCGAATTTCCAGGTATCAAACCTGTTACTGTTCGAGATGTTTGGGAAGCGTGGAAATAAAGTCAAAGAATAGCGGCAATGTATTTTAGAAATGATAAGGCAACTAGCTTGCAATAGAGATGTCATCATCCAAGAGCTAAAACCCCCATTGGCGACACCAGTTCCTCATCAGCTCCGGGGTGATCGGCCCAAGCTCTCTCATCGTCGGACTATGGCTCTTGGTCCTCTCCATCTCATACTTAACCGGCTGAACCTCATCTCCGACCACAAACATTCCACGATACGTATCCAAAAGCTTGACGCCAGGGTTCTTATCAAAGTCCACGTTCTCTTCCTTGGCACTGGCCTCCAGTCTCTCAACCCATTCTTCAGCACTAACCAACTTCATCTTGTTACCATAAAAGTCTTTCACCGCGGAAGCAATGTCGGACCAACTGGTCGAGGCAGGATTGACGCCGTGGAAGTAGCCAGAAATTTCTGAGATAGACTTCTGAACCGTGATGCCTGAAACGTCGAGAATAAGGCCTGAGATGTCCTCGATAGGAGTCCAAGCAATCTCCTGTTGCCCGCTGAGATGGTCAGGTAGGACTCCAAGATAAACTGAGCTTGCGATCATGCTTGGAATCATCTCCTGACGGTTCCACAGACCCTTCTCTCCCCTTGACCCCGCAATCTGTCCAACTCTCACCGAAACTGTGGGGATACTAGACTCCTCCGCAGCTGCATCAAGTATGAAACTCGCAGCAAGTTTGGATCGTCCGTATGCCATGATAGGCAAGGTCAGGTCATGTAGCGCCTTCTCAGGAACAGCTTCGGGCGAGGACCATCTATCGACCGTTCCGATACTCGAGATGAAGATGATAGGTACGTTCTTTGAAGCTGCAGAAGAGAAGTCGACGAGATGGCGTACGCCTCGAACGTGACTCTCAAACGAAGTCATGGTGAACTTGAAGTTCACGGGCCAAGCGTTGTGAATGACGCGGTCGACATCTGCAAGAAGAGAGTCATACTTGGACTGACCCAAGCCGAGGTCGGGAAGTGATAGATCGGCGTGTAGAAACTCCACTTTGGAGAAATCTGTTGTCAAGCCACGGAATTCGTTGACAGAGGGCTGTCGAGATAAACCACCATCCTCACTCCTGTTGAGAGCGATGACTTTCTTGACAGATGACAAACGACAAAGTTGATCAAGCATGTAAGCTCCCAAAGAACCAGTTGTACCCGTGACGATGACAGTTTGGCCATCATCAAGGGGGGCCTGTTTTCCAGTCTTAGGCGGTGGGAGGTTCTTGGTATACTTCGAGACCTGTGCCTTGATCTGATTTATCTCTTGCGTCTCTTCGTCGTCCTCACTGGCTCCACTTCGCAAGGACTGGATATACTCAGCCAGCTTTTTTGCCGTAGGGTTGCGGTAGATGACACGTGGTGCGAGTGTTGAAGTGTCAATACCAACTTTATGCAAAGCACCCCGCAACAGGTTCGTCGCTGTCATCACTTGCAAAGAGTCAACACCGACTGAGAAGAAGTCTGTATCCGGTTCGAGCTTCTCGACTCCAAGCTTGGTAACGAAGAGACTGATGATAGATTCTGTCAAAGCGTCGTCGTTACTCAAGTCAAGGGTGATAGATGGGCCATCTCCGAGCATCTCAGCCTTCTCGTATAAATCCGAAATAAAGTCGGCGTACAGTTTGACAGTCTTACCACGCTGCACAGTGCCCTTATCAGCGCGAGCAAATGGTAAACCAGGGTTGGCGAAAGCGATAAAATTCGCGGCAATTCGTCCATGAGCAACGGTCTCACCATTGGCCTTCTCGATTACCGGCCAGATTTTGTCGAGTAAAGCTTTGGCCTCAGCTTCATCTCTCGGCTGCGCTTCTGCGATGGGCTCAATGATGAGAGCTGCCTGAAACATTCTCTGGCCAACTACAAGGGCTGACTTGACAAGAGGATGGTCCGTAACAATACCTTCAATGGTAAGAGGGTTCAGTTTCTCGCCGTTGGAGAAGACGATGATATCGTCAGCCCGACCTTTGTAAAGCCAGTGATTCTTGAGCGTTGGGTGGGGTTCAAAGATGTCGTTGGTACGCCATTCGGATAGTTCAGGGAAATTGTAGAAACAACCTTGGCTTCCAGGATCCGATGCCTTGCGACGGACTACAAGCTCATACTCATTGGAGTCATGACGTTGCCAATCAATGCCCATTAGTTCATCATTAAAGATGAAGTATCGCCACAGCTTGGGGTCTTGGGGACTGTAAGGTGCCAGAGGGAACAGTCTTATTTCGTCAGTCTCCGCGCAAATTGTGATTGAGGAAGATACTTACTCCGTTGATGAAATGACGTTCCTCAAGACGACACCCCTATCTGCCAGCATATTGCCAGCCTCGGTTGAAAGACTCCCTATTACAAAAGTTAATAATACACAAAAGTAGTAGAGATTTTATTCATTTACCTCCGCCAGTAATAAGGAGTTTGAGCTTGGCCAGAGCCTCCATACCCTCCTCAGAAGCTGCCAACTCGTCGATAACAGAAGGCGGCAGCATTGCACCATCAGCACCACTATGATTCAAGTACTCCATGGCTGTATCAGCATTCAAAGGCTGGTTGGGAAACGGCATAACTGCAGAGAGACCAGTGTATATGAAGGACAGAGGGAGATAGGTTCCTGCAGCATGATACATGGGCATACCCATGAAGATCTTGCTCGCCCGTTCTGTCCATTCATTGAAAGGATATGGAGAACCATGAAACTTGGGCAGAGCAAGATATTCTTCAAAGGCGTACAAGATACCCTGTTTCAAGAAGACTGGCTTGGGGACTCCGGTGGAACCACTGGTGTGAAGCACAACAAGGGGGTCCCAACGCGCCTGTTCCATAGTTCTGCTGTAGGGAAACGGACTGGGAGTCACCGACAGGAGATGATCAATACTCTCTATCATGGCAACTTCCATTGTTCGTTGATCGAGGCAGGGCTGCATAACCGACCTGAACGACTCGGTTGTGTAAAGGTATCGACAATTCGTAGCTTCGAGAAGGGAGAGCTGAACGGCGGGGGTGTTTCGCGGAGAGATGAAAAGGGCCTTGCAGCCTGTTTTTACACAAGCCAGGAGAATGGCCGTGTATCGAAAGTCGTTGGGGCCGATAAATGCCACGGTCGGAACCTTGTCGTCTGAGGATTTGGTAACGGTTTTGGAGATATCATGGGCGAGGTAGTCGACGGCGTTTGCGAGTTGATGGTGAGTTACTGGCTTCCAACCATCACGAGTGTCAGATGATGATGGAGTATAAGCAAAAGCTCGATCAGGGTCGTTTGTGGCAATGTCGTGAATAAGGTCGATCAAGACATGATGTTTGACGTTCGACTCATTGTTGACAGGGCCTTTCTTGATGGCATTATCGGCTTGGTTTGATGCACCGCCTGAAACGGGGGCGTCGTAACGTTCGATATCAGCTCGCATAGCCACGTTCAATAATATTATAAGGATAACAAAAAAGAGTTGATAGTAATTGTGTGAGCGTATGTTTGCCTGATGTTCTTTTTGGAGAGTGATTTCTCACATCTCTCGACGGCATAACGTCTGGATATAAATATCGGAGGAATATTTCTCGTACGGATATACATCTACAATAGCCTCAATACCGCTCCTTAGCGTATCGGGCCGTGGATGGTGGCTAAAATGGGGGCATACAACTCGCGCGGATTTTCCACGGACGGCATTGCTGCCACACGGAAATTGGGGATCTGCATTTAGCCCACTGAGTGCCGACTCAGCCGTGCAAGGGTCACTATTTAGTCCATTTTCTCCGAGAATTGTACGAGAAAGGCTGTACACCGATAAATATGAGTTTCGTATATGCCTCAGCGAGTTAACGAAATCCGTTAACCGCATTATTCCCGCTGTGTTTCGTCACTAAATACGTACTTCTGATCTATATTAGTCCATCAAACGGGTGGAAGCTCCATAATTCCCACTTATTGTGTCATTCTCGATGTGTTCTTAGTCAGGTCAGTTTCCTTGAATTTCATCTCGCTCGGACCCTTCTCCGTGTAGATCTTCAGCACCGAATCGGGGTATCGGTGCTGTACAACAGCCGAGATGGAGACAGTCCGTCGCATCGGTATTCACAAGAGCCGACTGAAAGGGGAGAGTGTAGATCATCACATCGTCGCCTCCATTTGAAGACATAGAAACGAATAAGTGGGTGTCGTGACCCACTTCATGTTATCGGCATCGAAATGACAAGTCACCGGCATTTGCTTTGGCTAAATGATAAGTCTCACATGTATAGTATAGTAGTAATAAGTGCACTTGACATGTTACGCTTGAAGTAATCGTCGGTTTGAATGGTAAGTAGTATTGGCTACGGGAATAAGATGTTACATCGAACTGTATCTAGAGTTTAACTCTATTTTCTGAACTTTGATATATTAAAACTGCCTCAAAAGAAAAGTCGCATTTAGATAAGGACATAGAAACCCGCACAAAATTCAGTGTGAATCTCCGTTTAGCGCCGCACTTTGCACTTTTGCCAGCTTTTCAACCCTCACGTCCAATCAGGGATCATTGGTTGTTGGTGTAACCCGATATGAGGCTTGGGGCTGAAAAATGGGCATTCAAAAGCCCAATCATTTGAAGCATTTATTTATTTATAGAATCGTGGATTGAAACAGAGAAATTCTCATTGAACTATTTCAATTGTCGTTCCGCCTTATCTTTCCGTATTCAATCTTGTCTCTGCTTAACTTCTGTACCTATACTGCTCGAGCACCAATAACCGGCCTAGGCATATTCAAGCGGAATCCTCTGAGGATGGACTGTTCTCCATCAAGGCTAGAAGTGCTTGTTTCTAATGAAGAGGTCGAATTTGACGCTGACATCGCTGGACCAGGAGTAAGTCGATCGCCAATCATTCAGCACATGCGCCAACTAACGGCGACCAGGTACTAGCTGCTTTCCTTATCACGTCGTTGATAGCATTAGCTACTCTGATTCTAGCCTTTCTTACAATCTCAGTACCTGCGAGGCTTCTAAACTCCGGAGACGCCGTGATCGCTTCTGGGGCGCGTCGTACTTACCACCGATTGAGGGCTAAGTTCCCTAAGACTAAACGCACCAAGGTTGTCCAAAGCAGAAGCGAGCGGACTCATGCCTTCATGGCCTTCATGATTGCTATAAGCGACCAGATACTTGTCTCTCAGGCCTCCATTCTAATCGCAGCTCTCATTATTCACGACGAAATCACCATTTATTCCAGCAACATTGTGATCGCTCTAGGTTGTCTCGCGTCGACAGTTCATTTGGGGAGTTTTCCATTCTATATGGACCGTATTAAAGACCATAGCACCGCCAAGCTTATTAGGGTCCTTGCTATGATCACCGGCTCGGGGATGCTTGTCTTCCTGCTCGTTGTCCAACTATCGTACACCTGGGATATGGAGACCCACGTCTACTTTACTTGCACGTTTCAGGACTATCGGATGAATGACGACATGGGAGGGGCAGATTACATCAGTATCATCGAGCAGATGTTTGTTCCATTAACAGTGCTTTATGGCACGTATGAGATTGTTCAGCTTCTGCATCACAATGAGCCAGCAGATGACAAGTCAAAGGAACCTGGCTCCGGGGGTCTGTCCCCTATTACACGACGGAATCGATCAAACCTCGATGATCAGCAGTTCCCAGACAATGGGGGTATTGAACTTCAAAGGCTTTCCAGATTAGAAGACCAAACTAATCCAGAGAACCGTCGGCGGCCTAGCGATATGGAAGTTGAAAGCCAGGCGATTGTCTCCATTTTGCAGCTAATCTCGGGTAGCAACATAGAGATGGCGACAAACAACGAGACTAACTATCAACATCAACGATCCATTCTATGGAAGCCGAGGGGCGCAAAGATCAAATTCAAAGAGCTATCGAAGGAGATCAAAGAGTCCAACCGAGAGCAGCTCTTGAACAAGTGGCTGAAGCTAAAAGCTCTCACGATCTTAACCTCGAAACCGGTATCGCCGAGAAAGCTTAGACTCATTGTCACATTGATACCTGAAGCATGGGCATTCCACCAGTGTCGGGGGTCCTTCGCCTGGAGATTATTCTGGCTTTGGTCAGGCAATGTCTACGGGATTGTAACCATTTTTACCTCGCGCGCTGTGACAACAGGCATGTCAGGCAATCCCAACAAGATGGGATTCGGCCAGGTTGTGCCTCTAACTCTGCTGGCTCTCCCGATATTTGCAGCTTTGGAAGCCCACGCCGGTAATGTTTACTCTTCGCTCTATCTCTGGGCACTCTCTAATAAAAGGGTCTAGACTATAAGCAGAAACTCAAGTCAATTGAGAAAGCTCACCTTGATCAGGCGAATCTCGAAATACCTGTTACTGGGAGCGCGCGGCCTCAACCGAGAAGTCAATATCTTGCGCAGAGACAAAATCTGCCCCAGGAGACAGACATCGCACGTATAAGGATCGTACAAGACGTCCTCAAAAAGCGTGCTAAAGATATTGGATACCCGGAGCTTTATAATTGGGTGATAGGAGACAATTTGACCAGCGCACCGAGTCTCCAAAAGGGAGTTGCGGTTCATACCGCAGTCATGTTTACCATTGCAACTTTACTCGGATTTTCGATGGCCTATGGCATAGCAAACATCAATATTACATTGATTGTATTTCTGTTTGTTCTTGCCGCTCGTAGGCTCATAGGTCTCAGTTTGGTTGGATTGGATATGAGATCATGCCCCATGATCCTCGACCATCTTGGTTGCATTGGTCATTTAACTGTACAACAATCTGGAAGCCAGGGTGAAAGTATGGCAGCAGCGTAGGCGGCTGGAGACACTGGAGAGGATTTGGGGGACCAGGGGAGACAAGAAGAAGCGTGAGCAGGAGTTCTCTTTAGCTCAACTTCACTTTTACATTACTCCTTTTACGCCAATTTACTTAATTAACATGACTCTTATCAAGACCTTTAGTAGTATTGAGTGCTGTATACTAATGTATACCTGATATTTGAATCTTTGTATAGTAAGTTGTTTGCTAAATTGTATAAGGAGTTCTGGGAATTCAGTCCTCCTCATCGGCACCCACCAAAATCCAAGTGCCCTTGTTTCCGTTCTTGTCTGCTGCCTGAACTAGCATAGAGCCGTCTGCTCCTCCTGCCTTTTATCAATACAAGAAATATCGAAGCGATGGGATCACTCACCAGTGATAGTGACTTGAGCACCGTCAGGAAAGACAACGCCCTGGCCGACCGAGTAGGTGGTCGGTGCTGGTGGGGGTACCTTGTAGGTGACGACCGCTTTTTTGGAGTCGCCAGAGTATTGCTTCTCGCTGAACTTGCTGTTGTTAGGCAGCTCTTCGCCCTCGTCGGTGAGGAATAGATTGATCGACTTGACTGTTGGGTCACAGCTGACTCTAATGTAGTTGTTGGTGAATGTAATAGTCGCCATCTTGGCCCAAGTTCAGACAGTAAAGATATAAGATAATAGATGAGGATGGATGAAGAGATGATGAGTAGGGAACTATGCTGAAATATTGATGGGCAGGTTGTGATATTTATACCTAAATTCCTAGCCAGACTTTCCTGCGGTTGTTGCTGTGAATTGGCGATGAGGTTCAATGTCACGCTGGCCCTGGCAAATTTCCTTGGTCACACGCCTGATTTGACGAACCATACCACTGTCTGCAGGAAGGTGTGCGTCAAAATACCCAATGTGGCATACTAAGCATATAGAGCTCTTCCATTTTCATCCATCCCAATGATACCCGTAGATAATTGGGCAGAATATGTGATCTTTTCTGTCTCGTACTCCCACGTGTATAGCCATAAATGATGTCTAGGTCGTGGAATAGTCTCGACAACGGATTAATTAGTTGACGCCCCTCCAGTCTTAGCCTGTTCATTCTCTGCAAACCCTATGTCGGTTCCCTGTCGAGTGCTTGCTATCATAACGTGGCGCTGAGTCTGTAGAGCACCGTTTGCCGGATCATCGCGATCCGAACCGCATTACTCCATCTTTGGGTGGCCTGATTGGCTTGACTTGAGGGTCTAAAAGCCTTCACATGCTCTGAATACAAGCGGAGAGCTGTAACTTAGCCTTCCAGCGCTTAGCAGTACCTGCAATTCTTCTCTTTGGCTAGTGTTGGCTTACAGGCCAGAGGTCCATAGAATATGCTGGAATGAAGCACAGCTGAGATCGGGACATCGAACGGTGTCTCACTTACAATAAGTTCTCTATAGTGATCTAAGCCAATCACATATGCATGCTTAGTTACACAAGGGCTATGTGCATATGGTCTAGATGGAATGTTTGCATCGGGTCTAGATGGGATATGCGGCATTCATATTTGTGGCTTTTGGTTCTGTTCACCCTCCGGCGCACAGGATGTCGCAATGCATCAAGTATCTACAGCTTATCCATTATTCAGGAGTGACTTGAGACGCTGCATTGAAAAAGTTACGGGGGCACAGGAGGCATCAATCCTTTCCTTTTAGAAGCTCTTGAGATGCTTGTTCTATCTACCTTGATGTCTCTCGTGTATCTCGTGTTTTTGTTCCACATATGGCAAAATCGAATAAGCCAGTCCCAGCGAATGAAATATCCGAACATGGCAATATCGGGTTGGAGGAGCATCCCACAACACGAAAGGGCCTTCCGAGGGTGTCACTATCAAGGGCAAAAGGGGTTCCCCGTGCATCAATTATACGCGGCTTGCTACGAAATACGAGGTGCTGCCACACGGCTCCAAACATGAGGGGTTATGAGTTCGATAGGTTAGTTCGGATGCGGGATATTAGCTAAATATTGGCACTAAAGAACTTACCCGCTTTGCGGCGATTGGTCGCAGTCGGATTAAGCTGCCTCTTGGCCGGCCCAAAAAGAGTAACTCGTTAGTATTGAGGCGTCACAGCGACAGCTGAAGCAATTCTGCCTTCCCGTCACGATGCTAGTGTGGCGACTTGGCCGCCCGCCCGATGATGATACCTGGTCGGCTAAAGCCCTGGCCGGGTATAACAGTCTAAGACTTCGTTCACAAACTCAACTAAGCGGTTGGTAACCGACGATTAGAAACACGCTGACCAGTTACAGTCTTCCATGTTGGTTTCACCACGTTATGAAGGCAGTTTTCCGTATATATGTATGGAGTCAAAACAATTTTGGTGGCGTGTTTGAGTTTACAATTGAACATTCACCACTCTTTTGAGCTCACATGCAAACACAAAGTATATGCGATCCTATCGACAGCCCAACTAGTATTGATTATGATATGCTGCCATAGAGGTTCCTCAATAGCTCAGGTCCGTCACGTCCCCAAATTCCGAGCTCAAGTATAGTTCAAGTTGCTGTGGATACCAATTGCTTATGTGATACTCTCTGTAGATTCACACGCCAGAATCAGTAGTGATGATACTAAAGCTCGAGGTGACGGCTCTTTTCGTTCTCCAGCTCCAACTCTTCTCCAAAACACTCGTCGTCAAAGAGGCACAGGCCCAGACAGCATCCAGAGCCACCGCAGTATTGACCAGGGCAATAGCCACCCTTGGCGAGAGCCCTCGCCTCTTCGAGAGTTGTCTTGGCAAGATCTCCCTGGAACGTTTTATTAGCAAAGACATTCTTCAAGATTTCAACACGCGGTATGTGAAGGTAGGGGATGGCTCACCCTGTAAGCCAGCAGATTCACGTCTCGAGTCTCAAATGAGACGAAGTTTCCGTAGTCCAGGCTGTCATCAATTTCCCTTTCGGAATCGGATAATTCGTCAAGAGTCGAGCTCTGGCAGACTTTGATCTTGTCAATGATCTTCTGCAGCTTTTCTGGTAGGCATGGAACACAGTTGCACAGCTATAATGTGGAAGATGATTTAGCCGATTGCTCATTGGGATTGGCTAGATGCGTGACATACCTCTTTCAGCTTGACAGGACACTTCAAGATGGGCGCTTTACACTTGCATGCACCGGCAGCTATGATACAGGGCATAGCCTTGATAATCGTCTTCGCACACTTCAAGCCACACCCACCTGCTGTGGGTGAATCCATATTTCCTTCGGATTCAATGCCAACTTTGATGAACTCATTTGCGAAGCGCGGGCCCACTGGTTTCCAATTAGAGTCCAAGTTATAAATGATACTTTTATATCCAAACTTACAAGCAGCGATCAGCCCCTCCTCGATATCTGCCGGAATCACGCCAGTTCTAGCTTCCGGAAGCAAGGGCACAAGATGACGTTCGTCTCGTCCCTTCCAGGCTGGCGCGTCAGGCTTCCCGTCGTCCAGAACCATTTGGTCCTGATGGCTACCAGCATTGGCGCTTTCTGCATTTGCATAGACGTTCACGTTGAGAACGGTCGCAAATGCCGACGAAGCGAGTACAAGGGAGGCAATGGGAATCTTGTAGAGCATTGTGTAGTATTTGTGTGTGGTCTGAGTAAAATCGGGAAAGAGTGTGAGTAGTTATAGAGAGGAAGAACAGTAAGTCAAGTGTTCGTAAGGATGTTAAGTCAAGTTGAGCGTTGCATGAATTCCAATGGGATGATGGCTTTCTCTATATGCATATTTGAACCCGAAATGCTTCGGTCACTCCAAGGTTTAATAGCGGCAACAGCAGTAGATGAGCTACATAGTATAGCAAAGAGTCTAAGACATATGGCTGGCTGAAACAATTATCCCCGTGTTAGTGGTCTATCCTTAAACGGATCGTCTGCGCTAGCATTATCAGTCTGGTCATGCGATTATGAAGTCATCGAGATGTGACGGCGAAACATTGCTATCGATAATGTGATTCGGCCGTATTATCACTATCATGGCGGTGCTTGTCAACAGAGCATACAGCCTACGCCTACTCCGTACTTCCCTGGGATAAAGAGAGATTAACTTGTGACTCAAGTTGGTCATTGCATAATGACCTGTTAATTGTCCCTGGCGCACGAAATAGCGTCTGGAACTATCGATTCTCTGCGCAAAGTTCTCGTATCATGTCTTGGCTTTCTCAAACAAAGACACGCGTCTACACAATTACAGAACCAGCTTTCAGCTGGCCAAAGGTGGCGGGCTATACCTTGTTCTCGGTCTTATGTGATTATCATTGTCAACTCCCTTCTGCCAGGCTTGTCTGATTGGAGACCAGTTGATATGCCAATCTAAGAATGTGATATTGGACGCGTCTCGCATAATTAGTGGCATTGTCTTGCTTTCGGCATTTGTGGGGTTTCTCAAATCTAGAAGTTCTCTCCGAGGTGGCTGGTGTGATATGGTATATCGGACAAATCAGTCCGGTCTAGAGTCTACTTGACGGCATTCTGAACGATTCACAATAACAGGATAAGTTTAAGTCTTGCTTGGAGCTGAAGAGGTGTGCTACCATGAACCTTCACATCCTGCATGTTGACAGAAACAGACGATATGTAGGGTTCCTGCCTGATAACCAGGGTATTAATTGGTCCAAGAAGTTTTGCAGCCCGTGCATTGCATGAACCCCAAGCCAAGTACAGATTTGTCAGCTGCAGGAAGCTTGGCACATCACTTATTATCAGACACCTACACCTGAGAATTGTTCTTTCAACTACCCAAGTAGACAATGCAACCAAAATCATGAGTAGAGATGCTTATCGGGAGACACTGACTTGATGGACAAAAGTCTCAGCGCCAATAGCTATAAAAGAACGGCTTCCGTATGGGTTAAAAAGCAAGTTCAGACTTACAATTCTTAATCTAAACTCAATACCACAAGCCCCACCGTTGAAAATGAACCCAGTTCCTCCACCAACAACCCTACATGATGCCAGAAGGCAAATTCGTATCAGGCATCTTGAACAATTGTCCCATGCCAACATCGCTTTGACTCCCCCCGAAGATGACGAGGAAACTTTGATATTGCCATCTTGCAAGATTGTTCGTGCGGAGTTGAAGAAGTGGTCGCAGAACCATATTAAGAGTATCGAGGAAGCTATCCTGAAAAGTAAGAGCACCTGCTGCGATTTATTTCTACTGTACAGCAAACTGAAAATTCTCGATAGATGTCCTGAGTGGCAAAGAGAATATCGACTGGAATTGCTGCTTCTTAGCTTTTATGGAGAGCATGACTGTCTATCTGAGGTTGGTAGAGCACCTATGAAACATTTTGGCCTCGCTAATGATGAATATCATGAATCTAGAGACTGGGATAAACTTCACGACGCAGTCCAGCTTTATAAAAGTGTCAAGGCCGGAACAAGTCCCAATGGCGATCTACATCAGGTTCATGATCTATACGAGCAATCAGTAGAGGGAATCAAAGAAGTCGTGAGTATATGATTCTACCGGAGATGTGGATATATGTCCTAACCTTGATGCACAGGCGGCGGTCTGGGGCATGGATTTTATGCAAATCTGCGGTAAGTCCACTCGGTTGATGTTTCTCAGTTATGATGATCAAACGCATGCGTACTTACAAACCGGAAGATCTCACTAAGGTAAAGGCTTTCTTCCACACGTTATTGCAGAACATATACTGAAAAAGGCGCATCAGGGTCACAACGATACGAACCCCAAATGGAACGGGCCTTTTTGTGGTGCTTTCTTCCCGAAAGACCATAAACAGGGCGCTCCTTATGTTGGTATCACATTCAAGGTTAGCTACACATCACCCCGAATCGGAAGAGTCTGCTACTAGAATATGTTTAGGGGACCGATCCGAAAAACATCAAAGACATCAATGTCGACTCCTCATTCGATCCAATTCAAGTAGACGCCAAACATCTTTTCGGGACTGTCGTGTCTGAAGGCGTGTACAATGCACTGTTTGGAACTTTTAACGACAAAGATAGCGTTTCACCATTCGGTGGGTCATGTTGTCCTCATATTGCTTCGTGTGTACTGAAAATCGTCTGTTTGATTGAAAGAACTTATTTTGAATGCGCTTGAAGACTTTGTACCAAAGCTCCATGTCGAAGATAACACTGAACCTCTTCTCCATGTTACAGTCTGTACTTTCCCCTTCGCAGATCTCCTATCATACTAAGATTTCTATCTCAGGGACATTCTCTCGGGGGATCTTACTCCAGCTTCTGCTTCGCTCAACTCATGATGCAAAATGCCAGTTTGCCTGCTGGGGCCCGACTCGGTGACCTCTACAACTTTGGAAGCCCCCGTGTCGGCCAGAAGGCCTGGTCTCAAGCCTTCTACGAAAACCTTGGCGGCAATTTCCCTGGCGGTGCCTGGAGAATTGTCAATGATAAGGATATCGTTCCCCAAGTCCCTTCGTTGCTCAAGTACAAGCCGAAAACGGGCCCATTCTACCACATCGACAACGGGATACAGATTTTTAAAGAAGCTGAACCTGCTCCAATCGAAACTGAGAGAAATGGCCCCGGAAACGTGGACATAGGGTTTACTCGATTTGGCTTTGTCAGAAGGTTAGCCACGCAGACGTATCACTGTAAGTTTTATCGCGACTTTGACCATCTAGCCAAGTCATCTACTAAATTAGATATCTAGATCCGCTCTCATACTATCACGCCATGGAGTATGCTCTTGCCAATCAGTAGCTAGATATTGCACTTTTGGCATAGAAGTGGAGAGAGGTAATGAGTTATATAAAGGTAAAGCTTCTTGTACTTAGATTTAACGCCTAATCTATCTTTTTGAATTGATTTAAAAGCCAAATGTCCCTATATCAATGTGTAAGATGCAGCTGGGGGGTCTAGGATAGTAAAAAACACAATAAGATGCTTATTTTCAGCATGATGTAGTATCAGATATCATACACTACGCCAAAAAAGAAACGCAATAACCTTAATCTAAACTCTCAATAGGCCACACAGCTGCTGCTTTGAGCATCTATCTATACATACTGAGCTCTTCCCTCCCAGAGCCAGTGTAGAAACAGTTTAGCCAATCTGATCTTGTTTAAAGCATAGTTGCCTTCAAGGTGTTGAGTCTTCTGGGAAGAATAGAAGAGAAGACTCATAACTGGAATTTTCCAACTTTCAAGGATAGCGCAACGAGTGCCAGCTGGTAAAAGGAAGTGGTTGCCTGTCTACAGCCCCTGTAATTAAGCTTCAGGCAGGGCGGGGTAGAATGATACCCCTGAATGTGAGTGACGCTGAGCACGGCCGTGCGCTTCGTCGGTTGTCTGTGGGTCGACAGCCAGACGGGTAGCCGGGACAAAGTGACTGGCTTCGCATTGCTTTAACATGAGATCTTCTCTGGTGTGTAAGAATGATACGTAGCAAGGAGACTCTGCCTACGCAGCTGGTAGGGAGCTTCGCCGCGTGGTAATCATGATAGCCGAGTCATGCACCGCTTTGAACAATGATTTACGCCAAGAGCAATGAGTGTGGTCTGTACCAGGTGGACAAATTACCAGGGTTGCTATGGTCTAGACTCTCTTACTTCAAGTCACTGGTATCAGGGCGTCCATCTGTCATATCTTGCAGTCACAGCCTGACTCGTCTGTGTGAAAGATGCAACTTCAATCACAGGCATCAAACTATGATCCACGCGAAAGGTGTAGCCAGTCAAAGTTTTAATAAATCCCTGCACCTGCAGTCAATAATTATCCCATCATCGACCAGTTCGCGATAATAGTAGGTAAGGATAAAACGCCATGCCATCTCAAGTTTCAAATCGTAGTTCGCTCCTAGGCTTACTGGGAACAAGCCCTGCTGCATCATCTTGCATATAATTGAGATATATCAATTGCTTGAAAGAATAAGACATACAGGAAACTACCTACAGTTATGTTTCTTCGTGTCGCCAAATGAAAACAGATATCTTCATGAAGTGACGGGGAGGCGGCAAGTGGGAGCCCCGGCAGCTGAAAATACGCCAATTCATCAAGGCCAGATCTTTGGCCGCGTAATGCTGTCAGATAACAACCGACGCGGAGCTGCGCAAACGTATATTATCAAGAATGTGGCTACCTGAGAATCCAAGAACACGCTTGATAATGCGAGAAGTTATACGAAGCTGCCCCGTTTAGCCACCTCTACTCCATAGAACCATGCAGACAGGTCAGTGCGCCGGCGGCAACAGGAGAGCTCTGAACTATCTGCCATCACATCACAAGCTAGTGTGCCCTTTCTGAGCTAATAAGCAACCTCCTTTCCGACGAACCGATCTTGGCTAAAAGTTTATGATGTTAGTGAAGTGCGGGTGGCTCGTTCCAACCAGCTCCCCTACTTCGGAGGGAAATACCATACCGAACTTGAGATCAACTATACCAACAAAGAGATCTGTTAAAGTACTTGTATTTGGGTAAAGATAAAGAGATATGAAGTATGCTAATAGATAAATGAAATCTTGATGATTATTGTATACATACAATAATACAGAAAGCAATTTATATTATATTATTATTTTTATGTAAATGGATCTGACCTAGGTACTCAAGCTTGGTGTTTTACTTCCATCCTTCTAGCCTACGTATGCTTTTTTCAATTGTGGTGATGATAAGAAATACAGTTTCACTATTTTAAAAAGTCATACCATGCTGGTCCGATACCTTTCGGTACGGGTTCGTGAGTGGAAATGTGATATCTGTGATAAAAATGACCATCTGCATGTGACGCTAGCTGTGAGTAGAAGCTCTGCGGAGGGAAGCCAAGGCTGCCGTGTCTCGGCTCATTCTCGCTCAGCTGCTATTGGCTCAGCCAGATCTGCCAGTACTTTGTAGGTGGCTAGCTAACTACATATAACATAGTGGTATTTGAGATGATGGGGATGGGGGGTGCACGAGCATGTATGGATGCTGATTGACTTATCGCAGGTAATGTGACTACACCCACCTCGCTCGGCGTGGAACGGTCAAAGGGTTTGCGAGAAGTTGAGACAGCCAACCTTGAAGACTAGCCAAAAACAGGCTTCTCCATATATATCATGCTCGGCAGGACCTCACAATCACAATAAGCTAGTCAAGTACTATGGCCATTCAGGTTCCTGCTGACCCATTGATCTTTAGGATTGTTGTGATCTGTGCCCAGAATGGCTCCTCTGACCGGACACAAGGCCTCCAGCGTGGATGATACCGTTGAATAAGGCGATAATTGCTCATTTTAGGATATTTCTAATAGCCTGTTCGTGGTGAACGTCTTTCGGGTTCCCTGGGGTAGTTGAGCGTCAAAAGCGTGGACTCCCCCGATCCGAAGGGCGCTGAACTTGACCCATCTTCCAAAACATGTGCAAGAGGGTCAGAAGGCGCCTACTTGCCTCTTCTTTTCGCCAAGAGTTACTGCGGTATACCACAGCGATAACAAGGCCGGTCTCTACACAACTGTTCAAGGAAGGCCCCGTGCCGTCCCCTGGTAATCAATTCGTCTTTAATCACTTCTCAGCTGGCCACATTATCACTTTTCTAGCCGAATAGGAGTAGCAAGTTCTTATCAAAGTTTCTCAGTCAGTTCATTCTTCGATAGTCACTTCTTAGCTTGTCACACTTTCAGCTCTCTCTGTCAGTGTCATTTTTGATAGTCGCTTTCCAGGTCCCAGTTGAGCAAAAGATTCACTTTACTAACCGGAATGGCACACCTTTAACAGCACAACCACATATATAAACGGGCAGATCGCCAGTAACTGTCCTAATCCTGTGTCCTTACAACAATCTGTTCCAAACATATTCTTCTTTTCATCAATCAATCAACATGAAAATCACCAATTCGTTTTCGTCATTGTGCCTTATGTGCCTCATTATAGGCTTGACGTTTATAAAGTCCACTGCTGCTGGCTGCTGCCCTTGTAATATCTACTTGACTTGTGGAGACCAAAGTGGTTGCACGGTATACGAGTGCTGCAGTACTGCTGCGTGGTAAGCCATCGCCTTCGCAGCTTGTGTGCTGAACAAATTACTGATTTTTATCTGATTAGCAACATTTTCTGTTGCAACTGCGATGGACCCTGTAAAGGCGGGAAATCGACTGAGCTGTCTGATGCGAAGACTGAGAATATCTGCCTGTAGGTTTAGATCTTCAATGGGTGATGTAAACTAACATAAGTCGTTGCAGGAGCAAATTTAACGCTGTTGATGTGAATCAAGATGGCCTGATCAGCTTCCTAGAGTGGGCACAAAGTCGCGATGCCTTCGCTAGCCTAGGGCTGGACGTCTTAGCTGAAAGATGGAGCCAATACGATTGGGAAGGCAAGGGATACTTGACCAAGGATGAAGCTATGAACCGACGAATTGCTTCATCAAGACCCGACTCTGGTAAGTTTCCACGAATGCCGCCCGTACATCAATACTAAAGGGTCCTCAGATATCAAAGACACCAGCATGGTCGAGCAGCCATTTGGCTATCAGCCAGGACTTCAACGAAACCTCAAACCCAACGACCTTTCAAGAGGCGCTTGGACACTTCAATGGTTTACCGACGACGATTGTTCCAAGGGCAAGCACCGGACCGAGGGCACGAAGCCAAAAGGTTGCTCAAACATTGCTGGTGCAAAAAGCATTAAATTTACCGCCTCCCAAGGGTTTTCTCTCTACGTATACGGTAGACAAAACTGCAACGGGATCCCCAGAATTATTCCCAGCAACCCCGATTGCTACCCGCTTAATGTAAAGGGACTGAGCTATAAGGTTATGGGCTAAGCTATCTTATACAGAGATGCGGTGTTGATGTAAGGTATGAAGTGGCTTATTAACTTAAGAACCTCCGCCTCTTATAGTTACTCACTCGTAGCTCAGACTCGGCTCAGCTCAAAGCAGGGACTACTCAGAATTAGCAAGGGAGAAAAGAGACCTGGTCGATATTCTGTTTCTGTATCAGGCTGTATCTGAAATTTAACTATACTTTATTGAGCTCTACCTAAGTAAAAAGAAGATAATTCTCCTACCGGGTATTTCTAATCGGTTTAATGATTGTGAAATCTCCAAACAGTGTGGGAGGCTAGGTAATAACTTGTTACATATTAGGATACCGAATTCTGCCCATTCACCTCCGTCAGGGTGAAATACCTCAATAACTCGTTCTCACGTCACATCTGTCATCAGCACCTCCGTTCAATATTTCTTATTCCACCATATGCCGCTACCAATTCCCACTCTCACCCATCCCAGGCATTCCCCAGTTCATCGAGCTCCAGTTAAGCTGATTCATATTCACCGTCAACGGCGAACTACCCGCCATATATGGTGCCGAAGTAACGGGGTCAAACCCAGGTTGTCCACCCATGTTGAAGAACATGCCTGGGTCACCAAACCCAAACGGCATCTGAAGCTGAACACCATCCATTTCCATCCCAGCATTATCCTGAGCTTGAGGTTCGGTTGGCTCATTTCCTTGCAACGACATATCCGCGATCTTTTGGTTAATAACGTCTACCAGCTCTGGTGTCTCTATCTCCCTTTCTGCTTGTTCATAGGCCTTTTTAACCGTGTCCCAGGCACCCAGAACAATATTCGCAAATGGCTTGAAGATTGGGTGCCATCTGTCGACAGATGCTCCCTGAGACCGAGCTTCATAATTGTCCTTCATGACTTTCCATCCCCGTTCCGCAATGCTGCTAAACGGCTGGGTTTTCAAGTGCTGGATGATTCTTATGTAGGCTGGAAGAGGGAAGTAAAGTTGTAGAAACCATCGAAAGCCTTTCGTTAGAGGTGAACTTGATAGTTTTTCGTCGCATTCTAGCCAATTAATGGCGTAGGAGACTGCTGCTTCGTGGTTTGCTTGGTTGTATGTAGCTGATGATTCGAGATAGACGAGGAAGTCGTTCATTAAGCGGCATGTTGCGATACTAGCCCTCACCGTCCACAGCGTCATGTAGTGAAGACGGTTGTCAACATCACAGAACTTGAGGTACTTCTCCTCGACCATTCTTTCTAAAGCAATATCTCCACCTTCGGGAAGCTTCTTGGCCAGAGGCTTCATAAGAGGGTTCGTAAACGCAAGATAAAACGGACTATTCCGAGTATAATCCCCAAGCTCACTTCTCACAACAGCAAAAATAGCTTCGGTAGCTTGTTCTTGGACCTTTGGCGCATTTTTTGTTTCTTCCCGAAGCTCAGAGTCGCTGACGTTCATGGGCAAAGCGCAGTCCCACCCTGGGGCTAGACTCGTAGGTTTATGATCTCCCAAGGCGCTTACTCGGGAGTCGAAGAGGACAAGCGACCACCAGAGTCGTCTACGCATTTCTGCTTCTAGAACGCTGCTTCTAGCGTTAATGTTTTCGCTTTGGAGACCCATTCGTTGAGCGATGCGCATTGCGACGGCAAGCATGGATGAGATGGACTTTGGGTGGCTGGCTGAGCGAATGGAGACCTGGATCATTTAGCGGGTTTGTAAGACTGCGTGGGGCAAATGGCTTACGAGATAGAGGAATAATGCAGTCAAGCACTCTCGACTACCCGTACGGAGGAAGTTGCTGTTTAACAACGCCTGCTGACAACCGAATTGAAACCTCGTAGAGAGCTCCTCCTTGGTCTGTTTGAACATGGTCTGACATTCCTCAGGAGTAAGACTGAGTATAGCCATACAGTAGATACCAAACATGAGAGCTTCAAGAGTTGGAGGCACCTCTTTGAGATTCGACGCAGCTTCGACAATGCGACCTTGGAGGGTAGGTGTATGTGTGACTTTCAGGAGAGGGTTAACATTGTCAAGGTATACCTGCCAGAGCCTAAAGAGTTGAGCGGGTTCTGGGTGGAGAGTATAGAGCTCGACGGCTGTTTGACGGGAGCCGAAAAGCATGTGTTCATCATTGTTGTAGGATTGATCTTGGGCGTGGCTGATGGCTGTCTCGAAGAAGCTGTCGTTAGGGTCTCGATACTAAACCGGGGTCAGTAATGTTTATGATGCGGAATTGTTGTGATCTTATTACCCCTTGGCGCATTGCATGCCAAATGTTCCTATACTCGTCAGCTCAAACTCACCGATTCATTGAGGACTTTAACTCACTTAACCTCAGCTACACCCTCAGCCCTGCCCTGCAACGCCTCCTCATCTCTGTCGGAGTGATAATCATTCGGCGAACTCTTCTCAGACCCATGATCATCATGCAGCGGATCAAATTTGACATTATTCTGCTTCATCAACGCCTCGTACCTCCTCAGCCTATCTAACAACTCACGCTCAGGAAAGCGCCGTCTTCGTTGTCGGGGCTGAGTAGCTGGGACGCACTGAACCCCATGTTTGACGCAGTTTGAGCAGGGAAACGTGCGGTCGCATTTGACCTTTCGTTGTTGGCAGAGAACGCAGGCGAGGACCCGATGGGGCTTGGGTTTTGATGAGTCTGGGGTGGACATGGTGGCTTCGGGACTTTGGAAACCCGAGGAATACGGTTTTTCGTATAAAACTCAGATTCCCGATGGGAGAAGAAGGTGGACTTAATATGCAGGTGTTGAGTTGGGCGTCGAGACTTTTCGTATCAGAGGAATGTGTCGGGCTTTTCTAAATCCCGAGACGGCCCCGCTTTTGTGCTTACTTGCTGACCCGTGAGGTTATCTCGGTCTTTACTATTGTCCGACTACCAATTTTTATATCACGCCTGCTCATTATGATACTCAATTGGGCAATACACAAATATTACTGATCGCCCAGGGCATAATATTGAGCCGTATTACTTCTCATGGGATGCTCAGTCCCGATGGTGTTGGCTCCGGGACCAAAGACTTACCCGGTAGTCATTTCTATGGATAAAGGCGTGGAATCTTCATTGGATAGATGGAATCAATACGAGATATCTATGCTATCTATGAGTATATTGTCGCTCTCGGAGGAATATGGAGGAATAAAATGGGATTAATGTCGTATCAAAGTAAGACATGCGTGTATCAGCGTCATACCAACTCTGACGTCAAGACTGTGTATGATGCGCGCTGAGTGACCTCACGAAGGTAATAAATATTTCTATACCAGCCACATCTTAAACAACACCTTTGTAGTCAAAATCCTCACTATTGTGTATATTTCTTTCAGCCACGCTTTATCTCTGATTTGTCAATCAACTAGACCACATCTTCCTGCATCCGCTACCATGCCCAGCTATACCGGAAAATGCGTTTGTGGCAACGTCAAATACAGCGTGTCATTGGACTCACCCGATGACGCACGAACTTCACTTTGTCATTGTGGAAGTTGCAAAAGGGCATTTGGAACAAACTTCGGTCTTACTACGAAAGTATATCTACTTCTCTTAACTCAAGTAACCTATAGCTGATCATACCTAGGTCGCACTTGATGGTTTCAGCTACGACCAAGGCAAGCCCAAGACATTCAAGCAGGAGAACGGGGTAGTCCGAGAGTTTTGTGACAATTGCGGTGTTTTCATATGTGAATACGGTGTAAGGCCACTGTTGGACCTGCGCGAATGCATGGACTGACTTGATGATAGGAACAAGCCGCTGACAAGTTCCGATACATCATTTGGGGTACCTTTGATGAACGAGAAAAGTTCCCTCCTAAAGGAGAGTTCTTCTGCAAGTATAGAGAGACTTGGATGCCAGAAGTACCTGGTAAGTAGATTTTTTCTGTGCCAAATGGGATACTGACATTCATGTAGATGTCTTTCACAAGAATGAGATCAAGGATTAGGCAAGGTAATGAGAATGAGCTGCCGATATTCCGATCGTGGCTATCAAGATCCACTGCTAGAAATCGTCGAGTACAACAAATATGATGCTTGCGACGCTCTATATTTCTCTGAAAGCTTCAGACTATCTTAATCTTCTCCCAAGTAACTTCATCAGTAATAGCCTCTCCCTGCATAGCGCCGTGTACGTATGCCTCTCCAATGAGATAATAATCATGTCTCTCTCCCGATCTTCTCAAAATCAGCGGAGCAGGGGACCCGGAGATAATCCAAACCTCATCCCCGGCTTGAGTCGATTCATGTCCCATGCCCAAATACCCCGTGTCAGTGAGGATGGCTCTGCGGTTAATCCATGTCGACGCCATGATATTACCAGGCGGCATAGCATGTTTTGACAGTGGTTCCATAAGTTTCTGGAGCTCCTCCTCATCGCAGCCATCACTATCTTGAGGTATAGTGTCCAAGCTGGCACAAAGGGATCTGACGAGCCTTGTGCTGGGAAATATACTGTCAGGGAATTTGGCAGCTATTTCGTCCAGGTAGGCCATGTCACTTATTGATTGGAGGACCAGAGCATGGCCAGCAGAGGCTGACCCCGCTTCTTTGAACACATACTGTAGTGCACGTACAAAATTATGCGCAATGGCCCTCTGGAAGTCCTCCAGTCGAATGAGCTTCGAGGGCCTATTTGTAAAGTCAGTATCCCAGATCATAGTTCTCCAAAGAACCTCGTCTGCCTGTTGGTTTGTATATGTATAGGTCTTATCCATAGTAAGAAGAATGTCGCCAAGCATACTGAGACGGCCTTGAAGGCATTCAAGAAAAGTCTCGCCTATCTTCTGAACTGTGCCGAGGCGAAAGCCAAAGACGTTAAGGACCTTTCCAGTGATGGTGAATGGATACTTATTGGGAGAGTGGGGAATGTGTTTCGAAGAATTGAGAGTTCCAAGAGATCTAAAGTTTGGCCCATGGACACTGTTGTATAGAACCGGTGGATAGTCAGGGACCCAAGATGGAAGGCCTGGTGTTTTCCGCACGCTGGGGTCCTTGACTAGGCTGAGGTAGACAAGAGAATCAGTCGTCTCGATGATGTTGCAGGCGATGATTCGCAGCAAGTCTTTGATTTCGATATTGTAATCTGGCTCGAACACCAACGGCAGAGACACGCCCTCTTGAGCTGCCATATGCTTCAAGATACCATTCCACCCGTAGACGGTATCCCGAGGATCTGTCGCCTTCATTCCAAAGGTTGAGAATAGCACGCGTAGGGGAACCATCGCCGCGGGATTTGCATGATGCTTTCCAAGGCCAGCGTCCAGATCAAGCATAGCAAGGACACCAGTCCACGCACTTTTCTTGCCCTTACACCACTCACGAAGTAATTGGATCCTCTCGGCATGGAAGATATTGATACCGCCACGAAGGTGAATACCAGGTCTGTCCTTAGGAACCAGGTCCACTACAGATTGGAAAAGCCCGCTATAGTGCAGAAACGTCGCCGTGTAACCCACGTAGTCAAAGCACGTGAATCTTCCATTACATAGAATGACCACATCGCTGGTGAGGGAAACCTCTTGGATGATCCAGATACGGGTAAACCAATTACTCATATAAAGCGCGACCAATCCAACAGCTTCTTCTTGGTCAATAGGGTCCATACCATAGCGCTGCGGCATCGCTGATAAGTCAGAGCTGAAATCCCAGGTCTGCGTCCGCATCATACGAAGCGTCTCAGGAACAGACGCAGCACCGAGTCTCTCGACTGCTCTGAGTCCAGTCTCCAGCTCGGTGAAGGTACTCCCAAGCCAGACAATAACGCGGTTTGCCTTTCCGTAGATCTGGTTCATGACGGATACTTGTGGAGATCGCTCGTTGGGGTTGGACTGGTTGATGCAGAGCGCGTCTATCCAGATGGGAGTCTCTGAGCACGAGACCTGCAATTCAACAAGAGCATCATAAAGGTTCTCCTGGACCTCGAATAAGAGCCCATTCAGAAGAATCGTTGTATTGGTAAGCTTATCGGTAGGTGGGGGGCTGTCTCGCGGTAAGCCCCAAGTGTAAGACAGCGCATTGTAGGCGAGGTCTAAAGCACCGAAGAGGAGATGCTTCGTGAGGCTGACACTGGGGACTTGAGATTTTGTGTCTGGATGGATGCCCGACGAGATAGTCGCCAGGCGAAAGGACTCGGTATCAAGCTCATCCGAATAGTATTGCGCCATAATTATGAGTTGTGATGTGGAACGCAGATCAGAGGGCACAGAAGAGGGGTAAAAAGAGCCTCGATTCCTAGGATCAGAAGAGGAGGTGCTAGTAGCCTTATAGGGCGACCCAGGGTCTTTTTGACATCCCCTGCCTAGCCTGCGTTCTAATCAACAGTGAAATACAATGAAATCGGGGAATAGTCGGTCAATTGTAGAGCCCTTTGAGCCAATCGCTCCCTATGAGAAGGTACTAGTAGCCTGGCTGGGCTTAGTGGTAGGTAAGCAGTCCAATCATAGTAAGCACACCTTCGACACCTGATGGGAGATAGCAAAAGTGGGTGGACATATTCTCTATGTAACATTGAGACGTTTCGCAATTTTTGCTTTAGCCTATTGAGGCTACGTGAGTAGTATTTATTCTTCTGAGGTTGCAACGCTAAGCGGTTAGTGAGATTTTATTAGCACGTGTAGAAGCATCGGTGGCCTTGTCAGAAGATTGGATCTGGGACATTCTTGCACAAACTATAGTCTTGATAATAATGAACTAGCGAGTAAGATAGGAGACAGTTTCAGTATAAGCATAAAAACAAACTAACATTCAAATCGACATGAAGCTCCTCGATGACCTAAACATCTTTCATGATAAACTTCTTGTAAGCATTCTGCAGTCGACGCCAGTTAGTATAGTCTCAAGGACTGCAACAGAAGGACAAAAAAAGTGTCAACATACCTCGAACTTTGAATCTGATTTATCCTGATACGCAATACCGGTGTACTCCGTGTCAGGTAGATTAAGCTCCCACTTCTTGACAACCTCATCATCAACCCGAAACACAACCTCTCGCATCGCATCACCCCAACTGAACGTCATCCCAGCCATCTTTCCGGCCCACGGCCCCTTCACATCCCACTTGACTAGCCGTGCTCTACTCAGGGCACTAGCGAAACTAACGCTGTTCCAGTCAAAGTTCCACGACACCCAGCGCATCGCGTCCTCTGCAGCTTTGGGTCTCTTGTCAATCTGTGCGAAGCCGATTTCCTCCTTTGGTTCTTTTCGGGGGAGCATTGCGGCGGAGAAGACTGGGAGGGCTTGGAATGTTGCTTCTTCTGCGGTGGGTTCAGTGTCATCTTGGACGTGGACGCGGAGAACTTTGTCTTGTTCGGACCAGGCCATGCAGAGGGGCAGTGAGGGAGCTGGCTGTTTTCTGTTGGCTGGTTGGGCTATAATGGCGACAGCCCTTTTGTAAACGCCAGTCCATTCCATGATCTCTCGCATCATCTTCATGTCTATACGTGAGCCACGACTTCCATACTTGGGACTCTTTCGTTTGGGACCATAGTTACTGATTCCGTCAGTAGGAGATCTAATTGTCATAACAAGGCTACTTACTGGATGGCCACTGCTACAGGAGTTCCATTATATCCAGTCCAGACCACGGAGCCACTCACGCCAGCCTCAGTATACGTCAGATACTCAAGCTGATGCTGTTTCAGTATAGGATTAACGAAGCGTCCTGTACTGCGTGTAGGCGGCTCGCCAGGCTTGGCGGTGGTCAAATAACTGGAGATGTTGCAAATACCTTCTAGTCTCTCCTCCTCAGCAAGTCTTAGAGCGAATCCAAATGCTGTCTTGGGAGGGGTAGGATTGTTGGTCTTTGGGATCATAATGATACCAAAGTCATCAATGGCAGATTCTTCGTTGGGCTTGGTCGAAAAGACTTTGCTGACCCGTGTATCTTTGTCAAGAATCTCCACCCCTTTGTGTTGCTCCCCTAGATCAGACCACCAGGCTCGAAGGTTTTGGGTTCTTTTGCCGTTTTCATCCATAAGGTTATGACCTGCTGTGAAGATGATAGCTTGGTCCTGGCCAGGGATATTGACAAAGAAGCCATTGCCACCTTTCTCTGCAACGAAGGATCGTGTTAGGGTTTGAACAAGCACTGGAATTCTTGGGATACTTGCCGGCCCCATCTTTGGTAAATCTTAGCTTCGCAACTGCTTGGCCGATAACAGAGTCGCTGATAGAATTAAGACCATAACGAACGGGGTCTTTCTCTCGCTCTCTACCAACATCTCCGCCTCGACGATCTCGGTGCCAGAGGTTCTGGGGAACCAACGATGATACCATCTTGTCTTGTCTTGACTGGAGAGAAGCAACAGGCAAATCGAGGATCTATCAGTCCGTTAATCTGACTACGGTGCCAGGTAGCTGGTTCTTGACTTGTGACCAATGGCTACTTCAGCGCTGGGCACATCTGCAATTCTATCATTGGCAACGCCCCGCTCGAGATTGCGTTGATCACAAGTGGACTCAGCTTCACGATGTCGCTGATCATCTACCAGATCCGGAAGTTTATTGGAAGCAGCACGTCCTCTCCTGTCAGATCAGCAACCTCCTCCATTGGGCATGCACCTAGTGAGCTCAGCTCTGACAAGTTGCCGATCACTTCCCGCATTTAGTCTCTCACAGAAGCACTACAACCTCTCAGGCGAGGGCCGTGCCGTACCGGCTATAACCCAACAAATAAGCCGAAATGGAGGTCACCTCACCCATTCGCCAATTATACGGGACTTTGGTTTGCTCAGCCAGCCCTTTTGCATGCCAATTTCTCTCTTCAGGACAGCTGCATGCTAAGAACGGTATCAGCCGACAACATCAGACTTTGTGCAACGTCGCATAAGTAAACGCAACACCACCGTTATCAAGACGGTATTCGAAGAGAATACGCGTACTGTGTGTTCCAAGGTCAAGATATGCAGGGAGTACACGAATGCGGAGAGCTGAAAGGTACGGTGATGTCAGCTCGCAGCATGGAGGCCAAAGCACACATAATGTCTGAGGCCAGGACACCATCCTGGCTATGTAATTGGATGGCCTTTATGATAGTCAAAATCTTTGCACAGTAGCTTGCAATTAAAGCGGCGTGGTTCTGAGACAACGAGCCATGACGATGGTCTTTTTCGACGCCATAAATTAGAAGACAATGCCGCGATATCATACTACAGCATAGCAATTGAGTTCTCTGTCCCCTCTATCACATCATTCATATCACCAAACCTCCTGAGCCTCGACAGTCCATCATGAGCGGCGAAATCAGAACTATCGCTCGTGCCCTTCGCGCTGCGAGCCACAACACCCTCCCCACCGGTGATCTTAGTTTCCTCGAAGTCCAGGGCCGTCGTCTGATCGAGAAGGTCTATGATGGCGACGAGCTCAAGGACCAGCGTATGGTTGCCAGTGGGCTGAGGGAGCAATCAACCGCAGCTTACGCCGTAGCCAAAGACCGGGTAAGTACTGAACCGAACAAACTACAAGCCGTACAATGCTAATATGTGACTAACAGACCTTCGCTGTATACATCAACGATGATGGCCTTATCAAGGCCAGTGAGTATGATGAGGATTCTGAGGAGTGGGATGAGGCCGAGCTCGAAGGCCTTGGTGATGTCACTGTCCATGATGAAAGCTACATCACTATCGCAGGACTTCCAAGCATGAACCTGGTTCTGTTTCAGGCACATGATGGTACTATCAAGACCGTCAAGCACGATAAGGACACCGATACATGGACTGAGGACTTCGACATCCCTGGATCCGCGGCAACTGGAACTCCGATTGCTGGCTTTTCGACCGACGAGGCTCTCGTTGTGAGCTTTTTCGGAGACGATGGCGAGATCCATGCTCACAGTCGAGACTTTGAGAACGGTGACTGGACTGGTAAGTATAGTTCAACATCCTCGTGAGTGTCACTCAATCTAACATCAAGCAGAGGAAACTATTCCTGACTCCTCTTTCGACGAGACCGTCAAGAGCATCATCGTCGCCAAAGACAAAGATAGCGGCCATTTCGAGGCCTATGCCTTGGTCGGCGACACAGTCTACAACATCACCAAGACCGGCTCCCGCGACACCGTCGGTTCATTCAATAGGGATGGAGACTTTGAGCCCTCCACTAAAGCTGAGTCTGGTGGATGTTACAGCAACAACTGGGGCAACTATTGCGGCTCGTACACCTGCTATCGCGGCTGTAGCTGCGGGTGTGGCCAGGGCTACATGTGCGGTTGCTACAGTTGTGGTTGCGGATGCCCTCGTCCTCGTCGTTGCCCGCCTTGTTGGTAATGTTGGCTGGACAGGCTACTCTGCATGCTTCGTATTGAGATGCGCCCTTCCTTCTTCTCGGTAGTGTGACATTTGAACTTACATTCACTCATAGATCCTATGGATCAATTCGTTAGTCAGACCCCCTAGTGGGTGCTCAGATAACAATATACTCAATTTAACTCGAAGATATGAACCTCAACTGCTGTGTGCAATGTGTGTCCAACGGCAGACGGGTGAGATTGACTGTTGGGTCCGAAGCCTCTGCTCCTTAGTTACAGAAGCTGTCAATAGCCAAGATACTCATTAAGTTCCATAACCCAAAGAATGAGTAATCATAATCTCAACAGACGAGGTTGGGATCACTTTTGATCAGGGCATCATTGAGACACGATTATGATAAGCATCTCCCAGAGACCTACGATTCTCAGTAGATACATCATACCAGATCAGAAGGACGGACTTCAAGCAGTTTGGGTACTATCTGCAGATTGTTGGCGACCCAATTGCATGTCCTGGATTATTCTAAGCAACTGCCGAAAACACAAACTTCATGATAAGCCAAGCAATGACAACGATTGCATTAAAGCGGCAAAGCACTGTCTGGCAGATACTGTGGTCCTCGTATGACTGCATTGCATAAACGTTGAGGTTGTGTCGCAGTGCATGATGCATTCAATATTGCAACCCAACAAAAGCCGCGTCACCTCAGCCATCAACTTACAGAACCTTGGTGCAAATCTTCAACGGAATTGGACGGCCAACTCTAGATTTAGATATCTCAACTTCTGCAGCCCGTTGGGGTATCATTTTGTGACAGTGGCGTAAATCTCGAAGCTGAAATGCAAACTGAATATTGATCATGAGACTATTTGCCGAGCCAACCTTTATGCCATTTATCAGTCTCGGCTACATGCTTCTGCAGGGTCTTTTGTTGGTGGCGTTATTATACGAAGCTGAATTGTAAATTGACTTGTCACTCTTGTTCAGCTGCGAGTCGGTCATGCCGCTGCCGAAAGGGTCCAAAGGAAGCATGTAACCTACGAAGAGCTCTGAATTTGGCATGTGACGAGAAACCGTGTATTCTAGGCGGTTAATGTCCTTGTGAAATCTCATCACATATATCTCAATTCCGACAGCTCGTTATCGAAGCACCACTCTGCAAACCACCCTCTTGCCGTCACTAAGCCTCTACCTCTTTGTGATTCCAACATGACTGACATTTTTGTCGACGCCCGAAAGGGCTCCCTGACTTCCACCAAGCTAGACGCCTATCTAGCCCAGCGCGTTGATATCAACGCTCAAGACCCCAAGACTGGCTTCACGGCTCTCGGAGTGGCAGCTAAGTATGGACGTCTCTCAGTCGTTAATCTCCTCCTCGACAAAAATGCCTCTCCCAGAGCTATGAGCAAGCCAGGCATGACTCCACTGTACATCGCTGCCAACGGTAACGGTGATAGAGTCAACATCGTGAGAAAGCTTCTTGAAAAGGGTGCTCAGGTCGATGAGACCAGCCCGGAAGTCGATAATGACACCCCGCTCATGGTGGCCATCACTCACGCTAGAGACCCTGTTGTTGTGAATATGCTCATCGACTCCGGGGCTTCACTCCAGGTGACGAACACTAAGGGCGAGACGGCAAAGCTACTCGCTGAGCAGTCAGGTAATCCTGCTATTCAGCGTGCTGTTTCCCCGCCTGGGCAGCAGATAGCAGGTCTTCCTGAACTTATCAATGCTTTGGTAAACTTTGTATTGTTCATCTTGGCGTATGTGAACAGTGGAGTCATCAACGGTGTCGTCAAGGGCGTGGTATCCAACTTGTACCATATTGGACAAGCTCCGCCTGACCAAACTTTGGCTCAGGTAAGCCGTACGAACTAGTCAGCGAGACAATTTCTAAAGGATTACAGGACTTGGATAACCCTACTACCGTAGATGATTTCCAAAGAGGAGTCGAGAAGTATGTCGAGGATAGTGACCTCGGGCAATTCTTCGCTCCCGGCAATGATTATCTACAAAAGGTTGCTGAAAAGGCAGTCGAGTTAAAAGACGACAAAAGCAATCACCTCAATGACCCAGAGCAGATGAAGGGACTAGTCAAGCTTGCCTTGTACCAGCCAATCTTCTACTGCGGTACGTCATCCCCTTATCAATCAAGGAAGCAGTAACTAAATCTCCACAGATGACAGTGGCTCAATGCAAGCCAACATACTCGACGCCAACGGGAACGTCGTCAGCACAAGAATGGAAGCCATGAGAAGTCTAGTACAGCGCATGGCCCGTATCGCAACACGTCTTGTGCCCGATAACTCAGGTGCTCATCTGCGCTTCATCAACAGCGATGATCAGGGCAATGACCTCACTGCCGATCAGATCGATGCGCGTATACAGTTCCAACCAGGCGGCGGTACCAACATCGGCACAAACTTGAAGAAAAAGGTTTTGGAGCCGCTGGTATTTAAGAAGCTTGATCAGGATGGCAAGTTGGACAGACCGTTCCTTGTTCTCACTATCACGGATGGCGAGCCTAGCCCCGAGCCTGTTGATACGTTCAAGAAGACGATTGAGGAGTGTGGACGACGGCTGGAACAGAAGGACTATCCCCAGGAATGTAAGTTGAGGCTCTTGATCCGAACGAAAGAATATGCTAATGAGGGTGACTAGCAACCATGTTCCTCATCAGCCAAGTTGGCAATGACCCTCATGCTGATCAGTTTCTCGACTCACTCTCTGGTGACACTGCGATTGACCGTGTTCTGTTCCGCAGTTCTGGTATGTTCTCCATTGCCAAGAAGATTTCATTAGCTAACATAATCAGAGCGCCTGCACGAGAAGTATGCCGAGCTTCGTGATAATGAGGCAGACCTTGAAGAATGGGTAAGACTCTTCCTTTACCAACATATGTCAGCGCATTGACTAATCAACAACACTATAGCTTTTCAATATTTTGATGCAGCCTATTACTGGATGAGGTTTATGCACACTCTACAATGTTGGCCTTCTGGGATCGGTGGTCCTGATATGGGAGTTCTTCCCACGCCGATAGTCACTGTCATGGTTTCTTTCAGAACTCATATCAATAATGATTCTATAACTGCATTCTTGTGTCTGGGAAATTACAGACCAATACATAAGTGTCTTGCCTTATAATAGACCCTGTACAAAGTAGCTTAGAAAGGGGGGGCTTGGCATACTCTGTTCTCCGACGACATGTGCCTCAAGATCCTCGCCAATATCACCGCTACTATGCAGCTGGGATACAATAAGCTTATCCCCAGCAAAACTTTTACTCCATTCTCGCTCTAAATTTAAGCTTACCGCTCGTACTACGTTAGTTGAGTGCAAGACTTGTGAAAGTGCCACGTACAGCACGAAATGCTACCAACGGCGCGAATCGCCCGAAGGTTTGCCTCACTGACATTTGCAACATTTCTCGGGTAATGTCCACTAAGAATCTCCAGGTACACCTCTAGATATTCTATATTTAGCGTAGTGATATGTGAATACTTCTGTTCAATAAAGTGTCCTGTAGATTTCAAAATGGCACTTGCTGCGACGCAATCATAATTCAGTGTCACTCTCGCTACCTGAGCTAAACCCGACACTATAATAGTACACAATTTTCCAAATTATACAATTTACCCATCTGTTCGTCCTCACTACCGCTTGATTTATGCCATGTAGTTCTTCTGAGCCCTCCTTTTGTTGATCGGCAGACCATCGGGACCCTCGTTCTCGCGACGGCAGTTAACGCCGGCTTCGTTACCGCAACGGGCGGGGAGGAGACAGCAGCCGTCATTATCGCGGAATACTTCCAGGCCGTCGCTTGCCCTGCCCAGTGAGACGCAGTCCGGGCCATCGGGAAAGCCACAACTGTGATCGCGTGTTAGCAGAGCTGAACTCAATATGAGGGTGCAGGTCAATGCTTGCCCATTCTTTGCGAGGACGCCAACGGCAAAGAAAACTGAGACTAAAGCGAATTGCATTTTGTGTGTGGAGGAAGAAGAAATGGCACCGGGCCTTGAGTGAAAAGATATGAAGGTATATGAAGAGGGTACTGATGCTGAAAAGAATATAGATGAGAGAATAGCGAAGGCCAATTCATGGGATGCCTTCTATATATTTATATGCTCGACGAAACAAACCCCCTAATTAAGGTGATGATGGCTTTTCTCTTGGCTGAAACAGCGCCTGGCCTGTAACAAGGTTAAAACGCAGGAGTTTTTATCCACCAGCTCCGCTGAGGACGTGACATTACCAAAATAGGCAATTCTGATATCGTCAACATCCGAGAACTCTTGATGAAACATTTAAAGTAAAGAGTGTCCCTGGTTATGTAATATCATTGATAGTTTAGGCTATTTGAATAGTTCAAGAACATCATTTGTAGGAGGTAGTCATATTTTGGCTTTTACACTGTAGCATTGAAATACAACAGGTACGGCCCTCCTTGAGCCTTTGGTTGAGCTAGGCCTGATCTGGGGAGCTGATGTTTGCATCTCGCGCTTTGCCTCGCGATTTCGCAATGTTGTCGTCAGTATTGATTCCTCTTCTCATCAATATCTCAATCTCAAGAAATGACTCCGTTGATACGTAGATGGCGTTTCCGGAGATTTTTCTCCGCTCTAACATATTTGGCATTTTGCCAAACGTACTTATAGCATCATAACAGGAGTCAATTGCGATGAATGACGAAGGTTGTATCACTTGAGGGGAGCCAACAGATATAACGGCCAACCTTGAGTATAAGTTACATGGCCATATATAAACACAGTTCACTAATTTCTGCATTTTCGCACAAATTCACCGAGGCTGAACATTCCACCCTAACATTTCGATAACCTATAAGCCCTCCATAATGTCACGAAATATCTGCATCACGGCCGTCGACGGCAACACAGGGTTTCTCGTCGCCGAACTAATTCTCAAACACCGCGACTTCTCCCGTAAAGTCTCTTCCGTCGTCGGTCTAACTCTCCACCCAGATTCCGCCAAAGCAAAAGAACTTCGAGACCTCGGCGTCAAGATCGTCACCCACAAGCCCGGCCGTCTTCGTGTGATGGCCAAAACTCTACAAGACACCGGGTGCGATACCATCTGTCTCGTTCCGCCTGCTCATGAGCATAAGCTTGAGATTAGTGAGGAGCTTGTCCATGCTGCGAAGAAGGCGGATGTTCCGAATGTGCTGCTTATTAGTTCGGCGGGGTGTGATTATGCTGAGAGGGGAAAGCAGCCGCGGTTGAGGGAGTTTATTGATTTGGAGGCGTTGGTTATGGAGGCCAAGGGAGATCCGAATGTCTCTACCGGAACGTCGCCTTGCGTTATTCGGTGAGTCAATGATGATGATTAAAAGGAGAGAGCTAATCAATTAGGGCTGGGTTCTATGCTGAGAACCTTTTGCTATATGCGCAGCAGGCTAAGTCAGAGGGTATTCTTCCACTTCCCATTGGCGAATTCCATAAGTTTGCGCCGGTTGCACTTGGTGTAAGGCATTTCTCATACGTTGATCCGAAAGTATACTGAACATGTTGCAGGATGTCGCTCAGGTCGCTGCTCATGTTCTGACTGGCAAGGGCAAGCATGGTTTCGATGACCGTCATCGCGGCCAAATGATGGTAGTCACTGGTGAGTCGGTGCTTTCGAGGTCATCTAAGCAACAAGACTGATTGAGTTAGGCCCCATGCTCTGCGCGGGCAAAGAGCTCGCAGCCGCAGCCAGCAAGGCTCTCGGAGCTGAACTTCAGTTCGAAAACATCTCCCAGTATGCTTCCCACGAGTCCCATTACCTCTTCTTACTAACAGCTTGTCTCCAGTGCGGAAGCAAAAAGAGTCCTCAAGTCTCAGTCTGACATCGACCCGTCCGAGCAGCAATATCTCCTCGAGTACTACAGCCTTGTGAAGGAGGGTAAAACCAACTACATCTCTACCACTGCCTTCCACGATGTTACTGGAGAGCATCCCACTGAGCCGGAAAACTTCTTCAAGATCTACGAGGGTGAGATGAGGCCCAAGAAGAAAGCTAAACATGAGCATAAGTGATGAACAGTACTATTTTGAAGTGGTAACTGTTAATCCAAATGTTGAGCCTGGCAAAGTGGCATCCGGTCTATGCCCCGAATCTGAGACTCTAGGAATAACTGGCGTTAATTATTACTGATTCAATTTATTGTTCAATGCATCATTTTGTAACGAACTTAAAATATCGGCAGTGATCTCACATCGTATTCTCAACCAATCCAACCAATCATCTCGTATCTCCCTCCCGAACAGCCCGATAACAAAACCCTAAAACAACCATAAATCCTACCTAATAAATATCCACCGCTATATCATGCAACGTTTCTCTGCATACAACTGACTCCTAATTTAAACACTACAGAGATATGTCTTTCGAATATGACGTATAGGACACTATCTACCTACCAAAAAGAGTATATCGTGATCCTTGTATGACTGGAAGTATCAAAAGTGCCCAGCTTCCTGCGGGCGGGGAACCCTGCTTTATCTTACAAGACTTTGAAAACGTCGCACTGATCGACATCGCGGATCACACGTCCGATATTAACGGGTTACATGGCCGACGTATGAGTAGTACGACGTTGATATTTGGAGTATAAAGGTCAACTCAGAGACCCCTCTCTCAAATGATTTGTTTGTGGCTGCTTGCATTTGTCCTTTGCCTCTCTAGCACCTTCGGCATCTACCATACACTGATGCTACTTACAAAGATGGCATTAGCAGGAAGTCACTTTGGCAGCCAATGGGGCTCATTCGCCATCGCAGGAGACTCTTTCAACCTGTCCATGACAGACCATGTTATTCGCACATGGGCAGATCTCGGTGAACTCGACGAGTTCTACAACATTGATATGGCCCCGCGCAGGTACCAAGCCTTGACGACATACCATAAAAGCGAGCAAGATCTTCTTAGCGAAATTGACTTTGAGCATCTCGATCAAGAAGGCAAAGTCGACTATATCATGCTCAACACATACCATACTCGTCAACTCAACAATCTCGATCTTCAGAAAGCCTCTAAGGAAAAATATGATCCTCTGCTGCCCTTTTCGGATGATCTTATTGGGATGCTCGAGGCGCGTCAGGATGTCGATCCGATGAAGGCCAAAGAAACAGCTGGTTTGCTAAACAACATCACCAAGTCCATCGCCAAAGTACAGACCAAAGTTCAAGACGGTGGTTTCAATGTTACCGAAACGACAGGATATCTTGCGAGTAAAGCCATCACCAATCTTCTTGATCTTTTGGGCGAGTGGTTCGCGTTTTACTCAACATATGATCCTTTATTTGACTTCTGGGTGACAACACCTTGGCAGGCGGCGAATACGTCGCTGACGAGCTATCTCGACGTTGTCCAGACAAAGCTGGCTGGTATGAACCAAAAGGGTGGTGAAGATGCTATTGTTGGCGAGCCGATTGGACGTAAAGGACTGGAAGTCGAACTTGAAGCCGAGATGATTCCCTATACACCCGAAAAACTCATCAAGATTGGAAATCAAGAATTCGCATGGTGTGAAAAAGAAATGATCAAGCAATCCGAAGCTCTCGGCTACGGGAAGGAATGGAAGAAAGCCCTCGAACACGTCAAAAATGACTATGTCGAGCCCGGAAAGCAAACGGAACTCGTTCGCGACTTGGTCGTTGAAGGAAGTCTCTTCGTCACAGAGCGCGATCTCGTCACCATTCCCCCGTTAGCAAACTCAACATGGCGCATGACGATGATCAGTGCAGAGCAACAGAAAGTTTCGCCCTTCTTCCTTGGAGGTCCAGTTATTCAAGTCTCCTACCCCGTTTCATCAATGGAGCATGATCTTAAACTCATGGTAATGCGTGGGAATAATAAGCATTTCGCTCATGCGACAGCTTTCCACGAGATGTTCCCTGGTCACAGATTACAGCTGTACATGGCAGATCGGTACAACTCCCATAGAAAAAAAATATTCGATACACCCTTCTTCGTCGAAGGCTGGGCATTGTACTGGGAATTTCTGTTCTATGCACGGGATGATTTCCATAAATCTCCTGAGAATAGGATCGGCGCACTTTGGTGGCGTATGCATCGCTGTTTGAGAATTATTTTCTCGCTGAAGTTTCACTTGGGAGAGATGACGGCTCAAGAGGCTGTTGACTTGCTTGTTGAGAGGATCAACCACGAGAGGAGTACGGCTGAAGGTGAGGTCAGACGATCTGTTGAGGGGACTTATTCGCCGCTTTATCAAGCTGGATATATGCTCGGGGCGCTTCAGCTTTGGAAGTTGAGGGAGATGGCTGTTGATAGTGGGAAGATGACGCAGAAGGAATATCATGATGCTATTTTGAAGACTGGTGGGCTGCCGATTGAGATGGTCAAGGCATTGATTTTGAACGACGAGCTTACGAGGGACTTCAAGGCGGGGTGGAAGTTCTATGATTTCGATTAAGTATTAGTCTTACTAAATTATTGAGAGTATCTATTTGTTTTTGTCCAACACTAGACCCGAGCCTGAGTAATAACCGCCACACAGAACTTAGTCTAACATCTAGTGTTTACCTTCCAACCAACCTTCAACACTCTCGCGAGCACCAACAGCACCGCGCAGAGTGTACTCGAAAGCGCAGCCCAGATATGAGCCCCAGTAAGACTTTTATCTTGCAGCAAACCACCAATAGGCGGGCCAGACAAACCCGCAAAAGAAACAAGGCTAAAACACATGCCCATTCTCGTACCAATGGTATCAAGCCTCTTTGTGATACTAGCGACTCCAGTGGGCATAAGACTTTGAAAAGCGCCAGATGCGATGCCGTAGAAGATGGAGAAGACGTAAACGCCTGCGACGTCGTGGACTGCAACCCATGTATATGCGACTATAGCAACGCAAAGAGCTGCTGGGGCGATTGTGTTCAATGGGCCGATTCTGTCGGCGAGGACGGGGATTAGGACTCGGGTTGGGAGACCGACGGCGTTGATTATTGTGGTTATGAGGGATGAATCGGCAAAGGACATTCCGACTTCTTGCTGGCCAAACGAAGCAAGCTCGAAGATTGTCAGTAAGACTATGAAAGGGATTGATCGGGAAACTCACGTAGTAGAAAGTATAATACACCGACCACACAAAGAAGAATAAGCCCCCGACATATGACACATAAAGGGTGTCCTTGAACGCACTCCAGTCGATAATAGGTCCAGTCTGTCGAGGCGGAAGTCTTGGTCTCATGAAAATAGCCACGAGTATAAATCCAGCCAAATTAATGAATCCCAACACCCTCGCCGTCCAGGGCATACCGATGCTAGGAAGAAGCGCCCGAACGACAAGAGGATAAACAGTACCGCCGAGAGAATTACCTGTAGTGACAAGTCCAATCGCAATACCTCTCCTTTTCTCAAAGTACGTCGCCACCAAAGCCAACGACGGCGCAAAGATAATACCCCCGCCAATACCAGTGACAACACCCTGCGTGATCATAAGATGCCAGTAAGAAGTCGACAAGCTCATCATGAAAATCCCAATGAGCTGCAGTCCCGCACCAACAAGGAACGTGGGTATCCAGAATCCAGCATCTAGCAACCTTCCAGAGAATGCACTCCCAAAGAAGGTGAACCATACTTGGATCGAACCGATCCATGAGATTTGAAATGGTGACTGGGGGAGTGTGGAGGTGTAGTGTGCTTGAAAACTTCCGAATGAGTTGACGTAGCCCCATGTTGCGAAGATGACGATCCATCCCATTGCGACTTGTGTCCATGCTTCGATGCCGCCGTCTGGCGGAGGGGGAATGTCGCCGGGTCGGAAAGATGCGCCAGCTGAGGCAATGATTTCGAGATCCTGCATCTCTGACCTCGTCGGTTCACGACGTAGCGTATTGATTGGTTTGCTTCTCTCATTAGCAATTTTTCACTTAGCAAAGGCATTGAGAACTCACAACATAATTTCAGCATTAGAAGCATCAGTTTGGGGTGTTTTTTCAGCCATTTTCACTCAATCGAGACAAATAATTTTCAAAACATCGAATTCACGGTGAGGAACTGCGGTATCGCAATCTTAAGTAGCTTGCTACAGTCATGTTACGGTCAGAAAATCTAACGTGACGAGCCCCCGATACCGCTCCAGAATAAAAACCGGGAATAACATGATAAATTATGGATCTGCAGTGAAAATTCTCGTGATAGCCTGCCCTTCTCGGTAACTGATCAACCGAACCGAAGAGCGATAAGCAGATAAGCAGATAAGGGGGATGGCTGTTTTGAACATCTACGAATGGGTAGTGGGCTTCTTATCACGTTTATGTAAATCATGGGCCTTGGCATAAATACTAGCACAAATACCCCGCGGGGTTGATGATAGCTTCGAGGACAGCAAACCTACCTCGATTGGGGATCGTCGGAACCGGCCGCTGTGAGTTGGCCACTGCTGAAAACAGAGTTTAGAATTGCACCGAGACATTTCGCTTTGACAAGTAACTAAACGCAGACTATCACTTTATTAGATACCGAGAAATTTAACCGACGGGACTTGTGGCATTTAATTATGCGAAAATCCTTATCCCCCCTCCCCCCATGCCTTTCCCCAGACAGCTTTAGCTCCCCAGGCCCACGTTTCGCTTGAAGATATCCGCGGCATGTCACTCCCCGGGAGAGCTTCCGGGATCGTGATCCCCTCCCGTCGAGATCTTTTCGGCAAAGGCGATCCCTTCAATTGGACATCAAGGTTCGTGATCGCCATGATGAGTTTAGTCTGACGGTGCGGCTGAGATATTGTGGCTGCAAGCCAGTTCCCATTTCCTGGTAGAGTTGTCAGCCATGACGTGTCTCACAGTGAGATATTTTGCTAGTCTTTCTTTTTTCACCCTTCGCCTATTTTCTTTCCCATGTGAGAAAAGGAGACCCTTCGATTTGGGTTCTAGTCTTGTTCCTTGGAGGGCGCTGTGGCGTTTCTTGAAGCTTGTTTATGAGCCTCCCTTGATTAGATACCTATTTCGTGAGAGAACCTCGTGAGCTTCAATTAGTTCGTAATCAGTAACCAAACTGTCGGTAATATGTCCCAAAATAGATAATAAAAAACAACATTAGCACAGTAATTGTCATCACTTCACGCCATGGCTTCTGTCGGTGACATTTGTCACTACCCCGTAGTCTAGTCTACCCTACTCCGATTCATATCCCCCAAAGTCCGTCACTTTTCGGTGTGGCCCGGGATGGCCGCTAGTTCTGTCTAGACCCTGATCTAGAAGCTCCGACAATTCGCCAATCAATAGCGTCAAGCATGAAACTCTATCCATCATTGTCATGTCCCGTGCGTATTCCCCAGCACGCAGACGCGTATCTCACATACCGGGCTCTCGTAAACCATCATAATCAACCTTGTACCTCGCAGAAAACGTTGAGTATAAGTAAGAGAATACGGCCCTCCCCTAAACAGGCAAGACACCGAGAGAGAGAGAGGGTCCCTGTTCCTCAACTAGGTTCTTGGCTTCCAGATGTCACTTGCTAAGAGGAACAACGGTGCGTCTCGAAAATCCACTCTTTGCGGATAATAATGATGTAGGGCTGACAGTTGAATCTTAGGCTGTTACGAGTGCTGCAAGAGACGTCTTAGGTGCGACAAGACAGAGCCCGAATGTCTCAAGTGTCAGAAAAAAGGCATCTCCTGCTCCGGGCAGGGCCTGAGGTGTAGGTACAGCAGCCACATGGCTGTTGACTCCGCACCTGGCACTGGGAAGCCTTTGGCTTTGACTTTCATCTCGTCATCGACGCAGGCGGAGACTCAATCTGGGAAGAGTTTGAGATGGGTCGACTCTGCGCAGAGGGTGAGAAAGGAGAGGGCGAGGAAGACCAAGGGGCGGGCTGCTTCTGATAGTCCGACTTCGTCGAATCCTCCTGACTCGGCGTCTTCCGATGATGCTACGTCGCCGTCGTCGGATGACTCGGCTTCTGAATTTGGTGGTGTCGTTGTGCCGTATCGATATGGTGTTACGATACATCCAGCACTGAATGAAGCTTCGAACGTCCAGACAAGGAGGTTGTTCAGTCATTGTAAGTTCCATCTCCTCTTTTGAGTCACCGCTCTAACGCACCTAGTCTCTGAGATCATTGCCGGGCACATGGTTGTACTAGACTCATTCTCATTCAGCAACGGATACAGAGACGTCATTCTGCCGCTCGCCCACCAAGATGAAAATCTTGCACAAGCTGTATCAGTCGTCTCGGCGTTTCACCTAGGGCAAAGGGATCCCAGGTTACAACGCATCGCCGAAGCAGGTCACCAAGCTATTGTCCAGAAGCTACGACGGGATTCACTTCAACTTAGCCCTGAGCAACTCTTCAACCCATACATCCTCGCAACAATCTTGGTACTTTTGGTTGGCGAAACAATCACCGGCGCCGACAACTACACATATCTTCTGGAGATGCTCAACTGCCTCACACAATGTCCAGACTGGATATCAATGCTCCCTCCTAGCCTAAAGGACTTTTTTCTTCAGCAGATCAAGATGTAAGCTTTCCTGCTAACTTTTGTCTGAAGTAGTCACTGACTGATGTTAGGTTCCAACTCTTTGGCGTCCCTCTAGCCAACGAGTCCAAAGGCCTCCAAGTTCTGACCGGCCCCGAAGCCTATCTCGACTTCATGGCCTACCCCGAACTTCCCCCGCAATCCGAACACTTCACCAACATGGAGACCATCCGCTCTGCCATCTTCGACGCGTGCAGCATCTACCGTCGCCGCGCGGAATCTTCCCTCAGCGACGACGAGTCCATCCATCTCGTCGAGCAATTGCGCCTCAAAGTCCTGAACCTCGACAGCACAACGAAAGGAGCGCACGCCCTTGTGTGGACGTACTTTATTGCTGCGGCGGAGAGTATTCTACCGGAGCATAGGGAGTTCTTTGCGGGGAGATTGGCGGACTTGTACAATGTTACGAATTTTGGAAGTATTCCTGTGGCGGTCAAGGCGCTGGGGACGATTTGGAGTATGCAGGGAACAAGGCGGTGGACGGAGATTGTTAGTAGTGAGACGCCGATTCTTATTATGTAAATTACTAGGGATAGTTACGATGGATGATAAAAGGGCTAACGTCCATGATAAGCGAGTGTTACAAACACGTGAGTGTTACAAAAATCCCTCAACCTACAACATGTCTACGTCGTCAACTGTTTCTTCACCACCCAATATGCCTGAATTCAATAGTGAAGCTAATGTTATTCTCGCACTTCGTGCCCTTAAAAATGACCGAAAATTAACTCTCCGACGCGCCGCAAAGATCTATGAGGTTGATCCAATGAGACTATGGCGCCGACA